>NC_090437.1:905302262-905927262 GCF_031143425.1 Pleurodeles waltl
TTCTGACCCTGGCGGGAACCGCCAACACAGCCCTCTACGCACTCCACGAGGAAGGAGGACAGCATGGAACCCGAATTAAACATCCTACCTGCTCTCGTCTACCTGCTCATCTACCACAAGTACGAACGCCGGCGCAGACGACAACGGTGAGTACTGCACCTACGACACAGGGGAGGGGGGAGGACGAAAGGTCACGTGCACACACATACGCGATACACCCACCCCCCAAACCATGTACACACCAATGCAGAGCAACAAGTCACAGTGAAACCACCCAAACCCCCGTAAAGAAAACAAGGACATAATTAAATAGTGACTCGGGAAATAAAAACCACTGATAAGTCACGGTCAAATAGCAATAACAACTCAAAAATCCAAAATCAATATCCAGTGCATACGAAAAACCGAGGCAATAAGTCCTGCACAACTAACGTGATTCAAAGTGTCCGTGGGCCAAAGTGTAGCAACACAAGGGCAAAGTCCACACAGGAGACCTGAGTCCTTTGGAGGGAACACTGCAGGGGCATCGGATGAAAAAACTACAGGCACCTCAGGGGGAAGGGAAGGGGGGGGGCACCACAGCCACATGAGTCCACGACGCCAGATCCACGAAGGGGCCACCAAGCCCACTCGGCCATCCTGGGGAGTGCAAAGCCACAGTCTCTCAAGTCTCTACAGTGGGTGGGTTGCCCACTCGGCCATCCTGGGGAGTGCAAAGCCACAGTCTCTCAAGTCGATAACAGTGGGTGGGATGCCCACTCGGCCATCCTGGGGAGTGCAAAGCCACAGTCTCTCAAGTCTCTACAGTGGGTGGGTTGCCCACTCGGCCATCCTGGGGAGTGCAAAGCCACAGTCTCTCAAGTCGATAACAGTGGGTGGGATGCCCACTCGGCCATCCTGGGGAGTGCAAAGCCACAGTCTCTCAAGTATCTACAGTGGGTGGGTTGCCCACTCGGCCATCCTGGGGAGTGCAAAGCTACAGTCCATCAGGTGGATTACAGTCTCCACTGGTCAAGGAGGAGGCATGGTAGGCACAGTGAACCGTTAACAGTGCATGGCAGGAAGGGCCCAGCGGAGCGGTGCTTGAGACGGCGGGGCCCAGCGGAGCGGTGCTTGACAGGAAGGGCCCAGCGGAGCGGTGCTTGAGACGGCGGGGCCCAGCGGAGCGGTGCTTGAGACGGCGGGGCCCAGCGGAGCGGTGCTTGAGACGGCGGGCCCAGCGGAGCGGTGCTTGAGACGGCGGGGCCCAGCGGAGCCGTGCTTGAGATGGCGGGCCCAGCGGAGCGGTGCTTGAGACGGCGGGGCCCAGCGGAGCGGTGCTTGACAGGAAGGGCCCAGCGGAGCGGTGCTTGAGACGGCGGGGCCCAGCGGAGCGGTGCTTGAGATGGCGGGCCCAGCGGAGCGGTGCTTGAGATGGCGGAGCCCAGCGGAGCGGTGCTTGAGATGAAGGGCCCAGCGGAGCGGTGCTTGAGACGGCGGGGCCCAGCGGAGCGGTGCTTGAGACGGCGGGGCCCAGCGGAGCGGTGCTTGAGATGGCGGGGCCCAGCGGAGCGGTGCTTGAGACGGCGGGGCCCAGCGGAGCGGTGCTTGACAGGAAGGGCCCAGCGGAGCGGTGCTTGAGATGGCGGGGCCCAGCGGAGCGGTGCTTGAGATGAAGGGCCCAGCTGAGCGGTGCTTGAGACGGCGGGGCTCAGCGGAGCGGTGCTTGAGATGGCGGGGCCCAGCGGAGCGGTGCTTGAGACGGCGGGGCCCAGCGGAGCGGTGCTTGACAGGAAGGGCCCAGCAGAGCGGTGCTTGAGATGGCGGGCCCAGCGGAGCGGTGCTTGAGATGAAGGGCCCAGCGGAGCGGTGCTTGAGATGGCGGGGCCCAGCGGAGCGGCGCTTGAGATGGCGGGGCCCAGCGGAGCGGTGCTTGACAGGAAGGGCCCAGCGGAGCGGTGCTTGAGACGGCGGGACCCAGCGGAGCGGTGCTTGAGATGGCGGGGCCCAGCGGAGCGGTGCTTGAGATGGCGGGGCCCAGCGGAGCGGTGCTTGAGACGGCGGGGCCCAGCGGAGCGGTGCTTGACAGGAAGGGCCCAGCGGAGCGGTGCTTGAGATGGCGGGGCCCAGCGGAGCGGTGCTTGAGATGAAGGGCCCAGCGGAGCGGTGCTTGAGACGGCGGGGCCCAGCGGAGCGGTGCTTGAGATGGCGGGCCCAGCAGAGCGGTGCTTGAGACGGCGGGGCCCAGCGGAGCGGTGCTTGACAGGAAGGGCCCAGCGGAGCGGTGCTTGAGATGGCGGGGCCCAGCAGAGCGGTGCTTGAGATGAAGGGCCCAGCGGAGCGGTGCTTGAGATGGCGGGGCCCAGCGGTGCGGCGCTTGAGATGGCAGAGCCCAGCAGAGCGGTGCTTGACAGGAAGGGCCCAGCGGAGCGGTGCTTGAGACGGCGGGGCCCAGCGGAGCGGTGCTTGAGATGGCGGGGCCCAGCAGAGCGGTGCTTGAGATGGCGGGGCCCAGCGGAGCGGTGCTTGAGATGGCGGGGCCCAGCGGAGCGGTGCTTGAGATGAAGGGCCCAGCGGAGCGGTGCTTGAGATGGCGGGGCCCTGTTCAGCGGTGCTCTTCTGCACGGCGGGCCCTCTTCAGCGGTGCTCTTCTGCACGGCGGGGCCCTCTTCAGCGGTGCTCTTCTGCACGGCGGGGCCCTCTTCAGCGGTGCTCTTCTGCAAGGCGGGCCCTCTTCAGCAGTGCTCGTCCAGTAGGTCAAGGGAGCCAGACCTGACCTGGACTCCCTGCTCACTCGCCCTCCGACCGTGCTGTTGCTGGACCCTTCGGTGACGGAGTCCTGGGCCCTTTGGTGTCCTTCCTAACACCCTGGATGGGGCTTGTGGGCCCCTCCTGCTCCGCGCTCCTGCTGGCTGACTTTTCTGCCCTGCTGCCCTTTCGCTCCTTAGATGGGGCTCTCGGGCCCTTGCCTCCCCTAGCTGTTGTGGCTGGTGATGTGGGAGAACTTGGCTCCTTGGGGGCAGCCGTGTCAGTCCTCTCACGGCGGCCCTTTACCTTCCTGGTCTTCTTGCCTGGTGGGGGGCTGCATGTCCCCTTGCTGCTGATTGTGGTGTCACTGCTGGCAAAGGGTGGGCTCCAGAACCCATGCACCACAGTGACACCCGAAGCTGGGCTGGTGGTGGCTGAGGTGCTCTTGGGACTCTTTGCAGATGGAGGGGGTGGGTCAGTGGAGGGAAAGAGGTCAAGATTAGCAAGGAAAACTTTCTTAGGACCAAGGTAACAGGTAGGAGAAGTGGAGATGGAAGTGGAGGAAGAGGATGTGGTTGTAGGCGAGTCAGGTGTGCTGTCTTTGGGTGCAGGTGCATGTGCTGGAGGCTGTCGTGAGGTGGATGGCTGTTGGGTGGGTGGCTGCCTGCGTTTGTGTGTCTTGGAAGAGGGGGTGACAGACACAGTGGGAGAGGACACAGGGGACGTGTAAATGGTAGTGGGGGTGGTGACTGCATGTGTGCGGACTGGACTGGAGGGTGTGCTGGTGTTGGAAGCACTGGCTGATGGTGGTGTGCATGCAGGTGTGAGTGTAGACGTGACAGGGAGGGAGGAGGGAGACGAGGAGGTGGGGGACACAGAGGTGGTAGTGACTGTTGGAATGTCTGCATCTGGGTGTTGCTTGCGTGAATGCTTTTGGCTTCTGTGGTGCCTGTGTCTGGATGAGCTTCCCTTGGGTGTTGAGGTGTGTGCAGGCTGGTCTGATGGTGTGGATGGGATAGGCTGAGGAACAGGAGACAGAGACAGGCTGGAGGCAGTCAGAAGAGGGAGGCTGGAAACAGGGACAATGGCTGCCGTCAGTGCTGAGGCCAGAGTATTGAACGATCGTTGATGGGCAGCCTGACCCGAATGAATGCCCTCCAGGTAGGCATTGCTCCGATGCACCTCCCTTTCTACCCCCTGGATGGCATTCAAAAGGGTAGTCTGACCAACAATGAGTGTCCTGAGGAGATCAATGACCTCCTCACTGAGGGCAGCAGAGGTAACAGGGGCAGGGGCTGAGGTGCCTGGGGCGAAGGAGACGCCCGCCTTCCTGGGCGAGCGGGCATGGAGCGTAGGCTGAGGGGCTGCTTGGAGGGCGGGGCTGGTGCGCTGGGTGGCGGCTGTACCTGGAGAGGTGGGGGGCCCAGATGTTGCCGCCACCGCTAGGGAGCTCCCATCCGAGGACGTGTCGCTGTCGCTGGTGTCACCACCGGTCCCCGTTGTGGTGCTCCCCTCGCCCTCCGGATCACTGGTGCCCACGGTGTCTGTTCCTGGTCCCACCGGGTCCTTGTGACTTGCAGCTCCCTCGTGCTCCGATGCCATATCTCCTCCGCCTGATGATGCTAATGCACAGATGCACAAGAAGACGAAGAAGAAGGTTGGGTGGAGAAAAACGAAAACCAGGTTGAGTGAATGCAATGACAACACCGTTGGCGGAGAGGACAGACACAGGAGCCTCAAGCACTAAGCCGCGCATTCGGGGTACACTACTCAGTACTTCGGACTAGGACTACAGGTCTAGAGACGCCAAAGGCGCACATGTGCGATGCTGGACCATCGATAGCTGTACTTGTCACCCTACAGAGGTGGGGTCCGGGAGCACAGGGCCATGCCTAAAGGAGCGGACTACACAACAGAAAGCACCCTGGCCTAATGTCACCCCCAACCCTCCTCCCCCACCCAGACGCCTCCACTGCGCAGAGAGATAGCAGAATGTGCTGATACTCACCCCCTTGTGTCTGCTGTGATGTCCTCAAGCACCCATCCAAATCAGGGTAGGCCACCGCCAGGATCCGGGACATCAGGGGGGTCAGGGTACGACTGGCACCCCTCCTACGTTGGGAGGCCATCCCCAGCAGTGACTCGGCGGTCTTCGTGGTCCCGCGGCGGATGTCCTCCCACCTCTTGCGGCAGTGGGTGCCCCGTCTGACGTGGACCCCCAGGGCCCGGACTTCCTTGGCGATGGCACGCCATATGTCCACTTTCTGATGGGCGCTGACCTATTTGACATGTACAGGGTGGGAAGGAGAAATCATCATATTCCTGCATGTTAGATGCGATTGGCCCCCCCTCCCCAACCTTGCCATATGGCACATGCTCTCATCTGTCGTGCGTTGCACTCCTCATTCACCCCCCACCCCACCAACTTAGCATCCACCCCATTCCACACAGGCATAGCCCATTCAATGTGCACCCAGTGTACTTACCTGTTGGTCTGGAGGACCGTAGAGTAACGCATACTGGGGGAGGACCCCGTCCACGAGCTTCTCCAACTCTTCAGAACTGAAGGCGGGGGCCCTTTCCCCAGTCGCAGCAGCCATTGTCACTTCCAGACCGAGGTCACAGCAGCACTTGCAGTATAGGTCCTCTCCTGTGGAAGATCAGGTCTCGAGTGATTAAGCAGATAGAAAATGGCGGTCACGCCCGCGGCGGTGCGTACCGCAGCGGTGCGTACCGCGACCGCCGGCGCACCTCATTATTGGCTCCTGAAACCCATAGGCTTCAATGTTAGCCAATGCGGCTTCGTATAGCGGTCTTCGACCGCCTACCGCCACGGTGTGCCGCGCCAGCGCATTGACCTCACATCCCATTGTCCCACTTCACAGGTCAGGCAGCCGCCATTTCAAGGGCCCACATGGCATTATTTGTACTGCGTCACACAGGCCTAGGCCTTGCATTGCCACACATACACGCCTTTCAATACATAGATAATCGTGTGCTATGCATGCAGTGGTGAACGTACCTGTGACTTGCTTGACTCTGTGCTCCATGTTGTCCTTCCTAGGCACCGTCCGCTGGGACTTGCGAGGAGAAGGATGAATCCTCGCGTGTACCGCCCGCTGGTGGACCTGTCGACAATGGAAGAACGCCACATCATACTACGATACCGACTTGACCGAGCCACTATACATGAACTGTGTGCCCAGCTGGAGCCAGCCCTGATGTCCCCCATCCGCCAACCCACAGGAATTCCCCCTCTAGTGCAGGTTCTGTCAGTCCTCCATTTTCTGGCAAGTGGCTCATTCCAGACAACAGTGGCCATGTCATCTGGAATGTCTCAGCCTATGTTTTCAAAGATCTTGTCTAGAGTGTTGTCTGCCCTGACGAAACACATGCGGCGCTACATTGTATTCCCTGAGGAGGTCGATTTGGCCACTGTGAAGGGTGATTTTTATGCCCTTGGACATATTCCCAACATAATTGGTGCCATTGATGGGACCCATGTGGCTTTAGTACCCCCAAAAGACGATGAGCAGGTGTACAGAAACAGGAAAAGTTACCATTCGATGAACGTTCAGGTGGTCTGTTTGGCTGACCAGTACATCTCCCATGTGAATGCCATGTTCCCTGGGTCAGTGCATGACGCGTATGTGATGCGAAATAGCAGCATCCCTTATGTGATGGAACAGCTACGGAGACAACGTGTGTGGCTAATTGGTGACTCTGGTTACCCCAACCTGCCTTGGCTATTGACCCCAGTGAGGAATCCCCGGACCAGGGCAGAGGAACGGTACAATGAGGCCCATGGGCGAACTAGGAGGGTCATTGAAAGAACCTTTGGCCTCCTGAAGGCCAGGTTTAGGTGCCTACATATGACAGGGGGATCCCTGATGTACTCACCAAAGAAGGTGTGCCAGATCATCGTGGCCTGCTGCATGCTTCACAATCTGGCATTGCGACGTCAGGTGCCCTTCCTGCTGGAGGATGGTCCAGATGGTGGTGTTGAAGCAGCTGTGGAGCCTGCGGAGAGTGAAGAGGAGGAAGACGAAGAGGACGACCCAGACAACAGGGACAGAGTTATCCATCAGTATTTTCAGTAGCACACAGGTAGGAATCACCCACGCCATTTACCATTTACTGAATGCCCCCTGCATCTTTACTTTGTGTATTTCCCCCCAGTTCTTTTAAACTGAAGTTTACTTTTCCCTTCCCTTTTCAGTGCTGTATGACCCACTGCGTGACTTCTGCTTGGTTAGCCCATGGACTAATGCTTATTGACATCGGTATGTTGTCCACACATAAATAACAGAACATTATTGATAAGTAATTTGTTATACATTTGTAAATAATACAGGCTGACTCCAGAATGATTTATGTGCAATGAGTGATTTATTTTTAGTGCTATATTTTGGTACATGATATTAAAACGGTGAAGGGTGAGGGTGGAGTTATGTCCATGGCAGAGTCCAGTTCTCGGTCGCACAGGTGCATTGTTCATATGGCTGTGGAAGGATGGAGCAGGGGCAGTTCAAGGTTGGACAGGGTGACACTGTGGGACAGTGGAATGACATCCGGGGGGATATTAGACTGGCGGGGTTCTTGGCATCCTACTCTGTCTTCCTTTGAGATCTCAGGTTCATCTTGCGGGGTGGTTGATCTTCAGCAGGAGGTGGGGTTCTGGTGGCCCGTCGTTCTGTGGGAGCCTCCTGACCACTAGCACCGGCGGAGGTGGTAGGCTGTTCCTGGCTAGTGACAGGGGCCCTTTGCGGTGCCACATGCTCCCGCAATGTGGTTTCTATCCGGTTGAGGGCCTGGACTATGGTCCCCATTGCGGTAGCGATGTCCCGGAGTTCATTGCTGAACCCCATGTACCGTTCCTCCTGCTGTGCCTGGATCTCGGTGAACCTGGCCAGTACCATCGCCATCGTCTCCTGGGAGTGATGGTATGCTCCCATGATGGTGGTGAGGGCCTCTTGGAGAGTCGGTTCCCTGGGCCTGTCCTCCCCCCCTGTCGCACAGCAGCCCTCCCAGTTGCCCTGTTTCCCCGGGCCTCTGTCCCCTGGATGGTGTGCCCACTACCACTGCCCCCAGGTCCCTGTTGTTGTTGGGGTGTTGGGTCAGCCTGGGTGCCCTGTAGTGGCGGACACACCGCTGATTGACGCGTCCGCGGGACAGAGGCATGGGCCCGCTGGGTGGGAGCTGTGCTGGTGTTCCCAGAGGGGTTTGGGTCTGCTGTGGCCTGTGTCTGTGTGTGGGGAACCGACTGTCCAGAGGTCCCCGATGGTCCGGGCTGGTCGTCAGGTTCTAGGTCGACAGAGCTGCTGTCCTCGCTGGGGGCCTGTTCTGGGGGTGGGATGGACATCTCTGGACCCTCCGTGGCGGTGTGTTGGCGTTCGGGCCCTGCAGGGGTGAAGGAGTATGGTTATTGTTTCTGTGTGTGCCATGGCGTGCATTTTGGGTGCCCTTGTCCCCCAGTGCTGGCATTCCCTTGTGGGAGGTGTTGTGGGGATTTGGGGGGGGTGTATGGGTATGTGCAATGGTCATGCTTTGGTGGTGGCTGTCTATGGTTTGTGTTGGCATTCAGGGGTTGGTGTTGTTTAGGGTGGGTTGTGCTGGTGAGACATTGGCTGGGAGGTTATGTGCTGGGGGGTGATATTGGGAGGGGGGTTGGCATGCTGGTGGTTGGGGGGGGTGAAGTAGTTGAGATTCGACTTACCAGAGTCCATTCCTCCGTGTACTCCAGTGAGGCCATCAGGATGCAGGATGTTTACCACCTCTTGCTCCCATGCTGTGAATTGGGGTGGGGTGGGTGGGGGTCCGCCGCCAGTCTTCTGCACAGCGATGGTGTGCCTGGAGATCATCGAGCGCACCTTCCCCCGTAGGTCGTTCCATCGCTTTCTGATATCTTCCCGATTTCTGGGATGCTGTCCCACAGCGTTGACCCTGTCTACTATCCTTTGCCATAGCTCAGCCTTCCTTGCTATGGTGGTGTGCTGCACCTGTGTGCCGAAGAGCTGGGGCTCAACCCTCATGATTTCCTCCACCATGACCCGGAGTTCTTGGTCCGAAAACCGTGGGTGTCTTTGGGGTGCCATGGGGTGGTGTGGATGAGGTGTGGGGTGGTGTTTGTGGTGATGTGCGTGGTGATATGTGGTGATGTGTGCGTAGATGTGGTGTGGGTGATGAAGTTGAGTTCCTGTGTGTGTTGGGGTTTTCTAATGCTGTGCTCGCTATCTCTATCTCTCTCGCTCTCGCCTTCGCTCCGATTTCCAAATAGTGGGGGTTTGTGGGTGATGTGGGTGTGTGTTTTATAGTTGATTGGATGTGTGGGAGCGTTGTTTGTATGTGTCTCAGGTGTGCGTATTTCAAAATGTCCAATGTGGCAGTGTTTTGGTGCTGTGTGTGTATTTTGACCGCGGCGGTGTGTACCGCCAATGGAATACTGCGGTTGAAAGACCGCCGCGTGGATTCGTGGGTCAGAATGGCATGGGCGTGTTTGTGTTGGCGTGACGGTGGAGGTTTGGTCATCTCCAGTTTTCCGCGGCCCGCTAATGTGGCGGCCTTCCTTGGATGTCGGATTTTTGGCGGTTTCACAGTTGGTGGTCAGAATGACCGTGGCGGTCTACCGCTGCCGCGGCGGTAGTATGGCGGACTTCTGACCGGCGGTAAGGGCCTTTTACCGCCGAGGTCAGAATGACCCCCTTAATTCTTCACCAGTGCACTATACGCTATGCCAGTGTGTGGCACTCCACTGTACATCACCCCACTATTCGCAGCTCTATTCTATGACAATCCACTTTAGGCTATTACACTATACACTACTCCATTCTATACCACTCTAAGCCATTCCATTCCATGTCACTACAATCTATGCTACTACAGTCTACACTAATCCATTCTATGACACTCCACTCTACGCCACTCTACTCTACGCTACTCCTCTGTATGCCACTTCACTCTAAGCCACTACACTGTACACCAGTAAACTCAATGTTTTTCCACTCTACAACACTCCACTGTACTCTACTTCACTGTATGTCACTTCACTGTATGCCACTCCTCTCTATGCCACTACACTCTACGATATTCAGCTGTACACTACTATACTCTAAAACACTCCACGGTATGCAATTACACTGTAAGCCACTACAGTCTACCCCACTACGGTCTACCCCGCTCTACTCTACAACACTACACTAATTGATATTTCACTCTACAACACACCACTCCATGCCACTCCACTCTATGCCACTCCAGTCTATGCTATTGCACTGTACACCATTACGCTGTAACTCACTCCACTCTGTGCCTGTCGACTGTACACCACTACACTATACACCATTACACTGTATGTGACTGTGGTCTTCCACTGTACACTAGTCTGTTCTACCACACTCCACTCTACGCCACTGCACTATACTCCACTACACTGTATGCTATTCCACTGTATGCCACTCCACTGTCCAACATTCCAATCTGTGCCACTACACTGTACACCACTACACATTACACCAATCCACTCTATACTATTCCATTGTACTCAGCTCCACTGTACAATGCTTCACTTTATGGTACCTGGCTCCATGTGCCTTTTGACACAATCTGGTATGATAGATGCAAAACAGATATTACAGGGTTGAAAACTAGTCCAATTTAGTACCTCTGTGAACCACAACAGCCATGCAGTTCCATGTACAAGTGATATTAACAGCTCAGAAGAGCGAGTGCCTGAGTGGACATGAAGCTATGCATTAAAGACATTACCAAGAAAAGAAGGTACATGTGCTGATTATTCAATAATTTTACAATTACCCACAATAGAGAAGGAATTGGTGAAATAATATTTAGCCCGCTTAGGTTAACTGCAATACCTAGTGAATGAACATGTTAGTAAAACTTCATTCTAAATTCGAGAAAGCACACCTGGCTTCGAGCTTTCTTGATGTCTTGGCAGTAAGTGAATGGGCACATTCACACAGAAACAGTGGGGAATAAAAGGTGAAAGATGCATTAAAAGTAATAGTTGACAACATTATCTCAAGTTTCCAAATATCTACTTTGATAGTGAGGCCTACGTCTCAACTTCCCTTTTTCTTTTATGCCCTCATTCTGTCTCATATTCCTTCATCTTTTGTGTTTTACTCCACTTTTGTTCTACTGTTTTGAACTCCACCCTTCAAATGTGCTGATTTTCTTACTATGTTCGGATGACTGTGTCACGTTCAAACTGCTTTCTCCGTCCACCCCTCGCTTCATGTCCTACTTTGTCACCTTATCACGTCGCCCCTCGCTCCAGCACATTCTTGCATCCACTGTCTTAAACTTTTACTCCTTGTTCTTCATTGTCCATTCATAGCTCCCTTTGTCGTCATACGTGCTTTCTTGTTATCCATACTTCCACCTTGCCGTTTCCACACCTTTCCTGCACCTCGACTATCTAGTTTATAGTCCATTTCTCAGACAATTGCTCTGCTGCAGGGATCTGTCGCCTCTCGTATTTATCCACTCGCCACGCCTTTCCATTTTCAAGCTAGCTGCTCCCAGGAATTATCTATCCCTAGCTTGCATTCAGTTACCAATAGTTTATTCATCGAGTTGCTTTCGCTTTATTTTGTACAGGAAAGAGACAGACATTGTTCCGTAGATTCGAACTGAATTTGAAAGTCACAGTGAATGATTTTACTGCTTTTTGTTTTGTTAAGCCAAAGTCAATGTGTTAAAGGGCGTCCAAACATATTCATTCCTTCGTTTCGCACCTTGGGCAGATTGCCGACACTTTCTTCTTTTTTTAGGACAGAGAGAAAGAACACTTAAAAGTAAAAGACAGCGCAGTGCTCTCAAACAGATACTACCACGTGGTCTGCGATCGAAGTCAGCAGATCGGGGCATACGCAATATAGTTTATTTTTTCTGCAAATGTACTGTTTAGGGGTGAAGCGCAAACGAACACAGAAACAGTGTAATGATTTCTGTTTTATAGCTGGAGGCATTGTGGCTTGATTTTGGCCTTTCCCTCAGTAGAACAAAAGAGGATTTATTTTCCTCTGAGAAGCATGGAATGTGCCTTCACTTCAAATATTAAGTAGAGCACGGTACAGGCCTCTCACCTGCCCATTTCTTTCGGAATGTTAGCAATGTCATGCCTAGTTATTTTTTAATATCTGAACCAGATGCCTATATATTTTCTCTTGCTATTTCAAATCAGACGTTAAACACGCAAATGTCAGGATTTCTATGGTATTATGCCAGAACCTCTGCTCAAAAACATTTTCTATAATCCGTGCAAATTAGAAAAAAATTGCAATGCTTAATTTGATCCGGGGGTTGCCGGTGGGGGGCACGGCACGTATTTTTGAGGACAGACACTTTTCTGCATCATGCAATTACTGTCAGCAAAAGACACATATGGAAAAGATGGAGAAAAGAAAGACGGAAAAGCGTAACAAAGTAGAAAGCTGCAAGACTGAGTTGAAGGGGCAGATTGTGGCTGTAAATAGATTAAAGAGCCCCGAGATGATGATAGGATTACACCGCCTCAATATTCTGTGCTCTAATATTTAAATGCAGCAGCCTTGTGTTTCAAGGGAGAGCTCTGGGCTCCAGGATATTCCTATTTACAAATTAACCACAGCTTGTTTGCATGACTGCATATACGAAACGGGGCACTACTTTCGACAAGCAGCGCAGCGGTCACTGCCAACAGACAGGCGGAAGACAATGTACCGCCCACACCATTACAACCCGCCAATCCGCCACCTTTTCCGGGGCGGATTCACCATGGATAAAAACTCGGCGGAAACAGCTTTTGCTATGGGAAAACACTCACCTGAACACATCCCACGAGGAACGAGGACTCCATGGAGCCGGAACTCCAAATACTCCCTGCCCTTGTCTTTCTGCTCATTTACGACCAACAGCGACGTAGGCGCAGAAGATACCGTGAGTACTACATCTACGACACAGGGGAGGGGGGAGGCAAAAGTTAGGGGACCCCCACCCCCACCCTCGCATATTAAAACATACACACCAATGCAGTCAAAAATATCACATTAACAACCCACAATCCCCCCGGAAGAATGCAAAGACAAAGCGAATTTCGGTCAAACATTGTAATTTGCCAATATACATGTCATAAAAAAATATACAGATATATATCTCTAAATCACTCATAATTATATATACAATACAAGAAGTAGTGCAGATATGTACACAACAATGTCCGTGCACCAACAGTCCAAAAATGCATGGGCGAGGCCCAAAATAGATACCTGACCAAAATCCGAGAGAACACTGCCGAGGCATCTGATAGAAACACTTCAGGCACCTCAGGGGGAAGGGAAGGGGGGCACCTCAGCCACATGAATGTGGAGCCAGATCCACGATGGGGCTCCATGCCCATTGATGTATCCTGGGGAGTGCAAAGCCACAGTCCCTCAAGTCTTTACAGTGGGTGGTTTGCCCACTGTGCCATCCTGGGGAGTGCAAAGCCACAGTCTCTCAAGTCTTTACAGTGGGTGGTTTGCCCACTGTGCCATCCTGGGGAGTGCAAAGCCACAGTCTCTCAAGTCTTTACAGTGGGTGGTTTGCCCACTGTGCCATCCTGGGGAGTGCAAAGCCACAGTCTCTCAAGTCTCTCAAGTGGGTGGTTTGCCCACTGTGCCATCCTGCGGAGTGCAAAGCCACAGTTTCTCAAGTAGATGCAGGTCTCCACTGGTTCTGAAGGGGGAATGGTGGCCAGGCTGGATGAGTCTCCCCGTGAAAGTTCCTGTCCTGTCACTGTCCCAGCTGCACATGGGATAAGGATGCCTGATGTGGCGGGCCATTCATTCCTACCCGGTGCTTGCCCTGTTTAGCGGTGCTTTGACATGGCGGTCTTTGCCCTGTTCAGCAGTGCTTTGCCATGGCGGTCTTTGCCCTGTTCAGCGGTGCTTTGCCATGGCGGTCTTTGCCCTGTTCAGCGGTGCTTTGCCATGGCGGTCCTTGCCCTGTTCAGCTGTGCTTTGCCATGGCGGTTCAGGACTGTTCAGCGGTGCTTTGACATGACGGTCTTTGCCCTGTTCAGCGGTGCTTTGCCATGGCGGTCTTTGCCCTGTTCAGCGGTGCTTTGCCATGGCGGTCTTTGCCCTGTTCAGCGGTGCTTTGCCATGGCGGTCTTTGCCCTGTTCAGCGGTGCTTTGCCATGACGGTCTTTGCCCTGTTCAGCAGTGCTTTGCCATGGCGGTTCAGGACTGTTCAGCGGTGCTTTGACATGGCGGTCTTTGCCCTGTTCAGCGGTGCTTTGACATGGCGGTCTTTGCCCTGTTCAACGGTGCTTTGACATGGCGGTTCAGGACTGTTCAGCAGTGCTTTGCCATGGCGGTTCAGGACTGCTCAGCGGTTCTTTGACATGGCGGTCTTTGCCCTGTTCAGCGGTGCTTTGCCATGGCGGTCTTTGCCCTGTTCAGCCGTGCTTTGACATGGCGGTCTTTGCCCTGTTCAGCCGTGCTTTGACATGACGGTTCAGGACTGTTCAGCGGTGCTTTGACATGGCAGTGTTTGCCCTGTTCAGCGGTGCTTTGCCATGTCGGTTTTTGCCCTGTTCAGCGGTGCTTTGACATGGCGGTCTTTTGCCTGTTCAGCGGTGCTTTGACATGGCGGTTCAGGACTGTTCAGCAGTGCTTTGCCATGGCGGTTCAGGACTGTTCAGCGGTGCTTTGACATGGCGGTCTTTGCCCTGTTCAGCGGTGCTTTGCCATGCCGGTTCTGATACTGACATTGGTGTGTGGCATGACGATCTCCACACTGGACATTGGTGTGTGGCATGACGATCTCCACACTGGACATTGGTGTGTGGCATGACGTTCCATCATTGGCCAGCGGGTCTGTGGCATCCTGGCCCCTCCTGGGCTGTGACTCCGGCGGTGGTCTCCTGACCAGTAACGAGACTTGGGCCCTCCTGGGCTGTGACTCTGGCGGTGGTCTCCTGACCAGTAACGAGACTTGGGCCCTCCTGGGCTGTGACTCCGACGGTGGTCTCCTGACCAGTAACGAGACTTGGGCCCTCCTGGGCTGTGACTCGGGCGGTGGTCTCCTGACCAGTAACAAGACTTGGGCCCTCCTGGGCTGTGACTCCGGCGGTGGTCTCTGGACCAGTGACAACGGTGCTGGCGGTTGTGTCTGCACCGCCGGAAATGATGGCGCACTTCTCCGCCGTGACACTCACAACAGGCTGGGGAGACTTCCTCTGGACCTTCTCCACCTTTTTTGGAGTTACAGCTACTCACCAATCGCCTTCAATCCCATTTCACTTGTTGTCCCACCAGGAGTCTTGACACGGCCCGTCGTCCACTCTCCAATTTCAGAGCCTTTACAGGGGGTGGGCTACCAGTGCCTTGGCTCCGGGTCCTACTGCCTGCCCTGGAGGACGGTGCACTCCAAAAACCTGGAACACGCACCACTGGTACTGGAGGCTTTTTGGCTGAGGCGCTACGACCGGACTGCTGAATTGGAAGGGGGGTGGGTGGGGGCAAAATGGTCAATATGACATAGGGGCAGTTTCTGACGGACACTGGGATGGGTAGCTGGAGGGGATCTGGGAGTGGAGGAAGAGGAGGTGGTTGTAGGAGGTGTCACTTTAGCTGTTTTGGGTGCAGGTGCAGGTACTGGAGGCTGTTGTGAGGTGGATGGATGTTGGGTGAGTGATTGCCGGTGTTTGGGTACGTTGGGAGGGGGCGTCACAGACACACTGGGAGTGGACACAGGGGTCGTGTAAATGGCAGTGGAGGTGGTGAGTGCAGGTGAGCGGCTTGTGGTGCTGGGTGTCCTGGTGCGAGTCCTAGTGCCTGTAGATGTGGTGCATGCAGGTGTGTGTGTAGACGAGACTGGGAGGGAGGAGGGAGAAGAGGAGGAGGGGACACAGTGGAGACAGTGGATGTTGCTGTGTCTGTATGGGTGTGATGCTTGTGTGAGTGCCTGTGGTGTGTGTGGTGCTTATGTTTGCTTGAGCTACTTTTGGGTGTTGAGTTGTGTGCAGGCTGGTCTGTAGGTGTGCTTGGGATGGGCTGGGGTACAGGGGATTGGGTCTGGGTGGAGGAAGTTGGGGGGTGAGGCTGGACACAGGGACAATGGCTGCCATCAGTGCTGAGGCCAGAGATTGCAGGGTTCGCTGAAGGGCAGCCTGACCAGAATGAATGCCCTCCAGGAATGCATTACCGTGTTGCAACTCTCGTTCTACACCCTGGATGGCATTCACAATGGTAGACTGCCCAACAATGAGTGACCTGAGGAGGTCAATGGCCTCCTCACTGAGGGCAGCTGGAGTGACTGGGGCAGGGCCTGAGGTGCCTGGGGCGAAGGTGATGCCCACCCTCCTAGGTGAGCAGGCACGGGGCGTATGCTGAGGGGCTGCTGGTAGGGGAGGTGGCGGCTGTACCTGTAGAAGTGGTGCGCACAGATGGTGCCGCCGCCACCACAAGGGAGCTCCCATCGGTGGACGAGTCCATGTCGCTAGTGGGTGATCCAGTAGCCGACGTGAAGCTCCCCTCGCCCTCCGTCCCACGGGTGCATTCAGAGTCTGTGGTGTGGCCCTTCATGGCCATGTGGGATGCAGCTCCCTCGTGCTCCGGTGCCACTGTACCTCCGCCTGATGATGCTGATGTACAAAAGGACAGGGAGAGCAGGAAAAGGAGGGGGAGACAGAAGAAAGAGAGTTTTAGTGCATGGCATCCCGCTACTGTTGGCGGACAAGACAGACGCAGCAGCACCATGCATAACGCCATGCTCCTGGCCTCTGCACATGCAATTTCTGGGAAATGGCCTACATGGCAATGGTGGAAATCTGCGCACATGGATGCCACAGGGGCAACTATACCTCAACTTGGCACTCTGCTGAGGTGGGGTAGAGTGCCACATGGCCTACATTACGGAGGGGCCTTGCCTACCGAACTCGCCCTGGCCTAGGGACACCCACAGCCCACCTCCCCCACCCAGACACCTCCACTGCACGCAAAGTCTGCAGAATGAGGTTGTATTCACCCCCTTGTGTCTGCTGTGATGTCCTTAAGCGCCCATCCAACTCTGGGTAGACCACCGCCAGGATCCGGAACATCATGGGGGTCATGGTGCGACGGGCACCCCTCCCACGTTGGGAGGCCATCCCCAGCTGAGCCTCCGCCGTCTTCTTGCTGCAGCGGCGAATGTCCTCCCATCTCTTACGGCAGTGGGTGCCCCGTCTCTGGTGGGCCCCCAGAGTCCGGACGTCCTTGGCGATGGCACGCCAAATGTCCCTCTTCTGGTGGGCGCTGACCTACATGACATGCACAAGGGAAGCGGAACAGTCATTACCAACTGCACCATCAATGTGAGTGGCCCCCTCCCTACTCTGACCATGTGGCCCATTTATTCCCATGCTTTAATGTAGTATGAACTCTGGCCCCTTCCCTCTTCCACCCAGCCCTCTCCACCCAGGCCTAGCCCATACAACGTGCTCCCTGTGTACTAACCTGTTGGTCTGGAGGACCGTAGAGTAGCATGTACTGTGGGAGGACCCCATCCACAAGTTTCTCCAACTCCTGTGCAGTGAAGGCAGGGGCCCTTTCCCCAGACGCAGCAGCCATCGTCGCTTCCAGACCGAGGTCACAGCAGCACTAGCAGTGTAGGTCCTCTCCTGTCGAAGGTCAGGTATCTAGTGATTGAAGAGATAGAAAATGGCGGTGACGTCCGCGGCGGTGACGTCCGCGGCGGGGCGCATCATCAACGCCGGCGCACCTGTTCATTGGCTCCTGGGACCCATAGGGTCCAATGTTAACCAATGCAGCATTGCGCCGCGGTCTACGACCGCCTACCGCGACGGTATGCAACGCCAGTGCAGTTACCCCACAATCCCATTGTCCCAGTTTAGAGGTCAGGCAGCCGCCATTTCAGGGGCCCACATGGCTTCAGTTACTACTGAGTCACACATAGCTAGGCCTATACTCAACACACATACAGGAAGGGTTTTGTGTTTGGTGCCGTGTTCTGTGTGACTGTGGGTACATACCTGGAGGAATAGTGACTGTTTCTTCGCTGTTGTCCTTCTTAGGCACCGTCAGCTGGGACATATGAGAAGGTGGCAGAATCCTCCGGTGTACCGACCGCTGGTGGACCTGTTGACAATGGAAGAGAGACATTTAATCGTCACCTACAGTTTTGACCGTGCCAAAATCCAGGAACTGTGTACCCAGTTGGAGCCAGACCTGATGTCACCAATCCGCCATCCGACTGGAATCCCCCCTGACGTGCAGGTGCTGTCAGTGCTCCATTTCCTTGCAAGTGGGTCTTTTCAGACAACAGTGGCCATGGCATCAGGGATGTCCCAGCCTATGTTTTCCAACGTGTTGTCCAGAGTGTTGTCTGCCCTGCTGAAACACGTAAGGAGATACATCATTTTCCCTGAGGTGGAGGATTTGCCTACAGTGAAAGGTGACTTCTATGCCCTTGGACATATCCCCAACGTCATAGGTGCCATTGATGGGACCCATGTAGCTCTGGTCCCCCCCGCAGGAGTGAACAGGTGTGCGACATCATCATCGCCTGCTCCATGCTCTATAATTTGGCATTGCGACGCCAGGTGCCTTTTCTGCAGGAGGATGATCCAGATGACGGTGTTGTAGCAGCTGTGGAGCCTGTGGAGCCTGTGGACAGTGATGAGGATGAAGCTGAGGAAGAAGAAAACGACAACAGGGAGTCAGTCATACAGCAATATTTCCAGTGAAACACAGGTGAGTACATTTTCAGGTTTAACATTACATTAACTTTCACACGTCTACCTCCATCCTGTACCGACATTTCACCCAGTATTTGTTAACTGAGTTGTCCCCTTCCATTTCAGTTTCACAAGTGTGGTAACCTACGTGTCAACTGCTTGCGTCATTGAAGGGCTTGTGATGTGTGACATTGGTATGTTAGCCTTCCAATGGGTAACCCATTATGACACTGTAATTGATAATACAAAATTACAAATCATAGACTGACTCCAGTTTTTTTAGTGTTTCAAGGGTGTTCATTTAAGTGCTAGAAAATGAAGGGGTTGTAAAATGGGGATGGGTGATGGTGGAGGAATGTCATTGGCAGAGTCCAGTCTATTAGTCTCACAGGTACATTGCACATCTGCCCATTGGAAGTGGAGCTGGGGCAGTTCCAATTTGGACAGGGTAACAAAGTGGGACAGTGGGGGGACAATCAGGGTGGTCTTATTTCCTGGCGAGGGTCTTGCCATCTTGCTCTGTCCTGTTCCTGGATCTCAGTGCCCGCTTGCGTGGTTGTTGTACGTCTGCAGGGGATGGGGAGCTGGTGTGTTGCTCCTGTGGTGGGGCGTCCTGTCCACTAGCGCAGGCGGAGGTGGTGGGCAGTTCATCGTCATGGCTAGTGTCAGGGGCCCCTTGGAGTGCCATGGTGTCCCTCAAGGTTTTTTGAATGTCCGTCAGCACCCCTACGACGGTGCCCAGGGCGGAGCCGATGGTCCTGAGCTCCTCCCTGAACCCCAAATACTGCTCCTTCTGCAGACGCAGGGTCTCCTGCAACTTGTCCAGGACCGTGGCCATCGTCTCCTGGGAGTGGTGGTATGCTCCCATGATGGAGGAGAGGGCCTCGTGGAGAGTTGGTTCCCTTGGTCTGTCCTCCCTCTGTCGCACAGCAGCCCTCCCAGTTCCCCTATGTTTGTGTGCCTCTGTCCCCTGGACCGTGTGCCCACTACCACTGCCCCCAGGTCCTTGTTGTTGTTGGGGTGGTGGGTTACCTTGGGTGCCCTGTAGTGGTGGACACACCGCTGATTGACCTGTCCTGGGTAGGGAGGTTTGGGCCCGCTGGGTGGGTGCTGTGCTGGTGTCACCAGAGGGTAGAAGGTCAGTGTTGGGCTGTGCCTGTGCAAGGGGAACTGACAGTCCTGAGGCCCACGATGGTCCGGGCTGGTCATCAAGATCCAGTAGGGCAGAGCTGCTCTCGTCACTGTGGGCCTCTTCTGGGGGTGGAGTGGTGTTGTCTGGACCCTCTGGTGTGGTGACGTTCCTTCGGGTTCCTGCAGGGGTATAAGAACATGATTATTGCATGTGTGTGTTTCATGGTGTGCAATGGGTGGGTGTGCGTGAACCCCAGTGCAGGCATTCCTGTGTGTGGGCTTGTGTGCTGATGGTTGGGGGGTGTTCTGTGTATGTGCAGTGGGAATGCTTTAGTGATGGGTGTCCATGCTTAGTTGTGTCATGCAGGGCTTGGTGTTGGGATGGGTAGTTTGTGTTATTAGTACATTAGTGAGGATTTGGGGTGATAGGGGAGGGTGTGAGGGTGGGGGTGTGTGATAGCATGGAGGTAGGGTGGGGGATGTGATATTTAAGATTTGACTTACCAGTGTCCGTTCCTCCAACGACTCCTCCGAGGCCCTCAGGATGCAAGATGGTCAAGACTTGCTCCTCCCATGTTGTTAGTTGTGGGGGAGGAGGTGGGGGTCCGCTGCCAGTCCGCTGTACCGTGATGTGGTGCCTGGAGACCGTGGAATGCACCTTCCCCTGTAGGTCGTTCCACCTCTTCCTGATGTCCTCCCTATTTCTTGGGTGCTGTCCCACTGCGTTGACCCTGTCCACTATTCTTTGCCATAGCTCCATCTTCCTGGCTATTGATGTGTGCTGTACCTGTGAGCCAAATAGCTGTGGCTCTACCCGGATTATTTCCTCCACCATGACCCTGAGGTCCTCCTCGGAGAAGCGGGGGTGTCTTTGGCGTGCCATGGGGTGGTGTGGGTGATGTGTGGGGTGGTGTATGTGGTGATGATTGTGGTGAGTGTAGTGGTATGTGGTGTTTTGTGCTTGGATGTTGTGTGGGTGATGGTGTTGTGTGCCTCTGTGTGATGGGGTTGTCTATTCTGTGCTCTCTCTCTGACCTTCTCTCAGAATTTCAGGTTGTAGGGGTTTGTGGGTGATGTGGGTGTTTGTTTTATATTGTATTGGATGTGTGGGTGTGGTGTGTGTATGTGTCTCAGGTGTGTGTATTTTGAATTGTCTAATGTGGCGGTGTATTGTAAATGTGTGTGTATTTTGAGCGCGGCGGTGTGTACCGCAAATGGAATACCGCGGTTGAAAGACCGCCGCATGGATTCGTGGGTCGTAATGGCATGGGCGTGTTTCCGTTGGCGTGGAGGTGGAGGATTTGTTTCCGCATGTTTATCGCTGACCTTTGGTGTGGCGGTATTGTGTGGGTGTCTGAATTTCGGCGGATTCTGTGATGTGTGTCATAGTAGCTGTGGCGGTCTTCTGCATGGCGGTAAGCGCCTTATACTGCCAATGTTGTAATGACCACCAATGTCCTCTTATACTTGTGTTAAAAACAGAAAAAAATGAATTGAGAAAACAAATAGATCTGGGTTATTTTAGGTGATCTTTTTAATAAGGGATGCATTTTGTGCGTCGTGTGGCTGCAGCTACAAGTACCAGAATGTAAAGTGTTGTCCAATAGGGTAATAGGAAAGCAAACACATTGTTGTCTAAGATGATAATTACACAAATCACAGCCCCTTGCCAGCTACATTGTGTCCTGGGGTACACACCTCTACTTGCCACCTTCCGCCCCCAGCATTATAAATAAAAAGTCTGATTGAATAATGAGCTCCATCCACACAGAGAAGAATTTTCAAATGTGCACATTAATTTACTTCCATGACCTGTTTTGAATCTGATTTCTGGTTTACAGAATTCATTTTATTGGACGCCTGCTGTCAATTTGCTTTTTAATTCATAGCACACTCCAATTTAGACCATGTAGCGCTTACCTTTACTTTAATGTTGGCAATTGCTTTGCAGAAGCTTTACTTCACAACAAGGCAGGTTTGTTGTTTGTTAGATCCTAATTTGGCTTTTCATCTGCTGAAACGTGAAGGTAAATTCATAAATTGGATACCAAATGTGGGTGAGGTATGAGGACTAAACAGTAATAACTAATTCATTGTGCGTTCCACTGACTGTTGATTATGCACTATGAGTGGCTGCAGCAAGGGAAATGGAAGAGCTACCACAGAAGAGAGGAGAAACTGTCTATGATGACCTAACTCATTGTGAAGGTTATCTTGAACAATAAATCTTTCTATTGCGACATACCTATACAAGTGAATAATTATTAGTTGTATGTTTTTAGTTGCATATGCATCTCTATTGTTATTTTTAGGTAAATACTTATATGGGAACGTTGAGAATCAATTGTCTTTTTAATAATTAACTACACACAGACAAGAACTATGGGATCCCTAACACAATATAGTGATAAAAAAATATTGTTGGAAACATTATTGTGTCAAAAATATTGTTTACTACAACATCATGCTTGTATTTTTATAAACGTAATTACCAAAATATGGTAAAAAATATTGTTGACACTAATATCATCCAAAATATCAATTTTGTAACATAAACAGAGTTTAAAGTAGTAAATGTTTATATATTGTAAATTAGATATATTCCACTAATATTTAATGCTAAATATAAATAGGTATTTAGGGAAACATTTGTGCATGTGTGCATATACATATTACCTAGTGGCAGTCACCACTAGGTAGTTATGGTTAGGACCATGTTTCCATGGAAAAAACATTTTTTTGACTTAGCTATATTTTTGACACCGTTTAACAAATCTTCGCATATTTTCCCAAAAAAGTGGCCTGCTGTTTCTTGGTGCGCATGGAAAGTTTTGGAGTGATCCGTCTAGCAAGGGGCGAGAAAAAGGGGATTTAAAAACTTTGCATTACCCATGTTACTTACCATAGGATCTGTCAACACGTCTACAGACCGAACCACTGGACGGAATTACACCAAATTTGGCAGAAAGCTTGCGGTCGGTACGGCGATTGTATTTTATGTTAATTGGTGTAAATCTGTTAAGTAGTTTTTGAGAAATTTAGGGAAATTTAAATTTGTGTATCTCTGGCCGTGAAGTATTCGCAAACAAAGACAAGCTTGTGCAGGGAAATGCAGATCAGATTGGCTGCCAACATTTCAAACCAGGAAGTGTTGGCTGCCATCTTTGGACTCAGCTTGAATCGAGTCCTGGAATAAAAGTTAAAAAAAAAGAAAAAAAAAAGGAAAAGGACCAGGGTAGAGACATGTCATGTAATTGGGGGGTCCTTGGCCCCTTCGCCCGAGGACCACGACCTCCCCATCAATTCTTATTTAAGTAGGGGGGCCTGCAGCCCCACCCACACCCTAGGGACCACTTCCTCCCCGGGTCATTAAATATAATGAAAGCTGGGGTCAACAGCCAGCAGTACCCCAGGGACCACCACCCCAAATCAAAACGAAAACAATGTAAAGGAGGTCCATTTTGCATCCACTTAGTCCTGGGGACCACCACCCCAGGGTTATTTTCATGTTAGAGAGGGCTGTGCTGCCCCCCTCGTGGAGCCTCTGATGTCCCTAGAGACTGCTTTAACCCCCCCCCAGACCGGCACTGGCTATGTCCTGTGGGGCCCACCCTCGGAACACAGCTGTTTGCTGTTGCTTGGCTACAGCCAAGCAACAGTAAACACTTCACATTTTGACAGTGGGACCTTAAAAGCAGGTCCCACTGTCACAATCCAAAGCTTTCATCTCCGTCCCCTGCACACATGCATGGGACAGAGATGAAATGCTTCAGCAAGCAGGGAGCTGCTGTTAAAGTAGCATGGCACTGTAGCAGAAGCCTTAATGCTTTCCTCTGTGGTGCGTAAGGGATTTGTATTAAAAAAATAAACATAAATAAGTAAATAAATAAATGCATTTATAGGGACTGCGGGGGAGCCATTGAAGGTTCCCTTGGGGTCCCAGAAAGCCTATAAAGGGCTAAAAAAAAAGTTAAAACAAAACAAAACATTGCTCAATGTGAAGGTCGTAGAGTCCAGCTGGACTCATTTGCATTTTTTGTAAATAAAAAACAAATTATAATATAAAAAAATACATTTTTTATTTTAAATTGGAGACAAATATCTCATTCAAAGTATATCAGACATCAAAGCCTAAAAACTCTCTCTCCCTCTCACTTTCTTTCAGTCTCTCTTTCTCTCTTTCAATCAATTTCTCTCACTCATACAGCCACTCAGACACTTATGCACCCACTCACAGACCCACTCAGATACTCACGTACCCACTCACAGACCCACTCAGACCCTCATGCACTCACTCACAGCCCCAGACACTCATGCACCCACTCAGACCCACTCAGACAGTTACTCACCCACTCACACACCCACTCAGGCCATCAGACAGCCATTCACAGAGCCACTGACTCCCTTGCAGGCAACCCATACTGCACAATGGAGTAGACCGTAGATGGTGCAAGGTCGGGTGCTTATAGGGGGTTGCCTTCAGGGCCACCACCGTCGTGCAAGGCCAAAGGCCGTGCATAGCAGATGTTGGATTTACGTATAGCAATGAAAATTACTATATGTAAAAAAAAAAAAATTTGAAATTTACTGAAAAAAAACATAGTTTACCGGGATGTTATAATTAGTTTCTGAATTTGCTTGTACAAAACCATAGAAATTCAGCAGTTACAGTTACAGTTCTTTCAAGTAACTAAAACTCATGCCCGGAGGTAACTATAACTCGCTCCTTCGCCAGCCACAGCTACTTAGTCCACATATAATATCATTGATGACATATTCTATGCTATCTTTCATATTCTCACTGCAACATTTGCAATAAAAGTATTGATAAGAACACTGTGCATGGCAAGGGCTTGGGTTATAATTACCTCAGGATGTGCGTTCTAGTTACTTGAAAGAACACTAACTATACATGCTGAAATTCTATGGTTTTGTCCTAGTAAATTGACTAACTATAATGTCCCTATAACCTTTGTTTTATATATATATGGTGTGACACAATATATAAATATATATATTTTACATTAGATTATCATAAATATATATACATATATATTCATAGTAATAAATATAAAATATTATTAAACATAATACAGTGAAAAACATATTTTATTAATTATGTTTCACTATTATTAAAATATACACAATTCAATAAGAACAAATATAATTATTGTAGACAATCAATGAAGTATTAAAACTTTAACACCCCATAAACACATTTATTAAAAATGCTATAAAAAAAGTTAAATAAAGGTAAAAATAAAAGCAAGTAATATACAATATAAAAAATAACAAAATGGTATGAAAACTAACCACTATTAGGTTATATTAAGTCGATTTGTATGAGCTCTTAGTTGAACAGCCGGGTCTTCAGTTTCTTGTGGAAGGTGAATAGAGAACGGGCAGCCCTAACGTATTAAGGAAGTTCATTCCAGGTCATGGTGGCGATGTAGGAGAAGGAGCTTCCTCCTCACTTGCTTTTGCAGATGCGGGGGGACCTGTGCAAGGTTGAGCGAAGCTGAGTGTAGCTTTGTAGGGCTTTGTAGGCGTGGGAATAAATTCTGGATGGATATCCAGTGCAGTTCTGTGAGGTGGGGAGTGATGTGAACATTTTCTGGGGACATCTATGATGAGTCTGGTGGTGGTGTTTTGGATATTCTGAAGTCTTTTAGTCAGCTGTTTGGAGATGCCGGCATAGAGTCTGTTGCTGTAATCCAGTCTACTACTTATGAGCGCCTGAGTGACAGTGCGTCTTGTGTTTGTGGGGAGCCAGTTGAAAATCTTGTGAAGCATTCTCAGTATGAGGGAACAGGATGCGGTCACTGCGTTTACTTGTTTAGTAATTGTGAGTTTGTCGTCCCAGATGATACTGAGGTATCTGGTGTGGTGTGTCGGGTTGGTACCAGTTCTGCTAGCCACCTTGTTTCTGAAGATCAAGATCTCTGTTTTGCAGTTGTTCAGTTTTAGGCAGTTCTCCCTCATCCAGTTAGTCACGTTGGTCATGCAGGTTGTGAAATTGGTCCTGGTGGCGTTGTTCTCACAGGTAAGGGAAAGGATAAGCTTTGGTTGTTGCTGTAGGAGACAATGTTGAGGTCATGAGCGCTTAAGTTTTGGGTGAGGGGTAAAATGTACATGTTGAAAAGGGTTGGGCTGAGGGAGGATCTTTGGGGGAGTCTGCAAATGAGTTTCCTGAGTGGTCTGGATAACGTCTGCTGCTGCCAAGAAGGTGGTTTACATGTTGTTGTTACAGTGGAACCCTGACTGAGGGATGTCCAGGGGGTGATGCTGTTCTAGGTAGGAGGAGAGTTGCCTGTTGAGCTCTTTCTCAATGACTTTGGATGGGAATGGTACGAGCAAGATATGTTTGTAGTTGCTGGGTTTTTCTGGGTCTGCTGCAGGTTTCTTCAGGAGAACTGTTAGTTCTGCATGATTCCAGTTATGTTGGAGGTTTCTGCTAAGGATGGAAGTGTTTATGATGGTGGTGAGGATGGCACTGATCAGTGTTCTTCCTAAGTTGCAGATGTGATGGATGCAGAGGTCTGTCGGGGCCCCTATGTGGATGGTCATCATAGTTCCAGCAATATATTCTGTGGTGACAATGCTCTAGTTTCTTAGTTGATGGATGTTTTTGGTGGTGGTGGGCAATTGTCTGATTAGATCTTCTGAGGTGGGTTGGGCTGTAAGGTTACTATAGATCTTGAGTATTGTATTATTGAGAGGTTGTCGCATAGGTCCTGTGATGAGGTGATGGATGTTATATTATGTTACATATTAATATGAAAACTATTGGAGTCTAAGAATACTAAAAATACTAATCCCACTCCAGTTTATACAACAGTAGGGAAAGTGTTGGACTTCAAAGAGGTTACATTTACTTTTCCCACTGCAATCTATGCAATAGCAGGGAAAGTGTTGGATTTTGGAGGAGTTATATTTCCAATTCGCTCTCCAAACAGTGGAATTGTAGGGGAAGTGTTGGACTTAAGAGGGGTGAAACTTACTATTCCCACTCCTGTTGAAACAACGGTAGACGAAGTGTTTGACTTCAGAGAGATTATCTTTACTCTGACCATTCCAAACAGTGGAACAGCTGAAAAAGCACTGGATTTGGAGGGGTAAAATTGACTATTCCCACTCCAGTCTATGCAACAGCAGGGAAGGCATTGGATTTCAGAGGGATTAAATTTAGTAGTCCTACTCCAAACAGCGCAACAGGAAAGAAAATGTTGAACTTAAGGTTACAATTTAGTATTCCCACTCCAGACCACTAACAGTTGCGGAAGCGCTGGACTTTAGAGGGGTTACATTGTCTGATCCCACGCCAAAGAGTAGGGAAAACACCAGACTTTGGAAGGATAAAATTTACTATTCCAACTCAAGTCTGTGCAACGGTAGAGAAAGTATTGAACTTCAAATGGGATAAATGTATTATTCCTACTCCACTCTGTGCAACAGTAGAAAATCATAGGACTTCGGATAGGTTACTTATAGCATTCTCACTCCAAACAACTCAATAGACGGGAAGGTGTTGGCATGGAAGGATAACATTTACATTCCCTCCCCAGTCAGGTCAAAAGTAGGGAAAATTTGGATTTCAGAGGAGTGGAATTTACTCAAACCATACACTACAATATGTAGGCATATTGTAATTGTTTCAAATGTACAATTTTTACATTGACAGTTGTGATGATTCTCATCACAAACAAATAGAAAAGACAGTATTAGCAGCATCAAGTCTGTCACCATACTACTCATGTTTTCATTCAATACTCTCAAGTGAGTAAACCCCAGGGGCAGAAAGGCAAACTGATAGTTTCCCCTCCTATGATATGCAATTATGTTGTAATTGAGGTGCACCAATTTGCAGTTTGAGTAGTTGTTCACAAAATTATGAAGATACATTTTTGGAATAACTGATTGCGATTATTGCAAGTATGAGCCTTCTAAACTCTTCACACACACTACAGATGCAGCTTTTGTTTTGGTTATCCATAACTATTCCCAAAATATTATTAGTGTTTAAGATTCAAGTGCAAGCTGGGAGATGGACACCGGCATTACTCACTTGTTTCTCTTCTGCTGTTCACTGTAGGGTTGCCTATATTGTTGAGAGAATGTTACCAGATTGTTTTTTGAAAGTAAAAAGTGTTCTCCAGTATTGTATTGATTGTGATATTTCTGTAGCACTTACTACTCCTACGGGGTTACCGAAACGTTCCTCTACACAGGTAGAGCACTACACCATGAACAGTGTATGTTTTGAAGGCTGTTGTATTTGCTTTGATCCTATGTGGGAAGTGTTTCCATGTTGAGAGTGATGATCACAGAGGGTTTAGATATCATGTTATGGGATTCAACGCTTAGCTGTGTGATGGGTAAACAACTGCGAGAGAAAGGTACAAAGTTTGTGGTTTCAATAAACTGGCAACTTTGAACAGCTCTACAGGTCCCTTTTGGTATTTATTATGATCCTAGTCCACTTAGCTGGTTAGTGCACTGAAGGGCCATTGAAATTATGCAATAGTGCTTCTGTGGCTTTTTTTGCAGCTTTGTAGAATTGCCACATTTGCAGAGTTTGCAGATTTTAACCAAAAAATTGCTTATAGCTAAAACAGTTCAAAGTTTCTAAAATGTAGTGACGTGTTGCTGCAAAGTATAAGGCCCTTTGTAAAGGTTGACTGGTCACCTTTTTGTTGTTTATTGCTATACTTTGGTGTTAGACTGGTACTAATGAGGTGCAATCAATGCCCAGACAGTGATAGCAAGTGTAACAATGACAAAATAATATACTATCACAAAATGTGCTGCATTAGCCACATAGGGGGTCATTCCAACCCTGGCGGTCTCTGACCACCAGGGCGGAGGGCAGCGGAAGCACCGCCAACAGGCTGGCGGTGCTTCCTGGGCTATTCTGACCGCGGCGGTAAAGCCGCGGTCAGAAAAAGGGAACCAGCGGTTTCCCGCCGGTTTTCCCCTGGCCCAGGGAATCCTCCATGGCGGCGCTGCTTTTGGGATTCCGACCCCCTTCCCGACAGCCTGTTTCTGGCGGTTCTCACCGCCAGAACCAGGATGGCGGGAACGGGTGTTGTGGGGCCCCTGCACTGCCCATGCCAATGCCTAACAGGGCCCCATACAGATTTTCACTGTCTGCTTTGCAGACAGTGAAAATCGCGACGGGTGCCACTGCACCCGTCGCACCCCTGCAACTCCGCTGGCTCCATTCGGAGCCGGCTTCCTCGTTGCAGGGGCTTTCCCGCAGGGCCGGCGGGCGGCCTTTTGGCGGTCGCCCAGCGGGAAAGCCAGAATGGCCGCCGCGGTCTTCTGACCGCGGAGCGGCCATTCGGCGGTAACCGCATGGCGGGAGGCGACCGCCACCCGCCGCGATCAGAATGACCGCCATAATGTGGCTTTTCTTGCCACATAACTTATTCAGCTCCCCTGTATAATTTGGCACCTCCTTAGCCGCATAATTCCAGTGGCCCTGATTATGACAGAGCGGGATGGTTTGTAGAGAAAAACTGTAGAGAGATCTGCTGGGATGGATCTTGTTAACATTATCCCATATCTGATTGTCATTGTGAGATATCAAGAAGTAGCCATATTATGTACCTTTTTGGGACCTGCAGTGGTGGTATAAATTCAATCCTTGCTTGACCAGTGGTATGTGACAGATCTCTTCAGTTATTATATGACTCTTCATTTGGTGAGAGGTTGGTTAATTACCATGGATCTGTACAGTACTGGGTGATGGACATAACCCATAACAGCTTTATATTATGTGAGTGCAAGAGTGTCAAGCAAAGTAAGGGAATTCGTATACAGTCATGCAGAATAACTGACTTCATTTGCAGCAGTATGAGCTAGAATCAACTGCCTGACTGCTGAGTGATAGAGTGTTATACTATTATTATTAGTATGGGGCTGAAGGGTTCTATATTGTATTATATTTTAATTGCATGTATACAGGGCTTACTGTTTCTACTACTTCTGATGAAATATTGAAGTACTTTATGGCGGGCAGCACTCTCCTCTGGAACCCAATGCTATTGTGTTTTTTTGTCAGATATTATTGTTGTTTTGTATTAGTCTTATGTTGTTATTGAAACCATTTAATGCATTTACTCCAGTTTTATATGTGGTGGAATAAATTAATAGATGTTATGTATGGTACTTAGTGGGAAGGCATATGTGAATTCATGCCAGTGGTTGATTGCATTAACAAATTAGCTACAGGAGATTAGGTGTTGTTGGGTTGCAGGAGTGTAACTTTTAAAGGTGAGGTTGTGATCTTTGACATGAGTTGAGGGCAGCTTGAAGGATAATGGCCTGAAGCCTATAAGTCTGGAGAATGTCCTGACATCTGATTGGTCAGAACTGGGAAGAACTCTTGAACATCTGTGGATATGAACCTGCATGGAGCATGCTCCTGTTAGTGCTTTCAGAACATGGAACTCAGTGCCGTCCATCTTCTGCTTGCTAGCATCAAGCATGACTGCCTCTGGCAAAATGCTAAATGCTGGCTTGCAGGGCTTTAAAACCCTCTCTACCGCACACAAAATACATCTGGATAGATGATCAAGAGCCCTACACCTAAAAATGAAGGTGAGCTGAGTGGTGATTATGCTCTTATAATTTTGTTCTTTCTATGACTGTTCTACTTTTGCAGTGTCCTATTGTTCATGTGGCTTATCCTTACGGCTAGTCAAGTCAGGCTTGTGTGGCCTTAGTGAAGGCTTTGCACTTTTGGCCTACAACTGTTATGGAAGATGCCACACTTTAAGTGTGGAGCTATTGACCCGAAGGCTCTAGAGTACCCAGCAAGCAAGGTTTTCCTTTTTTGGGTTACCAATACCCAGGTACAGTCTTACCTTTCTGGAGCCAGTGACAAACCTTTCAATCTCTTGGATATGCAGAATGCTTTGAAGCAATCCATTTACTCTAAAACAAAGGACCAGCCATAAGCTGGTGCAAGAGTACCAAAGTGTTAAAGGAAGTTCCTGTTGCCATTAGCACACATTTCGTCTTACAGGATACATTGAAATCAAACATAAGCTCTCACTTCACTTTTATTATCTCGTGGTGAGGATGAAGAGAGTCTCAACAAAAACTTCCAAGCTTGCCAGAAGAATGTCAAGCCTCTTGGGCAGACAATGGCACCTTTTGTGCCACTGCCTGTGGCTGAGGTTGCATTTGACAGGATAGGGGTGAACATTGTGGTCCCTCGTTTCCTCCTCCACCTTTGGGAAATTAGCACATACTTGTTGTGGTGGACCACACTATCTGATAAGCTCGATAAGCTCAAATGTTGCTCCTCTGAACCATAAGCACCCCTATATTGAACCTTACATTGTTGGGGATTTTTAGCCAGTAGGTTTGCTGAAAGAAGTTCATTTGGATCAAGTATCCAACTCTAAGAGCACTTATATGAAGGTCATATGGGACAAGCTAGGGTGAATTAAATGTCCTCCACCTCGTACCCTCATAGATTGGTGGTGTGCTTCAATAGGATTTTCAGAACTATAATGGTACTTTAAAAGCTCAAATGAAAAGAAAGAACATTATGCTGTTTCTATGCATGCTCTTTGCATTCATGTCACAAAAGGGTGTGGATTCAAAACCTTAAATTGCTTTTTGTCCACCATATCCGGGTCTTACTTACCCATATCAGACAGAGAAGACAATCTAAGGTTTCCTACAAGAGATATACTCACTACGTGGTTAACTATGTCCTGGGACCTTGAGGTAAGATATCCCAGCTCATGTACAAGAAAAAGAGCAATCTCCAGGCCAACCACTTTCATAAATTAACTGTATAACACACTTAGTGGATACTAGGAGGTCCAGAATTTCTCATCATGTAGCTAAGAATGCTGCCTACATTAGTAGATAAGTTGACCAATCCTTATAGTACAGTGAAAAAGAATATTGATGTAAATTATTTAATTAACATTGGTGCCGCTAGCGAACCCATTATAAGATGCTCCTGAACTGACTTAAATCCTGTGAGTGACAAACTGAACTTGCTGTGCTCCATGTTGCCTCTGATAATAAGAAGAAAGAGATTGAGTCTCTCCTTTACTTGTTGTGAGCAGCTGAGTAAGATGGAGTCTCAGCATGGAACTGCCTTATATGGGAAAATGCAGCATGTTTTCCTCAGTTACTATGACCCTGGACCCCGAAGTGTAATTACTATGACTACAATATGAATTGCTCTATAAATATACCAAAGTGAATGATTGTTGAGTCCTTATATTGCTTACCCAGGATTACTGGTGGTTCAAAGGGTAGCACCGGTTGTTCTTTTGACATACTATGTACAGCAGAATTTCCTCTGTCGACATTAATCAATTCTATCTGAAATAGGTGCTGAATCAGTACTTATTACAAGATACAGGTGCCACTATTCGTCCTGTCAAGAGCTGTTCTTTGTTGCGAGGTTTGGATGTGCTTCTTTGATCATAGAAGCAACCTTCTATCTCCAGGAGGAGTTCCGATGCCAGACTGGAACTGGGAGTCTAGTAGTGCTCCAGAAAATAATATCAACAGGAAGGAGAAAACTGAACACCAGAAACACTTTCCCACCATTCAGTCCAAACAGCAGGGAGAAGAGCAGGTGAAAGAACTAGCAGGAACTGGAAAATGCAGAGAATCAATGGGGTCTAATAAACGAGAAATCTAGCAGAAACAATTGCAACCTAAGTGGAGTCAAAATGACTCCCCTTTATATACGGCCTAAACAGGACCTGATATAATCTGAAAGAGTGCAGATATCTTGGATTGGGTAAGAACATGATCAACATTCAATAATCAAAGCTAACAGAACAAATAACATTGGTATTTGTGGGAGTCTTCTTTCAAATTACAACAGGTATGGAATATATAAGGGATGAAATACCCTGAAATATTTTAAGGATATTGCAAGTCACCAAGGAGTTCTATACCCATATTGAGGGACAGTGATGGGACTCCCAGGTGACTTGCAATATCCTCATCATGTAACCCATATAACACATCACATGATCACCTTTCCCACAAACCGTAATCGTAGTGTGTAGCTCTTTCATATGAAAGAATAAGCATGTTTTCAAACGTTAAGAACAAAAATAAAACCTCTAGTACAAAATAAAACACATCAAAAGCCTGTTAGATATTTGTTGCAAACAGTTATAGAAACAGTTCAATACATGTCACATAAAAAAATCAAAAAAAACCTGCAGTGTCTTGGAATATGTAGAAACATGCAGAAAGAGTCTAGCTTCCAACTGTCTAAGGAGTGCAAAGCAAAAATGTATTCTCTCTGCTTTTCATTGTAACCTATTAAAATAGAGCAAAAGAAAGAAAAACAACATTATTCTTTTTGTGGCTTTAAAAAGCTGCTTCAATTATGCTTGTGACCTGACCTACCTTTCACCTTGACTGTTGGCTCTGGCAGCAGGCATTGTGACATCAAAACTCAACTGTAATAACTTGCAGTTGAGTTCTGACATCTTTTATGTATAATCTGTGATTGTGTGAATCAGAAGTCGCAGATTATAAAGGAATTAGAGACTGCAGTTTATTCAAGGATATCCATGTATTGTTTTTATATTAAATGGCATTTCAATAGATTTGGAAACAGAAAGGAATTCTCCCTGGATGCAGTGTACTAGTGCATGCATGCATGAGGATGTTGCCCAGAATTCCTTATGGCTTGACTGAGCCAACCCAACCAGAAGTGAAATGTCTCATGAGGAGCAATTTGGGTTGCTGGCAGGAGCCTGCGGAGGTGACGGGCCACGGCACCCATGCTCATGTGCGGACCCCAGGAGGAAGGATTTTCAGTGTCCACATCCATGAGGGGCTCGCAAGAGAAACTAGTGATGATAACCTCAGTGTGAAAAGATAAGGTGAACGCCCTTGCATGCTACCTCCTTTTAGATGCTCCACATTTATGGAAAATTTAACACTGAATTATTTGATTGAAAGAGGATCATGAACCTGAACACCTGCTTCCCAAGAATGATGATGCGGTTTATAGACCTTCCAGTGAATGAGATACTGAAGTTTGACTTTAAAGTACCAGGAGCCACAGATCTCCTGAACTTTATGCTTAGGTTGTCCATCAAACCTGAGGGTCTTTAAGTCAGAGATAAAGCTTTAAATGTGAAACGTGAAAGGAAGGATGTACCCTCTAGGATGAGGGTTGATAATTTTGGAAATTTCAAAAGGGCCATGCAATCTAGGAGAAAACTGAGATTTACAAATTGAGCAAGGAAAATTGATAGAAGTCAACCAATTCTGCCTCCTGTTTTGTCAGTAGGAGCTGGTTGTCTATGCTGATTGGCCTGTAATCTTTGTTTAGATTTAGTGATGTGTAAATTTTGCATACATTTCTTTCAGTCCTTCTTTAATCATTCTAACAAATGTTGAACTGAAGGTACAGAATCATCAATTTCCAGGAAATCTGTGAACATCCGAGGATGGAAACTAGTTAAGGGAAAGAATGCACTGGAAATATGGATTGAGTTATTGTACAAAAGCTGAGCTGATGGTAAGACAGAATTCAAGTTATCTTGGCTTTAGAAATGTTGCACATTATGACTTAGTCTTTCAGTTTGGCCCTTGAAGGTGAAAACTAGAAGTGAATGCTATTGGGATGTCAAGTTTATTAAACGAAGATTTCCAAAATTTAAAGATGTACTGGGGACCATGGTCAGAGATCATTTTCAAGGGTAATCCATGAAGTCTGAATTTGTCAGAATAATAAATCTTAGACATTTCTTATGCGTGGGTAGTTTAGGAAGAGCTGAAAAGTTAGCCATTTTAATGCATGAATGCATGAATGCATGGTTATCATTATTGTGGTGCAATTCCTAAATAGAGGTAAATTTACAATAAAGTCTGTAGAAATTATTTCCCAAGGGTTGGAGAGCATTTAAGATGTCAATAATGATCCTACTTTTTTTGTACATCTTAATTTATTTGTATGCAGATTTCACAAAATTTGACAAACATGAGACATCTTGATGAAGAGAGGGCCATCAGTAACTACTTCTCATTATGTTTTCAATGACTCTCCTTCCCCTGTGTCAAGATATCAGTGAATCTTGGCAAAGCTAAAATGTGACCTTTTGTGATTGTTTCGTCAGAATAATTAGTTTTTTATGAACAAAAATCACACCATGTGAATTCTTAATTGAAATCTCGGGAAATAGCTTTCAAAATCTTGTAGTTTAATGTCTTTGGTTTTGAGATGGATATTTTCAAGAAAGGAAGAAGTAATCAGGGCATTGAAGATCTGTGAAACGGTGATCTATTCAACTGATCTTGAATTATCTCATTCAGGCTATTGCTGAGACAGAGAATCAGCAACATTTTCCAAGTTCGGTATGTAAGTTAGAATAAGTTAAATTAAAAAGAAAAAGAATGCCCTGTGAGCTTCTCTACTATTCCTAAGGTCAGCCTGCTGGAGGACTTAAAGATTTAGACAGTCAGAGTGAACAATGGTGCTCATTATGAGCCTGGCGGTCCATGGACTGAAATGGTTGTGGTGGCAGTCTCACCTCTGTTGGACCGGCGATAAAGGCTGCTACATCACAACAGCGGCAGTTTGGCCACTGCTAAACCGCCGCTTCCCCGCCCGTCCCACTGCTTTACCACAGCCTGCAAGGCTGGAGGTTTCTACCTCCAGACTGACAGGAGTTGAATAACCAGCGAGGTTATTTTGACTTGGGACACTACCAGCATTTTCCTGGCAGTCTCACTGACACAAATATGCTGGTGGAAAGGTATCCTGATGACAGGAACTTGCAATCCTGTTGCTGGGATACCCCCAAAAACCTCCTCACACACACACACATACATGCACCAACACACACAATCACACAGACACATCCCCACTCACACATGCACTCACAACATTCACCCCCATAGACACACGTACATACTGATACACATCACACACACACATGCATACACTCTCCATCCCCCACCCCGCCCTCACTAATCTTCACACAACTACACCCCCATCCACATGCATACACACATGCACTCCGACCCACCACATTTACATCCAGACACACACGCATGCACGCACCCACCCTCACCCTCCCTACCCCCCACATTCATGACATGCATACACACACTCACACACACCCATTGACACCACCCCACCCATCTCCCCTTGTATAAGGCACTTACCTCATCAAATGAGGTTCTCCTCCGTGAAGGGACGGGACCCGGCACTCCCACAGCCGGCAGCGCCCACCCACCAGTAGACTGCCACCCAAAATATGGGTCGTAATTCTGTGGGTGGTCTATTTCTGGTGTGGTGGTGCCAGCAGTGGAACCGCCCAAGCGCAGCCAACCACCGTCCCAAATGCCGCCAGATAGCCGACTGCCGCGGTGCGGATGTGCAGCTGTATTTGTAATGCCGGAGTCTGTAGACCATGAGCACTGTCGGTCTTCCGGCAGCTGCGGCTGCAGCGATCTTTGGACAAGACCGCTGCAGTCATAATGAGGGCCAATAACTCTTAATTAGCCTTCAGTAAAAAACTTCTCCACTCTATCAAAGCTGGATTAAAAACAAGAGTTCCTTTTTAAAAATATAATTTTTTTCCTGCTGGAGAGAATTCTCAAGAGAAAAAGATGGGGTGTTCTTCCTCATCTTGACAGCTGAATTAAGACAGCTCCCTTTGCTTGGTCTGAGACTTCAGTCTCGAGAACGAAAGGGTTCAAGGCAGCAGGTTGTTTGTACACAGGTGCCTGAATACTTTCCCCCCTAATCCATTGAAAGGTCTTGCTTTTTTTAAATAGATAAGTGATGAGAGAGACTATTTTAGAGAATTTGCCGATTATCTTCTCGTAGTAATCTGGTAAGTCAAGAAAACTTTGTGTTTTCCTTTAGAGAAGAAGGAATGGGGTAGCTTCTCTTGGGTTGATTTTTCTGTGAGTCCATGGTCTCTGAGGAAAGTATATAGGCCCTGATTTGTCATTTTTGATGCAGAACTGCACTAACTCAGTTTTGCATCAAAAAGGTTAGCACTGACGTGGGCGTCAAATTTATACTTTGACACTGGGTGATGCAAAAAAATGTTTAGACTCATTTTTTTCCACGTTAACCATTGAGCCTTGTTGTACGGCAAAATTACGTTAAAGGAGGAATAATGACTCTAATCCAGTAAACGACATTTAAACACGCCGCCATACGGAAATGCACCACTTTTGCCTGCAATAGCATTAAAAATAGACACTAACGGAGAGAACAGTGCAAAGGAGCCCCAAAATGGATCCCAGAAGCCAGGAGAGACCCAAGGGAGACCCCATTCAACCAGGAACCAGCCAGGAGGACACAGACAAGACCCAGGGGAGGGAGAAAAAAAGAGGAAATGTCGTTTCAGCACAGAGGAGCATGAAATACTGGTGAGAGAGGTGACGGAGCATCAATCTGGCAGCAGGTTGTGAATATGATCAACAGTGTGCCTGAGGTAAGGAGAACTGTGACTGAGTGCAAGAAATGCTGGCATGACTGCAAGAGAAGGACCAAGGAAAAAATGGCATGGAACAGGAAGACAGCACTGCAAACTGGAGGTGGAAGTCCAGCACCACAGGAGGACTTGGATGAGATGGAGGAGATGGTTGCAGTGGTCATCCCAGAGAAAATCATCACAGAGATACAAAGAAAGGACGGCATAGAATACCAGGAAACACCACAAATGCAGGGTAAGTTGCATGGGGGGAATATATGCTTAAATGCCAAGTGCTAGAAGGGAGAGGCACATCGGACTCACAATGAATGTCAAAGGAGCGCAGAGGGATACAATGCACATTGCGCAAGTTCCACCATCGCAATATTAGCTGCACATGTACCTACACCTTGGGAGTGCCGTGCACCGTTGGCACAAACACAACCTGGCCATATTAAGAACAATTGCCTAAATATCTACAAGTACAAATGCAGCACATGGGATGGATGGCATGTATAATCACTGAGCCACTGGTTGTGACATCACAATATCACTTTCATGTAGTCACATCAACAAAACTAACATGACCAAGACCTCAGAGACCAGGAAGTCAGTCAGCACAATTCCTGGGGTTACTTCATAGTGGTGTCCCTTGCAGTAACACTCTACAACTGCCTTGCCTCATTGCCGAAACGCATGTGTGCTGCATCTCACAGCACACAACTCATTGCAACTGTCCCAACAGTACCCAGCATGTGCCGGTAGCACCACCACACCACACATAGACAACACATCAACAAGAGGCAACCATCCCTTCATCATGCAGTCAGGGTGTCCCCTGGGTGCATGGAACAATTAATTAAACAGGTGCTGGGGTAATAGCAAGCTGGACCGGTATCATTGGTAACATGCCACTATTCAGACCAACTAAACTGAAGTTGTGTTCAACCACACATATTGATGCTGAACTAAAATGTGCCCCTACAAAAAATATGTACTACAGATAGCAAACAGTAGGTTACAACAGTCACAGGTTGTGCCAGCAACTATTTGGACACAACTATGTCAGACACATGGGAATGGGGAAATAAACACACATACAACACATGGGGTATTACTGTCACATATTGGCGGTTAATTCCACATCAATGGGTGGGGAATGGGCATGTCCGGTGTTGGTAAGACTGCCAGTGCAGTGTATCCAGTGCACTTGGCAGTTTGAGTCACACGTTGGGATGAAGGCTGGAAATATGTCTGTACGTGGTAGCTCTGTGGGGAACTTCCTAGACAGTATTGATGGATCAAATAGCATCAGTGCCAGTTGTGGCCTGCATTGGGTGTAACAGGACACGCTGCACTCAGCCCTGCAAATCAGGCAGTGGAAAGGGCAAAGGGCCAAGGTATGGGACACCCTGCAATGCCCATGCCAAGTGCATGGGCTGTGCAGGGGCACCCAGGGGTACACCACACCACTTCACCAACAACCATTTCATGGGGGTTACACCACCAGGCAAAGGCTGGAGGAAATGTGGAAACATACCTGGAGGGTAGTGTTGAGCGTATCACTGGTCTGGTCTCACACAGATGTCATAGCCAGTCTGTAAGCTGCTGGTAACCTGCCATGTCCAGGCGATTGGCCTGGGTTGAACCCTGTGCTTTTGTCAGATGAACTGTACTGTCACCATGCTGCAATCATGTATGATAGTGCAAGGAAGGCTGCATTGAGGGGGAGGACATAGGTGTTTAGTAAGATAAACAACTGAACATGGACAGGAATTGAAGCAGTACTCTGCCAGGTCCATGAGTGCTATGCAAAGTAGCACACAAACACAAAAGGCATCATGAGGAGACTTCAAAGGCATCTAAAGCACAATGTCCAGAAAATGCCATCCTTGGGGTGGTGCAAGGTCTCAGCACAGCATGGGTGTATGTGAAACATGTAAGATTGTGACAGTTGAAAATAGCTATATGTGGTGCTGTGGTATGAGCACAGCAACACACATTACAAGGCCTCACCATGCAAATGGATGCAAAGGGAGGGTAGAACAAGATAAGAGGACGTCAAGATACAATAAGGAAAGACAACACACTTAGAAGATATGACGCACCCAATAATTGCAACTGGGTTTCCAATCATGTGACATGCAGGTGGGGCATAGAGCCGTAGACTGCAGCTATGATATACTGGAACAATCCTTTGTAACTAATGGGCACATCATAGGTCCCTATCGCCACAGGTTTTCACTTTCAGTGATGCTCCTGTGGCACTAAGTGCTGCGCTGTATTGACAAGTAGCATTAAGCCACTTTTTGTGGCATTATGTCACCTTGTAAATACATACCCTTCTGATCATGACTGTGCGTGGAAGGTGGTGCCATCGGTGTTGCTGTGGGCGTGCCACAGCAACACCTATTACATTTTGATGTTGCCTCAGATAAATGGAATATTGTAAACTTGAGGTAGGGCCAAAACTCTAATGCCAGCCCCAGGGGTGGCATTAGCAGAGTGCAACGAGGAAGAATACATTTATACCTCCTTCTTGTCTGGTTTTCTAATGTGTGCTGCATTTAGCAGCATCCATAGGAAGAGCAAAATGCCAGAAATGATTGTTTATGAGCGTGAAGGTGTTCCTTCATGCACATTAACAACCATATGTAAATGACGATATGTCTCTTCTGTGTGTGCTGTATTCTCTAGCTCACCCAGAAGTACCAAAGCGCCATTAGTGATTCTTAATGTGCAGGAAGGGACACCTTCACGCACATAAGCAGTCACTTCACTTAACGCATGCATACTTGCATGATGGTGCAAGGATGCCTGTGATGACGCCGGCAGCTGAATCCTGCACCAGCGTGGGGGACAACACAGGGGTGCCCAGTATTCACTTGCATATGGTGCATCCTTGTGTTCCCAAAGTGACACAGTGCGGCGCTGATTATTTTTGCACAGCACCATTCTGTACCACATTTACATCAACACAGGCCTAATATGACAATGTGACTCAAATATCAAGTCTGTGAAGTGACTTGTCAACTGCCACAACACACATAGGGCCTGATACCAACTTTGGCGGAGGGTGTTAATCCTTCCCAAATGTGATGGATATCCCGCCCGCTGTATTACGAGTTCCATAGGATACAATGGACTCGTAATATGGCGGGTGGGATATCCGCCACATTTGAGATGGATTAACCCCCTCCGCCAAAGTTGTAATCAGGCCCATAGACTGATTTTACACCATCTCAGTGCAGAAGATGATGGCTCTGCTGCGGATCTGCCTTTCCTACGTACTCTGATCACCTGGATGACCAGCTGGCAAATATTAGCTAAGAGACCCTCCAAAATGTCCTTGTAAACCTGCAGACACTACCTCCAGTTGCAAGGAGGAGTACTGAAGTAGCAGACATCCCACAGGCCCCACTTAGCAACCCAATAGTATGACCTGCCAGCACCGACACAGCAGAGGACTCCGAGGACCCAGACACTAGCTTTGAGAGGACAGCGGTAGGAGTCCAGCGGGAGCTGGCCAAGGAGATGCGGGTGGGGATGCAAACAATGACAGCCAGCCTTGAGGGGATGTAGACATGCATGGTCACGGCAACAGAACAGACTGCAGCCAACCGACGCACACACTCCCCAATGCATGGAGTCCAGGAGTGTCTGAGGGACATAGCTACTGCCATGAGGGTGAGGCCACAACAACTGCCCTCCCAAACTGGCAGTAGCATGCTTGAGGACAAAATGCACTCCATGCACTGGGAAATGGTCTCCCTCAGGGCAGACATGGCTGCCTACCACAGGGATGTTGCAGCTATACTTAAAACCAGCAGCTCCTCCTTGCTGCAGTGATGCCATAAGGGACTCCACATCTGCAACCACAGAGGTGTGTGTGTGGCCCCCTGAACCTCCCCACTACCACTACCAAGGGTAGTAGAGGCACCACACACATCAGAGGATAAAGATGTAGAACAGATCATCTTCACCCGTAGGAGTACCCAGTAGCACTAGCCCATGCCACATGGGCAGTGTCTTCCTTAGTCCTGTGCTTGACATCATGCCAGTGTTAGCACTGTTACAGATATGCACTCCTCCTCAACACACAGTGTACCTTTCTGCTATGGACTGCTACTGTCCCTAACTTTTCAATTGGCAATTTATGTTCTTCTGCACTGAAAGACACTTTACCCAAACATGTCCCATGACATGTCCCTCAACCCTGGACTTGTGCTGTGTCCCAATTGGATGGATTCCACAAATGGGTTCACAGACCTGGACATCGTATATATTTAGCACTGTTATACTTGTTAATAAACACCACCTACACAACCAGCATGTTTATGTGATGTGTGTAACATGTCTCAAGTCACAAAGTGTCAGTTCAAGAGTGCATAAACATGTGGGCACATATCTATGCGCATGGTACCTAGATATTGTGCCTCAATGTTGGCCTCATCCCATACAAGCAATTCACTGAATATGTGATACATGTTGAACACATGTATGCTACACCCACTACATACTGCAGGATTGGGTGTGAAACAGTAATCGGGCAATATTGTCAGCTGGAAGTACCAGAAGAACACACTGGTGTAAAACAGAGGGACTCAAACTCATCTATCATTGCCACTGGTCAGTTTAGCAGTGAAATGTAGGCCGTTGTAAAATTTCCCACAGTACCCATCATTAAAAAAAAAAAAAAAACACACAATGTCAGCTGAATTCCTACATCAATCCTGTCCTATACATGGTCAACAAAGTCAGCTTGAGTGGTGGGTACAATGGATGGCAGGTGCACAGTTAAGTAGATGTGTTGGAGCTGCCAATGTGACAGTTCAGTCATAAGAGCATGTCAAGAGAGGGATTTGGATGCATTACGGAGTCCCCAGGACAACACACAATTTTTACTGTACACCCATGGGAAGATCCTGAGACCCAAACATATTACACATGAAGTAAGGGAGTACCCAATATTATTTATTATGATAAAGAAATAAATAAAAAAGTTATTAACACCTATGCTAATCTAACCTATCCGAACTACACATAACCCACAACAGACCCTAACTACTCTATGCAACACTTACCTAACACTTTTAACAACACACTCCAAATATTCGCCTCCCACCTCCCTTATATCACAGGACACATGCAGGACAACATACACTAAACTACACATTTACTAACTATGACTAAACAAATATATATTTTTGGGTATTTTTTTACTTTTGTTTTATAAACACATAAAAACCCCAACATCACGCACCACCCACCCACATAGTAAAATATAAAAAGTAGAAAACCCACCCCAAACCTACTTATCCTAACTAACTCACTAACCTATTCTAACCTACAACTAACCCCGTAATACCAACAAAAAAAACTAGAAAAAAAGAGGAGGGAGGGGAGTGAACTTGGGAGGAGTGACATAATGCCCTTCAGAGGTTGACCCTTTACAGTATTTTCTTAATGTTCTTGAGCGCCTTTGTATTCTTTGCCACCTCCTTTTCAATGGAGTCCAACTTTTGGAGGACCTGTTGTACATCCCTCTGTAAATCAGTGTTGGCACTCATGTTCATGGCAGCAGGTGTGGTTGGCTGTCTGATGGTACTAGAGGGTGCAGCAGCTGGAGCAATATTTATGTTGGCAGCTGAGGGCCCATGCACAGCTGTGGTGCTCAGTCCAGCCTGAGTTGGCGGTGTGGGTCCCCCTTTTCTGAATGCCCACCACTCACCAGTGAATCTCTCCAAGCGATAGCAGCGCGCTATCCTCCTTAACCCAGATTTCTCTGCCAATATGTGCCTATAGCGCACTGCCCTCCTCTGAAAGGCACGGAGTTGGTCGTTATTCATGTTGACCGCTGTTAAATGAGACAGGCAACCATCAGTGTCAGCATTGTGTGGAGTATGTACAGTAAATTAGCTTACTATCTACATCAATTTGCACATGTACTCCTACTCACATTCCAGATGATACAATGACCCTGATGGATGAAACAACAACGCTGCCTTGGCACCATAGCCATCCACAACAAGATTAGGAAACAAATCTGCTTGGATTTTGTACCATGTGTGGCAGTGCTAAGACAATGTGAAATTCACATTGATTAGGGCCACTATTCCTCTTCATATGTGTCAAATATCCTAACATTCATCACCAGAAACTTGCATCTGTTATTGGGCGTATGGGATGCTGTTGGTAACCATAAGGGTTCAGTGTTGATAGATAGACATGCACGCCTGATCAAAATGACTGTTACCTATACTGTGAACATCACATCCACCTACAAATTTGTTGTTCCAACCCCTGTGCCTCAGGGAGTATGGCCATGTAGATCAACATCTCAACTGTCCAGGTCATCCACCAATGTATGCCCACTCATACATGGAGTCAGGGAGTGGACCATATGTTAGGTGATGACAAAAATGAAGCTGGTATCCATAGGTCTATCACTTCTACATTCATGTGTCCAGGTGTAGACATCCATCAATACCTGATCAGCCCATACCATTCCTAACACACCCATAACCACACCGTCACACAATTGGACTTGGCCTACATGCACGCCTATTACATCCCATATAAGTGTCACGTAAGTGGAGTACAAAATTAGTGGCACCATGCTGGGGGACAATTGGCCACCCAATCCTACATGTACATAACAATACAGGGATGCACCAATCTATCTACAAACTGGTGCATCACTGTGTTGTGTGAATGGCAGTGTGTTCCAGTGCCATTATATACACAATGGTGCACACCTAAGTCACATATGGAGTTACATGTGGCTTGTCATCACCTTGTTTACACAATGCTGGCCCTTGAGCACCAGGAGCCTCACAAGATATGACTCTCTGCACTTGGATGGGGAACCACTTAAATGTGACACAGTGTCACCATCCAGCCTACTTTGATTTCTGATCATTTTACAGCTCATTACTTCTAGCATTGGGTGCAAAACTCATGACTCACTCACAGAAAACACTTCAAGGCTACACAGGACAGAATAAATCACACTGGATACATCTGGGTCGTCAAATCTTGCCACTTTGCCTATGGTGTAGAGGGGAGGTCCACCTGAAATATATGGATGGAAAACGATGGTTAGTATCACATTACTGTCACTAATAGTGGACAACATATTGCAGTATGTACTATTTCAGCGGAGTGAGGTAATTATCCAGATTGTGGACAGTGCAACAGACACACCACTGCAAACTCACAATGAGACTGACACTCAGGTGAATGGGAGCCATACATCTGCTCTCTTACACTGTGCCTGAGACTCATATAGTGCTAAACCCTGCAACAACCATTTGTGGCCACTCTGTAGAAGATGGAACTCCATGGGATGAGGGGGAGGTGGGTGACAGATAAATGACACTACCCTTGTGCTCTGCAAGACAACTGACTCAGGTATTCTGGCTTGTCCTGCAAGGCACACAGATGCACTTTGTTGAGGACAAGCAGCTAAATAGTTAGTCTGCAATTTTCATGCATTGAGTAATCCATGACTGATGTGTCACAGTTGGGTTATAGCATCAAATGCCCCATTGCCAGTGCCCCCTATGGCAGGTATGCACCCTTTGTTAACTTTATGGCAGGGATAATGTATGTGCAAATCTGACATTGTTGCACCATACATTGATTGTAGTACTTTGTTGTCCCAATCCACTTACATGTGGTATGCTGGCAGTGTCATTGACTTATCATACATGACACAATGCTGGGGCACAGATGTTGCCATGGCCCCTGAAATGTGTGGCTTAGTGATGGATGTGCATGACTCACCTAACATCTGACTTCAATTGCTAAAATTGTAGGATATGTGAAGCCCATGTCCATACTGGCACAGTGACACTTCATTCTGGTTGCATGCAACCTGTCCACAAGCATTGCATGCAGCACGCCAACACATCTGCTACTGTTATTCAAGTGCAGTGAACAGTAATTAGTTTGCCAACGGTGTACTCACCAACAGGGCCACCAATTACCACACCAAGATGGTCCTGAAGACCCTGCTCCCTGGCATCAGATCAGCCCAGTGGTGCTTGAGCTGGTGGTCGGTGCGACTGCTGTGGTACACCCTCTTCAAGTGGTGGAGCACCTTGCCCCACCCCAGCCGCCTCGCCTCCATACGGTAGCCCTGGATCACACAGCCATCTCTAGCATCAATGGGAGGTAGTGGGCTACCAGCCAAATGAAGCCTCCCAGCTCCTCCTCCCCCACTCTGGTCTGCCTCCTCCTGCCAGACATTGCACTGGGGTACAGGTTGAAAAAAGTAAAATGGAGTAGCAATAAACAGAAATTAGGAAAGGAAACTTAACACCAAAAAATCACTAACCCAACTAACCTACCTATAGAACTAACCCAGACAGACACCCCGCAGCACAGGTACAAGGTAAGATACAGTAGACACACAAATCCATAGACACTGGGACAAATAACACAGAAAACACAACAGGAGGGGCACCACAACATACAAAAAAGATGAAGAAGACACAGTCAAAAGAGGCACACACTGTAAAGAGACAGTGAAAGTACGCCCACTGTACCATGCCTGTGAACAGGATATCCTATTACATCACTTCCTGTGCCCTTGCATCAAGTTTTATGTTATGCGTGTATTTTTTGACACATCTGATATTTGCGTGAGTATTTCTGACGCATTACTTACGTGCAACTATTTATATTAACGTATTACTTTATGCATCGATTTTACCGTAAATCAGCATTGCGATGAGTGTGAAGGTGGAAATCACGATAAGGGCCCTTTTCCTGATTGCATGGTTTTGTCATTTGTTTATGGATGCACCACATATCAACATACAAATTGAATGTGCTGGGCTGCGGTATGGCATTTTCTGTATGGCCACACGTGGCAGTCCATTGTACAATGTAATTTGTGTGTGATTAGTCTGCTACACCAATGTGTGTGTTACAGAATCAACAGCATGCAAATGTATACATGTCATGCATATGTATGTATGTGTGACAACAGTGTATCCAAATATGTATGGCAGTAAGTACTATGAAAGAGTCATGGTATGTGATTGTGAATTGCGTTCACTTATGTGCTATGTGTAGTTGTCTTACAGAGCATCACATTTCAGAGGACATACACAGCTCAGGCATTGTTGATGATGGCTGATGATTACAATCTGGCACATGTTACCAGACAACTGTCTCCATATGTTGATCTTGAGTATATGGATGACTAGTGTGTGGACTACACATATGTCTGACATGTGTACATATTTGGTACATACTGTGATTGACACACTCTGCCTACATTCCACCCAGATCATGTATTGAACACAATAGAAAGTTGAAAATCATAACATTGTGTATTGTAATTACAATTACTTTGTTATGGACCTGCAGCCCTAGCTGAATATGTTCTCATCCATTCTGATGTGCATTCAATAGACATGTCCGTGCAAAGTGTGAGGTCATGTGTACCCTGTGACAGGATTGGGCCCCATGGCATTGGCAGTAGACATTTCCAGGGATGTACTGCACAGGTTCCATTTCTCCCATTGCTTGTCATAACTGAGCAAATCATGTTGAGCATGGTCACCAATGATGTCCCCACCTTGTCTCACATATGTTCCATGCAGCCATTGCAACTCTCACACTGAGTTCTGTTAGTGGTCTGTTCAAACATTACAGAATCACCATATTTTGACATCCACCGCCTCATGTGTGGGTCCCTTATTTAGTTCATTTTTGGACATGTTATTGTGTGTGCTGAGCTATTGTTATACAAGTTGGCAACGTGGATGTAAATAATATGTTGTGGTCCATAAACTGTGTCCTTCAGTTGTCACATTCAGATTAGTATTTGTGACATGCTCCCTGAGGTTAGACTCATAAACCTAAGGTATATGTTTAAGAGATTGAAGACACCAAAGCCGGATTGTGTGCATAAGTGAGGTGTTTATTGACAAAATTTACAAGGTGAGTTACGTGATTATTATGTGAAGAAGTTCTGTACAATGTGCAGCCTGCAGCATATACCAGCAGCTGGGTTGTGGTCTTCCCCCTCATTTTCTTCTCCACCATCCTCCTCCTCAGGTAGGTCATCAACCTGCTCATATAATAGTACCTTCATCCATGCACATATGTTGTGCAGGATAGCACAAGTCAATATGACCTTGCAGACCATTTGTGTCTGCCTCCTGTGATGTCCAGGCACCTGAATCTGGACTTGAGGATGCCAAATGTCCTCTCCACAATGGTTCGTGTCCTCCAATGTCTCTCATTATATGCACACTCTGGTGTTGTGCTTGGGTTGTGAAATGGGATCATTATCCATGGCTGTATGCCATAACCCTGATCCGCTGCAAAAGATTACAGGAGTAATTTGTTGTTAGGGCTTGCAACAGGTATGTCATGTAGCATGGCAGTTGATATTAAGAGCTGGTTGTGGCTCATATGTATTTGTGGTGTGGTGTGAGTGCCTATCCTTCTCAGCACTAGGGGCCAGATGTAGGAAAGGTTTGCAACTCGCAAACGGGCCGATTCGCAATTTGCGACAGTGCAAAATCGGAAATGGGATGCAAAAAGCCCATTTCCGACTCGCAAAAAGCGATGGGACCCGTTTGCGAGTCGCATCCGTTGCGACCCCATTTTGCGACCCGCAAATTGCAAGTCGCAATTTGCGAGTCGCAAACCTTATGCAATTGCAACTCGCAAATTGCGACTAGTCGCAAAAAGCCCAGTTTGCATGTCCCATTTACCACTAACTCAGAGCAGGTGGTAACCATTACCAAAGTATAAAAGGGGACCCAGAAGGCATCTGGGTTACTCAAGATGGCGGAGATATACCTGATAGCAGTGAGGAGGAGAGTCTACGTAGCCCAGCAGAGGAGGAGGAGGGGCCACAGACAGGAGAAGATATATAGAACCAGGCAGACTCTTTTTCAGCAAACTGGAGAGGAGATCTATGACAAATACCGCCTTAGCAGCGCAGCCATTCTAGAATTAATAGATTTACTGAAACCACAGCTAGAACACAAGACTCTGCGTGGCTGCGCCATCCCTACGCATGTGCAAGTACTATGCGCACTGCACCTCTTGGCCTCAGGGAGCTATTAGGGGGTCATTGCCGTGGCAGGTGGGGTATCCCAAAGTGCAGTGTCAAGGTTCCACAGGGCATTCCTAGATGCCTTAGTCACGCACATGTCTCACTTCATATACTTACCAAGGAATGAGGCAGAAATTAACAGCACCAAGCTGGACTTTTACTGCATTGTCCACTTTCCTCATGTCATAGGGTGTGTAGATGGGACACACATTCAAATATGCCCCCCTGCTAATCTGGAACACATTTTCCGCAACAGGAAGTGTACCCACTCACTCAACATACAGGTTGTTTGTGATGCCCATTATGTCATCACGGACATCGTAGCTAAGTTTCCTGGCAGTACCCATGACTCATACATTTTTAGGCATAGTGGGATACATCAACGCCTGGAACGTGGGGAATTTGGAGACGGTTACCTCCTAGGTAGAGCCACAGACACTTGCAGACATACACACAGGTCACTGTGCACGACAATCTGGACTTCCTAACCGTGTACTTTTGTGCCCAACAGGTGACAGTGCATATGCTCTCATGCCTTGGATCATGACTCAGTTTTTTAACACCCAGAACTGAATCAGAGAGGCAATACAACAGTGCGCATAAGAGGACCAGGAACCTGATCGAGCGCACCTTCGGACTGCTGAAGGCAAGATTCAGATGCCTCCACCGTAGTGGAGGCGCCCTCCAATACACCCCCATTACCGCTTTCAAAATTGTAGTCGCATGCGCCATCCTCCACAACATAGCCACCCGACGTGGGCTACCTCTCACCCCTGCAGACCCAGATCCTGATGATGAAGAGCAAAAACAATCACATCGCCATCATGGGGATAGGAGTCTAGCTAATCAAGGCAGACTGAGACGGGACCACATTGCAACGCAATATTTTGGACGGTACGTGTCAACTCCCACCATACTCACCTATTAACCATTTGTTAAGTGGAACAAAAATAACTGTTTTATTAATGTCATGAAGAAACTATATACAAGTTGAAATTGTCCATGGGCAGGAAAATGCCAACCAGTCATGTGGCACATTAACGCCATGTGCCACATTAATCTGTCCTGGCTGTTATCTATGATCTCCTGCCCCTCCTGCCAGCCTGGCTGGTCCCTGCTGCGTCCATGGTGCTGTGCCTACCACTCCTCAGCACCCTACTGTGAGTGGCAGAGACACTGCTCACTGTTGAGCCCTCCTCCCAGGTGTATTTGTTAACTTCCTGGCTGTGATGCCATCATCATGTGCCAGGAAGTGTTTCCAGAGTGTTCTGGTATGCTTTCTGGAGTGTTCTGCTGCATCTGCAAGCAATTTTGAAGGTATTCGCAATTTGCGACACCCACTCGCTAATTGCGAGTTCGTTTTTGCACACTCGCAAACAGCGACCTCGCAAAATGCGGACTCGCACACAGCGTTGCGAGTCCGGCTGCGAGTCGCAAAATCGGATCGCTTTTTTTTCTGGCATTCCAATTTGCGACTCGCATTTTGCGAGTCGCATCAACTCGCAAAATGCGAGTCACAATTTTTATTTTTGCTACATCTGGCCCTAGGTTGTTTGACATGACAATCTTGTGTTTGGGTCAGGGACCTGGAACATATGATTTGGATTCCACACTGAGTCATTATGGATGTACCATGCATTGTGTAGTGCACCTTTGTATCAGTGTGCTATCACTAGAGGGGACATGACACATCCTTACAACACAATGGGGTCAGATGTGGTGGTAACATGGTAGCACTACAGTGCCTGGACATCCCATTTCTTTTGACATGTGTCATTGCAGATGAGTTGTGACACTTATGGCCTTTGAAATTAGTTAGTGATAATGCACTGCATGTCTCAAAAATTGTCTGCTGTGTCCTGCAACATTTCAACTATGAAAGAATGCCCCATGTGTGACATGTTACTTGGCAAACCTTTGTTGTCCTCTGCACCAGTTGCTCATGTGTAGCTGTGTACCAAATCTACATACCTGCACCAGGGTACTTGGCTAGCTGGATTGTGGTGGTGGATGGTACACCACCCTATACATATGCTTTTTTGATGGCCAGTAGGCTCTTTCTGTGTGTGCAGCATGCATTTGTGCCACATTCACCTGAGTTAATAGCTTAGTCTACTTCCTTTTTGCGACCTGCATATTGCACCCCTGGGGTGATATTTGTTGTTGGCACTTCCTCAGGATTTAGGGGACAGCTACATGTGAGGCTGCATCATCATGCTATGTATCTTGTGGTGACAGACCTGCAGTGAGAAACGTTGCACACCCCTTCTACGATACATACAGCATGGTAGGGTGGGAAATTTACAATGTGCCTTCATGTAATGATGAAATGGTCATCTGCCAAGATGTGCATACAGTGCAGACTATGACTATGGAACTTTGGGCTATTACATTGTCCCCTTGGTGTTCCTGAGAGGCAGCTAATGTTTGTGTCAGCCATGAGGTGTCCAAGGGTGTGTATCCCATTGTCACAGGATGGCCAACATAACTAGCAGTGTCTTATCTTCCAAAACATGACTGTGCATTTCTACTGTCAACACATGCACAGTGCAGGCTATGGGATGTAGATCAGCTACTTAGCAAATGTGTCACTTGGCACAGTGCATGTGAGGTCAGTGATGTCCTGTTTTCTTCTACTGGGTCCCACTATGACATCCATGATCTACACTTTCTGACTGTGTCTCTGCCTGCTGTTATGCCATTTCTTGTATCTGGTACAGACATGATAGTGTTGTGAGTCAGTGAGTGTTGCATGTGAGGTTGCACTACAGTAAGTGTGGTTCTACTTCTCACACATCTGGCACATGTTATGTGATGGGCATTGATCTTGTATTTCTATTAGTGTGAGCCAATGCGTCAGGCAGCTGTCTGTGCGCACTAGAGGTAAGTTAGGTATGTGTTGATGAGATGCAGTTGATATAGGCGCAAGTTGTATGGTGTTTGATAGTTGTTCTGGCAGTGATTTGCACGGCATGACATGGCATGACTTGAGGCATCTGTGCCTATTTGGAAGTTAAATGACATGGGCATGGTATGTGCCTTTGACATGTCTGTGCTATTTTTTGTTTGCTTTAGTGTGTGTGATATGTACGTAGTGGGCAACCTGAGGCCACTAGTAGTAGTCTGTGTAGTTCTGCTGTTATCAAAGGGTACATGTCTGCACCTGTCCATCCTGTGGTGTGCCTGTCAAGTTGTGGGTGTGTTACGTACATGTGGGTGTATGTATTAGTGTTGTGCACAGATTGTGCAGTACCGCAGCATGGTGCATATGTGTTATCACCTACACATGTGTGTAACCCTGGCCATATGTTACTGTAGTGGTGTATGTCTTGCGAGTCCGACAGGGTTGGTGTGTTGTGTGTACATTACTAGATTTACCCACAAGTAGGCCATTTCCAAATTGCCCATCCAGGAATTGTTCATTGATAGTGCTTTGCTGGAATATGTAGGATGTTCACCCCACCCGCAACCACTGCACCCAAAGGACACACTTCCCAGCCAACCCTGCACAACTGGACCACTCACTCTACTGACAACATCCAGAAGATCATGAAAACCATTCTCCCTGGAGTCCCCTCGTCCCCATGTCTCCACCACATCTTAAATCAGGCCAGCGCTACCTCCACCCCAAATTATGCCACACCATAAACTGCTCCATTGAGTCTGCTACCTTCCTGGAAGACTGGAAGAATGCAGAAATCAACCTACTACTGAAGAAACCCTTTGCCGACCCCATGGCTCTCAAGAACTTCAGACCCATCTTGCTGCTCCCCTTCCTAGCCAAAGTCAGTTGAGAAGGCCATCAACATCCAACTAACCGAATTCATTGAAAACAAACACACATTGGTCTCCTTCCAATCAGGCTTTAGATGCAACCACAGCAGTGAGACCGCACTCCTCGCAGCAATGGACAACATCCACACTTTCCTCAACTGAGGTGAAACCACAGCCTTCATCCTCCTGGACATCTCTGCAGCCTTCAACACTATTTCCCACCACACTCTCCGCACTAAACTCTACGACACCGGCATCTGCAGCAAACCCTTAGAGTGTATCCGCTCTTCCTCACCGGCCGAACCCAGAGAGTCAGGCTCCCACTGTTCTCCTCACAACTGACAGAGATCAGCTGTGGAGTTCCTCAGGGCACCTCTCTGAACCCCACTCTCTTCAACATCTACATGGCCCCACTCACTAACATCATCAGAAACAATAGTTTCAACATTTTTTCCTATGCCGACGATACTTAACTGATCCTCTCACTCACTGACAAGCCTACAACCGCAAAAAAGCAACTTCCACAACAGAATGAAGGCAGTTGCCACCTGGTTGAAAGCCAGCTGCCTTAAACTCAACTCAGACAAGACTGAGGTGCTCATCCTGGGTTCCACCCATCTACTTGGGATGACTCCTGGTGGCCCTCAGCTTTCGGAACACCCCGCCACCCACCGACCACGCACACAACCTCAGCATCATCCTTGACTCCTCACTCTCAATGAACTGAAAAGTCAGCACAGTCTCATCCTCATGTTTCCAAACACTGAGTCTGCTCCAAAAGATCTTCAAATGTATCCAGATCTAATCCAGGAGAACAGTCACCCAGGCACTTGTCACCAGCAAATTACACTACCGCAACGCACTCTATGCTGGCACCACTCAAAGAATCAAAAAGAAAATGCAGAGAATCCAGAATGCCTCTGTCAGGCTCATCTTGAACATCCCCAGCTATGACCACATCTGTGGTCACCTGAGATACTTACACTGTCTCCCGATCAACAAAAGAATCACCTTCAAGCTCTTTCTGCACACATGTAAGGCCTTCAGGCAATCACCCTCATTACCTCAATTCAAGAAGGACCTCAAGACCTGGCTTTTCGACTGAACTCCTACTACCCCAAGTGCCTTGAGACCCTCACAGGTTATTACTCAAGCTTTTTAAGAACACTGATTGAATGAGTGATTGACTTGCACCAGAATATAAAATTAAGTTGTCCAGAATTCCATAATGGCTTTGTTAAGTCAACTACAGGAAAGGGAAAAGGGCTTCCATGGAAGCTGTTGCATCCAGTGAGGAACAATGTGGGATATGGACAGGAGCCTATAAAGGAGCAGGACCCTGGAACCCTCATCTAAGCATGGCCTGCAAAAGTAGGGAGTTGCAGTGCCTACGGTTGACTGTGTTGTGAAAAAGATAAGAGGAACCCTTACATTTCTTCAACAAGATCAAGAAAGCAGACTTAATACTCTTTGACCTTTCAGAAGCCTGACATAATGTAGTAAAAGTTTAAAACCTTGGGTATGAGTGTCTGATCGTGACCTGCAGGAGATTAATTCTTTCCCTTCAGCCCCAGCCAGCAATTACTGAATGTGTCAGCAAAGCCTATTACACGCAGGTTATAGTGATTATTGCCATGTGAATCATCCACTTGAGCACTTACTAGAATACTGCCAGGACACTTAGACATATATGCCAGTAATACCCACGTTAACTTCACTTTGAGAAATGCTCCATGGAGCCAGGCTAACATCACCCTATACTCGGGTAATACATTTTAGTGGATGAATGACTTCCTCAGTGGCATTAACAAAGGCCAGGCTCAGACTCTATTTTTGGGAAAAACAGTGCTTGTTTGCGAGGGCAGGGGGGGCTGTGCACTACAAACCCCAGCAGCCCACGTGGCAGGAGGCCACTTTCTGTCATCTCTTTCATCCGGAGGCGCATAAAAAGATTGTAGCCACCCGCTGTGTGGGAAGCACTGAAACCTGAAGGAATGTTTGCGAGTGCAGGGGGGGTCACACACTAGAGACCCCAGCAAACCACACAGCACAAGGCCGCCTCTGTCATCTCCTGCACCTGGAGGTGCATAAAGGGATTGTAGCCTGTCCCACTGTGCGGGAAGCCCTGAAGCCTAAAGGACTTGTTGCAGGATGGGGGCACACACTATACACCCCAGCAGCCAACACAGCAGGAGGCCGCTTTCTCTCATCTCCAGCACCCACAGGCAGATAAATGGATTGTAGTCACCCACTGCATGAAAAGCCCTGAAGCCTGACAGGCTTGTTGCGGGGGTAGGGGGGTGTGCACTACAGACCTGAGCCGCCCACGAGGTAGGAGGCCTCTTTCTGTCATTTCGGCACCCAGAGGTGCATAAAAGTATTGCAGACACCCTGCTGTGTAGGACACACATGGGACATGCCTGGGCGCATGCCCAGGTGAACGCTGGGCCAAGACGAGCCCTTCTTAGCCCGTCATAGACCTTCTGGGGCTGGGCCACTCTCTTGGTGGTAAGCTTTTTGTGCCTTCTACGTCTGATCTGTCTTTGTTCTGTGCATGCTATTGTATTGTTGGGAAAATCATGTGCAAAAGAGAAGCCCATATGATGGGTCCCTGTCCGTTCTTTTAGCATTCATGAGGGGTTCTATTTGCCTTGTACTGTGGCCTTGGGCACACACGTTATAGACTCTATGGGCGCTGGTGAGCGAATGGAGTTTATGGAGCAGATGGACAATTATATTATTCTTCGGATCCCTCCAAGTGTTGGACCTTCAAGCAAACAGAGGATAAAATCCCCAAACATCAGTCGGAACAAAATAAGCAGCTTTCAGATACACCTTGATCCAGTGAAAGGGAACATGTTATGTCAATTGAAGGTGATTTCTGGGGGGGCATAAAGTCTTTATTAAGAGATCTTCCGAATTCTAAATTATCCCAAGTCTATGAACGCCTCTCAGCTATTGAATCCAAAGTGTCCCAGACTACTAAATTGGTTGAAGGGAGTGCTATCAAAAATGTCAAAAATAACACTAGCCAGATTAAGGATTCCATTTCTCAGCAGTCATCCCAGCCTATTGCACCCACAGCAGCGCAACTAAATGACAACGCTGACACTGCTCAGCCCTGTGGTTTTCAGATGGTGACACAAGAGGGAGGAGGGGCCAGTTTTTAGATAGGGACGATATTTATGAAAGGGCCATTCATTCAGCTCCTTCCACATAGGATGTAAGGCCCCTTCATTGTGTCCTTCGGTTAGCTAGATTGGGGGCATGGGGGTCTGCCAAGTTTGGCATCTTCATCGGTCATGAACCTGCCTCATGTCCCTATGTTTTAATTCTATCTCACGTCCCACAGCTCCCTTTAGGCCTATTTGAATCACAAAGTTCCTTTAGGAACAATGTGATGTTTTGGCTGTTTATCTCCGTTAACTGGCAGTGGGCCTTGAGCTTAGAAATTTTGTTCGTCCAGAGGGTGGACATTATTGGGCCTCTGGGAAAAAAATTATGCTGGTGATACTGTGGTTGAGAATGTTTGCGACCCAGCTGTGGCAAGTGTACAAGGACCAGTAAAGCCTGGTTGTATAAAGATTCTGCTGTTAGGATATTTTTAAAGGCACCTAATACGGACTGCACAGAGGTTTGGGTCCACTAAGTGGCGATTGTCACAGGGCCCCTAATCACTGTTATTTTGTTCATAGCACAAATCCCCTATTAATCCTTAGCAACAGTTGTATGCCATTAACTGGCATTGAGGACAATGACTGACATTTTGAAGTCGCTGAATTCATCTAGTACAGGGGCTGCAAGCGAGCCATTCTCCCTAATTTATGCCAGTTGGATGGTTCTTCAATGGAGGATGAATTTGCTGAGCATCAGCAGATCATCAAGGTTGAATTTCCTCCCTTACAAAAAGACACACCTCACCAGGTTGGTATTATGACCACGGTGGTTAGTCCTCCCATATACACCCAATGTACCGCTTGAACCGTCATTGCGGTCCAGCCATAGATCATAGCGGTTGCCATCTTCAGGCCAGTGGAACTCTATACACCATCCACCATATAATGACATAGCAGACCACCAAGGTTTCTCCTCACTGCTGCTGTGTGGAGTCAATTGCAGTACAAAATTCTGAGTTGATGTGACCAGCTGAATGTAGGCTGTTGTGTTACAGGGGCTCATGTTGCTCTACTTCATTAACTTCTAACTTGAATGTTACTAATGGTTTCCCTTTCTACAGATGTTGGAGTGGTCACTACTGTGTACTCATGTTATGCCTACAGACTACTTTCACACAGTTTGGCAGATGGTGACTTGTGGCATGCTTTTACACTGGTTATGTGTACCCAAAACTGATTGTCCATTGAATGGATACACACTTTACTTTACATTTGCACAGGACAATAAAGGTCAAAAGATTGCATATTGTTGACATTAAAAACCTTCAGTTGTGTTTAAGTGTGTTTATTGAACTGACAAAAAGGAAGGGATAGTGCAATAGAGTGGGGTGATGGTGGACAAAATCTTCAGTGTAGTGGCCCAGTTGGGTTGTAGCATAGATCCAGTATCTATGAGACCATAGGAAAAGGGGCAATGGCAGTCCAAAGTGAACAAGGTGTCTCAGTGGCACACAAGGGAGACATGTAGGAGAGGCTCACTTCCTGGCAGAGGTTTGGGTCTTGGCTTCAGTGGCAGTGGCTGTCTGAGTCGCACGGAACGTTTGCAGGGTTGTTCTTCTGCTGCAGAGGGAGGAGTGCTGGTGGCCTGTGAGTTCTGTGGCATGTCATCCTGTCCACTAGCTGCAGCAGATGTGGAGGGCTGGTCAGTACACTGGCTAGTGGAAGGGGCCCGCTTGTGCGTTGTGCACTCATGCATGATGGTAGCCATATCACTCAGCACCCCTGCAATGGAGACCATGTTGGCATTTAAGGACTGCAACTGCTGAATGACCTCCTGATGATGTTCCCCCTGTAGTCTATTTTTCTCCAGCAAGATGGTAAGTACCTGGCCCATCCTGTCCTGGGATTCCTAGTATGCTCCCAGGACATGTGACAGTGCCTCCTTGGCAGTCGGTTCCCTGGGTTGGCCCACCCCTTAGCTCACAGATATCCACCCACTGGCTCTAGTCCCCTGTGCCTTTGTCCCCTGAACTGTGTGCCCACTCCCACTGACACCAGGACCTTCATTGACTTGCCTATGTGATGTCGACTCGGATCCCTGTACAGGTGAGCACACTGTTGATTGACGTGTCCTGGGGACAGAGGTTTGGGGACGTAGGGTGGCTGCTGTGGTAGTGAGGTCTGATGTGGGGTGCTCTGGGGTGGACTGGGTGTTGTCTGTGGTGTTTGACTGATGAGTGGTACTAGGTGGGCCAGGGAGATCATCCAGATCCAGACATCCAGAGTTGCTGTCATCAGTGGGGCCTTCTTCTGGTGGAGGACAGGGTTGACATGGCACATGCTGCCAGCTGACATTGGTTGAGGTACCTGTGGACATGTCTAATATTTGTTACATTCATTCTCAGATACATATTCAGCATTTATGGGTTTCACTATGGGATGGGTGTGGTTTTACCACCTTTGGTTTGTGTATGGTGATGCACTGTGGGATTGATAGTGATAGATGTGCTAGTGCTAGATTGATAGATGTGTGTGCATGCTGACCTTAGAGGGGTGTGCTTGCAGTGGGAATGGCATGTAGGGGTACATTATTGAGGGTGGTTATAGGTGTGGTTCTCCGTTTGAGATGGAGTGGGGTGAAGGGAATTAGGGTGATGGGGAGACATGCCATGCAGGTGTTGGTAGTGGTAGGGAAGTAATGGTGACTTTCCAGTGTCCAGCCCTCCAGTGATTCCAGGACTGTGGATGCAGGATAGCCAAATCTTTCTCCCCCAATGTTGTCAACTGAGGGGGAGGAGGTGGGGGCCCACCGCCAGCCTTCATGATGACAATGTGATGCCTGGATGCCATTGCACGCACCTTCCCCCGTAGGTCGTTCCACCTCTTTCTAATGTCTTATCTTGTGCGTGGATAGGTTCCTACGGAGTTAACCTTGTCTACGATTCTCCACCATAGCTTCATCTTCCTGGCAATGGAGATCTGCTGGACCTGTGCACGGAACAGCTGTGGCTCTACCCTTATGATTTCGTCAACCATGACCCCGCAACTCCTCATCAGTGAAACGGGGGTTCTTTTGTGGGGACATGCCTATTGTGTATTGGGTGTAGTCTGTGTGTTATGCAGAAGGTGGAATGTTTGGTTGGGGTGCAGGGTGTGTGAGTATGTGGGAAGCTGTGAAGTAGTGATTGTGTCCAGTGTTGTTCTATGTTAGGTGTGGAGGTATGGTGCGTAGTGTATGATGCGTGATGGGTGTATAGGTGGTTATGGTTTTGTGTGTGCAGTTCTCGAAATCTTTGGGCTTGCAACATATAGCTAGGTTTCATGTTTGCAAAGAATTCTGGGTTGTATGGGGGTGTATTTGATAGTGCTGTTGGTGGGTGTGTACGGTGTTTTTTATATGTGTCAGGTGTGGGCTTTTCAATCTGACCAATGTTGGCTTCTGTTGGTGTGGATTGGCAAAATCTACCGAGGCCGTCTGCACCTCCAATAGGTAACCGCCTATGAGTGACCACTGTGGTGATTTGTAGGTCATTATTTGGAGGGCGGTGTGTTGTAGGCGTGACAGTGAGGGTGGTGGGACTTACTGTTTCATGCCTTCATTTGGTCTGGCGGGATTGCAGCTTTGGCTGCTTTCTGGTAGTTTTGTGTTTGTGAGTCATAATCTGGTGGGCAGATAGCCACCTCTGCGGCGATCTTTTGACAGCCATCACCACGGCGGTCTTCGGTAAAGACCACCAAAGTCATAATGAGGGCCTTAGTTATTGTTAGGGACATCTCTGTGATGTTAGGGCCAATCTTCTCTGTCTGCCTTATCAGCTTAAAGGCTGGTTGTAAGTTTTTGTTTTGTATCGTGGCTGGACTTTCTATTAAATTGGATAACACTGAGTTGCATGATCTTATTCAAAACTATGGTATTCACTGTTTCCAGGAGACCTGGTGTCGGGATACAATATGTGTCCATGGTTTTCTTTCTATCCATAGTCCGGCCAATGCCATTTAGCGGGGGCCATCATAAAGGGGGTTTATTGACTCTGATCTCAGTTGTTAGACATAGTTGTCTCCCTTGATAGTGCATTGGAGGAAATATTATGTGATTTTAATTCGGACTATGTTATAATCTGGTGTGGGGTTTTCAATTGTAAATTGTGTCTAATTGCTAAAAATGGTATATGCGGGTAGATTTGTGTGGATTTAGAGGATCTTGCTCACTGTGAACATTCACCTTGTGGGGATCATTTGAATGCTATTGTCAATAAGTGGGCAATATTCATTACAATTGATTTAGCAGGTCCAAGACTTTTAGAGGATGACATATATTTGAGCAAGGGGAGGGGCAGCCTAATTGATTTTATTGGTGTGCCACTATCCTATAGACAAAGGGTTATGATTTTGAAATTATATCCCATTTTTGAGCTATCATTAACCTTTGTCACTTTTTCTTGCTATACGTGGCATGGTCCAGCAAGCTGTTTTTAGGGCCCTCCCACTTCTTGCCCATTGAAATAAGGGGATTTTGCATAAATGGGCATCGCTGGAGGCTCAGTCAGCATTGAGAAATATTTTTCAGTGAAACAGGGAGGGGTTTATAATTTGCCTAGCCTCTGAGGCTAATCCTAACCTGGTTCTGCAGGCCTATGAATGAATGTGTTATAGGTTCTCAGCTCTATTAAGACATGAGGAACGGCTTACAACCCCAGCGCTTCAAAGATGGTTTGACTCAAAATGCTCAAAAGCTCACAAGGATCTTATTTTTGCTTTGAAAGAAGTACCCAGAGACAAGGAAATTGTGAGAGCCTATAGGGCAACGTATAAATTAGCAATTGCAGAGACGAAGAAAGTGATTAGATGAGAAGCATGGGAAAAAGGTGCATGTTGCAACACAAAAGAATGATACCCAGCTTTTATGGGAAGATCTTTATTTTTCTGATACCCATACCACCTCATTGATGTGTCATGAGTACTTGGGTCGAGCATTTATCTTAGCTTTTTGGGAGTGAAATGGGTGAGGTTAATTCCTCAGACCAAGTTGGCAAGCCCCTCGTTAGATGAGGTTTATGCCGCTCTGAACCAGTGTGCAAGAAATAAGGCCCCTGGGCCTGATGGGGTGCCCATTGATTTATTTCTTGACAATCTGACCTTTGGGCACCTATTTTGACAAATGTTTTGAGCTCTGCTGTTGCAAATGACACTTCCAAGTTTTGGTCCAGAGCAATAATAATACAATATAACAATGTACAAAAAAGGCGATGGGACAGATCCACGTTCTATTTACCTATTTTACTCATTGATTCCACAAGTAAAACTCTGGGCAGGGTTCTGCAGGATCAGTTATAATCCTGGGTGATTGCTAAGGGGTGTTTTTCTGAAGTCCAGTATATCTTCCATAGGAGCCTGGGCACAGTGGAGTGTTTCAATACTTTGGTCAAGAAAGTTCGATTGCATCTTGCATTTATGGAGTTGACCTCTGCTTTCAATTAGGTAAACAGGGGCAAGCTTTGGAACAAAATGCTAGATATGGGCATTGACAAATCACTGGTGTTTTTCCTTGCTAAGTTACCTGAGGATGTTACAGCCGTATTAGCTATGGTGCTGATGGTAACTGTAAAGACTCCATTAAGATCTCTTGGGGTGTGAGGCAGGGATGCATGGTGGCCCCCGTTTTATTCTGCCTTTACACTAATGATTTAGATAAATGCCAGAAAGATGTAGAAACAGAATCTCCCAAGGTGTGTACTTATATAGAGGACAGGGGTTGGCCTTCAAAAGCTTTTAAATAAATTTGTTTCTTTTATGGGTGATCTTGGTTTGAAGACTAACTCAGCCAAGTCCCATGTGATGGTTATGGGCGATGATCGTATGGGCTGGAAATCATATTAAACCCAGGGTGAAAAATGAACAGAGGTCCATACGTTTACCTGTTTAGGCTTTCCTTTTGATAGCAAAAGTAATTGGTCTCATTTTATTAATATTAGATGCCTCTGTTTCTTACAAACTATGTAGGCCCTTTTTAAGTTTTCTGAGAAGTTAGGATCTAGGCCACTGGATACCATGCTTGCTATTTATGAGGCACGATGCTGCTTGACAGTCACCTATGGGGCTGGCATTTGGGGCTACAGGTGTAGTGTAGCCATTTTTAATATAGCTTCATGCACGTTAGGTTAACATATTAGGCCTCTGTGCACTTTGCCCTAGATACCTTTTATTCAGCCTTGCACTGTTATTTTACAATCTCCAGTTTTAAGGTCTTGTTTTTCTTTCTTTCTATCACACTGTTTAGCTTAGTTCAGCACTGTGTTCTCAAACAATGCGTTCTTGCTTACCCTGTGCTTCACTCAAGGCTACAGTCTGGTACATTGCAGGTAAACGTGGTAGTCTCTAGTGTTCGTAGAAAATACGCATCCTTACGTAGGGACATTTTCTTAGAACATCTGCAAAACACTTTCTAGTCCTAGTACAGGTCAGAGGGAGATTCCGACCAGGAACCTACAACTAGATGCTGACTGCCCCGTTGCAGATGCTGATGCAGATTACAGGCCTTTGCTCAGGTATGAGGGTTGATGTCCTCCCGGGGGAACCTGAAAGGCAGGCTTAGAGCTTTACATTCTATGCTCAGAATATAACTTAGAGAGAACCTAATCTAGTTGCACTATGATAGCCTTATTCTTGTGCTTCATTCTCATCGTTACTATTTTTATCCTACTGTGTTCTGTAGTTCTGGTTATAGCAGCTCATGCTTTGCTATCTAAAATGCAGTTGTTTTAATAAAACAATCTTTAAAACCTAAACTACCTTTGTCATTTATATATGAGACCGCACTGTGTATGAGAGAACCGGTTGTGACCTGAGTGACCACGATTTCCCTGGGAAGTACTAAGATGTCATGCGCTCGGCTGCCCAATTGTCTCTTCCCTCTGGGAGAGATAAGGCACTGCTAGTTAGCCGGAGCAAAACCCAAATTTAGAGTGACAGGGTTCCTTCACCGTGGGTCAGATTTAGTCCCCCACACTGTGAACGATCTTGCCGCTCAAAATCCAGTAGTCTCATTAGGATAATGAGAGCCTACGCGACACAGGGATGCCTAAAGGTTACAAGTAAAATAAAATGTTTTTCTGAGTAGGCTCCTGTCTGTCGCTAATAGTCTTCCAGCATTTCTGTGCCAGACAGAGTTAGACATCTGTCCCTTGGAAAATCTTATTGGGCTGGCCCTTGTCATGTTGTGGCACTCAATATGGGCTAAAGATGAGATGTTTCTTAATTGGGAGCTTTTGCAGAGTTGTCGTCTTCTGGAGCAAACCCAAAGGATATTTGAGGGAACTCTTGGCAACCCTAAGCTGAGTAGATTGTTTTGAATCACCTTTAAATATGGCATCGGTTTCTAGGTGTGATTTGAATTAATAACTACTGAACCTATTTTCTGGATGGAGAGTTTCTGCTATGAGGGGCAAGAGGAGAGTGGGGGAGTATTTTTCATTGGTTACTATGGAGGCCATTGAGCCCTACCTGCTATATCCTGTGGAAGTCAATCAAAGGCATTACCTTGTTAGACTCAGGTTTGGCTTTGCACACTTTCTAGTAGCCTATCCAAGTAATGTGTATTTTGAGTCCGCACTTTATCATTGTCCCTGTGATTCTATTTCCAGTCTATGTTGCACTTTAGCTTCTTTTGCACTTTATATACTCCACCCAGGAAAACGTTTTTAATACTGCTGATAACAACCTGATATTAGAAGGTGCAGGCCAGCCCTGTTTTATCTTCAGCTTTTACAATCTGAGTATATATGTTTGAGTGTTTATAACTTCATCTCTGCCGCAGTGAAACTCAAAGGCTTTGTGGGGAAGGGATATTTGTATGATTGCTTGTTTATATTTGAAATGTCTTGGTGATTTTAATTGTTTTTTATATTTTTTAACATTTGTAATGCTGTTTTGTCTTTTATGGCATTCTTTTTATACCAAGTAAAGAATTTTGACTAACTGACTCAGCGATCTAAATCTAAACCAGATGGCAAAATCATAAACATATGAACAGTAGACTGCCTAGGTGGGTCTTTTATTGAACAGTACAATCTGCATGAGGTAAAGCTGAAGACTATTGAACTTTAAAAACATCATTCACAGGGGTGTAGCTTGGTCAGTGAGATGAGGGAGGTTGTGAGTGCCAGATTTTTCAACAAAAAAGTTGCCATACCATGTGAAAAAGCATTACATGGCAAGCAGGTTGCATAAACAGGGCTTAAGGGCAGCATGGATACTTAGCGTTCTAAGTGAGAGAAAACACAATACGTTGGGAAATAACCAACATTTTTGAAGACTTTCAAACTGGAGAGAGGGAGAGTGAGTGTGTGTATTTGTGTTAGTGTATATGTAAACATTCCAGATTAATTCTGACATATTCCTCACTATGCTGGACTGAATGCAGCTTCACTAACTATTCACTAGAAAATACATTTTTTAGGGGCTGTAACACCCCAAACATCCCCTGAAGTTACTCCCCTTATGATTTGACTCTAACATCCCATCTTCACACAGCCCTGTTAAACCCTTCAGTGCAATGCAGTGCCAGAAAGATAGTTCACAGTGTTATACAAAACTTCCAAATGAATCAATAAATATTTGCCTGCAAGCGAATACACACTATGAAAGTCCTAATGTGGAACGGGTCTTGATCTTTATAGGACCAGACCATGGCTAGACTCAGAGTCACTCCCTAGAAGCATTCCAGCTCTAATAGCTGTCACAATTCCTCTGGTGTGAATGAACTGACAGGCACCTGTTGAGAAGACTTTCAGCTTTGACTCTTGAATGGGTGGTCATTCAGCTGATGAAAGTTAATATAATTCATATCATTTCCCATGCTGCTTCTGTTTGATATGTGGTCCTTCTAATATAGTATCGCCTTCTGCAAAAGGTGAAGGAAATGCAATGCAACATGAATATTTACATGATGATTATTCTCAAGACATATTTAGCACGCCATTTTCAACAAAGCACATCCCCGACAAGCACAGTCACCATGCTGATTTACCTTGAAAGGTTGTTTTAGTCTGTCTTTTAAATGTGTACCCATGTTTAACCCCACCAAATTTCCTGCAGTGACTCCACACATTCAACCACTGTTTAACTGATACTGCTGGTACTGCAGTGTCTCAATCTCAAGAGCACAACTGATGTGCAGACAGCTGCCATTTTTTCTATTTCTTGGCTGCACCTTTACTGATAATGCTTCTTGGTTTCTATTAGATTTGATTCCTTCTCTTAATGTGTGTAGGCAGTGAGCAACCAATGAGAGAACATGTGTTGCAGCAGTGAGACAAGATTCACTAAAAGAAGAGTTCCTCTGTAAAATCATTGCATACAGTGGTATTTTTGCGGATTTGGGTTTTACTATGTCCTGGGAATAAAACTAGTTGGTTCACTCATCAGGAGATCCTAACTCTGCCTCACCAGTAGATAACATGATGTGACCAGACATGGAAGATGCCAAGCAGCCAGTGGGAGGCAAAGGGTATGGGACACTACAAGTAAGTCTCAAACTGGGCATACCCCATCCTCTGGAGATTTCCCACACTATGGGGGTCATATTGACCCTAAAGGTCTTTTGACCGCTAGGGTAAATGTGACGGTCCCACCACGATGAGTTTGGCGGTGATAGACCGCCACATTATGAGTGTGCCGGGTTGGCCACATCTCCACTCATACTGCCATGGCAGTCTGAACCGCCCGGCCAGAGATGATCATCTCCAATCCGGCGGTCCACAGAAGATTGCCGGCTTTAGTAGGAGCCAGCTTTCCACATGGTTTCTGTGGCAGTAGTACCGCCATGAAAACCATGGCAGAAAGACTACCGGTGACAGGGAATTTCTTCCCTGTCATTGGTAGATGGCTCCACACACCCCCAGCAAGCACTACACCCCTCTCCCCCCACCCCCCTAGCAAGTACTAGAGCCCCCTCCCCCGACCCCTTCTTCAGCCACTGCAGCCCTTCCCCCACCTCCATCCCCCCTCCCCACATACAGGCACACAGACACCCACACGCACCACGCATACACCCATTCACCTACACTTACATACATGCATTTACTCATACACATCCAAACACGCATTCACAACAACATTCATACACGCATTCAAGCACACATCTATACACGCATTCAGAACATTCATACTTGCATTCAAGCATGCATCCATACACGCATTCACAACAACATTCATACACGCATACTCACACCCATCTAAACATGCATACTCACACGCATAACACTTGCATGCAGACACGCACTCACTTCAACATTCAGACACACATACAACCACACAGTCACACATTCATGCACACACGCAGACACCACACACTCATACATGTACAAACAACAACCCCCACCCTCCCACCCTTCCACCCCTTCCCCTGTCGAATGCTCACCTTACCTGTTCCGGGGAGAAGGTCGCCCGTCAGGGAACGAGCGCTTCCACCACCAGCAGGACACCGCCAGGACGTAATATGGCCCACAATATAGCGGACGGTGTCCTTCTGGTGGGGCGGGGCCTGTGGTGGAACTGCCAAAGCACCTCCGCCCACCAGCACGACTACTGCTGGATTTCCGCTTAAAGTGTGGCAGAAATCCAGCATTACCCGGGATATGGTAGATGGTAGACTGTCAGAACTGTGGTTCTCCTGGCAGCCGTGGCTTTGCGGCCGCCATGGATGACCGCCAAATTCGAAATTAGGGCCTATGTGGGGGCTACTCATTTGTCTAGCAATTTAAGCATGTATGCAGCCCATAGTGTTGCAGCTCCAACCCACACTGTTGCTACACATATTGGGACTTTGCATCAGCCTCCGCCATTGCCCATTTATGCACTGTCTGGAGCCAGCACAGCTCTAGAGGGGGTCTGTGTAACCTTCTGGGGCATCGCTAGCTAATGCTTGAATAAGATCATAGCCAAGTCCCCCAGTTTCAGATGTTGTTTAGATTGTTTCATTCACTTTTTTATCCCCAATAGGCACAGCAAAGGGTCCAGGGGTGAAGCACACATCAATCACCTCTGAGATAAGCTTCATCACTTGCACCCACATCTGTGCCAGCACTGGGAAAACCCACACCACATGCACAAATGTCAAGTCTGGGTGTCAGCAGCATAGGCATGCCGGGGATAAGCCTGAGAACATCCAGTGTAACCAGCATGGCATGAGCTATGTCTGATGGACTTAGCTAAACTACTTGAACTTCAGGCTGGCATTACAGGATACCTCCTTAACATGCTAAAGTGCCATTCCTCACTGTTTATCTGACATTCAAGCATGTTTTCCACTTGGGTTTGATTTGCAGTGCTTGGTTTTTGCCCGAAGCCTGCAATACATTATACAACATTGTGACCTCCCTTCTATCCAGTCCATGAGTCAGGATGCATTTAAGTCCTTCATGCAGCTCCAGCTCCCCCTGGCCCACTCCCCAAGTGTCTTGAGCCACCAGCACAAATGCAGTGTGTGCCAGGAAGAGGCCCTCCCCTAGGGCATGAGCAGTTTGAAGGCCTTAAAGGACTGCAGGACTCCCTCTTCGTATAGGTCCCCTACTTGAGTCACCCCCGCCTTGCGCCACGGAGTCGGGTCATGAGCAGCCAACACGTCCCTTATCTCCATTAAACTCCACAGCAGAGCTGCAGTCCATACAGCACCCGGTGACACCCAGGTTGGATATATCAGTTCCAACGGAGGTTAGCCACCTGGGCCAATCTATTCAGTCCCTTCAATGGGCTGCCACGATCCATCAACCAATCCAACATCATGGTACCCCAGAGTTCATCCTGAATTGGCCCACTCTCCACCATTATACCACCAGCCAACCACTACATGGGCCACTGAGCTGAGCTGCGGCAATATAAAGCTTGAGTCTGGCACCCCCAGCACTCTATCCACCACCAGCCTCTGGACCCAGGAAATCAACACTCTTTTACAATTACTCCCTCAGATCAAATCTGACATTATTCCCTCAGTTCCTTAAAGAAGAACTGAATAGGCACAGCTGGAAGGGCCATATAGAAGGACAGAAAATGCATCAAAGCTAACATCTTTGCTATGGACTCATATCCCATTGGTAATTCTTGTGGCCAAAAAGCCAGGGACTAGGACACCACTGTCAGTGTTATACCATGGTTACCATCCAAGAGGTTCCTGTCTCTGTGGCAAGATAGCAGATGGTCTTGAGATGCCAGGGCCAGAGCAACCTACAAGACTCAAGGCTAGCCCTCTCCACCTGCCCCATACTTCACACGGGGAATAGGCAAGATTTTCCCCACTTTATGTTGAGGCCTGTTATCTCTCCAAAATGCTCCAGTAGTTCGAACAGGTTCAGCAACTTTTGTTGATGATCATGTTTATAAATAAGGGCATCATCAGCGTATAAGGAAATGGTATGTCAGTTTACCCCTATTGCCACTCCCCAGCCCGGGCCCTGGGACCAGCAAGGGGCTTCATTGGCAGAGCAGAATTTATGGGTGAGAGAGGAAACCCCTGCCACAAACCTTTTCTGATCTCAAACTGGCACAGCACCTGGTGTCCTGTCTTCTCTTTAGCCTGTGGGGGTGTGTAAAGTGGGTTGATCCAGCCAAGAAACCTAGGTCCCATCCTAAAGTCCTCCATTACCAACAAAAAGTAGGACCACCCCACAGTATCAAATGCCCTCTTGATGTCTAGGGACACTTTCGGAAGGTTGAAGGCTCCCTTCACTGCCCCCATGGTATGGCAGAGACTGCAAGTGTTATAGCAAGTGTGCCTTGGGAGAATTAATCCATTTTGATTGTGGTGCACCAGCGTTTGCAACAAGAGTAGCAGACTATTCGTGAGTACATTACTTAGGATCCTATAGCAAATTTAAGCATTGTGAGTGGGCTATATGAGTTCACTGCAAGGGGGACTCTGACAGGCTAAGGTAGTACAAAAATAAGGACCTCTTGGAATGAGTCTGCTACTATTCCCTGCCGGTGTGCCTTCTGATACACCTCGAGAAGTTTCGGGTGAGGTTTGCACTCATATGTGGTGTAAAACTCTACAGGAAACCCAGTATTTTGTTCCGACCATTTGTCAGATTGCTGCTCACACCTCTTCTAACTGCAAAGATTCTTCTAATTCCTGCATTTGAAAGGGAATCAGACAGGGGAGGGAACCCATGTTTTCCTGGACTTGTCCAGGGTCAGTCCCTGGGAAAGGGAGCACAACGCGTCGTAGTAATCTGTGAACACACCATTGATGCAAGCTTGCTTGGTCAGCTTGTTACCAGTAATATCACGTATCATTCCTAACACGGGTCTAGGGATGTCAGACCTCAACAACTATGCCAGGTTGTTGATGTCTGCATGTTGCCTGGCAAGAAAGGTTTTATAGCCAATATTGCTGAGTTGGTGTGTCTCATCCCTATGTTGTTTTCACAGTACTGTAATCCATGCTTGGGCCCCCACTGCCATCACCACCTCCTTTTTGGTCATCCAGTATCAGCAGACTGCAGAGTAGAGATGACCTCGCCCCCCCAAGAGTTTTTTATACAGTCCTCTCTAAGAACCACTTTCATCATATCCCATTCATTCCTCCTTGTCCTTAGTGACTCCTCATTGTCCTCAAAGTAGGGTAGCAAGTGTGTGCTGATGGTTTTGCAAAAGGCTATGTCAATCAGGACTTCCGACCATAGCCTCAATGTTGGGATCAGAGCATTCACTCCCCCATCAGAAAATAACTTGGAGTAAGCTGTGATCAGATAAGGTCCATCCTAGGTATTCCAAACAGACCACTATGGGCCAGAGCTCGGTATTACTGAAAAAATGGTCTGGTCTGTTATGTATCTGATGTCCTGGGGCATAGTACGAGTACTCTGCCTCCCCTGGATGTTCCAGCAGCCAGACATCATGCAATTGCACCGGTGCCAACCACCAATGAAAATGCCTTTTTGAACAAATGCCTGTGAGGACACGATGGCAGTGATTGCACATAGAATGACCCCCCCCAGATCCCCGGTGCCTGAGAATACCTAGGCATAGCCAGGGATAAGGTGTCAAAAAACTCACCCTGGAGTACATTAGGTGCATATAGCAACAACACCGCTAGAAGTCAGCCATCTAGTACACCCTCCAACAACACACACCGATCCTGTATATCTACACCACCCTGTTGTGCACAGAGTACCTCGGGCTATCCAGGTTAGGATCCCTCTTGCATATGCCGAGTATCCAGTCCCAAACACCTGTCCACTCCATCGCTTGTCACCTTCTCCAGTTCATTCTGCCTGAGATGTGACTCTTGAATACATGCAATATGTATGTGCCATTGTCAGAGATGTGTATATACACTATGGCACCTCACTTGCGTTTCCATGCCCCTGATATTCCAAAGCAATTCATTGTAGGTGGCAGTCAGAGCCTCCCATGATAATCCTTGAACACAAGCTCCTGTTAACCTCCCTTCTCCCCACCACCTCCCAGTGTTGCTTCACCCTGCCCTGAACACAAGCATTCAACTTCAACAAAACAATATCTTCCACACCCTTGGCTTGAATGCTAACATCATGCCACAACTCTCCAAACAGTGTGTAACCAGCTACTTCTTGACTTAGTTCAAATAGTGTTCTTGAATAAGTTTATCATAGCGCAGGCCAAGAAAAACTCCCTTTAACAAACTCACTAGACAAGCCTCTTTGGGCCTATGTCAGAAATGTATGATCTGGTGAGTGATGTCCCTCTCTCCCTGAATCATCCTGGGCCCAACAAACTACCACCCAGTAAGTCAGAGCAAAGACTCCCCTGTGTCACTCACCACTTCAGGTAAAGTCAAAGTTCTTGCAAACTTCATTGTCAGTGATCTCTCTGGCATGACAGTTGTCTCCTCCTCCGAGGCCTCCGAGCTGGGTGCCCACACCAACAACTCCAAAAACATTTCAGGCACCAGGACCTAATATCAATTATTGCAATGCATGGAGACCTCTGCCACCACCTGAGCCTGATCTCTAACCACTTGTTCCTCGGGGGAGTGTATTTGGATGGCAGGGGCAGTGGCAATGTGGCTTTCTCCTGGACCAGCCCAGCAGTTTGCTTTCTTTGTTACAGGTGGATCCTGCACCCTCTTTTGATCTCAGCCATGTCCAGGCCTCCTCTGGCTTGGGCAAGAATTGGGTCACTTTTGCATCCACTATCCAGAGCCACATGGAGAAAGCAGGGCATAGGACAGACCCATGGAGCAGAGCTGTGCCTTGACAGCCCAGAAAGAATTGTGCTGTCTCTGAACTTTGTGCTTTGTAGTCCGGATATGCTGTTATGAGGTTCCCACTAAACATCCATGAGCCCTTCCCCTCAAAACATTTGCAGCAGGAGATCTCGGTCTCTGTAGTTTAATAGCCATGATATCACCAGGTGCAGCCAGGCCTCTCGGTGGACTGACTGATGATTCTATGTCCCCTCTTCATGTAGAAGAATTTTGGGATGAGGGCCACCAGGTCTGTGGGCATCAGCCATTATTATAAGAATGCCTCCATATTGGGGCCCGACCTCTTGAGGAAACCCAGAAAGTGGATGTTGTGACACCTGGAGCTCCCCTCCGCAACCTTCACCTGTCCCTTTAGCTCCTGCACCTCCGTCTGCAATGTTTTCGGTTGGTACTGCATGGACACCATGGAAGGCCTTATTGATGTCAGGAAGGATTCTCCTTCACCCATTCCACCCATCAATTTGGCGTGATCCACCCTCGGTAGGGCCAATCTCTACTGGTATCGACCCCATTTGGCCCTCCATAGCAGTTTTGGCTTGCAGGATCTTGTAAAACATCCCTGTGTGTTTTACCAAGGTGGATTCTAGCCGGTGGAAGGGAACTACAAGCACCAAGGAGTCAGTTGACTTGCCCATGATGGATTTTAGAGGGAGAGATTTGGGTACCCTTGGTCGGACCAAGCCCAGACAATGTGAGTCCGCTGGTTCATGACATACCAAGGAAGGGAAAAGGGGGGGGGGGTCCTCTCAGTCCCCTTTAACAAGCAATGCCCCCTAGCAATTGTGAAAAGAGAGTCACAGCAGTGTGGGCCATTGCATATTGCGGTCCATTTTCCATGTCAAATTCGTATCTTCCTATATCTGGTTCCCAGCTGCTGATATTTCTTTTATGAAGGTACCTGTGCTGGCTAACGACTCTCCAAGTTGCCACAGACTGTTTAACTGCCGGGGGTATGCCTCTCCGGGTTGCCAAGGCCCAAAGATGATCAGTGCATCCTTCCTATAGACGCCTTCACAGGACTATTTCAGCCCCACTTAGCAAGAATCTAGTCCACCAATGCCATAGAGCTAGAGAAGACCAGGCAGGGAGGGGAGACTGAGTATCCCTCTTTCTCCCTTGTTCCCCTTTCAACACGGACCTTCTTGGGCCAATGTGCTCCACTCACACATGCTACCCCGTCTCTCCATAAGGGCCACACAGCAGGGGCAACATGGCCTTCATGTCAGGCACCACAGCACTGCCTCTCGTCTTCGGGGCAAAACGCAGCACTGAGCCTCCAGCTAATACTGGGGCCCCCAGTAGGGGGTGGGGGATCTGGTGGGCCTCACCACGTTAGGATGAAAACAGATGGGAACAAGCTGGAGCGGAGCCTCAAGCCAGTGTGACCGCACTTGGCACCATCTTGGCCACCACCTTCCACACCCTTAGTCATAAATTATTATAGGAATGTGCATATGAATCATGGATGTGTCCAAATCAACATCCTTCTTCTTTCTGATAGGGCTTGAAAAACTGGACATTACAATTATCACTGCAAAAAGACAGAAAGTATTTGGAAACATAGCATTCAGTGGGCAAATTGAAAGCGTTTCTGTATATAAATAATTTGGAGGAATACAGAATGAGGGTTGAGATTCTGAAATGAAGACTTGGTGTAAATCCTTTGTTTTCTTTCATAGGTGCCACTTCTCATTTCAAATTAGAGGGGAAATGTTTGAAAGTCAGATACAAAACCATGTTTTTAGATTTGTTTTCTATTTATACCTCAATGTCAAATGTTTTTTTATAACTTTAAGATTAAAGTAAGGAATGTAGACTTTTCCCCCTGCTATGTTTTTGAAAGCTGAAATGTGCAATGAGGACTTCGTCATAATCTTTAATCTGTAATCAGTCTTTAGGAACATATTTTAGTTGTTTTAATAGGGCTACATTAAATCGTCTTACAAACTAATTGTCTGAACATGTATTTAGTCATTATTTATCCAGTGCAGTATACAAATACTCTTATTCATTCACCTATGTATTTACTCTGCATTCATATAAGTAATGAAATCAGTATGAGGATTAACTCCAGTGCTGCTGATCTGTCACTTCATGACAGATCAGACATCTTGGGGTCACATCTGACGTCTTGGGGTCAGACTGTGTGAGATATTTTCTTGCGTCTATTGATATATTGATATGAAGTATGTCTAGAATTTTGGCTACAGAACGACAAATATGATTCAAGGCACTTCAGAAAGAAATTAAAATTGTACAGTTGGGTATACATTCAGTCCGAGGGTGTGAGAGGATTTTAGATATTTATTGTAGGGAGTAGGATTGGGTTGTAAAATATATCTTGGAGTTGTAAAAAGTTCTGTAGGTAATTTATCTGGGCATGCTCATGGTCGAAATCTCTTAGACTGTACAGTTTAATGGCATACAGTGAAGCTTTCATCAGTAGAAAGTACTTTTTGTGTGTAGGATAGCATAGACATGTCTTTCAGGTAGTTGTTTTCCCCCTGAAAAACACTGAATGCATACTAATTGATTGTCATATGAAGTAATACTACCAGCCTTACCATCTGAAACCCATTTCACTATTTTCAAATAAACAAATGCATGTAAAAAACACACAAAAACAAAGAAACAAAAGAAGAGGGAAATGAATAATTAAAATAAAATAAATGTATTAGTAGATCTACAGGGGCATATTTATGAGAGGTTTGCTCTGCCGTTGTGTCACTTTTAGTGATGCAGCAGTAGCGCAAACCTCTCAATCATATCTATGAGGCCCCGCAAAGACACTTAGAGTGGCTTTGAATGGCCTCACAGATATGAAGCAAGACAGCGCAAATTGCTGTGCTGCCCTATTGTTTGCCAGAGAGGCATTCCATATGCGTTGGGGTGGGTGTTCCCATGCATCACCCATGAATTTTGATGCATCCACAGATTTACAAGACCTGGATAAACCTAGGAATGTGCCAAAACCTTATGCCTCCCATGGGAGGCACAACAATAAAACATATCTTCATTTCTCCTTGTTTTTTCCTCTTTCCTGGTGTGCTGCAAGAGGAAAAAGCTTCCTGGAATTGTTTCTGTGCAAGAAAGTGCCTCTTCCTGCACAAAAACAATCTTGCTGACAACGCAAGCACCCTTGCTGCCAAAACAGCACAAGTGGAGTTGGAAGGAACAAGAATGCGCCATATCATATAGATACAGCACTCTCCTGCCCTTTCCTTTTGACGCAGGCCAGCTCAGCAAAATGACTTGCTGTTCTGCCTTGTGCCAAAATTTCATAAATCTAGGCCATAGTGTTTTAAACTCATCCTTTAGGAAGTCATATTTTCCTAGATTATTCCTGTTGGAAATGGCCCTTTTTTGCAGGGTTATTACCAAACGTTTTTGCCTCTGACCTACTGTTTTTGACTGTGTGCTGCATTTTGTTGTTGCTGGCTTTAGGACTCTGGACTTTTTAACACTGCTGACCAGTGCTAAAGGGCAAGAAATCCCTGTCTAAATTCTATGGGTGATCGGTCTACCCGTGACTGGTATACATGATTTACTAGTACATCCCTAGTACAGTGTACCAGGTGGGCCCATGGACTGTAAAGTAAATGCTACTAGTGGACCTGCAGCACTGATTGTGCCACCCACATGAATAGCCTTGCAAACACATCTCAGTCCTTCCATTGCAGTGTATGTGTGCGCAGTTTTAAACTGCCATTTTGACCTGGCAAATGCACCCAGGCCCAAACCTTCCCTTTTACTACATGTAAGTCACCCCTAAAGTAGGCCCAAGACAGCCCCATGGGCAGGGTGCAGTAAATTTAAACCGTAGGATATGTACTGGTGTGCTTTTAATGTCCTGATAGCGAAATACTGTTAAATTCAGTTTTCACTATTGCAGGGCCTATCTCTCCCATAAGGTAATATAGGGATTGCCTTGAAATATCTTTTAAGTGTAATTTTCCATTGGGAGCAGATGGAGATAAGGAGTTTGGGGTCTATGAACTCACAATTTAAAAATATATCTTTTGATGAAGTTGTTTTTCGAATTGTGAGTTTGAAAATGCCACTTTGAATAAGTGGGCATTTTCTTGCTTAACCATTCTGTGCCTCTGCCTGTCTGCTGAATACATGTCTGAGTCAGGATGACAGTTGGGATTCACTCTAGACAGACACCCCAAACGAGCTGAGTTGTGCCCTGCATATCCTGATGGCCCATCACCAGGCTGATGGGTCTTCCTGAGCTATAGTGATGGGAGTAGACGGATACTTACACCTAAATAGGGCTGTGCCTGTCCGCACACAAAGCAGTCTCCAACACCCTAGTGTTTTTCTGGGGCCAGGGCAGGGAAAGACAGGGTCTTGTGCACGACAAAGACAGAAATGGATAAGTGTATTGGACCTCTGAAACCACATAGTTAGAATCCTTGGGGACAGGCTAAATTCTGCCAGGGAGAAGAGCTGAAAGGTGTAGGAGGGACTGCCACTCTGCCTGTTGGTTTGTTGTGCTAGCCTACTGCTTGCTGTTTCTATCCTGGGAGTGAAAAGACTGGACTTTCCTTTCTACATCCTGTTTTCAAAGGTTCTCCAAGGGCTTAGACAGAGCATGCCTCCTGTTAAGAAGTCTCAGGGATATCAAAGAATTCCTCTGCAGGCACCTGGCCTCTCTTTCTGAGAGTCCTGACTTGGCAAGTGGTGCCAAATCCAGGGCCCTTGGGAGTGAGTTCTGGGGCAACAAGGAAGGAAGTAATGCATTGACTTCTAGAACGTCTTCGGAACCGGTGCTACTCTCTGACCCCATGCCACTACCTGCACTGGAGTTGTGGTTCCGTGACCTGTATCGCAGGCCAGATGCCACTGCAGCACATCTGAAGTCCTGCACAGCCTGAGATAAGAGTGCCCTGTCACTGACATCTATGGCACCCAACTTTGTTGCAGCACCGGTAGCCCTGTGGTGTGATTGTGACACTGCAAAGTTGACACCAAGCATCTTGACTTACTGGATTCATCGACCCTTCCTTGTTGTAAGGAACTGATGCTGCGCCACCAATGCCGCTTCACCTTCTCTGCAACTGTAAGAAACTGATGCCTCACCTCCCCTACCTAGCAGTAAAGAACCAAAACCTCACCTCCCTGGTGGCAGTAAGGAACTGACGCTGCAATGGCTTCAACGATGCCTCACCTCCTGGACATCGTGCAACGTTTTTGTTTTCGCATTGATGTCCAAGGTACTGTAACAGGGGTCTACACGACTCTGTGGCTGGCCGTGCTCTCTCATGGGTGGTGCCTGACCATTGTAAGCGGCTCAGTCAAGCCATTGGGAGAAACCCAGTTGGAGCTATTTTGTTTCTAAGTGCTATACCACATTAAATCTTTGAACATTTGTATCTTTACTTGTGTATTGGCTATTTTTCTAAACTGGTGTGGAGTACTTTTGTGGTGCTTTCCCTCTGTTACTGTGCATGTACACAAATACTTTACACACTACCTGTGAGATGAACCTAACTGCTTGAGCCAAGCTACCAAGGGGGTGGAGGGAACGGGTTATCTTATCTCTGTGACTCCCTTACCCTGACTAAAGTGAGGGTGCAAACCACTGCCATCTAGCGATCCCATTTCGGACAATTCCTAATATGAAACAAAGACTTTGCCAGGCCTGTAATTTTGCACATATTTTCATTAATGCTACGCGGAGAACACACCAATTTTTCTAATGCGCTGTTGTAGGAAACTACCATCTTTCTTGGCATGTTATCCCCATTTTTACCTCTATGTCACTATGTTTTTGCCTGTCTCACTGGGATCCTGCTGCTCAGGACCTCAGTGTTCATAGTTTATGGCCTAATGTGTGTGTCTGTATAGTGCTTAACTGTGTCACAGAGGATCTGCTAATCAGAACCTCAGTGCTTATGCTCTCTCTGCTTTTAAATTTGTCACTGTAGGCTAGTGACTTCATTTACCAATTTCAATTGGCACACTGGACCACCCTTATAAGTCCCTAGTTTATGGTACCTAGGTACCCAGGGCATTGGGGTTGGGCCGCAGCATTTCTTTTGCCACCCATAAGGAGCTCAGACAAACCCTTTCACAGGACTGCCACTGCAGCCTCTGTGAAACAACGCACACGTTATTTCACAGCCATTTTTACCGCACTTAATTAACTTATAAATCACCCATATGCCTAACCTTCACTTGCTGAAGGTTAGGTGCAAAGTTACTAAGTGTGAGGGCACTCTTGCACTATCAAAGGTGTCCCCACATAGTTCAGGGTCATTTCCCGAGACTTTGTGAGTGCGGGGACACCATTACACGCATGCACTACATAAAGGTAGCTTCACAATGGTAACTATGAATATGGCCATGTAAGGTGTCTAAGATCATGGAATTGTCCCCCCATTCTAAATATGGTATTGGGGAGCCAATTCCATGCATCCTGGGGGCTCCACTATGGACCCCCTGTACTGCCAAACCAGATCTCTGAGGCTTGCACTACAGCTACAGCTGCTTCCACCTCACAGACAGGGTTCTGCCCTCCTGGGGTCTGAGCAGCTCAGTCCCAGGAAGGTAGAACAAAGCATTTCCTCTGAGAGCAGGGTGTTCCACCCTCACCCTTTGGAAATAGGTGTTACAGGCTGAAGAGGGGTAGCCTCCCCCAGCCTCTGGAAATGCTTTGAAGGGCACAGATGGTGCCCTTCTTGCATAAGCCAGTCTACACCAGTTCAGGGACCCCTTGTCCCCTGTTCTGGCATGAAACTGGACAAAGGAAAGGGGAGTGACCACTCCCCTGTCCATCACCACCCTAGAGGTGGTGCCCAGAGCTCCTCCAGTGTGTCCCAGACTTCAACCATCTTGCTTTGCAAGGTGTGGGGATACTCTGGAGAGCTCTGAGTGGCCAGTGCCAGCAGGTCACATCAGAGACCCCTCCTAATAGGTCCTTACCTGATAAGGTAGGCAATTCCCCTCTCAGGACTATTTAGGGTCTCTCATGTGGGTTCTCTTCAGATTCTACTTGCAAGTTTCCAGCAGGAATCCTCTGCAACTACTACTCCATCCTCTGACCTCAGATCAACCACAGCCTTCTCCAGGAACCGCTGTAACATCAACAAAGTATCCAAGATGGATACCTTTCTTCTGCAACTTCAGCTCCAGCCAGAAACTGCAACAGTTCCTATGGTGTGCACGCTCTGAGGACTCCCTGTCCTCATCCTGCACCAGAAGGACAGAAGAAAGCTCCCATGGGATGACACACCCCTGCTCATGCAGGCACCTTTTAAGTCGACGACCGGTACTCCTGGACTCCTCTCACAGCAACGAGTGTCCTCCTAGAAACACAGAGGGTGGACCTCATTGACACAGACTGTCCTGAGGTCCTGCTGATGCAATTTGGACGAGGTAAGACCTTGCCTTCCCTGAGAGCGACAGTACCCCTGTGCACCGTGCCTTCTTCACCTCCTGAGGCCTCTCGGCACTATTTGAAAAATTCCTTCAGGCATAGCCTGGCCCAGATCACCAGCACTCTATCCTGTGATTCTCAACTCCCTAAGTTGACCTCCGGCGGTGTGGGACCCTTCTTGCACCTCCTTTGTCCCCATGTCCTGGGATTCCCATGGGTGCTGTCTGGCATCCCGAGGGCTCTCTAAAGTGCTGAGAGCCCCCTCCTCACACAGAGTTGAGGCCTCCAGGTCCCTCCTGGGTCCAGCCAGTGCCATTTGGATGCAACTTTGTCGTAACCAAGGCTTGGTGGTGATTTCCAACATGAAATCACGTCTGCATCCATCTTCACATTGTGGGACATCCTTTGCATCATGCAGGAACCCACTGGCATCTTCCTAGGGTGCATTCCTGCAGTCTTCATCCAACTGGGAGCTCTTCTTTTGCACCCTCTTCTGGGTTGGCAGGGGCTCCTGTCCTTCCTGGAACTTCTTTCGACTTCTTGACTTGGTCCCCTTCTTTTGCAAGTCTTCAGGTCCAGGAATCCAGCAGTTGTTGATTGCAGACTTGGTTGGTTACTGAAATAATCCATATCACAAGGTGTAGTGTGCCCTAAGGAAATTTGCAGTACTTTACTCCTGCTTTTCTGGGCTCTGGGGTGGGATAATTTACTTACCTTTACTGTATTCTTACTCTCCCCATGATTCTGCACACACTACACTTGTCTAGGTGGGAATTTGTGATTCGCATTCCACTTTCTTAGTATATGGTTTGTGTTGCCCCTAGACCTTTTTTCTCCTATTGCATTCTATAGCATTTCCTATTGTTTGCACTATCCTATGCACTATCCTATGTCTAATTACTAACCTTATTTTGGTGTCTGGTGTATATATTGTGTATAATACTTACCTCCAGAAGGAGTATTGCCTCTAAGATATTTTTGGTACTGTGTCACCCAAATTAACTACCTTTATTTTTGTTAACACTGAGTATTGTCTTTACTTGTGTATAAGTACTGTGTAACTATAATTGGTATTGTATGAGCTTTGCATGTCTCTTAGTTCAGCCTAAGCTGCTCTGCTATAGCTACCTCTATCAGCCTGAGCTCCTAGAACACTACGACTTCACTAATAAGGGATAACTGGTCCTGGTATAAGGTGTAAGTACCCAAGGTGCCCACTACAAACCAGGCCAGCCTCCTACACCTGTGGCATTTGTTTCACAATAAAAAGTGCACTGGTAAGGCATTATTTTTGACCATAGCTTTGGTCTGGTATGGAGGCATGACAATGAAGCAATATCAATGATGGCACATTACTCTGGTTGAATTAATAAAGCAAGCCTACTCTGGAATGTATGTTTTGAGTTGAGCACCACTTCTGAGGAATGCAGATGAACGATAAATCTGTAAATAACAATTAATTGCCAAATGCTTTTAGTCAGCTTTATCTATATATATATTATATTGTTAAATGCAAGCAGCAGGGAGGAGAGCATGCTGTGTGCATACACTCGTTCTCCAAATGCATTCTGGTCGACGCTGTCCTCAATAGTCTTGATTTAGTCACTTGGTTGTTTGCCACCCCATGTTGGTACAGCCAGAACTGTATATTCTTGGACATATGTTTCCTGCTTAAATTGCACTCATCAGCCAGAAGCAGTCCCTTTTGGTATGCTTGGCAAGCCTCTCACAGTGCTGCTGGTTCTGTTCCACTACCAACACACAGGTGTATGTCTAGCAGTTATCGACTGTTAACTGACAGCATTAGGATGGTCATCCCCCAACTTTTGGTCTGCCTCACTTCACTTTTCTGACACTGTTTTTGCTGGTTTTAGGCCTCTGCGCACTTTACCAATGCTCACCATTGCTAAAGTGCATATACCCTCTCCCTTAAACATGGTAACGTTGGTTCATCCCCAATGGGCATAGTTGATTTACTTATAAGTCCCTAGTAAAGTGCAATACATGTGCCCTGGGCCTATAAATTAAATGCTACTAGTGGGCCTGCAGCACTAAGTGTGCCACCCACCTAAGTAGCCCCTTACCTATGTCTCAGGCCTGCCATTGCAGGGCCTGTGTGTTCTGTTTCCCTGTCACTTGGACTTGGCACTTAAAAGTTCTTGCCACACCTTAAACTCCCCTTTTTAAACAAATAAATCACCCCTAAGTTAGGCCCTATGGAACCCATAGGGCAGGGTGCTATGTAGGTAAAAGGTAGGACATGTAAATATGTGTTTTATATGTCCTGGTAGTGAAAAAAAAACTAAATTCATTTTCCACTACTGTGAGGCTAGCAGACTATCATTAGGATTGCCCTCATATACTTTTGAGTGGTAGATTCTGGTCTGAAATGGGTAAACAGGTCATATTTAGTATGGCCAGAATAGTAATAGAAAATCCTGCTTATTGGTGGGGTTGGATTTAAATTACTATTTTAGAAATGGCACTTTTAGAAAGTGAGCATTTCTCTGCACTTAAAACCATCTGTGCCTTACAGCCTGTCTCCAATCAATGCCTGGTCTGTGGTGGTTGACAGTTCCCTTGTGCATTTCACCCATGCAACCACAAACACAGGACACTCAGTCACATCTGCATGTATCTGCATAGTAAATGAGTCTTCCTGGGCTGGAAGGGTGGAGGGCCTGACACTTACGTTTCAAAGGTCAGTGGCCTGCCCTCACACAATGTTCTGCTAAACCCCCTTCTGAGAGCCTGGCAGACAGGGCTGAACTGAAAGGGCAACTTGTGCACTTCAAAATTACTCTTTGAAGTCTCCCTTACTTGAAAGTCATTTTGGGTATATAAACTGTGTCAATGACCCCACCAAACCAGGCATGTCTGGACCTATACCTGCACCCTGTCAGAGGAGCTGCCTGGCTGCTCAAAGCACTCATCTGGACTGCTTTGCTGAGAAGGACTGCTGCCCTGCTGTCCTGTTGGCCTCTGACTTTGCTGGAAGGACTCAGCCTTCACCAATAGTGCTCTCCAACGGCCTGGATTGAGCTTGCCTCCTGTGTCTGAAGTCCCAGGGCCAACAAAGACTTCACCTCATCAAGAAATTCCTTGTGCGTCAAAATAGATGCAGCAGCTGCCGAAATTGACGCGAAGCCTGCATTGCAAATGAGAAATTGCTGCACAGCCTACCGGAATGACACAGCCTGACTTCCCAGCTGGAAATTCGATGCAGAGCCTCTACCTTGCAATGTAAAAATTAGAAGTATCGCCTACTGGATCGATGCAGTGCCTGTCCTTTCGTCCAGTGCATCAAGGACTGTCACACATCTTCCCTGGGCATCAAAATATCCGCGCATCGCAGTGAGGAACCAAGACTGTGTGCCTGAAAACGTCACAAACCCCTTGCAGCATAGAAAGAAACAATGCATTTTATGTGCCGCGTCAGAAAATCTGACGCAACACATTAATTTTCCATACATCTTCTCCTCTGCGGTCTACGTGTGTCGTTATTTTTTACACATACCAGGTACAGTATGTAACAAAGAGACAACTGTTTATTTCTAAGGATTAAGGCTCTTTTAAAACTTTTAAAAGTGAAATTTCAACTTGTGCTTATTGGATCTTTGTCGTTCTGACCTTATTTTATTCAGATAAATATGACATATTTTTCTAAAGCTGTGTGGTGTATATTTGTGGTGTTTTCACTGTGCTACTGTATGATTTATTGCACACATACTTTACACATTGCCTTCTAAGTTACGCCTGACAGCTCAGTGCCAAGCTACAAGAGGGTGGGCACAGGATAATTTGGATCGTGTTGTGACTTATCCTGGCTAGGACTGTGGTTGGACAAAGGTATATCCTCTGCAAACTAGAGACCCCATTTCTAACATCGAATTAACAAATTCAAGCACTGGGGAGTGAGAGAAGAAAGCCTACTGCCATCTTGGTTGTATCAGTCCTACAAACACATTACTGTGAAAGCAGTTCTCAGTAGTGTTGATACTTACAGCCACTTAAGAGTTTGCAACCCAGTGTTAGCACTGCCTGTGATGTTTTTCTTGAACACATGGTTTTTGCTCATTTGGAAGACAGCAGTAAGAAATAATCCTGTATAGGGGTGCCTGGCAATCTGCTTTCAGTATTTCAGATGCTATATCAAATGAGGAATGCACGTGCATCCCAGGTAATGTCAACAAAGATTATCACCTCCCTCCAGGTCAATACATACATTGTTTCCACTGATGGACTTTTGTGTGATAGCTTAATGTGTTCTATGTGTTGTAGTTTTGTTGTGCTTCCAACTAACTAATTAGACTAACTACTGAAATCTATGATTTGTAGGTGAAAAATTCAAGAATGGAGACAGTGTCCGTAATGACCTGCGTCAGGTCTTTCTAATTCTTAGACATCTGGTGTATTAACACCGGGTAGAAAACACGTAATTGGTTTTGAATATGAACAGTATTGAGGAATGCATCTAGCAAAATGCTTTCAGATAACTCGTTCATAAAGGCATGCAGTGTCCTCCCCTCCTCCACTGTGTAAATGTCATTAAGGATGTTCATTTAGTAGACCCTGGGGATGCATTGCAGGCTTGGAATGGTATAAAACCCGATGTACTGAAAGGGATATGCCAAGCATCTCCATTCCAGATTACTCCATGTGGATTTAAACCATTCACCTAGTAAGAATTCTCTGCTGTGGGGAAAACCCGAATTCCATACTTCCCAAGCTCTAAAATTATTTTTCTCCTGCACTGTTGGGTCTTCCTGCAAGTCTCTTCCTCTTTAACTGTTATTAACACAGAGGACCTTATCCTTTTGAAGAGCTCTCTTAACTCACATGTTTTAGATTTTACTAGGCCAATAAGATTCTGATGCAGTCTCCTGACTAAAATTTTCAAATGTCTGTTTACTTCACTGATCTGCCGTTGAGGTTCATTCTTTAACAATTGTAAATCCATTATCTGCTATTTTTTTCTCTACTTTCTCTGCCCATCTCTCTGTTCTTTCCCTCTCTACTGCACTCCTCCTCTCTCATGTTCACAGTGTACTTGCCCCACATACTAGCCCTTTTCCCCTGACCCCTCTTCTCTCCAGCCTCCAGTTTTCATACTTCTCCTGCTCCCGCCTCACATTTTGCAGTTTCTGTCATAGAATTGCATGATTGTGTTTTTATTTTTGTTATTAACTTTGTAAGACTCATAGCTGCTACACAAGATAGAATCCCAGCGTTAGGATCAGGTGTACCGATAATAACTAGATGGCTTAGAAAAGCCACTTCTTAAGAAGCTTCCTGAACAATTGCTTAGTGGGGCATTTGCAGAGTCAGGTCGGCAAGGAAATCTTTAGTTTGGTGGCAAGATATCAGTAGGCCCGAACACCCTGTCTGACCCTGCATACACAGGGTTCTACCACTATGAATCAAATGACTAAGCATTCGAGAAGGCCTATATTGAGTGAGCGAGGGATACAGGTACTTGGGGCCTGTTTTAGATAGTATTCCATAGATTAAACACATAGGGGGTTATTCCAACTTTGGAGGAGGTGGTAATCTGTCCCAAATGTGACGGATTTACCACCAGCAGTATTACGAGTTCCATAGGATATAATGGACTCGTAATACGGCTGGTGGTATATCCGTCACTTTACAGTCACTTTTGGGACGGATTACCACTTCCTCCAAAGTTGGAATAACCCCCATAGTCTTGAACTGTATTCTTTTGGCTACAGGAAGCCAGTGCAGCTGATCAAGGTGCGCCCTAATCGAAACCCGTTTTAGGTGGTTAACAAATCCTATGTGTTTTGTGTAAAATGCTCTAATACCATAAGGAGCAGCAGTGGTACAGGAACAAATTTTAATAAGTATAAAATGAAATAAAATGAATGCAGGCTAGTGCCATTTAGCAAAAGAAATGTGTTCCAAACTGGATGTCCATACTCGGCTGAGGCCAGTCTCAAAAGGAGACAATTTTGCACCGCACTTCAGGTAGAATACTCCTGCTGGAGCAAGCATTGGTAGGGAGGCTAAACTCTATGAACAGTACACTTTATGAGACAGATTGAAGAACATGAGTATAAAGGGTACGAGCTCCTGGTCAAATGATGAGGAAGCTACTCCCAGTTGTATGACTTAACCACAAATGGCAGAACCCTGCGTGTCTGAACAACACAGTCGGAACCACGACTGCGTCTTTACTACGCATGTCTTTACAAATAATTTTGTTGTAAAAGCACAGCTAGTAAAGGTATGTGTGGTAAACACATGCATGGTTTAACCATACAACCCTCTCACTTAAATTTTAAAAAGTACCCCGATGAGGCCTAACCCGCACTTAGGCCTTAAACTACCCCACCCCCTAAACCAAAGCCTAAACCCTCCTCACTCTAAGCCTTAAAACCCTGCCCCTGCACAAAATACCCTGACCTCCACTCCCTAAACCCGGTGCCTTGTTAAGAAAAAAACTCAAAATCCCCCATACCCACAATAAGGACTAAAATCTCCTCCCACACTTGAAAAAAAACGGCACTCACACCCACCCTAAGCTCTAAAATATTCCCCTACCCTGAAAAACTTCACCCAGAAAACCTTTCCACAGACCCTCCCCGACCTGAGACCTAAAACCTTCCCCACCTCAAAAAACTAAAGTACCCCAGCCACCCACACTGAGGCCTAAAACTGCCTCCGAAAACTGCCCTTCCCCCACTATTAACCCTCCAACCCCACCCTGCCCTAAAGACTACCACGGCCTCCCACCACCACTCTGAGCCCTAACACTGATCCTTTTAAAAAAAATAAACCCTGACCCTCAAAAACTGTCCCTTCCCCCAGCCCTCTGACCACACCCTATTGTTAACCCCCCCACTCGCCCCAGCACCACTTAACTGGCCTCTGTATTCCTCTCCCTGCTGTGTGCCTTAATCATGCATATGCATGGTGACTTAACCACACGTTTGCATGGTTCAGGCTCATGCATGGTTCTGGGCAAGTGTGGTAAAGCTTGCGTGGTTGTCGCCTGAGTGGCTCCAACTGCGTAGCAAAGACCGTTTCCCCCACTCAGCAGTTGTACAGTGTGGGTAGAGCCTATTAGATATTGTCCATAGTGGCGGGTAATATTAGTAGTCCATTGAATTAAGCTGGACCTATATGTGTGGTTAGACTTCTTGAGGTAAAACAGTGAGTGGAAAATAAATTAGGAAGCATCATGTAACGAACTCTTGAGTTAAGGGTTTCTAACCACAAATCTACCCCATGAGTTAGCCTTGGACTGCTTTCCTTGCTACTGTGATGTGCTCTCTGGGATTTCAAAGGTAAATGGGTTCAATTAACACGATCAAGGCCTCATAGACTCTGTGTGCCCCGAGACAACCACACAGGTACTGATGGTAACTGCACTTTTTTTTAAAGCACAATTGACAAGCATTTCTACTAATATCCAATGTTGTAGTTGAAATGCAGATCAATAATTATTATATAGTTTTTTTTTGTGTTGGGATAAACTCAAAGTCTAAATTATTATGATTTTCGTTTTCTCAGATGTAATTACATTTGCATTCTATAGAGTTTTGATTGAACTATAAAATATGATTTACATAAAGACCCTCATTACGAGTTTGGCTGTCCAAGGACCGCCAAAGGTGGGGTGGAGGCTGCACTGCTGCAGGCTCGGCGGAGAAGAACGCAATATTATGACCAATGTGGTGTTCCGACCAGAATACAGCCAAGTCACCACCAGTACCGCCAGTGTGGCCGGACTGCTGCTCCTGATGGTAGGCATCTCCAGGCTGGCAGGGAGCTTGTGTCCACAGAATATATTATGACCCAGCCCACCGCCACGATTTCCTACTGGCCATTCTAGTAGATATTAGTGCCCCTGGCACACTGGGCAATGTCCAAGGCACTAAATTGATTCCTAACTGCAAAGTGGCCTCCACATGGCAGACACACCAATGAGGCAACTCAGGGGTGGGGGTTTGGAGGGGAGTCCTTTGGTTTGGGGGGGTTTAGGTTTGGACTTGGATTTCAGGGTCTTGTGTTTGGGTTTGGGAAGGGTAACCTTGGACTGTGTGTGGGTAGAAGTCTTAGGTGCGGGAGGGGCATGGCTTGTACCAGGAGGACCATGGAAGGACTGGGAGGTGGAAAGCAGAGGTTTGGGGAGAGAAACAGGGCACGTGGGGGGCAGGGACTAGAACAGTGGGAGGGAAAAGGGAAAACTCTTTTTAGGAAATGTTTTTTAGGGGGACAAGGTTGGTCATGGGATAAACATTTGGGAGTGGAGGGAGAGGCAGTGGTTGAGAGGTGTGTACGGTGAGGTGTTGTGGGTGCAGGTGTGAGCATGGATTCCATGTGTGTGACTGTTGGGTGGGTGAATGTGGGTGTTTGGATCTAAGGGGAGTAGATGTGGAGGAGATCCAGGAAGATGCCAGGGTGGATGTGTGAATGTATGTTGTAGTGGTGTCTGTAGGTAGGGTAGATGCATTGCAAGTGGGGGTGTTGACAGTTGTGCTGATGTGCATGTGGTGTATAGGGGGCATGCATGGGGATCTGCTACTGTGGTGGTGGTAGGAATCAGGGCACTAGTGGCAGGGGCTGGGAGTCATGATGTGGTGACTGCAAGTATGAGTAATGTAGTGTCTGTGAGGGGGAGGTGGTGGGAGAGTCCGTGTAGGGAGTGGATGTTGTTGCATATGCAAGTGTTTGTTGTGTGTGTGTATGGCGGTGGTGATGTTTGTGGTACTTGTGTTTGTCAATGGGAACCATGTCTATTGATGTGGATGCATGCTGGTATGAAAGTGTGCCTTGGCTGGGTGAGGAGAGAGGGCTGTGGGATTGGTAACAGGTAGTTAGAGGGGGGATGGAAGAAGAAAGGACTCTAGCTGCCATCAATGAGGAGGCCAGAGCCTGAAAGCATCTCTACAGGGCAGCCAGGGCACAGGTGCATGCCTTCCAGGTAGGCACTGGATGGCTGCATCTGTAATGCCAGTCCCTGGATGGCATTCACAATGGTTGACTGCCCCACAGAGATGGACCTCAGGAGGTCAATAGCCTCCTCATTGAGGGCAGCAGGGCTGACTGGGGCAGGAGCAGTGGTGCCTGCGGCAAAGGAGATGCCCACCCTCCTGGGTGAGCGGGCACAGGCAACTGGGTGGGGAGCTACAGGGAGGGTGGTGCTGGTAAGGGTGGTGGTGGACAAGGATGGTGCTTGGATGATCCCAAATGGGTCCGCCACCGCCAGGGAGCGTCCATAAGAGGATGAATTCAAAGATGTTGTCGATCCTGTCTCCCCTGTGGCACTCCCCTCGCCTTCAGTCCCACTGGTCCCCTCGGCTCCATTGGTATCAGTCTCCTGGGTCCTGTTGGCTGCAGCTTCCCTACTCACCAGTGCGCCTTCTCCTTCGCCTTATGATGCTGATGAGGAGGAGAGAGAGGATAGGTGGGAGCAATAGAAATTATACAATGGGTCAATACCTACACATCATTCACACAGAGTAACTACATCATCATCAGCAGCCATGCCATTGCAGGCCATGCCCACACCTGTATATGCTACAACAGTAGGACACCATAGGGGATACTACTGCAATGCAGATTTTCACTGCTGATGGTAGTACAATAGCAGTCATGTACTTGATGAGGGTAATACTAGTCACACTTTCACAGTGCTTGGCACATTCTCATAGCTGTTTATGGAGACGTCCTTCCTCAACAGAATCCTGCATGGGTAGGTAGCATGCCCACAAATCCATTGACAAATAGCACTCTGCCATTTGGTCTCACTGTGCCTATCTACACATAAAGAAAATGGCAGCTGATTGAGGACTCACTAATTAACTCTGTCACAGTGGTAGGCTGATACTAATGGCAATGCCCTGAAACCTAAGGTGTACTGATGCTGATGGCAGAACCTGGCCTCCCAAACTTTGTTGAGGGTGACCACATTAATCCCACATTGGAAGGAATTGCCCTCATAAGTCACTGTCTGCATGGTATGGGCACACATCTCTGGTACCAAAGCTGCCAGGGTGGCTGATACCCATAGTTGACGTGCATCTACCAATGACCTACGCTACATCTACCCACAGCAGTCAACCCAAAGCTGTACAAGAATTACAATATTGAGGTGTGAGTGTGTACTGACCCCCTTGTGGCTGCTGTGCTGCTCTCAAGCCCCTTCCACCTCAGGGTAGGCCACTGCCAAAATGCGGGCCATTCGGGGGGTCAGGGTCTCACGGGCACCCTTCCTAATTGAGAGGATGACCTCAACTGGGCCTCTGCGGTCTTGCATGCCCAGCCTCTTAGGTAATGCCACTGCTTCCTGCAGTATGTGCTCCGCCAGGCATGGAGACACAGGGTCCACACTTGTTTGAGGACGGCACAACAAATCCCCTTTTTTCTGATGGGCGCTGGCCTGCATGGGTGACACAAAGAGAAGGACAAAGTCATGTAGAGTGGCATCACAGGAACAGCAGTGAACATCACACATCCGACACATAACATGACCACACTCACATGTCTTCATGCCACTAGCGCTCAGACTCCTCATCCATCTCCATGCATCCACTCCGTCTGCCTTGTCCCATGCCTTTCATCCTTACACATATCACTATCAGACAGGACAGTGACATAAGACTCACCTGCTGCTCTGGTGCCCAATCCAACTGTCCATACAGGAGTAGGACTGCGTCCACAAGCTTGCACACCTCCTCCTATGTGAACGCTGGGGCCCTATCTCCTGCAAGACGTGGCATCTTGCTTCCAGAGTCAGAACCAGCAGCATATGCAGTGGAGGTCTTTCTTGCACGAGTGACAGGAACCAAGTGAGGTATGCCACAGTAAATCGCGGTCATGCCGGCTGCGTACATACCCGTCACTGCCGGTGGTGATCACCTTTGGCTCCAGTCTCCCATAGGCAACCTTGTTATCCAATGAGAAGTTGTACGCCAGTTGAGGCTGCCTACCACCATGATGACTAACACCGTGGGAACGAGGTCACTTCCAACTATCCTATGCATGCAGGACAGGCGGCTGCCCTTTTAGATGTGAATAGTGATTAGTAGATGAATTTTAGGTGCGTCATGGGTGAAATATTGTGACTACTGCATAGATTGGCTATGTCCACACATTCAATACATCTACTTATGACTTCTCCTCTCTCCTATTCCCAGATATGGTGCAATGGTGAGGATGAGACATGCTCCTGTGTACTGGGCCCTAGTCAACCTTGGTACCCTGGAAGAGAGACACATCATACAGACGTATCGCCTGAACCGTCAGGCCATCTGGGACCTGGTGACCCAGTTGGAGCCGGATCTGATGCCTGCCATACGTAATCCATGTGCCATCCCTGCCACAGTACAGGTGTTGTCAGTACTCCACTACCTCGCCTCAGGGTTGTTTCAGATGACAGTGGGCTTGGAAGCAGGGATGTCACAGCTGATGTTCAGTAATGTCTTGAAGGATGTACTGTGTGCTCTGCTCAGACATCTGCCCTGCTACATCAGGTCCCCCAACATGCGGATTTGGCCACTGTCAAAGCAGCCTTATACAATTTTGTACATGTCCCTCATGTGATAGGGGCCATAGATGGCACCTACATTGCCTTGGTTCCATCCAGGAGAAGTGAACAAGTGTTCGGGAACCGGAAAAACTTTCATTCCATTAATGTCCAGGTATTGTATCTCGCTGACCAATATATCTCCCAGGTTACGGCCAAGTTCCCTGGTTCTGTGCATGACTCCTTCATTCTGTGGAACAGCAATAACACATACATGTTGGCACGATACAGAGGGACCAGGCCTGGCTCATCAGTATGTAACCAATAGTATGTGTGCCCCTGTAATCTCATCTCTCTTCCCAACCTGCCCTGTGTCTCTACAGGTATAGACATTCATCATACCTTTGTGCACACAGGTGACTCTGTCTACCCTAAGCTTCCCTGGCTAGTGACACCTGTGAGACATCCGAATACAAATGCTGAAAACCGTTTCAATGAGGCCCACAGCAGTCTGAGACGTGTCATTGAGAGGACCTTTGAGCTAATGAAGGCCAGATTACGGTGTCTACATGTCTCCTGAGGTGCCCTACTCTACAAACCACTGAAAAGTTGCCAAATCGTTGTCTGCTGCATGCTACACAATCTGTCCCTGAGACATAACATCCCATTGCTGGGTGAAGAGGAAGTGGCAGTTGGGTCAGTGGCTGATGAAGGATGATGAGGAGGAAGATGATGAGGATGCAGCAGACTCTAAAGCAGAGTGAATTCAACAATACTTCCAATGAGATGCAGGTATGTGTCAACGGTTTTGTATGTGCCCTGTACACCTGTCTGCCTTGTGACATTGATGCTCCTGACGTCTGTTCTCATTGTAGGTTTTGGGTGCAGCTCTCCCCTTGGGTGTGTTTTGGGGAGGGTGTAGTGCCCATCAGAGAAGGTGTAACAGCTCAAATGTCAGTGCTATTTTCACTCTGCTGTTGTGCTTTAGTCATGCAATTTTTTTTGCCATGTTTTCTGGCTCCTGTACTGCTATATGAAATGCAAAGGTGTGCCTAACATAGTGGTGTCATCTGTATTGCTACTTATCCTCAAAGTCCATAATGGGAGGATGTACAACTGTAACTGACTGTGGGACATACCTTTAGTTTAGTCTAGTTAGCTGTGAGGGAAGGACCATTGGGTATGTCTGTTTAGCGAATGTGGATCTGACATGGGCATATGTTATGATTCCACTTGCCAAATCACACTAGGGAGGTTGACAGTGTACTGCATGTATGTTGGGTGGGCAACATTGACTCCTATCATGACAGTGTCCCTCTCTTGTTTTATCTGCAGGGCATTCTTGTGGTGCAACTCTGGTTTCTGTCTTGCCTGTTGGCTCCCTTGAACCATGTATTCAGCATATGTCTGCTCTACAATCAGCTTAGCACGATTAGTGCCATATTACTCCCCTTTCGGTCAGTCTCACAGACTTTCGCAGGACAAAGGGATGACTATCATGACATGTTATACAACAGTAAATCTTAGTTATTATGATCAAAACACGTAGGCAGTAGCTGTGCTCAATGGTGTTTATTGTGAAGTACAAGTGCAATGGGTGATGAGTGGGGTCATGATGGGTGAAATCATCAGAGTAGTTGACCCAGCTGTTGGTAGTCCTGATCCAGTATCGGTGGGGCCATAGGAATATGGAGAGATGACAGTGTACAGGCAACAGGGTATCTCAGTGGCAGTGTTTTTTGTCTTGGCATAAGGGCCTTCAAGATGTCTGGTTGGTTGCCCTTGCTTGCCTGGGGGTTCCTCAGCTACAATGGGAGGGGTGCTGGTGGTCTGCAGGTCCTCTGGCAGGGCCTCCATTCCACTAGCTGCAGTAGAAGTGGAGGGCTCTGTTGGGATGTGGCTAGTGAAAAAGGCCCTGCTGGCGGGTGGAGGACTCACATAGGATGGTGGTAAGTTTGTTCAGCACCCCTGAAATGGAGGCCATGGTGGCATTGAGGGTCTGCCACTGCTGCATGGCCTCCTGGTGGTGTCCCGCTGCAGCCTCTGGTTCTCCTGCATGGTAGTGAGGATCTGGCCCATTTTGTCCTGGGATTGGTGGTATACTCCCAGGACTTAGGAGACGGCCTACTGGCCAGTTGTTTCCCTTAGATGCCCCATCCCTTGGCCCACCGGTGCCCTCCTACTGACCCTGGCACAGTATGCCCACTCCCAGTGGCACTAGTACCTTCATCGTCTTGAGAGTGTGGTCCTGATTCTGGTCCCTGTACTGTGGGGCACATGTCTGATCGACCTGACCTTGGAACACAGGGTTAGGGGACGGAGTTTTGGCTGAGGTGTATTAGCCACATGGGTGGGGGACTCCGCTGTGTCCAGGGTGGGGCTGCTGGTGGTGGACTGACCAGTCGTCTCAGATGGGCCAGGCAAGTAATCACTGTCCTGACTTCTACTGAGGCCTTCATCCTGGGGAGGGCTGTCTGTCTCTGGCATCCGCTGACGGGTGGCAGTGGCAGCGAGACTGTGGATGGAAAGGAAGGGAGTTGCATTGTGGAGATGTACTTGTTGGTATCATCGTGTGATACATGGAGTAGCTTGACTTGCTTCCCAGTGATGGCAATGACAGGTGCAGCACTGAAGACATTGCTTAGAGGTGATGGAATGTGCCACTGTTTTCATGTGACAATGAGGCTTGTGGATACTGGATAGCATTGCTGTCATTGCCAAGTGTTGGGACGCATTTGAAGCTTCCAGTTGGTGTGGCATGTGCTATTGGTTTCCATGCAGGTGTTCCACTGTGAAGTTGGACTGTGACTTTTAGATGTGTAGGGAGTGATGCATTGTGGGAGTTGTAGTGCTTGGCTTTGTGATTGATCTCTGTGCTTTACGGAGGGACTGTGCGTGGATGGCAGCAGTGGGGTGGTATGGCATGCAGGGGAAGGGAGTGGGGTTATTGGGGGGTATAGACGTGTGAGATGGGGTGGTTTGGGGTGTGATGGGGGCACACGCTGGGCTGGAGTGGTTGGTGCCTGGTGAGTGTTGTTCACTTACCAGAGTCGAGCCCTCTGATGATTCCAGTCAGGTACTCAGGATGCATGATGTCCGGTAGCTTCTCGTTACACAATGTTAACTCTGGGGGAGGAGTTGTTGGCCCACCGCCAGTCTTCAGCACAGCAATTTGGTGTCTCGATGTCATGGAACACACCTTCCCCCATAGGTCATTCCCCCTATTCCTGATGTCTTCCCTTGTGTGTATGTGGGTGCCCACTGGATTGACCCTGTCAACAATCCTCTGCCATAACTCAGTTTTCCTGGACATCAATGTCTGATGTACCTGGGCTACAAACAGTTATGGCTCTACCCTCACGATTTCATCAACGTTGACCCTTAACTCATTGTCAGTGGAATGTGGGTGCTTTGAACATGATGTGTTGTGAATGTAGGGGTGTGCTGTGTGTGTAAGGAGCAGTGTAGGATGGTTGGTGGGATAGGAGTGTTTGGTTGTGAGTGCTGGTAGGGTGTGTTGTTTGTGTGTGTTTGTGATGTGTGACTACTGTTATTGGTGCAGTTCTGCCATGTGTGTTGGCTGTGCAATGTATATGTGCCTATGGTGTGATGGTGCTATTTCTGTTCTTTCCTCGTGCTCTTCTGTGTGTTTGTCTGTATTTCATGTTGCAAAGGATTGTGGTTTGTGAGGGGGTGTGTTATATAGTGCAGTGGGCAGGTGTGTGTGGTGTGTGTATGTGTATCAGGTGTGGAGTATCAGGTGTGGAGTATTCACAGTGTCCAGTGTGGCTTTGGATTCATTTAGAGGTGAGTTTTGAACCATGGTGGTTCTCACCGCCCATGGTTTAGCACCGCCCATGGTTTAGCACCGTTGCAGAACCTCTATGCTGATTTGTGGGTCGTAATATGGAGGGTGAAATGTTATCCACGTGGCGGTGTTGATGGTGGGACCGACTCTCTTCCATCCTCGGCCAGGCTGGTGGTGTGGCTGTTTTCTTGCGATCTTCAGTCTGTGACTCGTAATACGGCAATTGGGATACCTCTAATACTGGTGGTCTTTTGGCAGCCGCCACCACGGCGGTCTTCCTAAAAGACCACCAATGTCGTAATAAGGGCCAAAGCCTCGAAAGAATGTCTAAAAAAAAACTGAAACAAAAGGGCAAGTTTACATGCCTTTTGCGCCACCTTATGCTGTCGTAGCGTCATATTTTTGATAGTAAGCTAGTGCTAAGGTGGTGCAATGCATTCATAATGTATGCAAGGGGGGGGCGTTCCTATGCAGGTAGGCCTGGAAAAATGGTGCAGTGAAAGTTACTACATTGCACTCTGCCATTTTGTCCGTCATTTTTAATGCCTGCTCAAGGCAGGAGTTAAAATGACACACCCATTAAAAGTAATGGACCTCACTGTGCTTTGCTGCACTAGCATCAACGTTTTTGATGCTAGTGCAGCAAAACGCCACAATAGCATCATACCTTTGGACGCTGTTGTGGTAATGAATGCCATGGTGCACCATACTGTAAATGTGGCACAACCACGGTGTTGTTAGGGTGACGCAAGAAAAGTGGGGCATCAGGACCGATGTGCCACTTTCTTGTAAATATGTCCAAAAGTGTTTTTAAATGTTTTGCAAATGAAGTTACCTTACTACAAATTCAATTCCACTCATTAAACTCTTACATAAAGGAAAGGAAACAAAGTTAACAGGAGACTGTTGCACTTTTTTAGTACCGATGGCTCTTACAAGAGTATGGTTTGGATATCTTATGCTCCATCTTTAGCATTGAGACAATAAAAGCAGAGCTCCCCTATGAAAAATGCTCAGCACTCAGTCGGTCTCAAAGATGGAAGATGTAGATGGTCATCATTAAATTTTAAACCTAAAGGCATCACTTCATGTTGGTTGAAAGTCGTTTTTGTGCATGATTTTGCTCTTTGCCCTGATAACAGGAAGGGCAGAAAGGTCACTCACTCCAGATCTGGGTGTGCATCATTACCACCAGGTCCAGCCCATAAATTGTACAATAATATCTGTGTGATGGGGGTAGTCAGGGAATACAATTTGATGTTATCACGGTTTCTACATCATATTTCTGTTGGTTACAGCAAAAGTAACAATCAGAGGCAGAAACACACCAGATACACGTTTGCAAAACCGTGACTATTTTTGCAATGTTTATTATGGCAAAACTGGGATTGAGGCCTCGGGGTGTAATGTACGGTTGGCGTAGCCGGAGAAAAACCATAAATCAGCCGTTCAGCCACCGGTTTTAGAGGAGGTTGAAGCAACGGGTTTGCACTAGGAGAGTTCTGATGACACAAACCTTTTACTTCCTTGCATACCCACCAACAGGTTATAGTGAGGACAGCTGTGTCGTATTTAGGGCAGAGCACCCTTCACTGGCAATTTTTAATGACATTTCTGCGATATCCGACCGAGGGAGCTCATGAACGTCAATTCACCAAAAGACAAGAAGTAGCGGAAGTGACATCACACACCATTTAACGTTTGCATTGGCTCACACAAACATGCTTACACATACACACACAATCACATATACACACCACTCTCACATAAACACACACTCACCGGCACGCATGCACGCAACATCCATTTAATAGCTTTTTTTATTAATCTCAATTGCTAGGGAGAGTCATATTCCAGCTAACTGTACTCCATTTTTATCATACTAATAGTGAATAATGAATGACATTGATAGTGCAATACAAATTGACAAACAACAAGGAGATTGCATTCCCAACTGATGTTAATTAGGACAAGCTGCTCCAGTGTTTCTGGCACAGATTTTGTCACCTCTGAGGCCAAGGGTTGCAAATGCAGTGCCAGGAGTGGCAAGGGGCATGCCAGGGGTCTCAGTTGCGACCCCTGGCGAAACTAGAGTTGATGTCTATGGGGAGCTGAGGCCATAACCTCTACAGAATTGGCAGGCCAGTGGACCATCTGTCATGGTTTAAATCACCAGCTAAGTATCTAATCAACAAGCGGAGTATCGGGACAGGGATGATTGGGAGGACATATTTTCCCAAAAGGGTATTTCCCACTGATGGCATTGTATCCTACAATTTCAAAAGTCCCACCATGGCCAGTCAAATGTCTTACTGAGGCGCAGATACAGTGTCACAATTATTACCAATTCATGGTCTTAAACTGAGAATGCTGTTTGAAATTGGGAAGTTTAATGGAACTGTCTTTTCATTTCAGAAGCTACATTTTTACATGATGACGGCACTCGTATCTCGCTGTTACACTGTGGTTTTCTAAAATAGTTAAAGGTTAAAGCTTTCTGTCATTACAAAAGGATGACTGTTATAGCCACAAACACAACATCAGATACAGGAGGAACACAGACATCAGCTCCAGGTGGACATATCTAATTATGGGAATCAAGGAGGGATTTGAAAGATTCTGCCAAGGATGTATCTTCATGGTGGTGTATGGGGTATTCCACCTCCCGAAGAGGTGCTTTTTGAATTTGGCATTTGAGTTCATGGACTCGTAATCCTGTATAGCATGGTGCCCGATGAGTGTCCACTTGAGGAGGCTGCAAGGAGTGGGGCTGCATACAACACTAAATCAGCTATGAGAGATTGAAAAGAAGCAAATATATAGCATAGAACACAACCCAGTGAGCCCCTACTTCTTCAGAAGTAGAAATTTTTACTTTTCTCTGAGTGCTGGTTCCGAAGACCTATCCGATTGGTTACTCAGCCAAGTCACCAAGGTTACTTGTGCTTCGGGGGTCAGCTAGGGGTTCCAATGTGCAGAAAATTCACTGCAACCCGTCAGTTTTTTTTTAGGGCCGTGCATTACTCATTGAGTCCTGGATGTTTCAGAAAAGTTCAGGGGCGTATTTATACTCTGTCTGTGCCGAATGTGCGTCAAACATTTTGATGCACATTCAGCGCAAACCTTACTCCATATTTATACAATGACGCCCTACCCCGCAAACGTCAAAATCCCTCAGTGTGCGACATTTTCTGGATGCGGGAAACCGCATTGCGTTAATGACATGCAAGGTAGGCGTTCCCATCCCAAAAATTACTATAAGGCCTGTGCACCTTATTTATACTCCCACGTCATTTTGGCGCACAGGAGGAGCGGGCCTTAAAAACGGTGCACAGCCTGATGTGTGCCGTTTTTTAATGCCTGGGTGAGGGCAGGTGTCAAGGGACATGTGGGCCCACTTCCATGGTCTCTGACGATGGAAGCAGTCCAGAGGTGCCCTTCCCTGCCCCTAGGGACACCCCCTGCCACCCTCGCCCACCCCTGGAGGACACCCATGGATGGGGGACCCATCCCAGGTAAGTACCGGTAAGCTGGGGTAAGTATAATTTTTTTAAAGTGGCATAGGGGGGCCTAACTTGGGTCCCCCTACATGCCTTTGTGACCAAAGGCCATGCCCAGGAGACAGAAGTCCCCTGGGTATGGCCATTGGGCAAGGGGGCATGACTCCTGACTTTGCTAAAGCAGGAGTCATTTCAATGGGGGTTGTGCGTCAAAAAATGGCACAAGTACGGTTTGAGCCATGATTTTTTACTCAAACCTGACTTGCACCATTTTTTGACGCACAACCCCCATTTTCCTCTACGCCGTCAATCCTTAAATAAGGCACCTGCCTGGCGCGTAGGAATGGCTTTAGCCGGTGGTACATTTTTAATCCTAATCCTCTATTCACCTACCTGTCCCAATCACACATACACATCTGCAAGCACCCACCTCAACACACACAACAGCACACATTGACGCAAACACCACAAGATACACTGGCAGGCAGGCACTCAACATTCACCCACAAACATGACATCAGCCACCACTTCACCAGACACCCCCACTGACCCATACGCCACATCCAGTATACCCTCAAACACCACCAGAACAGCCAGTGATACATCCACCACACCAGCCATACACCCAGACACCAGCTCAACACACACAGACACATCCACCATACCCGCAGACATCACGAAAACACAGAGGCACATCCATCACATTCAGCATACCCTCAGACACTATCCCAACAGACACAGAAATATCCACCACATCCAGCGAACCCACAGACACTACCCCAACAGACACACACACATCCACCACATCCAGCATACCCACAGACACAACCCCAACAGACACACACATATCCAACACTCCCACATCACCCAGCACGTCCACCTCCCAGCCCGCAAACACCCACACTTACACATGCAACAGACACCACCCAAACAGAAACATACCTCACACATGCACACACCCAAGGCATCTTCACTCACGCACAAAACAACCACTCCCTCAACCTCCAGATCCCCAACCCCTTTTGCAGACTCTCCCTGTTTCCCAAGGAGAGTTTGCTTTTCTTCATGCCCATTCTGTTCCATCCACCCCTCTCCCAAAGCCAAGAAGCCCCCACCCACATTCCCAACCCATCCCTTCCACATCAAAGACCTCCCCTGTCTCACCTGCCCCCCTGCAAGCAAACATACCCCTCCCCCTCAAGAAGAAGCCTACCCCTCCAAAGAAAAAAAAAAAACACTCCCAAACCCAAACGCACCCTTCCCAAATCCAACCAACCCCACTCAAAGATCATCCCTGAGGTGCCTGCCTGCCCACTTGATGCCCCTTCCTATGGAGGTTCCCTGGCAGTGATTGGAGTCAAGTGTGGGCACAGTGATGAGCATGGACATCTAAATGGACTGGCCAATGGCCTTTGTTCTGAATAATTTGGAGTTACTAAACCCAAGTTGTTGTTTTTTTGGATACACATTTGTCTTCCAATTCCTTTTCTACCTTAATGTTGTTCCTGAATACCTTCTGCCTTATGCCTACAGCTGTGTGTGTTTCAGCGTAATTGCTGATCCATTTGTTGTTATTTGTAATATCTGACTTTGTGGGCAGTGCTGGTGTCCCCCAAGACAAAGGTAGATGTTGACTGCATGGACATGTGGGAGTTAATCCAATTGGGGTGTCATTGCAATGTGTAAGTATTTCATCCTGTGTTGTCCAATGTGAGCATGTTTGATGCTTAGCTTGTCCGCCTGATATGGATTATGGATTTATCTAATGTGTGGCTGCTTGAGTTTTGTTTGTGCAGACATGGAGGGTTTTTAATTGTGCTACCTTGGTTTGCATTTGATTGTGCATGTGTCCATTTAGCGATGTGTACCTCGCAGCTACCTCATGCAGATGTATGTCCCATGCAGTTGGACTTGTATTTGCTTTGTTGACTTGCACCTCCACATTTTTCATATTAGCATGTCTAGTATTGTCTGCCTCCAAGATACCCGAAGGGCCAGTTCCTGTGCAAATTATGTTCAAGGGGCATGTGCAATATGGATATCCATTCAGTTACCATTTTTGGTGATTTCACATCTGGTACGTGTTCTTGTAGGCAAATTATAAAGTAGAGAGGAGACATGTTGCCCAGTTGTGCATGCTTCCACCTACACCAGGAAACAGTGAAAAGGAAGAAGAAGGAAGAGAAGGAAAAAGAAGAGAATAGGAAGTCCTCGCATCTGTAGCATTCAGCCTGACAGGGTAAGGAAGCTCATTGAGGAGGGCCAACGCAGTCACATCCGGCTTTAAACGCCTACAGCTGTCACACACCTCTACAGTCGAGATTCACAGTAGGCCCACAGGGGAGTCCACATATCTCATGGCAGAGGGTTAGGCGGCATCAATTCCCAGTAGGCCACTAGTTGTTTCTGGCAGTACGCAGCATTATGCAACCAATCATGACAGCCGGGTGTCTGCCCCCTACCCCAACACATCGCCACTCTGCACTTTGCCAGCACCAACATCAGCCCCACCAATCTCCTGTGTTCGGGGGGAATCTCCTTGACATATCCTAGGAGAGCACACCTGGGGGACCGCGGCAGCTCAAGCTCAACCATTTCTTCCAGCACACTTAGCACAATCATCCAGTATCCCTGCAATGCCCCGCCGCCCCAGGCCAGAAGCAGGAAATCCACCTCTGGCGCTGAACACCTATCGCATACAGCTTTTGACCGGACACCTATCCTCCTAAGGCGTCTCGGTGTATCTGACCGCCCTCCAATGTTCGCTGGTTCACAATGTCCCGCATCAGTGTCGAAGGCGCAAAGGGTTCCCCAGTCCTAGCTTGCCTCAGGAGCGCCCGCCAGGCCCACGTTACGCATGCCACTGTGTCGACGTTTCGTGTCCTAGACCTGGGCTGCCCGTAGAGCACCCCAGAAAGTCCATCAGGCCAGACAGGATCATGTTCCGGAGCCAGAAGCAGTAAATATTTTATGGGGTGCAACCAAAAATGCACAACATGGTCCTGTGCACAATTAGAAGAAAGTTTCAGATCTGGAGCAGCCAGGCTGCTCAATTCAAACTGCAGTGCTAGCATTTCCCATGAGATTCTGGGCTGTTTGCTGGCCCACTCCAGAGTTACAAGTAGAGACCTAAGCCATTTCAGGAAATTAGCCGTGAGCGCGAAAGGAATATTGGTGAACAGACAGAAATTTAGGCAGGATTATCATCTTGGCAATGGCTATACGGCCGGTCAGTGAGAGCGGAAGAGAATGCCAGGCCATCACCTTGTCTTCTAGCCACATAATGGCCTTGCCGTAGTTGGCTGACCACAACTGATCCACCTCCGTGCTAATCCATATGCCAAGGTAGCGCACCAGACCATCAGCCCAACTCAGGGGGTATTTCGAACGGTACTGTGTTGTAGCAGCCGACAGTGGTCGAACCGTTGACTTGCACCAGTTTATTGTAATCCCAGAGATCTGACCAAAGAGCACAATCTTGTCTATTAATATGTTGAGGTGAAGTTGTGGGTCCTGTACTTATAAAGCAACACCATCAGCATACATAAAGACCAGAATTGGGTGTTGTCTAAACGCCAATCCCATGTGGCTATGATGTTGTCTCAATTGCGTGGCAAGTGGCTCCACTGCCACCGCAAATAGCAGTGACGAAAGGGGACAACCCTGCCGGGTTCCCCTAGACACTAGGAAGGGATCTGACATCGTACCGTTGATTCTCAATCTAGCCACTGGAGCTGAGTACAATAGACAGATTAATTAAGTGAATCTAGGGCTCAGACCCACCCTCGATAATAAGCCAATCATATACGGCCACTCGAGGCAGTCAAACGTCTTTGTGGCATCTAAGAATACAGCTGCAGCGCGGTCATTAGGGATCACCATTCGGGTCACCGCAAAAAAAGTATAGAGGTTATACAGGGTTGAGCGGCCCGGCACAAAACCAGATTGATCCAGGAGCACAAGAGACAGGAGTAGGGGCTGCAGACGAGCCGCAAATAACTTTGCTAGTATCTTATTCTCCATATTTATGAGCGATAGTGGCCTATACGAGTCGCAGAGGCACGCGTCATTACCTGGCTTCAATATGGTAACATTGAGGGCTTCATGCAGTGGAAGCGGGAGAATTCCACCCTCAAGTGCCTCTGTATATACATCTAGTAAATGCGGCACCACTAAGTCTGCGTATCTGTTATAGAAGGCTGCCGTGAGTCCATCCAACCAGGGGCCTTATCTCTGGGCAGGTTACGGATAACTTGCATGATGTCCTCAACTGAGAAGGGTGAATCTAAATACTGCCTGTGCATGTTCTCAAGCCAGAGCAGGCTAATGTCTTGAAAGTATTCTGTATATGCCTCCGGGCACGGCCTCACCGATTTCGAATAAGGGGAAGCATAGAAATCAGTTAGCACCTGCTTGACCCCTTCAGTGTCAGCATGGCGTTCACCAGCGGAGTCCAGCAATTCCAGTATACAATTCCCGGCCCACGGCTGTCGTAGAATTATCACCAACGTTCTACCGGCCCTCTCACCTTCTCTGTACCACCTCACTTTAGCTTCCTTACCTAGAAAACAGATCTCACGGAGTGCCACTTCCTCGTACTGTGACTATTTCTCCCTTATCTCAGCCAGGAGGACATTAAACGTGTCTACGCATATTCATTTCTCCAGCATGGCCACCTGGGCCTCCAAGTCTGCCAGTTCACGATGGATCACTCTAAGCACACTGTGGTGGTCATTACAACCCTGGCGGTCGGCGTTAAAGCGGCAGTAAAACCGCCAACAGACGGGCGGTAAAAAAAATTGAATCACGACCGTGGCGGAAACCGCCAACATAGACAGCCACTTTAACACTCCGCCTGCCACGGCAGTACAAACAAACACTGCAGCGGTAACCGTCAACATACAGGCGGAAGACAATGTACTGCCCACAGTATTACAACAGTCCAATCCGCCACCTTTTCCGGGGCAGATTCACCGCAAACAAAAACACGGCAGGAACAGGAATTGGAAGGGAAAACGCTCACCTCTACACAGCCCACAAGGAACCAGGACGCCATGGAACCGGCACTCCAGATACTACCTGCCTTTGTCTTCCTGTTCCTCTACCAGGAGCACGAACGCCGGCGGCAAAGACCACAGTGAGTACTGCACGTAGGACACAGGGGAGGGGGGAGAGAAAAAATAGTGACACACACATACAACATGCAACGCCCTCACCCACGACAACACACACACTAATACATCATGATACATTACAGTTAGAGCCCCTAAACCCCCTGGAAGAATGCAAAGACAAAAGGAAATAATTTGAAAGTTTGTAATCTATTAAAATCCAGTACTCAAAAATATATATATACACTATAAATAAATATATACACCAAGAATACAAGTCCAAGGTATTCCACCATTAAAGTCTGTGGACCACTGGGCCCAAAATGCATGGGCGAGGCCCACACAAGATACCCAATCAAAATGGAGAGAATACTGCTGGGGCATCAGATCGAACTACAACTGGCACATCAGGGGGAAGGGAAGGGGGGCACCTCAGCTGGATGAGTGCATGACGCCAGATCCACAAGAGGGCTCCATGCCCATTGATGTATCCTGGGGAGTGCAAAGCCACAGTCTCTCAAGTCCCTCAAGTGGGTAGTTTGCTCACTGCTTTATCCTGGGGAGTGCAAAGCCACAGTCTCACAAGTCTCTCAAGTGGGTGGTTTGCCCACTGCTTTATCCTGGGGAGTGCAAAGCCACAGTCTCACAAGTCTCTCAAGTGGGTGGTTTGCCCACTGCTTTATCCTGGGGAGTGCAAAGCCACAGTCTCACAAGTCCCTCAAGTAGGTGGTTTGCCCACTGCTTTATCCTGGGGAGTGCCAAGCCACAGTCTCACAAGTCTCTCAAGTGGGTGGTTTGCACACTGCTTTATCCTGGGTAGTGCAAAGCCACAGTCTCACAAGTGGATAACAGTCCCCACTGGTTCTGGAGGGGGCTTGGTGCCCAGAGTGCTCCATCCTGCCAAGGACCGAGGTAGTGGATGTGATACTCCACTGGTTCTGGAGGGGGCTTGGTGCCCAGATTGCTTCATCCTGCCAAGGACTGACGTAGTGGATGCCTTTCTCCACTGGTTCTGGAGGGGGCTTGGTGCCCAGAGTGCTTCATCCTGCCAAGGACTGAGGTAGTGGATGCCTTTCTCCACTGGTTCTGGAGGGGGCTTGGTGCCCAAAGTGCTTCATCCTGCCAAGGACTGAGGTAGTGGATATGATACTCCACTGGTTCTGGAGGGGGCTTTGTGCCCAGAGTGCTTCATCCTACCAAGGACTGAGGTAGTGGATGCCTTTCTCCACTGGTTCTGGAGGGGGCTTTGTACCAGGAGTGCTTCATCCTGTCAAGGACAGAGGTAGTGGATGCCTTTCTCTACTGGTTCAGGAGGATGCTTTGTGCCCGGAGTGCTTCATCCTGCCAAGGACAGAGGTAGTGGATGTCTTCCTCCACTGGTTCTGGAGGGGGCTTGGTGTCCAGAGTGCTTCATCCTGCCAAGGACAGAGGTAGTGGATGTCTTCCTCCACTGGTTCTGGAGGGGGCTTTGTGCCCAGAGTGCTTCATCCTGCCAAGGTTTGAGGTAGTGGATGTGATACTCCACTGGTTCTGGAGGGGGCTTGGTGCCCAGAGTGCTTCATCCTGCTCGTGGCGGACCCAGTAGCGTCGGAGCTTTTGGCGCTCATTGGCCTGCGGTGCTGGTGGTGGCGGTCTCCTTGGCAGCGGTGCTTGTGGCGGCGGTGTCCTTGGCAGCGGTGCTGATTGCGGCGGTGTCCTGTGAAGTGGTGCTTGTGGCGGCGGTGTCCTTGGCAGAGGTGCTGGTGGCGGCGGTGTCCTTGGCTGAGGTGCTGGTGGCGGTTTTGTCTGCCGTGCAGGTTTTCGGCGACTTGCCTGTCTTTCTTTGCCTCTTCCCCACCTTGGATGGTGGCGCAGCTGTCTTCCCACTACCAACTGACCTCCTGAGAGAGGCTTTAATGGTAGATGTTTTGCCTTTCTTCCGCCGGACAATGGCCAACTTTTCATGCTTTTTAGGTGGGGGGCTGTCCGTGGTCTGGCTCCTTGGCACACTGGCTGCCCTGCTGCTTGGCGCACTCCAGAAACCAGTTACGGCTGGCACCACTGTTCCCGCTAATGTTGTGGCTGAGGTGCTGGGTTGGGAGCTGGAAAGTCGGGCCCTAGGGGACTGAAGGGGTGGGGGAGGTGAGGGGAAGAGGTCAAGGTTGGACAGGAAAAGTTTTTTGGACACACTGGGACGGGTAGATGGAGGGGGTTTGGGAGTGGAGGAAGAGGTAGTGGTGGTAGGAGGTGTACGTTTGCTGACTTTACATGAAGGTGCATGGGCTGGCGGCTGTTGTGAGGTGGATGGCTGTTGGGTGGGTGTGTGGCTCCGTTTGTGTACCTTGGGAGGTGGGCTCACAGACACACTGGGAGAGGACACAGGGGATGTGTGAATGGTAGTGGGGGTGGTGAGTGCTTGTGAGCGGGATGTGGTGATGGGTGTGCTGGTAATAGACGTAGTGGCTGAAGATGTAGTGCATGCAGGTGTGAGTGGAGACGAGACAGGGAGGGATGAGGGAGACGTGGAGGAGGGGGGCACAGTGGAGGCAGTGGATGTTGGTATGTGTGCATGGGTATGATGCTTGTGTGAGTGCCTGTGGGATGTGTGGTGCTTATGTTTGCCATTGCTTCCCTTGTGTGTTGAGGTGTGTGCATGCTGGTCTGATGGTGTGCTTGGGATAGGCTGAGGTACAGGGGTTTGGGTCTGGGTAGAGGAAGTTGGAGGGGGGAGGCTGGACACAGGGACAATGGCTGCCATCAGTGTTGAGGCCAGAGTCTGAAAAGCTCTCTTTTGGGCTGCCTGACCAGAATGAATGCCCTCCAGGAATGCATTGGTCTGTTGCAACTGCCTCTCTACACCCTGGATGGCATTGAAAATGGTAGACTGCCCAACAGTGAGGGACCTGAGGAGGTCAATGGCCTCCTCACTGAGGGCAGCAGGGCTGACTGGGGCAGGGGCTGAGGTGCCTGGGGTGAAGGAGATGCCCACCCTCCTGGGTGAGCGGACACAGGGCACACACTGAGGGGCTGCTGGGAGGGCGGTGCTGGTCGCAGGGGTGGCGGCTGTACCTGTAGATGCGGTGGGCACAGAGGGGCCCGCCACCGCAAGGGAGCTCCCATCAGAGGAGGAGTCTGTGTCACTGCTCTCAGCTCCTGTCCCCGCCGTGGAGCTCCCCTTGCCCTCCATCCAACTGGTGGCTTCAGACTCCGTTGTCTCGCCCTCCACGGCCATGTGGGATGCAGCTCCCTCCTGCTCTGGTGCCACTGCTCCTCCGCCTGATGATGCTAATGCAAACAAGAACAGGGAGACCACAAAAAGGGGGGGGGAGACAGAAGAAAGACATGTTGAGTGCATGCAATACCGCTACCGTTGGCGGACACTACTGACAGAGAAGCCCCCTGCACTACGCTGTGCACTTTGAGTTCCCTAATTAATCACAGGGAGATGGGGTACAAGGCCTATGCCCAATTGCTGCACACATGGAAGTCACAGAAGCCTGACTAGGTGTAGTTGGCTCTGAACACAGGTGGGGTGGGGAGCCACATGGCCTGCCTTACGATGGGACCTTGACTACTAAAATCGCCCTGGCCTAGGGGAACTCACAGCCCACCTCCCCCACCCAGACACCTCCACTGCGCGCAGAATCAGCTGAATGAGAGTGTACTCACCCACTTGTGGCTGCTGTGATGCCCTCAAGCACCCATCTAACTCCAGATATGCCCCCGCCAGGATCCGTAACATCAGGGGTTCATGGTGCAACAGACACCCCTCCCACGTTGGGAGGCCATCCCCAGCTGGGCCTCCGCCGTCTTCTTGCTCCAGCGGCGAATGTCCTCCCATCTTTTCCGGCAGTGGGTGCTTCATCTGTGGTGGACCCCCAGGGTCCGGTCTTCCTTGGCGATGGCACGCCAACTATTCTTCTTCTGGTGGGCGCTGACCTACAGGAATAGTACAGGGGAAAAGGAGAAGATATAACCGTCCGCACTGTCACAGTCATTAGCCCGCATCCCTACCCTTGCCATGACGCACATGCACTCACCGTCGTTTCATGCACGCCTCATTCCCCCCCATCTTCCATCCACCCTACACCACACAGGCATTGCCCATTCGGCATGCTCACAGTGTACTGACCTGTTTGTCTGGAGGACCGTAGAGTAGCGTGTACTGGGGGAGGACGCCATCCACTAGTTTCTCCAACTCCTCCGTGCTGAAGGCAGGGGCCCTTTGCCCAGACACATGAGCCATTGTCTCTTCCAGAATGAGGTCAAAGCAGCACTTGCAGTGTAGGTCCTCTCCTGTCGAAGATTAGGTATCAAGTGAGTGAACAGAGAGAAAATGGCGGTGACGTCCGTGGCGGTGCGTACCGTCACCGCTGGTGTACATCGTCATTGGCTCCTCTGACCCATAGTGTCCAATGTTAACCAATGCAGGATTGCGCTGCGGTCTTCGACCGCCTACCATGACGGTGTACAACACCAGTGCAGTTACCTCATATCCCCTTGTCTCACATTACAGGTCAGGCAGAAACCATTTCAGGGGCCCACATTGCATTAATTTTAAATGCGTCACACATATCTAGGCCTTGCATACACACTAATACAGGCACATAGCGGTTTTAAATAATTGAGGCATAAAGTTGTGTTAACATACCTCAGTGTGGGTTGACTCTCTGCTTGCTGTTCTACTCCATAGAGCATGTCCGCTGGGGCAGGTGAGGAGGTGGCGGCATCCTCCGGTGTACAGACCGCTGGTGTGACCTGTCAACTATGGAGGAGTGACATGTAATTGTCACCTACAGACTTGATCGTGCCACAATCCTGGAACTGTGTGCCCAGTCCCACAGGAATCCCCCTCTACTGCAGGTCCTGTCAGTACTCCATTTCCTTGCAAGTGGGTCTTTTCAAACTACAGTGGCCATTGCATCAGGGATGTCCCAGCCTATGTTCTCCAACGTGTTGTCCAGAGTGTTGTCTGCCCTGCTGAAACACATGCACAGCCACATCGTTTTCCCTCAGGTGCTGGATTTGTCGACAGTGAAAGGTGACTTCTATGCCCTGGGACATATCCCCAACATCATAGGTGCCATTGATGTCACACATGTGGCCTTGGTACCCCCCGCTGGAGTGAACAGGTGTACAGAAACCGAAAGAGTTACCATTCAATGAATGTGCAGATGGTGTGTTTGGCCGACCAGTACATTTCCCATGTGAATGCCAAGTTTCCTGGCTCAGTGCATGACACTTACATTTTGAGGAATAGCAGCATCCCTTATGTGATGGGGCAACTCCAGAGGCACCGTGTGTGGCTATAAGGTGAGCACATGGAGCCTATACAGTGTGACTAGGTGTCTGGGTCTGGGGATGTTCCTAAGAGTTAGTGTGTGTCTAACAGGTATCCCTCGACATTTGCAGGTGACTCTGGCTACCCCAACCTGTCATGGCTACTGACCCCAGTGAGGAACCCCAGGACAAGGGCAGAGGAACTCTACAATGAAGCCCCTGGGTGAACTAGGAGGGTTATAGAGAGGACCTTCGGCCTCCTGAAGGCCAGGTTCAGGTACCTCCATATGACAGGTGGTTCCCTATTCTACTCACCAAAGAAGGTGTGCCAGATCAATGTGACCTGCTATATGCTTCACAACTTGGCTTTGCGATGACAGGTGCCTTTTCTGCAGGAGGATGGTCCAAATGAAGGTGTTATGACAGCTGTGGAGCCTGTGGACAGTGCAGAAGAGGAAGCAGAAGAAGAGGACATCGAAAAACATGGTGATTGATCAATACTTCCTGTGAGACACAGGCTAGAAGACATCACTGTCTGCTACATCTGATATAATTGTCCCACCTCTCATCTGTCTGTCACTTTCACCCAGTGTATGGACCCTGAGTTGTCACTTTGCCTTTGAATTTCACAGATGTGGGTCCCACTGTGTGACATCTGCTTTGTTGCCGCATGGACTAGAGCTGTGTGACATAGCACAGACTGGCACCTGATTGTTTTGTGATTTAAGAGTGTTTATTTAAGTGCAAAATGGTGGAGGTGGTATTAAAGTGGTCAGGGGTGATGGTGGAGGAATGTCCATGGCAGAGTCCATTCTATTTGTCTCACAGGTGCATTGTCCAAAGGGGCATAGGAAGTGGAGCTAGGGCAGTTTAAGGGTGGACAGGGTGACAAAGTGAGACAGAAGGATGACAATCAGGGTGGTCTCATTTCTTGGCGGGGTCTTGGCATTGTTCTCTGTCTTTGTCCTGGATCTCATGGACCACTTGTGGGATGGTTCTCCATCTGCAGGGGGTGGGGTGCTGTTGTCATGGTCCTGTGGCGGTGCCTCCTGTCCACTAGCGCCGGCGGAGGTGGTGGGCGGTTCATCATCCAGGTTAGTGTCAGGGGCCCCTTGTTGTGCCACAGTGTCCCTCCTGGTGTTGACAAGTTCCTTCAGCACCCCTACAATGGTGCCCAGGGTCGTGTTGATGGATTTGAGTTCCTCACTGAACCCCAAATACTGTTCCTCCTGCAGCCCCTGGTCTCCTGAAACTTGGCCAGTACTGTTGCCATCATCTCCTGGGAATGGTGGTAGGCTCCCATGATGTTGGAGAGGGCCTTGTGGAGAGTGGGTTCCCTGGGCCTGTCCTCCCCCTGAAGCACAGCAGCCCTCCCAGTTCCCCTGTGTTCCTGGGCCTCTGTCCCCTGAACCGTGTGCCCACTACCACTACCACTGCCCCAGGTCCCTGGTGTTGTTGGGGTGGTGGGTTAGCCTGGGTTCCCTGTAGTGGTGGACACACTGCTTCTTGACGTGTCCTGGGGACAGAGGTATGGGCCCACTGGGTGGGTGCTGTGCTAGTGTTTCCAGAGGTGGGAGGCTCTGTTTTGGTTTGTGCCAGTGTGAGGGGAACCGAGGTCCCAGATGGGCCATGCTGGTCATCTAGATCCAGTTGGACAGAGCTGCTGTCATCACTGTGGGCCTCTTCTGTGGGTGGAGTGGACATGTCTGGACCCTCCTGTCCGGTGACGTTGGGTAGAGGTCCTGCAGGGGTGTAAAGGCATGATTATTGCATCTGTGTGTGCCATGGTGTGCAATGGGTGGGTGACCCCGTACCCCAGTGCTTGCATTCTTGTGTGGGACCTTGTGTGATAATTGTTTGGGGGTGTGTGCAGTGGCCATGCATTGGTAATGGGTGTCCATGCTTTGCTGTTGCATGCAGGGCTTGGTGTTGGGATGGGTGGGTTGTGATTGTGGGACATATGTGAGGAGTTGGAGTGATGGGGTGAGGGCGAGGGTGGGGGTATGTGATAGCATGCAGGTAGGGTGGGGGATGTAATAGTTAAGATTTGACATACCAGAGTCCATTCCTCCAGCTACTCCTGCGAGGCCCTCAGGATGCAGTATAGCCAAGACCTGCTTCTCCCATGTTGTTAGTTGTGGGGGAGGAGGTGGGGGTCCACCGCCAGTCCTCTGACCTGCAATGTTGTGTCTTGAGATCACGGAACGCACCTTCCCCCGTAGGTCGTTCCACCTCTTCCTGATGTCATCCCGTGTTCTTGGGTGCTGTCCCACTGCATTGACCCTGTCCACGATTCTGCACCATAGCTCCATTTTCGTAGCTATGGTGGTGTTCTGCACCTGTGATCCGAATAGCTGTGGCTCTACCTGAATGATTTCCTCCACCATGACCCTGAGCTCCTTCTCAGAGAACCTGGGGTGTCTTTGCGGGACCATGGGGTGGTGTGGGTGATGTGTGGGGTGGTGTGTGGTGTGTGTTGTGATGTGTGGGGTGATGTTTAGGGGTGTGTGGTGTTTTGTGCGTGGATGCTGTGTGAGTGATGGTGTTGAGTGCCTGTGGATGCTAGTTTGTAGATGGTGGTGTCTCTCTCTGGCCTTCAGTCGCAATTGTGGTCGTAAGGGTTTGTGGGTGATGTGGGTGTGTGTTCTATATTGTATTGGATGTGTGGGAGTGGTGTGTGTATGTGTCTCAGGTGTGTGTATTTCGATTTGTCCAATGTGGTAGTGTTTTGTAAATGTGTGTGTATTTTGAGCGTGGCGGTGTGTACCACCAATGGAATACCGCGATTGAAAAGGCTAAAATCACCCGCCACGTGGATTCGTGGGTCGTGATAGTGTGGGCTTATTCCTGTTGGCGTGACGGTGTCGGTTTTGTTATCGCCAGTTTATCACTGACCTTTGGTGTGGCGGACTTGTGGGGGTATCTAAATTTTGGCGGATTCCGAGCTGTGGGTCATAATAGCTGTGGCGGAATTCCACGGCCGTGCGGTGAGTTGGCTGTCTTCTGCACGGCGGTAAGCGGCATTTACCGCCAATGTTGTAATGACCCCCTGTGTTACTTAGCCAGACACCCCCCCGATTACCATTTAAATGCCTCCCACAAGGTGCCTGCCGATGATACCGATCCCTTATTAACAGTGAAGTATGTCATTAGAGTGGTTCACACCTCTTCCCTAAAGGCTTGATCTCTAAGTGCACCATGCGGCAGCCTCCACAAGAAGTAGCCACGCAAGTCCCCAGGAATCCCCAGCTTCAAAAGAAACTGAGAATGGATCGACAGAGTGTGAGGCATATGTTCAATAGACTTTATCCAGAGCTCCACATCTCTGGTTCCAAGCCATCTATCAATGCATGACCAGCTGTTATGTACTCTATAGCATCCAGCACTACATTGAAGCTCCTCCCCACAGTAAAGAACCCAAGCCGAAGGAGCACACCAGGCGCCACACCTACTCAAAGAACTCGAGGTCATCCACATTGGGACCATAGACTGACACCAGTCGAAACGGCCTTTCTATTAATTTTTCCTGCAGCATAATGTATTGGCCATGTGGGTCTGTAATCATTTTGTCAGTACGCCATTGCAGTCCCTTTCTAAGCAGGTTGGCCACCCCCCTCGCATAGCTCGAGTACGCTGCCACATGGCAATCCCCAATCCATCCAGCCCTCACCCTATGTTTCGTGGCATTAGTCAGATGAATTTCTTGAAACATGCAGATATCTATCGCATGACGCTGCATATAAGCCGAAAACAATCTCATCTAACAACCGACATTCAACCCCTGGACATTCCAGGTCAAACATCTCCCAAGCGTCACCGCCTGAGAGCTAACATAGCAGACATCTCAGCCGCGTTGCAGCCATCCCCCACCCAGCCGCAAATCAAATCAGCTGCAAGGACAAGTAGGTACTTAAAAGAACATCCAACAAGATAACTAAGAAAACATCTGCCGACCCCCACCCACTATAGACCCCCAATTGAGCAAGACCTCCAAACCCGCCCCCACCCAAAATCATATCCCGCCGCCTATCAATGAACAACTTATTTGGAGTAATCCAATGGAACGCTGGTGTGGCCATCAGCCTTCCACCCTAGTATGGGTGTGTGGGCAGGAACCTCCGTATCGCTAGGAGTTCAACGGGCTGGTGATCACCGAAGCGTAGTTCACACGCAGGCCCCACCCAGAAACAGCTGCTCTCAGACATTATCTCTAAGGGTGTCTCACCCTCTCCATTATCCTGTGGGCAGCCCGGGATCACTTTTTTGGGAATGATTTTCGCATATCTTGTTGCCTATTTCGGGTCTGTGAAAAAATATAATTTCCCTTTATGCTGCACACGTAACTTAGCCGGGTAGATGAGGGAGTATTTAGTGTCCGTTTGGCTCAGAGGGAGGAAAGACCTACGGGCCGCCTGCACACCAGGGGTGTAGTCAGGGAAGACGCTGAGCTCACAGCATGACAGCATACCCTCCACATAGTCCTCCATACACCCCATGGCTGTTGACTCTGGAAAACCTAAGATATGGATATTGTTACATCTAGAATGGGCTTTAAGATGTTCATTTTTATTCTGGATTACGTCCAGCACCCACTCCATTTGTAGTAGCCATTCGTCTTCACTGCAACGACCGTCCTCCAAGTCTGAAGTACGAAATACCACCTGCTAATGACTTATATCATGGTCATCTAGCCTTTTTTTTAAGCAATCCATTTGCTCCGTCAGGTGATCTAGCTTAGCGTCTATACCTGTCAGGTTATACTTAAGGTCCAGAAACATAGCTTTTACTGTGGTCAACTGAGAGACTTCCTCTTGAGGCAGATCGGCCGTTGACTTACTCACTTGGCTGCATTTTTTATTTAATCAAATATGAGCTTAGGTTGTTTATGGTCAGCTTTCCCCATTGTAACAAAAGCCCACTCCGGGGGGTGGGGTGCTCAGTTTGGGGTCAACAATTTATTTACTCACTTCAGCACCAGTCACTTCCCAGTGTTACCTTCCAATGTAGGCAGGCGGGTGCTCCGCCTCGTCACCGGAGGTCCCACAACAATTTGCCGGGCAAGCCACCCGCTCTTCTTCTCAGCCTCAAGTGGATGCTGACAGTGCAGCACCCAGCTCTCTCATCAGGGCTGTGGGTCCTCCAATCTTCTTCTGCTCCTGCGGGCAGTCCGCTAGCCCCAGCCCGAAGCAGTGGAGATTCTCATACTCCTTCTATCTCACCACCACAGTAGTCACAGAAAAGGTAACATGTCACTGGGACCACGGTAAACGACTCGGTGCTTCCCAGCAGCACAGCGTCTCCTCTAAGAAAATGGGCACGACTCCTGATGTAGTCAGCGGGTCCCCCACCGGCATCCAGCTGTCCGCAGCCTTCACCCGGGGTGCAGAACCAGGCCGCACGCGTCACTACCAGCTCGACCCCAGGCGCCGCTGCTCCGGTGCACTCACATGCAGGGCCTGCAGCCTGATCGCTGCCGCCGGTCCAGCCCCGTAGGTGCCCAACTCCCGACCTGCTCAGGTGGCTCAGTGGCACTGAGGCCCCCAATCTCCAGTTCTCTTCATCCGGGGGGGCAGTCAGCACCCCACGTGCTGTCCTCAGCTATCTCTGGTTCATCTCGGGGTCCTGCCTGGTCGTGACTTCTTCCAGCCGCTCAGGAGGCAAAGGCCTTGTCTCCAGGCCTCACCTCCAGCAGGTCCAGTGGGTCGCACGCATCATCTAGTGCTGTGCCGGTTCCATTTTACCAACCCTCACCTCCTTAGGACTTCAGCACATGAGGTGTATATTAAAGAGCACCTCGGGCACACGATCCATCAGGATTATGCATGGATTTATGCCCCTGCCCTGCAGAGCCTCACGGAATGGCGGCCAACTTTCAGGATGGCCAGGCCACAATCCCAGCTTGCGAAATCCTTTAAATACATAACTACAGCCATTCAGCATCACAATGTAAACAGCAGCTCTCAGGTGCTTGGAGCACTAGTTCTGCTTCATGGCCATAACTAAGTAGGGGAAGTGTGGCTCGGGCAAAGTAAGTCACGTACAGAGTTGACACTATTTAAAATAAAGGAAAGGCTTCAGAAAGGTATGCCAGAAGTAAGGCTCACTAGTGCAGAGCTAATACAATGCTCAGAGACCCAAGCAAGTAAAGGCAGTGTGCCCTACACCAAAGGAGATGTGATGTGCCCCTAGAAACATCCCACCATCACCATATGCCACTGATAGGGACCATAACCAAGTTACTTAATGTCAGGATTAGGCACCATGTGACGCGTGCAAATGGCATGACCCTGAAAGGATGCTGGGAAAAGTAGCCCAGTACGGAGCACTCAATGTATTACAACAAGAGAAAGGGATTAAGGACACATAAAACCACTCCCAAAAGGATTCTTAAAGGTTGTGCGGTAATAAGAAGCATATTTGATGCTGTAGAGTGTTAAATGGATGTAACCTGTAAGATGTGCTGGTAAATATAGTCAAAATAGATATGACAGGAGTCAATGGGCTTCAACAGCTTTGCCTATTGTTGTTTAAGTTGTCATATAACAGAACAATGCCTAATTATGTGTGAGTTTTAAGTATTCTGGTATTTTAATACCTTGGTATATTTTAGAAGTAGAAGGTATATCACTGGTTGCTTTTCAAAATTATCTTTTTAAGAGATAATGATTACCATGCTAACGCTACACCAGACCAAGGGAAAGGCTTGAAACAAATCGATGATAGCAGGAAATAACAAAATAATGCAGACTAATGCAGTCTAATGTAGTCTCAAACCACAAGGATAAACCTACTCATGACAACCCAGAGGCTGAGGGAATTACATGACCCAAATAACAAATAAAACCATCACAGAAAACATTGATTGCAGCCAAAGTATCCTGTAACTGAAACATGTCATATGCTTTGACTTACTCAACTCACCTGTCCAGGTCTAATTTACTCGCTCTCCAGCGATATTCCAACTTAATATCTAAGTAGAGTGATACAACCCCTGTGGTTGTTTATAAGACAAGTAGCTGAATGTGTTTGTTTGGGCAATGGAAGTATCTCTGCATTCCAAAAGTCCGGGCTCTGAGTCCTCACATGATGAGAGGGACCAAAGAAGATAGGAGGCTAGTTATTTACAAGAGTGGGGCAAGCTGTCTTTGTCGGGGAACCTGGATGTCAGTCAGTCTTGGACACATTGTTTAGGACTGAGAATATATTATGGGTAGGCATAGATGTAGAAACAAGAGAGTAAGCTGTGGTAATTAAGACACCTAGTGGAACCTTTCCCTGCAATCTCACAGGCATGTGAAAAAAACCGCTGTAAAACCTTAATAGGGCCATGGCACTTTTGATCGATGTAAGTTGATCAGATCAAATCACCTGCAACTAATGCCTTTCTAACACTGACAATTATGCAGTCTCCTCTGTCTTTTCTATAGGACTCACCCATCCTACCTGCCTGGCAAACATGATCTCATCAAAAACCTGCCCCTACCCTGAATGTTACCATACAGCCAGTGAGTAACCTTGTTACAAATCTATCAGGTACACTCAGTCATGTGACCCAAGACAGCCTGAAGGCACACCAGGGAGAAAAACAGCTTTCTAAAAGAGGCATTTTGAAAATTCTAATCAAAAACCTGATGTTACCACTAAATACTTTTTAACATTATGATTCCAAAGATACCAAACATAATATAGCTACCTGCTCCCAATTGGAAATTACAGCTTATTAAACGTAATAAGGAATATCTATTGCTATCCTAATTGAGGGGTAGGCTTCAAAGCAGTGAAAAACAAATTTCAGAATTGTTCAATACCACAACATGATAAACTTAAAAGTACATCCCCAACCTTTCAATTTCAAGCAACCATACACAATTGCCTACCTAGGGCTTACCTTAGGGGCAACTTATATTTAAAAAAGGGGAGGTTAGGGCTTATCAATGGAATTATATTGCCAAGTCGACATGACAGTTTAAAACTGCATTCAGACTGCAGTGGAAGGACTGGGGTATGTTTTAAGGTGCTACATACGTGGGTGACACAATAGATGCTGCAGACCCACTGGTAGCATTTTATTTACTGACCCTGTGTATATTTATGTTGTTGAGAGTATATATGCTAAATATTTATTATTTTTTGTGTTAATGTTTAATTTTTAAAAGATAGGTTTTTAGTTTGGGTTGTTGTAACTTCAAAGTACTTTTTATTTTATTTTATACATAAAAAATTAAGTGTGATGTATAAGTCCTGCTATTTATTGTACGTGGGACTTATAAGCAAATTAAATAAGCCAAGTGAACCATGATTTAGGGAGTGAGCACAAGCACTTTAACTTTGGGTAGCAGTGGTAAAGTACACAGAATTTGAAGGCCAACAAAAAAGAAATCTAGCAAAAATGGAGGAGGACAAAAGGTCTGGGGGGAAAACCATCCTAAAACTAACAGGTACTAAATCATATTCATACTCAACATCCTAATTCAGCAATTATCAATTAAGCCCAGTAATATCTAGACGTCTGAAATGGAGGGACCTTTTGGGAGTGACAGAAATTCTGAATTTCTTCATTCCTAATAAAACGTCTCTTTAGAAAACAAAAGGCTAAAATTACCCAAAGTCAAATATTAATTGTCAGTCTAAAAAATTATATCCAGTAGAAGGTAGGATGTTTTTATCAGTGTTTGTCTTCTTTTACTCATCATACATGCCACTACTCAGTAACAGTCTTACTTCCTTTTTAGCAGAATCCAAAAGATGACTAGCCCACAAACTGGTTATGAATCCAACTGCAGGACGGTGAATAACATCACCGTTATTTATATGCACACATCTGATCACACTAGGAAATTAATCAGCTGTTGGTAAATGTTTTTCTTGAGTCCCATGTCTCCACAGGAATATGGGAAACATTGCAACCTTCAAAATGCGGCTGAGGAACTGAAGTTAGACAGCAACTCAGGAGCAGGAAGAAAAACAATACGGAGGCTTTTGAAAGGGTAGCAGGTAATTCAACACAGGGACTGATAGAAGCAATCCAGAAGAGCTAAGGCCATTGAGTAACAAGGTAATTGAAAACTCTCAAAGATAAACTCAATTGCAAGCCTCAATGGGTTCCCAAGCGCAACTTTTATCCTGTCACACCTAAAAACCTAACTAGTGTAGTTTTCAGAAGCCAGGCTGACAAAGGAGAGCATGGAAGACTAGACAGAGGCTGATGCCTCAGCCCCCCTCCTCAGTTCTTGGATGTTCCTTGTGCCGCACAACCGAGACAGGTATGCATGGCTACAACCATGACACGCAGTAAATTAGAGATGCTTTGTATATCTTTCTCTATCATTCCCAAAGTGCATGTAATAAATACATCCAAAGCAGACTCTTTTTAGAGCAATGTTTGCTGTCACACAACCCAGTTTGCATTTCCCCATGTTAGCTTCACTACGAGTAAAATCCCAATCCCCAGCAAGCTCACTCAATATGGAGGCCGCCTCCAAACACTGAAAGTGTTCAACAGATAATATTACAAATAACAAGAAGCAAGGCAGCAGTAACCTACTGGCAGCTGAAATTTCCCTTGGGGACCTACAAGGGACACAGCCTCTGCCGCACAATGAAGGGCCGGTGCAGCAGGTGCAGCTAGCAGAAGCCTATTGGCTCAAAATCTTGAGACTTCCAGGGGCTTCCCAGGGGTTATAGGTCCCTCTGTACAGTAGCCCCGCATGGCAGATCCACAGCACTAAATCCAGTAAAGTTCCTTATAGAGTGCTGATTAATTCTCACCTAGGCCAATATTTATACTTTTTGACACTGAACAGCACTAATTCAGTTCAGCCTCAAAAAGTTTACCACCGGCTAACGCCATACCAAGACACTGGCCAGGCATCATATTTATGGTATGACGCTAGCCAGCGGTAAGGCCAGGCAAGCTTCATAAAAAAGGACTCTAGCCGGGTGGGTGAGGCGTAGCGGGAAGTGGGGTTTTAGCGTCAGAGGATTACGCTAGGACGGACAGAGGCAAAAAAATGCTTCTGCCCAGACTAGCACCATATTTTGACGTTAGCACCTCATGGACATGACTCCTGTCTTAGTAAAGACAGGAGTCATGCCCCCCAGCTGAATAGCCTTGCCCGGTGGACTTATGTCCCCTGGGCATGGCCATTGGACACAGTGTCATGTAGGGGGGCCCAAGTTACTCACCTCTACTTACTTGGGATGGGGTCCCCCATCCTTAGGTGTCTTCCTGGTGTGGGTGGGGGTGAGTGAGGGTGTCCCTGGGGCCAGGGAAGGGCACATGTGGGCTCTTTCCATGGTCTCTGACCATGGAAAAAGGCCCACAGATCCTCTAATGCCTGCCCTGACCCAGGCCTTAAATAATGGCATTAAGCAAGCGTAGCGCCATTATTTAAGGCCCCCACCCCCAGTGATAGATTTTAGCACAGGGGGATAAATATGGTGCTAAGGGCATATCATTGTTTTCTGCACATGAACGCCTACCTTGCATAGCATTGACACAAGGTAGGTTTCCACGTATAGAAAATGATGTAAACTCCATAACTTTGGCACTAGACGTGTCTAGAGCCAAAGTATAAATATGGAATTAGGTTTGAGATGAATTAGCATTACAAAATTATGCTAATTCAGGGCAAACCGAGTATAAATATGGGCCCTATTCTCTCATTGTCCTGCAAAGGCTTCCACCGACCAAAACACCCAATATTATTCAAGCAATTTCAGTATTTTTTCAGGAGCTAGTGGGATAGTCATAATCCAAAATCTTCAATTTCTTCAGGGGTCGAATACTATGCCTAATACAACAAGCTTTGGAATAGCCAATAGGGCTCGCCTTTTGGATGTGAATGCAGGTTTACTATTTTTGACTTTTTTGTGTTATTGTTTAGCACCCTGCACAAGGTAATAACAAAATGTATGTTTTACTGGATCGCTCTTTATTTTGTGTTGTAATTTTTTAAATAAATAAGCAGTGCTTCATGATACAATTATATGACAATAATAGTTGTAAAAAAATATCATGGACAGTTGTACATTGCACCGGGCTAGTTATCGAGAGAAGAGGTAGGAAATAGAAAGTGGGGAGGGTAGGGGAAGACAGTAATGGCATGGACACGAGAATGGAGAGCAATGATGATACAGTCAGACATCGAGAAAAAAAGATCAGGAGCAAGAGCTTGGAGCTCAAGTCCTAAATGTCGAGATCCAGAGTTGGGATGTCGAGGGGTTGAACTCGAAGCCCAGAACTCCAGGCTGAAGCCCACCTCCTACGTAAGACATCAGCTCCTGTTGAGTTTTGTGAGTAAGATGAAGTAAGGCTCCCTACAGGAGAACAGGCCCCAGGGTTGGGTGGTAGCCATTGGTGTATGGGATCCCTATACAGGGGGCATGTCGGGTGGTGCTCGGAGTCATCTGGAAGGAAGGAATGGGAAGGAATGGCCTGTGAGCATAAATAAGTAATGGGAGAGGTGGGCTAGGGAGCAGAAAGAGATATAATGATATGGTAGAAGGAGGTGGCCGTTATTAAGGCAATCCTGTGCTGCAGAAGGGCATCCGTATAGTCAGGTGGGGCAAGCCCTGTAGCGGTCAATGGGTCTGTAGAAGGGGAATAGGGGGTGGAGGTGAGGGGACAGTGAAAGCAGGGAGAGCAAGAGCAGTGGCAACAGCATATCTGTTGTGTCTTGCATCCCATAAGGAGCATTGAACAGGTGACCTTCCCTGCTCTAGTATGTATCTCTGATAAAAGTTGCCCAGGTCTGTGTGAAGAGTGCCACCTGGTCTTGATGGGCATATATGACCCTTTCGTGGGCTACAGTACGTATCATTGCTACTGTCCATTCCTCTGGTGTCGGAGAGGTAGGGGTTACTGGATCACTCTTAACAATAACCCCAGACTGCAACATAAACCTGAGTTAAAATTCCAGATTGCCACAAAAAGAGAAAAAAAACACCCTTACAAATGTGTGTGAGACAACGCTGTATTCACACGCAAAGAAAATACCCACAACTAGATATATATGTAGTATATGTAGAAACACATGTATACAGTGCTTAATTTACAATGCATATGGAGCACTTAGCCTACAGTAAACGTGCTTTGTGCATGATGTTTCTGAAGAAACACTAGGATGAGTAGCATCAGCTCCAGAGTTTTGGTGAATTTTAGATGTTATGCAGTGAGCATCAAATCTTCTTGTTATGGAGTGGGGTGGTTTTGTTTTTTACACACAGTACTCCAAACAGGAATCTTTAGCAGGTGTGGGAAGGGTGTCCACTACCATCAAAATTGGCAAGACGGAAATACTTCACAAATACAATTCCTGCAAAAATAAAACATTTTTGAAAGCTAACGTCCTGTGTGAACTTTTTAAACAGAAAACAATTGTACCCCAAAAGTGCACACTAGACATGAGCTTTCAAAAATGTTTACATTTTGCAGTAACGGAGACCCAGCAAAAAATAAAACATTTTTGAAAACTCACATAGTGTGCGCACTTTTTAATCTGGACACCCGCGTGTAAGTCTTCGCTTGTGACTGGTGCGTAATGCCTCTAAACACATCTAGTTAATGTGTGTGTGAAAACACAATACTCACACCCATAGAAAATACCCATTACTCAATGTTTGTATGTTTCTGCAGAAATTACAGTGTGGGTAGCATCAGACCCAGAGTTACGGTGAATTTTAGATGTCACCTGGTGAGCATCAAACCTTTTTGTTAGGGAGTGGGTTGGGGTGTGTTAGACTTGGTATCCTTGGAGTGGTCTCCCCTAACTTTGTGCCTCTGTTTCCTAGGTTGTTGATGTGTGCTGGACTCTGTTTTTGTTGTTTTTGTTACTCTGGGCACTTTACCACCGCTAACCAGTGCTAAAGTGCAAGTGCTCCCATATAAGATGTGTATGTGATTGTCTTTCCGTGATTGGTATATTTGATTTACTAGTAAGTCCCTAGTAAAGCGCATATAGAGGTGCCCAGGGCTTGTAAGCTACTAGTGGGCCTGCAGCACATTAGTAGCCCTGTAAACATGGCTCAGACCTGCCACTGCAGTGTCTGTGAGTGCAGATTCAAACTGCCAATTCAACTTGGCAAGTGTACACACTTGCCAGTCCAAACCTTCCCTTTTTATACATGTAAGGCACTCCTAAGGTAGGCCCTGGGTAGCCCCAGGGACAGGGTGCAGTGTATGTAAAAGGTGGGACATGTACTTATGTGTTTTACATGTCCTGACGGTGAAATATTGCCAGATTCGGTTTTCACTGTTGCAAGGCCCATCTCCCCTATAGCTTAACATGGGGGCACCTTTAAATCTGATTAAAGCATAGATTCCCTTTGGGAGCAGATAGTCCTGTGGAGTTTAGGGTCTCACAATTTAAAAATGCATCTTTTACTAAAGTTGGTTTTTAGATTGTGTGTTTGAAAATGTCACTTTTAGAAATTAGGAAATTCATTGCATAAACCAATCAGTGACTCTGTGTGTTTTGTGGATTCCCTGTCTGGGTCAGTTTGACAGTCAGGCTGCTTGCACCTCTCTCTAGACATTGACACAAAGGGGGCTGGGGTGTAACCCACATATTCTGATGAGCCATCTGTGTTAGACGGGAAGAGAGGAGCGGGCATTCACACCTAGCTGGGATGTTCCTGTCCTCTCACAATGCAGTCTCCAACCTCCTGATGTGTGGCTGGGACCTGGCCGGGACAAGAAAGGATTTCACAGACACTTGAGACTTTACTTTGAAGTAAGCCTACTTCAAAGGCAGAAAGGGGTATAAGAAGAGCACACCAAACCCCAGACTTTAGATTAGTTCAAGGATTCAAGAGGAACCTCTGCCTGGAGAAGAGCTGAGGGGAAGTGCTGCCCTGCCTGTGACTGTGTTTTGTGGAGCTATCCTGCAGTTTCTGCTTCTGCCTGTGCAAGGGGACAGAGACTGGACTTTGTTGCATTCCTGCTTGAGAAGTGACTCCAAGGGATTGGAGTGGAGCTTGCCTCCTGTTTTGAAGCTTCAGGGACAGTAAAGGCTTCACCAACCACACCTGAGTATATTTGCTGTGGACTCTGTCTTGCCAGTGGGTGCCATTCCAGTTCCTGGACCCCTGGAAGTGAACTCCTGGAGAAAAAACAGTCTGCCTATGTTGGACGATGCCTTGCATCTTCAGAAAGGACTCTGCTGCCCGGAAGCATGATGCCGCTTGCCCCAAGGCCATGGACCTCGCTGAGTGTTGAATCCAACAACCCTGTGAGCTGCCGCCGCTACCCCAGACTCGGCAACGCTGCCTGCCACGAGGCCGTGGACCTCGTAGAAGTCTGACGACCCTGTAGGTGCTGAAACCACTGATCCTGCCCAACTTCGCTGACACCGGAGTGTCGTAAGTCCAACGTCTGTGACAATCCGACACCATCACAGCGCCTGTGGCCCTGTGACATCATTGCAAACTCATGAGGTTGCCCTGAAGCATTGTAACTCTGCCGGACTTCACATCTGCTGAAACCAAGGGACTGACTGTGCATCCGCCGCCGCCGCCTCACCTCCACCGCCCTGTAGAGAGGACCTGACGCCACAGCACAGTCCTTCTACCCCGTGGCACCGGAACCGACGCCACATCAGACCCAGTGAAGCCGCTCTCCCTGACTCTGTGCACCGGCCTGTTTTCTACTTGTTCTAAAGGTACTGTACCTGGCGGTCGACCGACTTCATGAGCGACGCCTTGTTTTACCAACTTGCAGTGTTTTCATCTCAGATCTCTGTTTTGTTGCTTTTGAGTGCTAAATTTGTATTTTTAACGGCATATTGTGGATTTTTATTGTATTTGGTCTTGTTTTTTAGATTAAATATTTTATATTTATTTATTTATATTTATACTTTTCTAAACCTGTGTTCTGTCATTTTATAGTGGTTCACTGTATTACTGTGTGTGTTTGTACAAATACTTAACACATTGTCTCTGAAGTTAAGCTTGTCTGCTAATGCCACACTACCAAGAGGATGAACGGGGGTTAACTGAGTGTGATTCTCCTTTACCCTGACTAGAGTGAGGGTCCTTGCTTAGACCGAGGGTAACCTGACTGTTAACCAAAGTCCTCATTTCTGACAGAGCGGTTTTGTTGTTCACACTCAGAACTCCAAGCAAGAGTTTGGAGCAGGTGGAGGCAATATATCACAAATATGGTGTTTGCAAAAATAAAAACAATTTGAAAGTTCAAGTTCGGTCTGCAATTTTTAAACAGAAATCTATTTTATCCAAAAAGCGCACACTCGACGTGAGCCTTTCATTTTTTTTACATTTTGCAGTAACGGAGTCACAGCAAAAACAAAACATTTTTGAAAGCTCACATTTTGTGTGCACTTTTTAAACAGATAACAATGCTGTTCAAAACGTGCACACCGGGCACAAGCTTTCAAAAATGTTTTCTTTTTGCTGGGACTCCATTACCCCAAAATTAAAACATTTTTGAAAACTCATCAGGTGAGTGTTTTTCAAGCAGAAACAAATTCATTCCAAAAAGCGCACACCCGACATGAGCTTTCAAAAATGTTTACATTTTGACTGAGTCATAGTATAAAAAACATTTTTGAAAGCTCCTGTCAAACATGCACTTTTTAAACAGAAAACAATTCTGTGCAAAAAGTGGACACATAACGTGAGCTTTCCAAAATGTTTAAACTTTGAGTTAACAGAGTCCCAGCCAAAAGAAAACATTTTTGAAAACTTACGTCCGCTTTTTGGACACAATTGTTTCCTGTTTAAAAAGTGCTCACACAATGTGAGCTTTCAAAAATGTTTTCTTTTTGCTGGGACTCAGTTAACTCACAATTTAAACATTTTTGAAAGCTCAAGACACGTGTCTGGTGGTTGTTTATCCCCCTTGGTGTGAGTGTGTGTGTATGGAGTGTTTTTGGTCCTGCCCGCTATAGCTGTGTGCTCCAAGGCCCAGTTGGTGAAGTGAGGAGGGGCACCCCAAGTGGCCATGGCAAGCCTGCTGAAATACCAGGACCTGCTGGACACAGGGTTTGCCCTCCACCCTGGGTGGCTAGTATCGCTGGCCACCAGAGGAGAAAATAAGCATTCACAGGGTAACATGAGCAGGCAAGAAAAAAAAAGGAGCCCCCAAAGGAACACATTAACACCTAAACTGAAAGGTAACAGTACTTGTTGGTGCTCTGATGGAGGAAACAAAAAAACTAAAAGGAGGGACAAAGTGGAAGGAGTGACCATTAGCAAGCAAGGATTTTGAAGGGCACTGATATAGACAAATGAGAATCAATGGGTGCACTTGAAGCCCACAAAGTATATACAACACGTTGCTAGACGCGACCTAATAACCAGCAAGGGAGCCCCTCCTGGAGTGCAAGCCACACTAAATGTAGTCTGGCCTCTTCCACGCTAATCAACTGGGGGCTCAACCCTTCTTCTCAGATCTAACACCTCGGACATGCTGCTACTGAGTGACAGACTATTAACAAGCACCAAACCCCAACCAATAGGCACAGGTGAAATACCAGATTCAAATTCAAGAATCCGCCCTATTGCCTGTGCTCACTGCTTCCCTTCTTCAATACTTCCTTTGAATTATTATCTGCTCTGCAGTAGTGGGGTCATTGATCTGGATGACAGAGAAGTGTGCAATCCTGAGTCTTGAGGCCATGCTGCTGTATTGCCTGTCCAATATGGTAGCGCACCAGTCATGCCTCATTCTCATTGGTACTCTTGCTCTGTGTGCAAAGTGGCCACGTGGGTGGCAGAGGAAAAATCACTGCAAGACACAAATGCCTTTCTTGTTCATTTTTCCCCTTTCCTACCCTCACACGGCCAGAGGTAATTGTTGGGTTTTGAAGTCCAGCCTGGCTGCTGCTCATTTCAATTCAGGGTTTAGAAGAAGAGAGGCAAGCAATCACCTGGCTGCTCGCAGGGAGAGAGGGATCCACAATTCACATCCTCCCCCTGCAGCAGTTGTGAGCCCTTGGCATTGGTCTGTAGTGAGAAACTCCTTTTACTGGATATGCTGGGAAGTACTGATCTTGGTCCTTGCGAGTTTGTCTTGAAAAAGACTGGACAGTGTCTGCACGCAAAAATGCATTGCCTTAAGAAGAGGCACACTGATGTTTTAACCCAATAAAAGGAATGCTTAAGATGAACTGGATGGCTGTGTCTTTTTCAGGATTGAGAGAGACACGTAGCACCATTTTCTTAAAAAATGCTGCCACTTAGTCTGGTGAGAGGAGCAGAGGATGTATGGCGCCATGGGCTCACTAGACCAGAGCCAATGTTGATCTTATAATGATGTTCAGAACGCAGAGAAACACAATCAGAGATGTGATGAGAATTCACTCAACAAATTATAATAAACTCATGTCTTTGTATGTCAAATGCCAAGAATAAAATACTAAACATAATTATCTGAAAGGTGTACGGAATTTAGTTTGTACTTTTTGTATGAATATTAAACTGTTTGAAATGGTGAGCTTGTTTTGAACCTTCATACATTATACGTGAACTCCATCAGGGGAATAGCTGATTTAGGTGGACAGCTACCACCAGGTATGTTCCTCTTATACCTGCATTGGTTCCAATTTGCAAGTTATGGTTAGCTCTTCAATCCATAAGCAACAAAGCAGCCATGTTAAGCATAACATGGATGATTTGCACAACAACTGCAGTGTTTTGACCTCACAAGTTTACCAGTAGGTAACAATACCATAACCCCTTGCGTGCTGATGACATAATGGTTCCGTCATCAGCCACAGTGGTCGTGTGTTGAGGACAGAACCATTTCGTCCTCACATCTGCTCGTGGGAGAAGACTGACACCCCCCCGTTGTCATCCCACTTTCACACTCCCACTGATACCACCCGACCGTCCGATGCGGAGATCTGATGACATCAGCGCAAATGATGTGCGCTGACGTCATCATAAACCGCCCGACACACTGGAAGTCCTTTGGCATCCAGCGTGCTTCAGAGCAGGCAGGTGGTTCCTGCCAGGGGGTTTCCACCGTGCACACAGGCCGAGGGGAGAGGAAAGAGTTTTTCCTCTCCTCCGATGTCTATCTGCAGGGCATTCCTGCTGGACAATCCTGCAGGGGGTTGAGATTGTGCAACAGGATGCCACTACTAGAGCCAGGGATTTATTTATTTTATTAGTTGAGCGAGCCCTTGGGCAAGGGCCTCTCTGAAATCATTGGCATTGTTTTGGCTGTTCTCTGCCCCCTGGGTGCAGATCAGCTTTATTTGGAAGCCCACCTGCCCCCAGGGGTGGCAGAAAACCCACTAGGGCCAGGGATTATTTGACATTATGTTTTGTGGGCAGCTCCTTGGGCAAGGGTCCCCCGATGGAAAATAATAATGTTTTAATTTACTTTTGTCCACTTGCTCCTGGGAGTTTTTTATAATACGTTTGGTGGAGGCCCCTGGGGTAACGGTTGTCCCAATTGGGGTGGTAGGGCATATGTGTTTTTATTTGCTTTTGGCTGTTTTTCTGTCCCCCTTGGTAGCAGATTGGCCATAGCTTTAGGCCCAGACAGAAAACTACTAGAGACCGGGTGTGTGTGTCTGGAGTTTGGCTGGTGATGTATGTGGACTAGCGCTTGGCTGGCAAGTTGTGTGTGGAGTGGCATTTGGGTAGCAACATAGCATTTTATAATGTTTACTTTTATTTCTTGTTATATGTATTTGTGATTGTAATGTTTTATTTCTCTTATTTTCTAATGGAAAGCTTTTGATTTCTTCTGGTGTGATTCCTGCTTGCAGTTTCATCACTGGTAGATCCTCAGTTTGTGTAGTTGCATGTGTTAGGTAAGAAAATATTTTTTGAACAATTTACTTTAAATGAGTATCATTTCCATGGATTTTTGTGTTTTTTGTAAATGGTGTAATAAGAGCAGCATATTTAGCTTCTGTTTAATTATGTATGAAATTCTCCTTGCATTTGTGCATGATGTGTATTGTGTACTCGTATTAATTATTTTTTTTGTTTTTCCTTTCTAGTTGGATATTGTTGGAGCTTGTTGTGTCTGTGCAGAGTAGGTGCTGATGAGTCTAGCTGTCTCTGGCAAGTGAGTTGTATCGTTTTTAAGTATATAGGTCTTTGCAGTAAAGCCACACTTTGTTTACTTTATTTTACACAGTGCTGGCTGTTGTTGACTTATTTGTCAAGATACTTTTATTAGGAGTATGGCTAGCCACAAGATGACTGCTCAGCAGGTTGTTGGCATGTTTTTTAATTCTTCCTCTGACCATGATTATAAGACTGCCTCTGCATCTGGGGCAGATGAGGAAGGGCAAGATTCTGGCATTGAATTTTCTGTCCAAGAAGAATCATCTTTTAATGAAGCCGCTCTCAGTGCAGAGAAGAGATTCTTTTAGAGGAGGACACTGATGTGCCTATAATGCAGCAAGAGGCATCTAGATTGCAGCCTGGGCTGCAGGGCTTCTCATTGGAAGAGCTGAATTCTGGGTTGCCCTAAACATGTTGCAGCCGGCGTTGCCTGTCTTTACTGGTGTCACAGGATGTAGAGTGAAAATGAAAAACTTTTTGCTATAAATTTCTTTCAGTTGTTTATGGATCATGAATTTTTGGATGAGATTGTTGAGCAAACTAATTTGTATGCTGAACAGTATTTGAGGGACAACCGTGCCAGACCTAAGCCCCACTCTAGAGCTACCCTTTAAACTCCCACATATCTGAATGAGTTAAAGAAGTTTTTGGGTTTCATTTTTTTGATGAGTTTGATAAGGAAGCTGTTGCTATTTTCATATCGGTCTACTAGTCCCTTGATGGCAACGGATATATTTTCTGCAAATGTGAGTCGTGATCGGTATTTGCTTCTGCTTCGGATGCTGCATTTTGTTGATAATGGTATAGCATTGCCATGAGATCACCCTGATTGTGACCATCTTTTTATAATTCGGCCTGTCCTTGATCACTTTGTAGATAAGTTTTCAGAGATCTATGTTCCAGGGAAAGAAATGGCACTTGACAAGTGTTTGGTCCTGTTCAAGGGCCGTTTGGTTTTTAGACAGTACATTCCTCGCAAGAGGGCATGTTCTGAAATTAAGATGTATATACTGTCTGAGAGTAGGACTGGATATGTCTTTAATGTCAGGGTGTCCACTGGTAGTGATTCCACTATTGACCCCCCTGGTTGTCTGTCCACTTTTGGAGTTAGTGAGAAGATTGTGTGGGAACTTAGTAGAGGACTTTTTAACAAATGTCAACATTTATTGTTAATACACTGGTGTTCAGTTGTTACGGGAATCGCTCAAAGTGAAAACTGTTGCTTGTGGCACGATCTGCTCTAACTGTAAAGGTTACCCAAGAGAGCTTGTTTGTGAACAACTTGAGAGGGAGCCGTGTAGTGCTTTGTGTAGGGATTAATTCTGGCTGTGAAATTTGCAGACAGGAGAGATGTCTACATGCTTACTACCATCCATGATAAAAGTACTTTACCTGTGACTGTTTGGGGTCAGGTTGCAGGAGTGCACACACCTGTGTGCATTTTAGACTACAATAAGCACATAGGTGGTGTAAATAGAGTAGATCAGAGGTTGGAACCCTATACTGTTCTTAAGGCTTACATTTCGTGTAAGAAGTTGGCTATCCATTTATTCCACTTATCAACTTTTATTGCTTTTGTTGTATTTAAGGATTGTTCTCCAGAGTCCAAGATGACATTTGTTCCATTTCAAGAGTCTTTGATAGGCAGCCTTGTAGTGGAGCAGGCAGGGGTTCCTAGAGTTTGAGTAGTGAAGGATGTGGCTAGATTGAAAGATTACCACTTTCATCACTTTCCTGATCATATTCCACCCACACCCAAAAATACTTTTACTGTAGGAGATGTAGAGACTGTATGCAAAGAGGTGTGACTGTCCTGTTAAACCTGGGCTGTTTGTGCGCAGTTGTTTTAGAATGTACCACATCTACCGTGAGTGTAAAAGTGAACTGCCTGTTCTATATTGTTTTACATTTTTTGTTCAGCTTCACAGCTGGCATCAGTGTCATGTATTTAGTTAGAGCTTTTGTGTTTTTAGTTTGAGATTTACTTTCAGTTGGTGTTTTATTTTTTATTAAAAAGAAATGTGATGGCAGTGTGCATGGACTGGCACTTGAGCGGCGGTGTGCGTGTACTGGTGCTTGGCTGGCGGTGTGTGTGGCCTGGCATATGGCTGGTGGTGTGTGTGTACTGGTGATTGGCTGGCACTGTGCGTGGACTGATGCTTGACTGGCAGTGTGCGTGAACTGGCACTTGGCTGCTGGTGTGTGTGGACTGGCACTTGGCTGGCGGTGTGTGTAAGCTGGCACTTGGCTGGCGGTCTGTGAGTAGGTATTTGCTGCTGGTCACTACACACACTGCTATCCAAATGCAAGTGCACACACTCCTCTAGCCGGTGTGATTGCTGTGTCAGGGATGTGGGTATATGAAAGTGATTGGCCATTGAATGGTGCTTTCTGTTGGTGTGAGTATTGTAATGTGCTGGCCCTGTGGCTGGTGGCGTGAATGGTCTTGTATGTGGCACATATGAAGGTGTGTGAATGGACTGTAAAGCAGTTGGTGCCTTGACTCAAATATATAGCTCTTGAGCTGTGAGTCATTGGTTCAGCTTTTTGACCATTCAATTATTAAAAGTGTATTTTATTTTTGTGAAATCTCCTGTTAATACAATTTTATGTATTAACCATCACTCACCCTTGTGCCAAATTCAACTATTATGTGTGTGTATTTGATGAATATGTGGTTGTGCAGTAATAATTGTATTTTTGTTTTTTCTCTGCCAGGGTGTACATTGTCTCTACATTGTCTCTTGTTGTGAATGTTGTAATGTGCTTAGCCTGTGGCTGGTAGTGTGAGTTGTCTTTTGTGTGTCACATATGAAAGTAGTGTGAATGGCCTGTAAAGAGGTTGGTGCCTTCTTGTGGCTTTACAGCTCATGAGCAGTAAGTCAATGGTTCAGTTTTTTAACTTAACAGTGCATTTCATTTTTGTGGAATATTTTGATAATAACATTTTATACATTGAATCATCACTCACCCTCATGCCAATTCCAACCAGTATGTGCATGTTATATGAACAGGGGGTTGCAACAAGACATATTAATCGCACTTCTCCTCTCAGTTGGGAATTTAACTCTTGGAAAAATCCTGTTCCACTGTAATCAGGTGCCAAAGCACACCCCTGACACACTAGGTGCCTTGGGTAGGACCTTAATGATGAAGCATGCCACTAACTAGGTTGGTGGGTGAGGGGTATTTTTAAGAAAACCCAACTGTGTTTTTTTTCACAATTTGAGTGTTTGGGGCATCAGAGAAGTAAGAGACTTGGTAGCATGCTCGCTTCTTGACTAGAACAAAATCTACCAACTCTAGACATGATACAAAACTAGACACTCAGGGGAGTACAGGGTGGTGTTCCTCTTGGGGATTCCAGCAGGTTTTCTTACCCACAATTCCCTGCAAACCTCAAAATGTTGCTAAAATCACACATTTTCCTTGCATTTCGCTGCCATATTCTTACAGAAACAGAAATAAACCAGAAATGTTCTACCACCCAGCATTTCCCTCGGTATCCTAATAAAAAAGCTACCTCACCTGTGTGGGTGGGCCAAGTGCCTGCAACAGGGAAGGGCCCAAAACATGTTTTGGAGATAGCAAAATCATCCCTCACTAAATGACCTGTTTTTAGTAGAGGGGCATCTGTGTTTTTGATCCTAGGCTGGGCGGCTGACTAGGTAAACCTACTAATTCCAGACATTTCTGAAAACTAAGCATTGGGGGAGTCAAGGGAGGTGTGTCTTGTGTGGATCCCCGAACATTTTCTTACTTAGAATCCCCCACAAATCTCAAATGTAGCTAAAAAATCACATTTTCCTTATATTTCTGTGTGGGATGACCATTCTGGCACAAATTTCCTACCACCCACCATTTCCCTTGCCATCCCATTACCTCACTTGTATGGGTGAGCTAAGTGTCTGCAACAGAGAAGGACCAAAAATGTGTAGAGATTGAGGGGGCACCAAAGTGTGTTCATAAGCGCAGTTTTTAATATGTTTTTACGGTGACTATACTTTAGGCACCCACATAAGTGAGGTATCATTTTGATTGGGAGACTGAGGGACGTCCTGGGTGGTAGGAAATTTGTGCTTGTGCGGTAATCCTACACAGAAATGTAAAAAAAAAGGATTTTTTTGTTTTTGCTTTCTAGCTAAATTTAACAATTGCAGGGGATTCTGGGTAAGAAAACATTGGGGAATCCATGCAATCCACACCTCCATGGACTAGGGTGTCTAGTGTTCAAAAATGGATTTGGTAGGTTTCCCTAGATGGCCTCCAACCCCAGGACAAAAAAAAGCAGGTGCCCCCTTTGAAAAACAGGTAATTTTGTGATAGATAATTTTGATGTGTCCACGTTGCGGACACTTGGCCCACCCACACAAGTGAGGTAGCCATTAGACTTGGGGGAAAGCTGGGTGGTAGTCAATTTGTGGTTCCCCTCAGGTTCCACAACTTTGCATCACCGAAATATTAGGGAAATGTGTTTTTTTAGGCAAATGTAGAGATTTGCAAGGGATTCTGGGTGACAGAATCTGGTAAGAGCCCCACAAATCACACCATCCTAGAATTCCCCTTGGTGTCTAGTTTTCATAAATGTAAGGTTTCCCTAAGTGCCGGCTGAGTTAAATCCCAAAATCCACAGTTAGGCACTTTGCAAAAATAACATCAGTTTCCACTGGAAAAATGTGATGTGTCCATGTTGTGTTTTGGGGCATTTCCTGTTGTGGCCACTAGGCCTACCCACACAAGTGAGGTACCAATTTTATTGGGAGACCTGGGGAAATGCTGGATGGAAGGAAGTTTTTGGTTAGCCTCAGATTCTAGAACTCTGTAGCACCGAAATGTGAGGAAAATGTGTTTTGTATACACATTGTGAGGTTTGCAAAGGATTCTGTGTAACTAGGTGTCTAGTTTACAAAATTGTACAGATTTGCTAGGTTTCCCTAGATGCTGGCTGAGTTAAAGCCCAAATCCCACAGCTAGGTACATTGATAAAAAAGGGTAATTTTATGGTGGAAAAAATGTTCTGTGTCCACTTTGCATTTTGGGCCATTTTTCTGTTGCAGGCACAGGGCCTACCCACACAAGTGAGTGTCATCTTTATTGGGAGACTTAAGGGAAACCAGAATAGTAGAATGAATTTTATTACCAATTGTCCTTCAATTCCATTAGCATGGGTATCCCCAAATCCAGAAACATGCAAATAACCACTGCTTCTAAACTCCATATCTTTTGCCCATTTTGGAAATGCTGGCGTTTCCTTGATACCTATTTTTCACTCTTTATAGTATACCAAATGAATTAGTGTATACCAGTTACACAATGTAAAACCATTGCAAGATGCAGCTCATGTATTGGCTATGGGAATCTAGGGTTCTTGGTGAACCTACAAGTCCTACATATGCTCACAACCGGAAAGGTCCAGTGAGCATAATGGTATATTGCTTTTGAAAATATGCCATAGTTAGAAGAAGTTAAAGATGAAAACATATACACAAAATACTTTTTTTTCAACTCAACGTCAATATTTGTTTTATTTCAACTGTTACTTTCGATAGGAAAACCTTGAAGGATCCACACAAATGGCTGCTTGATGAATTCAGAATTGTATTTGCTTTTAAAAAAATTGTAGCTTTCTGGGATCCACCATTGGTTGCCCACCCACTTATACCACTAACTGGAAGGGGGAACAATTGGCTATGTCCCAGTAAAATGACAAAACTGTGTTAAAAAATGTGTTTTTCTGATTCAAGTCTGACTGTTCCTGAAAGCTGGGAAGATGGTGACTTTGGTGATGCCATTTAGAGGGGAAAAATAGAAGCTTTCTTCTGCAGCATTTATTTTCCCATTTATCCCCCAAAAACACAATTTAGCTGTATTTAGGCTCATTTCTCTGTACCATCAAAGGGAATCCAAAGATGCAGATTGGGTGTGGATACACTATGTGTATGTGCAACAAACAGTTATGGGGGCCTAAACACAAACTACCCCAAATAGCCAAAAAAAGGCTTAGCACTGGCGGTAAAAGGCCTAGAAGCAAAAGGGTTACTCTGTCCCCATCTAATGCTCCCTACGTGATTGAGGCAGCAATTTGTTCTTTTGATTAATGTTTAGTGCCATGCAAACAGAAGGCAAGTGACTGGCAAAAAACATGCCTGGCAGGACAATTAAAATTGCAAAGATTTGTTTTCTATTGTCAGCTTACTTTTATTTTGCCAAAAGCTTCTTTTCCCACTTTGCACTCATGTTTTCTTTAGTTTGTGCTCGTAGGTGCTGTTCTCAAACGATGAGGGTTTCCTTCTTCTAAATATTGCAAAGCAACATTGTTTCTTTCTAATCCGTAATTTCTAAAATTATGCTTTAACACATAACTAAGCACTATACCACAATCCATCCCACTCGTATCTGTCCCACTCCAATCCACCACAATCCACCCCAATCCACCCCAATCCATCCCACCTCACTTCACACCAATCTACCCCACTCATTCCTATTCACCACAGACCAATCCAATACATTTCATTGCAATCCAAACCACTCATCCCAATCCAAGCTACTCCAATCCACCACATTCCAATGTGCCCCACTCCAATCTAAAACAATCCACCCACTCCAAAACTGTCTGCTGCACTCCAGTCTGCCCCACTCCAACCCAAAACAATCTACCACACTCCAGTTTTTCACACTCTAATATGCCCCACTCAAATTCAAAACAGTTGGCCCCAATCTGATCTGCCCCAATCTAATCCAAAACAATGTGCCGCACTCTAATCTGCACCATGCCAATCGCACCCACTCCAATCCAAAGCAATCTCTCCCACTCCTTTCTGCCCCAATCCAATCCAAAATAATCTGCTTCACTCCAATCTGCCCCACTCCTTTCAAAACAATCTGCCCTACTCCAATCCAAAACTGCAAGCTCCACCCCAATCTGCCCCACTCCAATCCAAAACAATCTGCTTCAATCCCATCCAAAGCAACCTTTCCCACTCCAATCGACCCCACTCCAATCCACCCCTCTCCAATCTGCACAGCTCCAATCCACGTTACTGCAATCCAAGTCAATATTCCCTTGTCCAATCTTCCCTACTCTAATCTTCCCCACTCCAATCTGCCCCACTCCAATCCAAAATAGTTTGCCCCACTTCAATCCACCTCCAATCTGCCTCACTCCAATCTGCTCCACACCAATCTGCCCCAGTCTAATCTGCCCCACTTCCATCTGCCCCACTCCAGTCTGTCCCAATCCAAACCAAAAGAGCCAGGCCTACTGCAATTCACCGCACCTAAATCCACCCAACTCCAATCTGTCCCACTTCAATCTGCCCCACTACAGTTTGACCCACTCAAACCTGTCCACTCCATTCCACTCTGATCCAATCCAATCCGTCACCCCACTCCACACATTCCATTGTAATTCACCCAACTCTAAACCACCACAATCCACCCCACTCCAATCCACCCACACCAATCCAATCCACCCCAATCCAGCCCATCCAATCTACCCCACTCCAATCCAATCCACCTCACACCAGTCCACTTCGCCCCAATCCAATCCACCCACTCCACCCCACTATCATCCAATCCACTGCAATCCATCCCAATACAATCCAAATTAATATGCCCCACTCCAATCCAAAACAATGTGCCCCACTATAATCCACCCCATTCCAATCTGCCCCAATGCAATCCAAAGCAATCTGCCCCAAACCAATCTAAAACAATGCACCTCACTGCAATCCAAAACAATATGCCCACTCCAATCTGAAACAATCCGCCCAACTCAAATCTGCCCCACTCGAATCTGCTGCACTACAATCCACCCTACTTTTATCTGCCCCACTCCAATCGGTTCCACTCAAATCCACCCTGATCCAATCTACCCCTTTCCAATCCAGTTCACCTCACCCCAGTCCGCCAACTCTATCCGTCCGCCAACTCTATCCCAATCCTCCACTTACATTCACCACAATCCACCCACTCTAATCTATTCCACCTCATCCCACACCACTCCAATACATACCCATCCACCCCAATCCAAGCTACCCCACTCCAATCCAATCCACCTCACTCCAACGCAATCCATCCCTCTCCAATCAACTGCAACACAATCCACCACACTTTAATCCAATCCACTCCACACCAATTCAATTCTAATCTGGCCTCTATGCCCTACTCCAAACCAAAAACACTCCACTCCTCCCCACTCCAATCCACCCTACTCCAATCCACCTCACTCCACAGTAATCTAACCTACTCCACACCAATCCACTCAATGCTAATCCAATCCACCCCACTCAAACACACACCACTCTAGTTCACCCCACCACCATCCCACCTTACCCCAGTCCACCCCACTCTAATCAAGTCAACCCCACTGAATCCATTTCACCACACTCCGATCCACTATCAACAACATCAATGCAATCCACCCCACTCCACTCCACAGCAATCCAACACATACCACCCCAATACAATCCACCACACCCACACCCACTCCGATCCACCCCAATCCAGTCCACCCCACCCAAATGTAATCTACCCACCCCAACCCATTTCAATCCACTCCACTTCAATCTGGTCCACCTCATCCAGTCCATCCCACTCCCATCCACCCCACTCTACACCAAGCCAGTCCACTCTATCCCAATCCATACCATCCCATCCAAGGTCAGTCCAACCTTCTCAATCCATCCAGCTCACTCCATTCCAATCAAATCCTCCCTACTTCAACCCAGTCCAGTCCACCCCACCCCACTCCAATTTAATCCACCCCACTCCAACTCATGCCATCTATCCCACTCCATTCCAGTCCACGCCACTCCAGCCCAATCCACCCCAATCCAATCCAATCCAACCCAGTCCAGTCAGCCCCTTCCAGTCCAGTCCAATCCACCCCACTCCAGCCCAGTTTAATCCACCCCACCCTACCCTAATCCACCCCAGTCCAATCCATCTGACCCCATTTTAATCCAGCCTGCTCCAAACCAATCCAACCCATCAAGTGCACCCACTCCAATCCACCCAATGCAACCCACTCTACCCCAGTCCACCCCACTCCAGCCCAATCTACCCCAATCCAATCCAATCAATCCACCCCCAGTCCAGTCCACCCCTTCCAGTCCTGTCCAATCCACCCCACTCCAGGCCAGTCTAATCCACCCCACCCTACTCCACTCCACCCCAGTCCAATCCATCTGACCCCATTTTAATCCCGCCTGCTACAAACCAATCCACCCCATCAAGTCCACCCACTCCAATCCACCTAACCCAACGCAACCCACTCTACCCCAATGCAATCCACCTCAATCCACTCCCGCATCCACTCCAACCCACTTCACTCTATTCCACCTCACTCCACTCTACACCTCTCCACTCTATGCCACTCCACTCTTTGACACTGCACTCTACAACATGCTCTGCCACTGAACCACTGTACTCTACTCCCTTCTACTCAACTCCATGACACTTTACTTCCCCTACTTCACTCTATGGCACTCTACTCCAACAAATCTAGTCTACAACACACTACTCCCCACACCACTAACTTATAGCCATGCTGAACAGCACCCACACTTGTATACAACATGGCAAAAGCACTTTACCAAAGCAACTAGCTCTTGTATAGGCAAGGCCTATTGGCTTTGCCGCTGCTTGTTTGTTTTCATGTTTCATAACCTTGACACCTAGGTTTTCAGCAAATAAGATGATTACACTACACGTCCAGATGGAAGTCCTTTAACAACAGGTCTTCCCAATGAAAGGTCTCACTAGATTGATATCCACCTTATGCCATTGGAAATATTTTTCAACCCTTCTGCAAATTTCATAATGAAAAGGTCCTTTAACGTTCATTCATTGTTATTGGGTAGAATTAGCAGTCACTGATTTGTAGGTTTAGCCCACTGCCATGATAGTCCTACACATCACTCATTGTATACTTTAAGGATGATCAAATCTCATTACAAACTCTATGTTTCACTAGTGGTCAAGAACTGCATATCCAATTAGAACAAATCTGAAAAGTAAACTTTACTTTGGAAGGAATTTGAGGCAACTCTCAAAACAAAGAACCCACTAGACACCAGGGAATGTATTTTTTGGGGGAAGGGGGAGTCCCTCTGAACATGTGCCTGTCCTCCTCTTGGCTCCTCAGGTCCAACAGTATTTCTGCTGACCCCCCCCCCAACCTTTGGGGGTAGATTGCACACTACACATCAGGGAAAAATAAGCCCAAAACAAAGAGGGAATGGGGTTGACTACAGAGGCATCAGGTCAGACTCCCACCCCAGAACAACTACTCCGTCACCAAAACAAGCCATTTGTTTGACAGGTAATTCTGATGTCTCCATGTTGCATTTTGTACCCTTTGTGCTTCATGCACTAGCAGAGGCACACAAGTGGGGTAGTGTTTTCATCAGAAGAAATGTGGGAACAGAGACTACTATAACATTTGTATTCTCAATTGAATTTCTCTCCATTATTGGCTTTCAAATGGAAACCAGTGTGCAAGAAATGTCATAATTTGCAAACTGCCCTCAGAATCACAATAGTATTCTTAATCAAATCACAATAGTATAGTTAAACCCAAATTCAGAGTTGCACAAACACTGACTATTCCTAAGCTCTGTATCATCTACACTTTAAAAGAAATACATAAGTTTCCTTCAAGCCCATTTCATTCATTAGATGTTAACGCAAGAATTCTGCCTGGTCAGTCCGAGAATGAAAAATCATTACAAGCTTTAGTTCACTTGTTGGAAGTATCCTAAGAGCACTGACTAATATACTAAAACATAGTACCTGGAGTGATGTGAACCATCTGCTAGTACTGGAACTTCCCAGGATCATATGTTAACAGTATCACAGTACTTGTGGGTCCCATTATATCATGCATGGATTTTCAACCACTTTATATCCAATGCTGACAATGGTCTCTGTCATCTACATATTTGTGGATATCAGCGACATACAAATTATGAGACACATGGTTCTGATACTATGACAGGCAGAAATGACAGCACCCCCGTACGCTGTCTTCTTTCCTATGCTATCATAGAGAATGTTCAATCAACTTGTTGAATTTGTGTTTTGATTCACCTTTGAAACATCAGAGGCATCTTTGATGCTCAACAGAGAGGTTACTTGATGTTACGCTAACTTGAGTCAGGAAGGATTACTATATCTGTATTTTCCTTTAAGAAACTGAACTGAAGACCCAAACACACAAAGTAGGTGTCCAACTACTAGACAGAACTTGCACTGTAAGTGAGCCCCTTCTTGACTGATAAAGCACCCACATGCAGATAGAGAGATGACAAGGCTGACTCGGAATGATACACAGGTTGCTTCCTCCTGCAAGACAGGAGACCTCACAATGAAGCATGACAAACTATGTGGGGAGGAGTCTACCACCACTGTTACAGACAGGACACAGGCCAGCACATGTAGATAAAGCTCCTGCAAGATGCTAAAATCACGTGGTCAGTATCACTCCAGAATGCCACAATTTAGTGAGAGTAAACATAAGGTTAAGGGAAGATGAGTGAAGGACTAGCTAATTACGCATGGCATTTCCTGAGATTTTCATGAAAGGTGGAAATTGTCTCAAAGCAAAACACTAACAGGGTGAAATACCAACTCATAAGCAGCCCCTTAGTGAATTGGATGCTAAGGAACTAGCCCTCAGTTAGACCTGACATCTTTCGGGTGGCCTTCCCCTAAATGTTTTGTCTGCATGCCTCATATGTTTGCAGATTCTTTTTGTTGGCCTTAGGACACTCAGCACTTTCCCACTGCTGACCATTGCTAACGTGCATGTGCATCTCTCCTAAGCATGGTAACATTGGTGTATACCTAACTGGGATATTTATTCTAGTTCTAAGTCCCTTGAAAATTGGTACACCATATACCAAGGGCCTGTAAATTAAATGATACTAGTGAGCCTGCACCCACTCACTGAAGTGGCCCTTTAAACATGTCTCAGGCCTGTCAATGCGAAGCGTGTGTGTGCGGTTTAACTGCCACTTCAACTTGGCATTTAAAACCCCTTGCCAAGCCTTAAACTCCCCATTTCTTACATACAAGTCACCTCTAATGTGGGACCTAGGTCGCCCATAGTACAGGGTGCTATGTAACTAAAAGGTTTAAGACACGTAGTTTTAAGTTTTACATGTCCTGGTAGTGAAAAACTCCCAAAGTCGTTTTTCACTACTGTGAGGCCTACTCCATTCATAGGTTAACATTGGGAATTCCTTAGTACAATTTTAAACTGTTATTCCTGATTAGAAAGAAGTGTCTATATCATGCTTCATATCTTTGAAATGTTATTGATAAATCCTCATAACTGGTAAAATTAGATTTAATTTTAGAAATGCCACTTTTAGAAAGTGGCCATTTCTCTGCTCTAACAGCTGTCTGAGCCTGCAGCCTGTCTCCAATAAATGTCTGGGGTGGGTGACAGCTACACTTTTTGCATTCCGTCTAGACAGCCCCCAACACAGGAAGGTTAGGTGGGTCTGAGTGCTCACCTGCATTTTGATGGCTCTTCCTGAACAAGAAGGGCAGGAGGGGATGACACTTACAACTGAATAGGCAGTGCTTGTCCCCACACAAAGGGCTAATTACCCCCTACTGATAGTCTGGAGTCAGGGCTGAGGAAAAAAGGACACTTGTGTACTTCAAAGACCTTTCTTTAAAGTCAACCCCACCTCAAAGGCATATTTGGGTGTAAATACTGGGTCTCTGATCCACCAAATCAGGCCTTCTGAACCTACAACAGGTCTCAGTCAGATGAAATACTGTGCTGCATCGTGAACTACCACTCTTCAGGACTGTTGACCAGGAAGGACTGCTTTTCTGCTGTGGGAAAGCTGGTCTCGGCTATGCACCCAAAAGTGATCTCCAAGGGCTTTTTGGCTTGCCTCCTGTTGCCAGAGACTCAGGGATACCAAAGCCTCTACCTCTTCTCCTGTGCCTAATTCACTGGAAGTGACCCGCAATACTTGTACCAGCAAATTCAATGTATCTCCTGCCTGCTGGAAGCGGCAACTGACACATCAACCCTGTTGCAGGAGTGGAACCTGCTCATCACATTCATTACCAGCGCTTTGCCACCACATTGTCTTCACATCTAAACCACCACATTTCACTGAAGCAAGATAGGGGCACTCCTTCACTGCATGGAGAAACCTGGCACGTCGGCTTTGGAACTGATTCATCGCAGCACCGGTGCTTCACCTTCAGAACTTATGCATCACCAGCACTCCATGGGGAAAATCAGCACATCTTGTGACTGCTACCAGGATTAAGGTACTTTGCTCAGCGAGACCTGCATTGGTCCAGTAGTCGGCCTGCACTCCATCACATACGGCCTGAACTCTCATCTTTGTCCCGTCCAGTGCAACCTCAAGTAACCTCTAAAGAACTATTTGCTTCTCAGTGCTACACCTCTTTTATTCTTTAAAAAAAACACAACTTGACTTCTACTTATTGGATTTGTTGTTTGGTCTTGATTTATTTATAAAAGTGTTGTCTATTTTTTTAAACCTGTGAGGAGTCTTTGGTTTCTTTTTCATTGTGTTACTGTGTGTATTTGCGTTGCACAAATACTCTTCACATTGCCTCTTTAGATAACCCTGGCTGCTCGGTGCCAAGCTACCATAGCATGAAGATTGGTATCTTTTAGTGTGTATCTGACTTACCTTGTCTAGATTGGTGTACCCCTGTCAAATAGAGACACCTATTTCTAACACCCTCTTACTAAGACTAGTTATACACAACAATGTACAGCAAGGCTAATTTCCAACAATGTTCTTGCTAATTGTGATGGCTGAGTTGTTTCCTGCAGTACTACAAACATGCCTTTGGATAATATTTTTAATTTCCAAGCTTGAATTTCGTAGTTACTAATTCAAAAACGATAACACTGGTGTTATAAGATACATTAATTTTCCATTAGCAATATTTTGTATTAAAACAAAGGAATCAAAAGTCGAAAAGCTCACAATATTTTCTTTGTATTCACTTGCTTTTTAGTAAAAGGAGCAATTCCCACATTCCATTTCTTTATTGGGAACTAAGAGGCACATTTAAAAGGAAGTGATGCAGCTCTGCGGCAAAATTGGCAGCATCATGCTGCATCACTTCAGAAACGCAGGGATGTGGTGTATTTACAAAAATATGGCACATCCCTGTGTTTCCCCTAGCACTGGCGTTAAATTTAGCTGTCTAGTGCCAATGCAGGCACCCTTGCACCATAGTGTAAGGATACCTGCCTTGAAGGGATGATTGTCTATGTGTCCCTTCCAGCACATAAACAATCAATAATGGCGATTTGTTACTCCTATGTGTGCTGTAGAAAGCAGCACACATAGAAGTAGGAAATCGTCATTATTTAATGATTGTTTATGGGCAGGAAGGGACATGTTACTGCACACGGACAATCAATAATGGCCTTTTGCTGTTTTTATGTGTGGTGCATAATGTAGCACACATAGAAAAACTATGTTATGCCCCAGGAAACTGCATCAGGTGCATATTTACAAGGTGGTGTTGAGCCACAAAAAGGGGCTTAATGCCTCCTTGTAAATATGGCGCAGAGCACAGCGCAACCGGAGCGTCACAAAAAGTGACGGCTCGGTAGCGCTAGGGGCTTGTAAATATGCCCGTAACTTTCAGAGTCTGACTGGGTGATGGAGTTCCATAACTTTCGCGTTTTTTTATCCAAAACCTCATACTAGTGGCATTTTCGAATGCAAAAATCATAGGCTTCTTACCTCAAGATGCTTTACACATCTTATAATTTAGACATTGCATTTACTTCACATTCCTTGGAGAAAGCTTAATATAAAGATGATTATATGCTACGGAGCCAGAGATACCAACTCGCTTGAAGAAATAGCCCTATTTATAGTTACTTTGCTACTTATTGTAACGTATTCAATATTTCTGTCTTGTTTATGTCACCGCTATAGCAACAGTAATCCTGTTATGAGTATCCTTAAAAAAAACTATTGACTTTGGCTGGAAATGTATGTCCACCAGGAACAACTCGTGCTTATGTAGCCGCTTCTTCGTGTTACAGCTTGGATAAATAGTGTACAATTATAGGCCTGTCTCTGAAAGGATCGTAATCAAATACAGTAACGCACAAACTAGAGATGTTATTATTTGAGTCACATGGTTTACTTCTAAGAAAATAAATGCACACTTTTTTGATAAACTGAATGTTATTGGTTTATGGTAAAAAAAATAAAGACAGCCATAGAACACGCGGAATATTTGTTTCATGAAAGTATTATCAGCCTCATTCAATTTGTTCATTTTACCCTTTTTTCTAAGTGCTATTCAATTGAGAGGGTCAGCGTTCTGTTGAAGACAAAACAGAATAGCATATTTTCCAGACAAGGAAAAGGAAAACTCTTCCTTGAGTCCTACCAAGGTGTGCGTGGGTCGAGAGGTGCTAGAATGTGTTTGAGGAAACAATGATATTGGTCATAACAGTGTTCCTGATTTATGTAAGGAAGCGCAACGTACCTGAAAGGACCCCTTCAGCCAATTAATTCACATGAGCATGATGCTACCTTAATAACACTTCCATGTGGACAGGAGGCTCTTTCTTCCTCACTCACTGATATTCCAAACAGGCAATCCAGTTTCAACACTGGAACATTTTCGTCACTATTTGGACAATTTCTTTTCCGTTTGGAATCTTTAATTAATTTTCATAATCGTTTAATCAGAGTGTCTGATTCACAAAGGATACTTACACTTTTGTGTCAGTTTACTCTTCTTTGATGTTAGCAAACTAAAAGTTAATAGTAAGTTTAGGACAGCAGAGACTCTGCAGTGGGTTGGAGAGCTCCACACAAAAAAGATAGGCCTGTACTGTTGGGGTGCAGAGCTCTCCGCCATGACTGGACTGCGGAGTATTCACAGTCATGACCTTACTATTAACTTGTAGTTCATGAGTACCAAAGCAAGACTAATTTTACACAAATGGGTAAGGTTACCTTTGTGAATCATGCCTATCAAAAAAAAAAAATAGGATGAACAATGCAACATGAAGTAGTACCTGTAATAGGCACATAGCATTGTTCTACACCTGGCCAAGCGAAAACGTTCTATAGGGCTAAATTGAAAATCTGTAAACTGTTATAGCATATGCAAAATGTGCAGAACTGAAAAGTATTTTTTAATAATTAGAGTTTTAATGTTTCATAGAGTTGTAACCAATGCACTAATGAAGTTTGACCTGGAACAAGTTATCTAGGTCACTTAGGAGTGAGAATAATGCTTTAATTAGTTATGCAACAGTTTCATGTAATTTGCAATTATTTTAAAATGGATGCAGTTTCTAGTATCCTGATCAGCTTTTCCTGCTCATGCCCCATCCCAATCAGTGTCCCAATAAAAAGCCATCCCTCCCAATTAAATGTTAGTGCAAGTTCTATGAGCCGTTGTTAAGAATTATTTCATGTGTATTATACATCTCCGGAGAGCAGTTGCTTAGGAAGAAAGTGAAAGATGTCTCTTACCTCAGGAAATAAGATAGTGCTAAAAAATTCCTTAGTTTGTAATTATTATAATGTTGTTTCTGATTTGTCAGTTGCATCCCTAACCATGATCATACCACGCTGAATTTGCAGAAACTGTTAATAACTTGTGTGATTTATCTGTAAAACCTTTGGGATCCGATCTTTCATGGGATTCTTTTACCATTCTCCTCATAGGTGACGTGTCATACTGTTGGTGCTCTTCATGAGTCAACACTTACAATTTTTGCTTAGATCATGGTTCACTAGGGATTATAAGGATTTATGACTTCATATTTTTCTGTACTAGGGCTTTCAAGACAGTCCATGTATTTCTTTCTCTGTACTGCAGGTTTGACTATTCTGTAATCAATACTCTTTTTGCTCTGCTTTCATTTAGAAGGCAAACCTTTATGCATCTAGGGCCTCATTATGAATTTGGCAGAGGGGATTACTCCGTCACAAACGTGATGGATATCACATCCGCTGTAATACAAGTTCCATAGGATATAATAGAACTTGTAATACGGTGGGTGGGATATTTGTCACGTTTGTAGCGGGTAATCCCCTCCACCAAACTCGTAATGAGGCCCCTAATATTTTATTCTAGTCAATTGTGTTTTCCTGCTGAGGAGTGTAGGCACTAACTGCTAGATAAGCTGGAGGTCCTGGAGCCAAATTATTTTGTTGAAATATTTACGGTGATCAAACATTGGGGTTCAGGTGATTATTGGGGTTTGGGTCCCACAAAGTTAGTAGCAGAGGATGGTTAGCATTGGATCACTCCCTCTTTAAGAGTTCCCCAAAAGATTTTTGGAGACTTGCTGGCCTTTGATGCCCAAATCAAAGGAGAAAATAATTTTGGAATTTTGCCAACTCCATGGTGCTTGATCCTCGTGCGGGGTGGCAAGCTGTATTGCTGTACAGTCCTGAATGAACTTGTGTAAGTATGAAGAGAGATAATTTGAACACTTGAGTTTGTATTTTTGTGCTGATGGATTTCTGTTTTAGTGGTGATGATGATCGTGCCTTCAATTGGTGGTTTGATTACTGTTTTGATGTATTATTCTTAAGTGTGAACCCAGTTGAAATTGTTTTGTTTATAGGAGAAAATTTCATTGGATATTGTATTTGCCGAAAATCCAAATCTTGCGATATTATTGCCTTATCTTTGTTGTGGTGTGTAGAACAAGGCACCATTTACACATTGATAGAGACCTGTATTAACAATTTTTCCTTTCTCAAGTGAGAGATACATTTGTATTACTGTTCTTACCCTGCGTGCACGGTTTGTAGTACATTAGCTCTGGAAATAGAATCTTGCTGGTCAAAAGTTTTCTTAGCAAAACTCTGTAGGCTGTTTGAGATTCAAACTTGTTTTCTGGTTGTTTTCCCAACTCGAGTTTCTATGGCTGAGAGTATTATGACTTGTGAAATACTGACTTATTTTCCTTTCTAGGGGTGAACAGACAATAACTTTATTGATTTCTAAAAGTTTATTCTGGTTCTGTGGGTGTTTTCTTGTTCATGGAAAAGCTGCACCGTGATTGGCTACTCAGCCAGGGAGACACAGTGGATTGGTGACACAACACTCTTAGCTGTGCTCAGATTGGTTGTTAGTTGGTATAGCCTTGCTGTGATAGGTTAACGTATGACTGAGCCACACTGTGTTTGGTTGTTGTTCTCTAATTGTTCAAAGTTTGTTTTAAGTGTTGGTTTGACTTTTAAGGTTAATTTGAGCCTCTGTATGTATAAACATGGCTGGAGTATTTACAACAGTTCAACATAAGAAAAGGGACAAGGATAGAGAGGGTCAGAAAATGCTAAAGGTAGGTACACCAGCATTTGAAATGACGTAAGAGGTTGGGCACTATATGTGTGTTTGGATTCCCAATTGAACAATTATACAGCACATGATAAGAGGTTACAATTGTCTATGAAGAGTACCTTTAATTTTGAGAAACTATGCTTTTTGAATCACACCATGTACAATATGAGTCCAATGACTAGAAACATGCAATCCAAAGCACTCAATACATGGGATTGCATGAAGAGAGAGAGAGAAGAAAGATATATTTATAAAAAAATCCTTTAGGGTCTGGTTAGAGGCCAGAATAGACAGTAAAGAGAAGGCATGGATAAGGGGTAAAATGGAAAGGGCAGCCGTGCAAGCTTCTACTAGAGTGGTACTAACTGCCTCAATAGAAACAACCGTCACAATGGCAATGCTTAGCACACGTGGGACAGAGCATACTTCTACAGAGACTGTGGTGATAGGGCACATCGTTAGAAGATCCATATTGGGATCCTTAAGATAGAATTTGGAGAAATGCTTCAGGGTAATATGGATTCGAACAGACTATTAGCATATAATCCTGAGAAAATACGATTTTGGATCATGGAAGCATCTAGGTGAGTCAATGAAGCACATGATAAATTAGAAGAATTGGCTTCTAAATTAGATGTTAATATAAGCAAAAATAAAAATGTCACACAAAACTACAAAATGGATTAACACATGATTACATCAAATAAATGGGACTTATTACACTGAAAGGACATGCTTACGATTTGATTGAGAAAACACGAGACTGGAGTGATTTAAAGAAATATCGAAAAAATAGAAAAAAGGAAGGGTAAATAAGAAAAAGTTGAAGAACAGTGGAGCGTTAAGAGACGTAGATGGAGGGAATTTGGTGCTTGTTCCGTAGAGGAGTGCAGATTTGTTTGCTTTTATGCATAACTTTCCAAATTTGAGAGAAGATCAACCAAAATAGTGTGATGATGTCCATAAATTAGTACATCTCTCTCAATGCTGTGGACGGATTCAAATTCATTTCTTGAGATTGTTGTTCCAGGAGAACTGTGGTTGGTGTGTAAGGTGGTTGCACAGTGGCCAACAGATGAATGGACAGGTCCTAACAATGCACCATCAACAGATGTGGCTCCTGTAAGGCAGTTATTGAGTATTTGAGAAAATGAATTCCAGAAAAAGTATAAATTCAAAAAAGATTTTGAGAACAATACAGGAGCCTTAAGAGTCAGTGATTCCTACTATGAAAGGTTGATGCAGATATTCAAAAAGCATAGCAAAATTAAAAATCCAGAGAAAAATGCTGTTAGAATTTCTGTTTCTGCTTTGGTAAATGAGTTGAGATTAGAGAATTACAAATACAGCAAAGTGAATTGCATTGGTGGATAACGGACATTGATGGGATTTTGAAATTGACTAAAATAAGTCGTGGTTACCTTGAAAAGAAACAGACAAAGCAATTCGAAAGGGTCCAAATATGTTCAAATATGAAGTTTGTGAGAAACAGGATGAATGGAATGAATATCGATTAATCAAATGGTGCATTATGACAATGTAAATGGTATGATTGGGAAAGTTGAAATGTTAAAAAAAGACTAAAGCCTACCATATATGTGGGCGGATTGGACATTGGAAGGGTGAATCTAGACAGAATCCCGATAGAATTCAGGACAATATGCAACCAGTGTTACAAATAAATGTAAAATATACAGAATATAGGAAAGAACATGAAAAGTCAGAGAATGGTTTAAATGCCCTACTGTCAGGTCTGGTAATATAGCAAATCATGAGAAATAAAATGCCATCTAATTCAGGTTACCAACAGAATGCCATGTTCATCAATGATGAGATGGCAGGCACTAGTTTACAATGATGGTGTCTGAGAGGGAGGAGGATTGCTTACTAAGAGCAGTCCTGGAGATAGAACAGCCCATATATTGACAGAGAAATCAATGGCCATCCAGTTAATTTCTGATTTATACAGTGGCTACCCATTCTATTGTTCGTTCTGAACCTACCCATCTCAGAAACAGAAGTACAGGTCATGTGTGAGTAATAAACAAATTGTCAATCAGGTTTCAGCTGATTTGACATTTAAAATAGGACAAATGCGGAATAAACAATACTTTATTCTATGTGATTCAAGCCCAGGGACCTTGGAAGAGATATTCTTTGCATGATGAATTGTTTTATTTATTGCACACAATGAGATTCACTTTTTAAAATCAGTGCAGAGGACACTAGAGTTGAGATGTATGCAGTTTTAACAAACAGACCTTCCTCCTGTGTTAAAAGTCACAGTCAGAGAAGAGTTATGGGATTTGTCAGGGAAAGAAATTTGATTGTTTAAAACATCTGAACAAGTGAGAGTAATGGTAAAACTGGCTGCAATATATCCCTAGAACTATATAGTGCACATCTAAAGAAGCAGAGGAGGGATTGACACCAGATATTGAGACAATGATAAAGCAGGGAATCCTTCGAGAGGTCTTCACCAGTCCTTGACTTTAATGGAAATTAAGAAACCAAGGGTTAAATGGAGAAGTGTTCAAGACCTCTAAAAGATCAATACCATTGTGGTTCCTTGTTCCTTGTGGTACAGAAGCCAGTCGTAATAGTGTTCAAAATTGCAGCAGAAGCAGAATGGTACAGTCAGTGACTTGTGTCAAGTGTTGTTTTCAATACCATTGAGTGAGGATCTACAATTCCTCTTTACATTTCAATTGTGAAATAAAGTTGTTTTGTGGTGTAAAATCCCACAAGGGCATACAGCGACCCCTTCAATTTGTAATTCTAAAGAAGGATGTAGAAAGTTTGAAATTGTCATGCAATTCAGTCTTATTCCAGCACATATATACTCTTTTGTTGGCACCCAAGTCAAAAGAGGACTTCAAACATGATAACCTTGCATTGTTCAACCATTTGATGGAAAAAGGGCATAAAGGCCTACATTATGACATTGACGGTAAGTACCGTATACTGCCATGCCGACTGCCGCTAACATACTGCCGCTGAGGTGGATTACAGCTACCCATATTGTGACACACACATAGCAATCCGTCACTATACAGCCACACACACAAGTCCGCCAGCCCAGAGGTCGGTGAAAAACTGGCGGTATCCAAACACACACCATTACACCAACAGAACTATGCCCACAGCATTATGACCCACGAATCCCCACGGCGACATTCAATGGTAGAAAACCATTGGTGGTACATACCGCTGCGCTCAAAATACACACACACAACTAAAACAACACCACATTGGAAAAATCAAACTAAACACACCTGACACCCATACACACACCACACCCACACCACTATTTAACACACACCCACATTACCCACAACCCTTTACAACTAAAAACAAGTGCCACAAGAGAGATAGCAAGACCACAGACACACACCACCATCACCTATACACCATCCACGCACCTTACATCACACACCCCAACTCATCACCCCACACCCTCACCCACACCACTCACACTGCACCCATGGCACCACAGCAACACGCCAGGTTCTCAGAGGAGGAGTTAAGGGTCATGGTGGAGGAAATCATCTGGGTAGAGCCACAGCTATTTGGATCACAGGTGCAGTAGATATCCATTGCCAGGAAGATGGAGCTATGGCGGAGAATCATGGACAGGGTCAACGCCGTGGGACAGCACCCCAGAACAAGGGATGACCTCAGGAAGAGGTGGAACAAACTATGGGGGAAGGTGCGTTCCATGGCAGCAAGACACCAAATAGCTGTACAGAGGCTGGCGGTGACCCCCACCTCCTTTCCCACAACTAACAACATGGGAAGAGCAAGTCTTGGCAATACTGCATACTGAGGGCCTGGCAGGAGTAGGAGGAGGACTGGACTCTGGTAAGCCAACTCTTTACTACTTTCACCCCCTACCTGCATGCCATCACATAACCGCACCCTTACCCTCACTCCCATCACTCCACCACCTCCCACACACCACACCATCACAACCCACCCATCCCAATACCAAGCCCAGCATGCAACACCAATGCATGGACACCCATCACAGACCTGAATGGACACCTATCACCAACGCATGCACACTAGAGGGAAACAGCTAGCCCACCAAATAACAACTCACACAAGGCAAAGCTGCAAGGTTAATACCAACCATAGAGGGCAACACACCCATGCAAAAGATGTAACACGCAGAAACAATAACACTGCATTTATATCCCCACAGGTCCCCAATCCAACGTCAACACAGAGGAGGTGCCAGCAATATCCAGTACCCCCCCCAGAAGGGGCCCACAGTGATGACAGCAGCTCTGGACACCTGTATCTGGATGACCAACCTGGACCATCAGGGATCTCTGGACAGTCGATTACCCAGACACAGTCCCATACCACCACAGAGCCTCCCCCTCAGGAAACACCAGCACAGTACCCACCCAGCGGGCCCATACCTTTGTCCCCAGAACACGTCAATCAGCAGTGTGTCCACCACTACAGGGACCCCAGGCCACCCCATAAACACAGGACGATCAGGGACCTGTCAGGGTCAGTGGGCACACGGTTTAGGGGACAGAGGCACAGGACGACAGGGAAGTTGGGAGGACTGCTGTGCGACAGGGAGAGGACAGGCCCAGGGAACCGAATATCCAGGAGGCACTCACCACAATCCTGGAAGCATATCAACATTCCCAGGATATGCTGGGCCAGATACTGGACAAGATGCAGGAGAACCAGCCGCTGTAGGAGGAACGGTACCTGGGGATCAGTTAGGACTTGAAGGACATCATCACCACCCTGTTCACCATTGCAGGGATGCTGGCAGACATGGCCAACACTGTGAGGGAGGCAGTGGCACAGCAACAGACACCTACCACTAGCCAAACCGATGAACAGCCCTCCACCTTCACTGCCGCTAGTGGACAGGAGGCCCTGCCACAGAACCAACAGGCCATCAGCACCCTTCCCCCTATAGAAGGAGAAACGCCCTGCAAACGTTCCCTGCAATCCAGGCAGAAGCCAGAGACTATTGCCAAGACCCCCACCAGGAAATAAGACTCTCCTGAATGTCACCCTTGTGTCGAACTCTGTCAACCTGTCCAACTTGAACTGCCATTGCTCCCCTTCCTATGCCTTCTTTGACAATGCACCTGTGATCCACATAGACTAGACTCTATCCTGGACTTTCCTCCACCATCACCCCAGCCCATTGCGCATCCTCCTCTACTTATTAACACTTAAATAAACACCCTTTGAAAAAAAACAAGTATGGAGTATGTCTAATGATGTATGAGTAAGTATACACGAGTGTGTATTTGTTTAACAAGGTTTAAACATTGAAAATCAACTGTACAGTAATGTATACATAGGATTGACCTGTGGTTGGCTGCAGTCAACACACCAGGAGCGATGGTGGGGCACAAATATCTGCAAATAGAGATGCCTAAGGGTACAGTGAGTGTCCATAGAAGTGGGAAAATCAGCCTGTCAGTGTCAATGTCAAACACAAAACTGTCCATTAAATGTGAAGTTACACTGTTTTATCTGTGTGTCATTGGAAGTATTGACAAATTATTGCACTTCTGTTGTCCTCATCCTCATCCTCTGCCTCCTCATCTTTACTGTCCACAGGGTCCACTGCAGCCACATGGCTCTCTATAATTCTTCTTGTTCGCCCATGTGCCTCATTGTAACGTTCCTTCAACCTTGTCCTGGCATTCCTCACAGGGGTCAGTAGTCATGAGAGGTTGTGGTAGCCAGAGTCACCTGCAAATATTGAGAGACAACTGTTAGACACACTAACCCTTACGGCCCACACCATACCCATAAAGCAACATCCACTGGGTGGGAACCAGGGCTCACCTACTACCCACACCCGGTGCCTCTGGAGTTGAGCCATCACATATGAGATGCTGCTATTCCTCAGGATAAAGCCATCATGCACAGACCCAGGATACTTTGCATTGACATGGGAGATGTACTGGTCCACCAGGCAAACTATCTGCACATTAATTGACTGAAAGCTCTTTCGATTTCTGAACACCTGTTCATTTCTCTGGGTGGGGGGGGGGGCAAATGCAATATGTGTATCATCAACTGCCCCAATAATGTTGGGGATATGTCCCATTGCATAGAAATCAGCTTTCACTGTGGCCAAATGCTCCACCTAGGGGACAACGATGTAGCTGCGCATGTGTTTAATCAGGGCAGACAACACTCTCATCAGCACTATTGAGAACATTGGCTGAGACATTCCTGCTGCCAAGCCCACTGTCACTTGGAAGGAGCCAGTTGCCAGGAAATGGAGCACAGATAGGACTTGCACAAGCGGGGGGATCCCGGTAGGGTGACGGATAGCCGATGTCAGGTCAGGCTCCAATTGGGCACACAGCTCTGTAATTGTGGCCCTGTCCAGTCTATAGGTGAGGATAATGTGCCTGTCCTCCATTGTTGCCAAGTCCACCAGGTGCCTGTACACGGGGGGATGTCTCCATCTCCTATTCATCCACAGCGGTTGCGATCTATGGGGCAAAACGGTGTACAGCTGGTCAGTATCTCATATTTCCAACCACTACACTTCATTGTATGTTGTGATTGTAACAGTATATTGTTGGATAGGGCCAAATGGTGCTTATGTGTACTGTGACGCAGTTAGGCGCAATGTCCTGCACCCCCTGAAATGGCATCCACCTGTCCTGTATGGAGGGACATGTGGAAGTGAGGTAATTCCTCTGCCATTGTGCACCATTGTTGGAGGCGGTTGAGAACCGCTGTGCAACTTCTCAGTGGTTATTATTTGACCCTATGGGGTGCAGTGGCCAATGGTGATGTACGTCGGAGGTGTCAGTATGCACCGCCGTGGACGTGAGCGCCATTTGCTATCTGTTCACTCACTTGCTACCTGAACTTCAACAGGAGAGTACCTACACTGCATGTGCTTCTGTGACCTGTTTCTGGAACCGACCATGACTCGTGTCAGTGGGGAAAGAGCCCCTTCCTTCCCCTCAGTGGAGTTGGAGAGGCTGATGGATGGGGTCCTACCCCAGTACCGAATGCTGTATGGGCCTCCAGACCAACAGGTGAGTACACTATGAGCACGACACATGGGGTATGAATGCATGGAGTGGTGTGTGTGAAGGCCTCATGTAGGGGGGGTTGGTGGATGGGCCCTGGGCAGCATGCAGCATGTTTGCTGGGCCATGTCTGTGTGTAAGGGGATGTGAAGGGCTATGGTGGGCCATGAGTGTAACAGGCAGGATGGTCTGACTGATATCTTTTCCTATGTGTTTTTCTCTGTAGGTCAGCGCCCATCAGAAAAAGGGTATATGGCGTGCCATCGTCAAGGACGTGCAGACCCTGGGGGTCTACGGCAGGCGGAGCACCCACTGTCGGAAAAGGTGGTAGGACCTGAGACTCTGGGAACGGAAGACGGTAGAATCCCAGCTGGGGATGGCCTCCCAACGGCGAAGGGGTGCTCGTCGAACCCTGATCCCACTGGTGGGCTGCATACTGGCGGTGGCCTATCCAGAGCTGGCTGGAAGCTTGGGGGCATCACAGCAACCACAATGGGGTGAGTACAGTGGCCCAATATACTACTTGCGCGTGGTGGGGTGGTATCCGGGTGGGGAATGTGGGCCTGTGGGTGCCCCTAGGTCAGGCCGGACATTGCAGGCTAAGTCCCATGTTGGGCAGGGTCTGATGTAAACTTCCTCCAACCAAGCTAGTAGGCATCCACTACTGGGCAGGGGTCTGTGGGTCTCAGGTATGCTGCAATTGGTGTTAGGTGTCTGGTGACTAGCATTGTGACTGGTAGTGCATTGCCTAGTGCGTAGGACTGTTCCCTGTGTGTCGTGTACGCAAACAGTGGTGTTGTTGCCACCATTGCCCAAGTGTATCCTTTGTCTCTTCCCCCCTTTTTGTTTTGTAACCCTGTCCTTCTGTGTATTAGCATCATCTGACGGAGGAGCAGAGGCACCAGCGATGGAGGGATCCGCATCCCACAGGACCCAGGATGCCAAATCCACTGACGGTGAGGGCACAAGTGGGACGGAGGGCGAGGGGAGCACCACGGCAGACAGGAGGGGACAGTTCGGACAATGATACCTCCTCAGATGGAAGCTCCCTCGTGGTGGCGGACACCTCTGTGACCACCCCAACTACAGGTACAACCGCCACCCCATACCAGCACTGCCCTCCCAGCAGCCCCTCAGCATGCTTCCTATGCCCGCTCACCCAGGAGGGTGGGAATCTCCTTCGCCCCAGGCACCTCAGGCCCTGCCACAGTTAGCCCTGCTGCCCTGAGTAAGGATGCTATTGACCATCTGCAATCCATCTCTGTTGGGTCAACCATTGTGAATACCATCGAGGGGCTGGCAGCCCAAAAGCGCCAGACAAATGCATTCCTGTAGGGCATTCACACTGGCACGGTGGTTCAACAGAGATCAATCCAGGCTCTGGCCTCCTCTCTGATGGTAGGCATTGTCCCTGTTTCTAGCCTCCCCCTCAAACTTCCTCTACCCAAACTCATTCCCCTCAACCCCAACCTATCCCAAGCACACAGGCAGAGCAGCATGTACACAAGACAACACACAGGAGTTGTTCAGGCAAACACAAGCACCACACATCATCCCACAGGCACTCACACAAACACCATCTAGATGCAGACATACCAACATCCACTGCCTCCACTGTGTCCCCCTCCTCCTCCTCGTCCACCTCCCTCCCAGTTGTGTCTCCACTCACACCTGCATGCACTACATCCTCATCCACTACCACCATCACCAGCATGCGTATCACTACACACCTCTCACTGGCAGTCACCACCCCCACATCCATGCACACGTCCCCTGTGTCCTCTCAAAGTACATAAACGCAAGCACTCAGACACCCAACAGCCATCCAACTCACAACAGCATCCAGCCCATGCACCTGCACCCAAACACAGCAGACAGACACCTCCTACAACCACTTCCTCTTCCTCCACTCCAAAACCTTCACCCTCTTCCCGACCCAATGTCCCGAAGAAGCTTTTCCTCTCCACCATTGACCTCTTCCCAACCACTCTCCTCCCCATCTTTCACGTCAGGCCAGGGTGGTCAGAAACCAGGTGAGCACCTCAGCCACAGTCCACGGCCACAGTAGTGTCGACAGCTACTCCAGGTGGGAGAGGATACCGGGCACGAGGCAGCCACTCTGAAAGGATGCCTGCACCAGGTGCTGCAAGGAAGGCCAAGGAAGCACACCCAGCTGTCTCAAGGAAGGGCAAGGAGGTATCCCCAGCTGCCACAAGGAAGGGCAAGGAGGTACCCCCAGCTGCTTCAAGGAAGGGCAAGGAGGCACCCCCAGCTGCTTCAAGGAAGGGCAAGGAGGAACCCCCAGTTGCTACAAGGAAGGGCAAGGAGCAATCCCTGGCTGCTGCCAGGAAGGGCAAGGGGCCTGCACCAGCAGGCAGGAAGGACAGGAAGCCTGGTGCTGGGACTTATTTGGAGCACCCTCCACCAACCATGTTGGTTCAGCCATCCGAGGCTGCAAGGGAAGGGCTGGAGCCTCCCCCCACCACTGCCAGCACCGCCACCAGCAGCAGCAGTCCCCAGTGGGCAGCTGTCTGAGGCTGCAAAGGAAGGGCTGCAGCCTCCCCCACCACTGCCAGCTCAACCAGCAGCACCACTGCCAACAGCAGCAACCCCAGTGGGCTGCCATCTGAGGTTGCAGGCGATGGGCTGGAGCCTCCCCCCAGCACTGCCAGCTCAACCAGCAGCACCACTGCCAGCAGGAGCAGCCCCAGTGGACAGCCATCCGAGGCTGCAGGGAATAGGCTGGAGCCTCCCCCCACCACTGCCAGCTCCAACAGAAGCACCACCACTGCCACCACTGAGCAGCCGTCACCGCTTGCGGACAATGTGTAGTCCCGTGTCCATGGGCTGTTGTGCAGCCTGGCACCAGCAAATCCTGTGGGTGTGACACCCAGGTGAGAGACGGTGACCTTGCACTCCCCAAGATCTACATCACTGGGCACGATGCCCCCTCCAGAACCAGTGGAGATGACATCCACTCACCCCATCCTCCCCAGGATGAAGCTCACTGGGCACAATGCCCCCTCCAGAACCAGTGGCGAACCCATCCACTCACCCAATCCTTCGTAGGATGAAGCTCACTGGGCACAATGTCCCCTTCAGAACCAGTGTAAGTAGTCACCCACTTGAGAGACTGTGACCTTGCACTCCCCAGGATCAAGCAGTGGACAACCCACCCTCTTGAGAGACTGTGGCCTTGCACTCCCCAGGACCAAGCAGAGGGCAAACCACCCACTTGAGAGACTGTGGCTTTGCACTCCCCAGGACCAAGCAGTGGGCATCCCACCCACTTGAGAGACTGTTGCCTTGCACTCCCCAGGACCAAGCAGTGGGCAAACTACCCACTTGAGATACTGTGGCCTTGCACTCCCCAATGACCAAGCAGTGGGCACCCCACCCACTTGAGAGACTGTGGCCTTGAACTCCCCAGGACAGTGCACAAGGCATGTTGCCCCGTCCAGGACCAGTGGTGTTGTACCATCTTCCGGCTGAGGTGCACCCTCTTCCCCATCCCCCTGAGGTGCCTGGCTATTTTTGACCTGATGCCCCTGCAGTGTTCTCTCCATGTTGTTGCGGGAGTGAGGTGGGGCCTTGGCCTATGTGTTGTGGCCCTGTGGCCCACGGACATTGAGGACTGGGCAGTGTTACTACATTTGTAAATATGTATATACGTTTGGCTTTTGATGTACTTATTTTATCGTATTACACTCACTTTCTTCAAATCATTTTGTCCTTGCATTATTCCTGAGGGGTGTGGGGTAAATATGTTATGTTGCTGCATCTGGTTGTGTGTATGGTGTTGGGGGTGGGGTTGTGTGTGTTGCGTGTGCGTCTCACTCTCTTTTTCCTCCCCCCTACCTTGTGTGCTAGACGGAAGTACTCACCGTGGTTGTCTTCACCGGCGTTGTTGTTCATAATGAAGCAGAAGGTAGATGAGCATGGGGAAGACATGCAGCTCGGGCTCCATGGTGTCGTGGTGTTCCCTGAGTCTCCACAGGTGAGTCCTTTGACTTCTGAGATCTATTTCCGACAGGCTTTTGATGTCGTTGGTACTGCCCCGGAAAAGGTGGCAGATAGGCTGGTCATAATAGAGTGAGCGGAACATTGTCTTCCGCCTAGCTGTTGGCGGTTACCGCTGTGGTGCTTGCTGATTCTGCCCTGGCGGTCGGTGTGTTAAAGTGGCTCTTTTCTGAGCGGTTTCCGCCATTGTCATGATTCCATTTTTGTTACCGCCGGCCTGTTGGCGGTAATACCGCCTCTTTATCATACGCTGCCTGGGTTGTAATGAGGGCCAAAGTCTCCTCAATGAAAATACAGTATTGTGAGGGGGATGTTATCTATTTCAGACAGCATAATGAAAAGGGGGGGGTGAAAAGTCTAAAAAGAATGCTATTCTGCAATTTTGAAATTGAATCCCCCAACCACACAGAGGGATGCTCAGATGTTTCTGGGAATAGTTGTTTATTTTTGCTAGGGCATTCCAAAATTCTCCTAGATTGCAAAGCCTATAGTAAGGCTGGCATGTAATAGTGTCCACAATCCAGTACCATTTAATTACAAGTACCTTGAATCATTCATTTAAGAAACTGAAAGAGAGTTTGTGTCACACGCCTGCACTTAGGATGTCTGACTACCACATGATTTTCTATTTGTTCTGTCATGAAAAAGATCAATGTGCACTTTTGATATTTGCTCAGAAACATGAATTACTCAGGTGTCTAAAAATTTATCTTTCAGAAGTCTTAAATACAGTTGTTGTAATTCTTCCACAATGTCTATAATTGGTTGCAGCAGTTTATTTGGCAATAGAGAAAGTGAAGGAATTGTAATGGGCCTTAGTTTAATTATTTATGTCTCACACTCTTTTGTAATCCTTTCAACAAAAACCAAACCCCAGCATATTACAACCCCAGCATATTAAGACCCCAGCATATTACAAACAGCAGGTTGACATGATATGAGCAGGAAATACTTAGAGCGGAGTGCATTTCAATTTGAAGGTGCAATGTCTTGAACCAAAGAATATAGCTTCCAATTTCAGACAAATGTAGAGGCAGGGAAAATATTGTTGATCCGAGGTGGAGCATGATTGTATCAACGTGACTGAGTTATGCAGAAAGCCAAGATCAGATATTAAGAGAGTCCCATTAGAGGATTCAGATTTGACACTGTTTGCTGATGATTTCTTTTTGGGGAATCCATAAGGAGGACTGAGAGCTGCTTATGCAGTGTGTACTATTTCAGTATCAGTGGAGGCATGCTCCTTAAAAAATTTGACTTTAGCACAAGTAGTGGAGTTAATAGCTCTAACAAGAGCTTGCTGCTTGTCAAAGAATTTGAATATGACTTTCTACACAGATAGCCGGTAAGGTTTTGGTGTTGTGCATGCCTATGGTCAGCTCCGATCACAAAGAGAGTTCATAAAATCATCAAGTGCTCCAATCTAGAATATGATGCACACATTGGATTTGTTGGATGCAATTCAGAAACCAAAAGAAGTAGCAGTTGTCAATCAGTCAATCAATCAATCAATCAATCAAACAAATTATAAAGCACAACAGCTGCTCTCGAAGAGAAAACCAGGAGTAAAAACTGCAACTACTTACCCAACCTCCAAAATGCCCTACTCAGAAAGCCAGGTCGAATGGCCAAGTCTTCATAGATTTTCTGAATAGGTTATGGGTTTAATTTTGCAACAGTGTAACAGGAATTGATTCCAAGCTTGGGTTTGCAAGGTAAGATAATGAGGCCACTACCCACTTCTTATATCTGATCTTAGGGACCTATAATCAAACTGACATTGAAGAAATGAAGAATTGAAGCAGTTGGTAGTGCCATAGTTGTAAAGTGTAAAGCTCATAAAGCTAGCAAGGATTTGGTCACATTAGGGAACAAGTATGCTGAAAAAGTGGCATGGTATTGTGCCTTGCAGGAAGGACCATCATTCAGGAAAATAAAGTTGAAACATGTGTAAATAATGATGTTACACCGAGTATAAACAATGTAAACCGTTATTTCATGGATTTGTCCCAAACATCATCGACTGAATTGAGGGATCTGCAAGAATATACTCCTTATGATGAAAAATGGACAAAAATGGGTTATAAAAAGAGTTATCAGGATTTGTATGTAAATAAAGTTCAAAAGTATTTTCTACCTACATTGATGTTGCTGCCAATGTGTAAATATTTATAAAATCAAGCTCATACAGGGAGAGACAGGACATTTAAAAAGATAATGAAAAGTATTTTGACATGTTGCTAAAGATGTAGGCCCTCATTATTACCCTGGCAGTGAGTGATAAAATGGTGGTAAACAGCCAATGTACCACACCAACTGCCAGGGCAGAAACAACAATCACCACGGCGGTAGCCAGGCGGAAGACAAAGTACGGCCCACAATATCATGACACACAAATCCGCCACCTTTTCCGGGGAGGTACCAATGCCATCAAAAGCCTGGCAGAAACAGAGCACAGAAGAGAAAGAACACGCCATCGGAGACTCAGGGAAGAACAACGCCGCCATGGAACCTGAACTGCAAAAACCACCCCACAAACCAAATATATACAAATGTTCACAAAGGGCCAATGCCCAGTCCAAAGTCATAAGGGCACACATGGCCACAGGGCACAGTCCAAGGCCCAACTTGTATCTTGACATCATCTGGATAGAACACTGCAAGGCATTATTTTGCAAGTGGGCAGGCAATTCAGGGGGTGGGAGGGCACCTCAGCCGAATATGGGAACTTCCCCACTGGCTCTGGAGAGGGTCCATGCCCATGTACCATTGCTGGGGAGTGCAAGGTCACAGTCTCTGAGCTGGGGAACATGCCTACTGATTCTTGGGGGGGCTCAACGCCCATGCCCCATTGCTGGGACGTGCAAGGTCACAGTCTCTGAGTAGGGGGGACATGCCCACTGCTTCTGGAGGGGGCTCCATGCCCATGTCCCATTGCTGGGGAGTGCAAGGTCACAGTTTCAGAGCTGGGGAACATGCCCACTGCTTCTGGAGGGGGCTCCATGCCCATGTTCCATTGCTGGGGAGTGCAAGGTCACAGTCTCTGAACTGGGGAACATGCCCACTGGTTCTGGAGGGGGGCCCTTGTGCAGCAGTCCCTGGAGGGTGGCTTACATGTCCTCCGCTGGTGGTTATGGCTGCACAGTCCATCTGGAGTTGAGGGCTGCACTGTGGCAACAGGTGATGGTGCATCCTGTGCAGCCTCTCCTTGTGGTGATAGCTCCACTGCCTCCGCTGATGGAGAGGGCTGCTCTGTGGCAACAGGTGATAGTGCCTCTGCTGGTGGTGATAGCTGTACTGCGTCATCTGGAGGGGAGGGCTGCACTGTGGCAACAGGTGATGGTGCCTCCTGGCCTGCCTCTGCTGGCGGTGAGGGCTCCATGACCACAGGTGGTGGTCTTGGTGGTTTCACCCACCCAGCCGCTGAAGGAGTTGAGGGCTTCATTCCCTTCATGGCAGGAGGTGTGGGCACCTTCCCCTTCCTGGCTGTTTGTTTTATTTTTCCTTCCCCTTCCAGGGTGTTTTGTTGTGGGCTCCTTCTCCTTCCTGGCTGTTTGTGTTGTGGGCTCCTTTCCCTTCCTGGCTGTTTGTGTTGTGGGCCCCTTCACCTTCCTGGCTGTTGGTGTTGTGGCTCCTTCCCCTTCCTGCCTGTCGGTGTTGTGGGCTCCTCCCCTTTCTGGCAGTTGGAGTGGAACCCCTCACAGTCCTGCCTCCATGACTAGAAGGTGCCGCCACTGTTTCCATGGACTGTTTGGCTGAGGTGCTTGGCTGAGTCCTTGCTACCCTGCCCATACATGCAAGACAGGTGGAGGGGTAGGGAAGAGGTCAATTGTGGAATGGAAAAGCTTTTTAGGGACGTTGTGGTGGGAGGAGGCAGGAGTAATGGGAGTGGAGGATGAGGGAGTTGTTGTTGGAGGTGTTTGTCTGCTGGATTTGGGTACAGGTGGATGGGCTGTATGCTGTTGTGAGGTGGATGGCTTTTGGGTGTCTGAGTGCTTGCGTTTGTGTCCATTAGGAGTGGGGACAGACACGGTAGGAGAGGACACAGGGGACAAGTGGATAAATTTTGTGGAGGTGCCTGCTAATGAGTTGTATGTGCTGCTTGGTGTGGTGATGCTGGTGGTGGATGTTGATGCAGTGCATGAAGGTGTGAGTGTGGACGTGACTGGGAGGGAGGTGGAGGAGGTGGAGGAGGGGGAGACAGTGGAGGTAGTGGATGTGGTTGTGTCTTCAAATATCTGGTGCTTGTGTGAGTGCTTGTGGGATGAAGTGCGTTGCTTGTGTCTGTCTGTGCCACTCTTGGGTGTTGTCTGGTGTGCATGCTCGTCAGTATGTGTGCCTGGGATGGGTTGTGGTTTAAGGAGAATGGGCCTGAGAAATGGTGGTTCGAGGGGGGTGGCAGAAACAGGGACAATGGCTGCCATCAGAGAGGAGACCAGAGCCTGAATTGATCTCTGTTGGCCCGCCAATCCACCTTGAATGCATCCCATTCACAATGGATGGCATTCACAATGGTTGATTACCCTACAGAGATGGATCTCAGGAGGTCAATAGCCTCCTCACTCAGGGCAGCAGGGCTGACTGGGGGAGGGCATGAGGTGCCTGGGGTGAAGGAGGTCCCACCCTCCTGGGTGAGCAGTCACGGGCAACTCGCTGAGGGGTTGCTGGGATGGCGGTGCTGGTACAGGGGTGGCGGCTGTACCTGCAGCTCGGGTGGTCACTGAGGTGTCTGCCACCACCAGAGAGCTTCCATCGGAGGAGGTATCTGAGTCTGTGTTGTCTCCTCCAGTCTCCGCCATGGTGCTTCCCCCAACATCCGTTCCAATGGTTCCCTCAGCATTGGCAGAATCTGCCTCCTGGGTCCTCGTTGGGAAGCCATACCCAGCTGGGCCTCCGCGGTCCTCCGTGCCGAGCCTCTCAGGTCCTCCCACCGTTTCCGACAGTGGCTGCTCCACCTGCCATAGACCCCCTGGGTTCACACGTCCTTGGCCATGGCACGCCATATTCCCTTCTTTTGATGGGCGCTGACCTGCAGAGGCAATACAGACAGGAGAACCACATTAGACAAACAGTCCAGCCTGTCACACAAATGGCCCACCTTACCCGTTTGCATCACCATTGGCACACACACATAGCCCAGCCCACAACACGTACACCACCAAGAGGACATCCACCAACCCCCTTACATGATGCCTTCAAACACAACTCCAAGAATTCATGCCACATGCATTGTGCACAAGGTGTACTCACCTGTTGGTCTGGAGGCTCATACAGCAGTCTGTACTGTGGTAGGACCGCATCCACCAGTCGCTCCAACTCCTCAGAAGTGAAGGCTGGGGCCCTTTCCCTGGTCACATGGGCCATGGTAGGTTCCAGACACAGGTTAAAGGAGCACATGTAGTGTAGGTCCCCTGTAGGAAAGTACCATCTTGCCTGGCATGTTACCCCCATATTTCACTGTATATATGTTGTTTTAGTCTATGTGTCACTGGGACCCTGCCAGGCAGTGCCCCAGTGCTCATAAGTATGTGCCCTGTATGTGTTCCCTGTGTGATGCCTAACTGTCTCACTGAGGCTCTGCTAACCAGAACCTCAGTGGTTATGCTCTCTCTGCTTTCCGAATTTGTCACTAACAGGCTAGTGACTAAATTTACCAATTCACATTGGCATACTGGTACACCCATATAATTCCCTTGTATATGGTACTGAGGTACCCAGGGTATTGGAGTTCCAGGAGATCCGTATGGGCTGCAGCATTTCTTTTGCCACCCATAGGGAGCTCTGACAATTCTTACACAGGCCTGCCAGTGCAGCCTGCGTGAAATAACGTCCACGTTATTTCACAGCCATTTACCACTGCACATAAGTAACTTATAAGTCACCTATATGTCAAACCGTTGGGTGCAAAGTTACTTAGGGCCATATTTATACTTTTTGACGCAAAGCTGCGCCGGCGCAGTTTTGCGTCAAAAAAATTACCGCCGGCTAACGCCATTTCGATGCGCCGTGCGGGTGTCAAATTTATACTTTGACACACGGCGGCGCAACCAACAGGTGGGAGTCATTATTTTGTGACGCACACAGCGGCGTCAAGTCGTAAAGGAAAACAACGTTAACGCGACGCAAATGACTGTGGGTCGATTTACGACAGCGCAACCCGGAAAGCGCCGTTTTTTTGACGCAATAGCGTCAAATTTACCCGCGAACACTGCCCTTTCAGCAGAGGAGAGCCAAAATGGATCCCAGATGCCACAACAGACCCCAGGAAGATGACAGCAGACCAGGAACCAGCCAGGATGATCCATACAGGAACCAAGACATATATAGAAAAAAAAGAACGTGTCGCTTCAGTGCAGAGGAGCAGGAAATCCTGGTTAAAGAGGTGACGGAACACCAGCACCAACTGTTCATCACCTCTAAGTTGCCAATCAGCAGGAGAGAGGCCATATGGCAACAAATTGTGGACAAGATCAACAGTGTGGCTGAAGAACGCAGAACAGTCACCGAGTGTAAGAAACGCTGGCATGACTGCAAACGTAGGACAAAGGAAAAAATGGCCAGGAACAGGAAGGCAGCACTGCAGACTGGAGGGGGGAGTCCAGCACACCAGGAGGCCCTGGACCACATGGAGGAGATGGTCGCAGCCGTCATCCCTGAGGAGATCGTCACAGGGATTCAAGGACAGAACAGCGCAGACTACCACGAGACAACGCACATGCAGGGTAAGTGGCATGGGGAATTATAATGCAATAATGATAACTGCAACCGGGGTGGGGAATACCTACTACACAATGCATGTAAGTCAGCATATATATGAAGTGGCATGGGTAGAGGGGCACGGCAGGGGGGCATGCCCAGCACAGACAGAAGCTGGGGCACGACAAAACACAGCACCAACAACCGTCCCATGGGGGCATCCTGTCATGACAACAATGGAGCTAAGGGAAAGCCGCAACAGGTGGGAAGGCCACTACGTCAAACTTACATCCAGGCACTCGTCAGTCAAAATGTATCCTACATCAACTAGGTCCCTATCAGTAATCCAGTAGCCAAAACAACAACTGCAATGTAACTGCGACAACAGTTGACACTAACACCTCTGATCTCTGTGCAGCTATAGTAGCTAATGGCAGGAACCTCCCCATGGAACATACATACCTAAATTAGGGGGTGAGGATGACATCTGCAACTATTTCCAGAAATAAGACAAAGGCACCAGTACACTCAAATGTCAATGCCCATAGTTGACACATACATCAGCCAAAGTAAACAGCAATAGGAGCCACACAGCACTAAGGACACACACATGCTGCATACGTCAGGGTCCCTCACGTGCCTGGCTAACAAGGCAACATCACTAATGTCATACTGCTCAGACAACAACATTGAGGAGGGGACACATGCAACTGGTCACTGAAACACACCTGCACAGTCTGAGAACCAAATAGGACATTGATACGATAAAAAGGGCAATCCAATTAAACACACATTACCCAACATCAGCTGGAAACATCAACAATGTCTACATCCATATCACATCGTAACATTGCCATGCATAGGATATGCCACATAACAATTACAATTAGGTCAATGTGAATAAAAAGATTTTGGGGCAGGTCCTGAGAGGCAAGTGTGCTGCCAGGTCAATCACAACACCCATAGCCAGTGAAAGGTCTCACCATAAGAATAGATATACACGCAGGGACGAGTAGGACAAAAAGATGGCTATTCTCTAATTGGTACAAAGCAACACCTAGAGGCGATTAGGCAGACAAGTCTGATAACTCTATATCATACATGTGACACATAGGTGGGCCATAGGCCTATAACAATGCCCATATGAAGGACAGCAGATACCAATACCAAACCAGAGCACAAAGTAAAGTCATCAAAAGGCTTGCATGTTACGGCAAAATTGTCACAACACAGACACACTAATTGTACCCTGCTTCATTGCAGAGGAACATGGATCTCCTGCCGATATGCCTGTCCCTGATTTCCCTGATGACATGGATGACGAGCCCATAAACATTTCACAGGAGACCATCCAAAAGGTCCTTGAAACCCTCCAGACCCCACCTTCAGTCACAAGGAGGAGCACAGAACAAGCAGCCATCACAGAAGACCCACCCACCACCCCAATTGTAAGACCTGCCAGCTCCAACACAGCTGAGGACTCTGACAACACTGGCACCAGCTTTGAAAGAACTGTAGTTGTTGTACAGCGGGAGCTGGCCAAGGAGGTGCAGGTGGGGATGCAAAATATGGCAGCCAGCCTTGAGGGGGTGCGTTCGTGCATGACGTCATTTGCAGATCAGGCAGCTGCTATGCAAGCCCTAACATCTATCTTGCAGGAACTTGCGAAAACACAGAAGGAAATCAGCACAGCTGTAATACAGTTGACACAACACCTACAACTGCAATCCAGTCAACGCGTGCACGAATGCAACATTGAACCCCTCAGGGCCGACCTGGCTGCCTACCATCGTGATGTGGCTGCTATTCTCAAAAACCAGCAGGCCCTCCTTGCAGCAGTACTGCCCTTAAGAACTTCACAGGGAGCAGCCCCCAGGATGTCTGACTCCACGTCTTCTAACAATGAGGTGTGTGTTGCCCCTTCACAACCAACAACAACAAGGACAAAGCAGCCAACACACACATCAGAAGAAGAAGACATGGAACAGATCACATTCTCACGGAAGAGTACCCGGAAGCACTAGTCCCTGCACCATGGCCTACTTTGACCAAGGTCCTACGTTTTGTCAAATGCCAGTCTCACTACAACTACACTCAATGACTGTTCTGCTAACCGCTGTATGACTTGTCACCATTGCCAGTGAATGTCTCTCTCCTACTATTCGGCAAATCCTGTCCCTCTGCACTGTCTGTGACATCTCCCCAGCATGTCAGGAGCATCATCCACACCCCTTTTGTAGGATCACCATGTAAGAATGCACCAGAACGGACTCAGCAAACATGGACAATGGACATTTTGCACTACAGCACCTATCAATAAATAGCACTTGCACACCTAATATGTCTCTGTGTTATTTGACACATCAACTGTGCAGTAGATAACTCTAAAGTGCCTGTGTGACAACCATGTAGCTTGTCAATACAACTGTCCTGACATCATGTAGTCTGATACATCTGTGCAGTGGCCAGGATTGCATCATAGCCTTACCATCCTGAGGAGAATAACTGATGAAGGGACAAACCACACACACTCATGCTGTGTTGGACAGAATAATGCTCCATCTATAGCAATTCAAGTCAACTAATGGTGGCGATAAATGTAGGCACCATGCAATACTAAAACATGAAATTATGCAGCATAATCTAAGCAAACACAAATAAACACTGCATCAATCACCCTTTCTGAGTATACTTCCATGAAGGGAAGTCATGCTGAATTTTTACACACATGATGTATGTCAGCAATGAAGGCAACAAGACAAGAGTGTTAACAACACCTCATCTACAAAGATCTCCCTGAACATCACACTGCAGTCCGACCTAATAAATTACCCACAATACCAAGTCTGGAAGCACACTTTGTGATGTAGAATACCTACTCATCAACACAAATCCTTGGTGATCGATGTAAACTACCAATGGTGGGTCTCCCAAATGGTGGATACTTACCAAGTTAGCACAGGGGTAGCTGCCATGTTAAACCTCCATTTTCTGTGGTGTGTAGCATAGGACACAAATGTCATAGAAAAACATTCACCTAAACTGATGTCAAGGCCATGATAAAGTAGCAGTTAACGCATAATGCAAAGGGTTAACTATATGTTTATTCCTATGTATTCACACCAGAGCAACTAAGGGAAAAGTCATACCTACATTAATCTAACCTGACTACTCCTAACCCACAACTGTCCCTAACTAACCTAAGCTAAACTTACTCTACACATATAACGAATCGATCTAAACATCAACCCCCCACCCACCATTATGAGACAGGACACATGCAGGACAACACATACTAACCTACACACACACTATACTATCCTAAACAATCATATATTTTTTTGTAATTTATTTTTTTTTATTTTATTTTTTTATTTTTTTAATAACAAACAGGAATCCCAACATTGACCCCCACCCACCCACACAAAAAAAGAAAAATAGAAAGAATAAGGACCCCCCACCCTCCTTCCAAATACTAACTAAGCTAACAACCTACACTAACCTAAAACTAATCCCCAAAACCCAACTATAAGTACAAAAAGGAAAGAGGAGAGAGGGGAGGGGTAAATGTAAAACATGCAAAAAGTCCTAGAGGTTGGCCCTCCGTAGGGTCCGCCTAATGGAACGAACCCTTTTCTTAATATATGCCACATCTTGGCTTAGCTTGTCCACCTTTGAAATAACTTTGTCCATTTTACGGCTTAATGCCAGGAATGCCGCTGGGTCTACAGGAGGGGCTGCTGCAGTCTGTGTGCTGGCCGAGGTGGATGGTGTGGCAGTAGTTGTATGCCCACTGGACTGTCCTGCGTGTTGGAAATGGCTGGGTCCAGGTCGTGCTGACGAGGCAGGCTCAACTGTCCCCGCCGTTGCTGGGGCCACTTGGGGAGACCTGGTGGATGTGGTGGTGGTGGCTGTTGTGGGCAATGTAGGGCCACCCTGTGGTGAGGCCCACCATGCCCCGGAGGCCCGATCGGCTTGGTATTTGCGGGCCATCCTCCTGAACCCCGACTGCACCTGCAGGATGTGCCGGTATCGCATTGCACGCCGTTCAAACTGGTGTCTCTCTGCGGCACTCATGTTTGCAGCTGTGAAGAGATATGGCAACTATTTACCATAGGAAATGCATTGGGTGGAATAGCACAATGGGTCAATTGCACATTACTTGTACTGTATTTGTTACAGCGATTGTCACAACATAGGGCCAGATGTAGCAAAGTGTTTGCGCCTCGCAAACGGCGAAAATCGCCGTTTGCGAGGTGCAAAAGCCACTTTGCCATTCAGAAATGCATTTTGCGAGTCGGCTCCGACTCGCAAAATGCATTTCCGACTCGCAAATAGGAAGGGGTGTTCCCTTCCTATTTGCGACTCGCAGTGGGATGCAATTCCATTTGCGACCGCGTACGCCCACTCGCAAATTGGAAGGGGTCCCCATGGGACCCCTTCCTCTTTGTGAATGGACCCCAAATTATTTTTTCAGGGCAGGTAGTGGTCCAAGGGACCACTACCTACCCTGAAAAAATACCAGAACTAAAGGTTTCGGATTTTTTTTTAAGTGCAGCTCGTTTTCCTTTAAGGAAAACGGGCTACACTTAAAAGAAAAAAAAACTGCTTTATTTAAAAGCAGTCACGAACATGGAGGTCTGCTGACTACAGCAGGCCTCCATGTCAGTGAGTGCCCATAGTCGGTATGGGGCCGCAATTTGCGACCCACCTCATTAATATTAATGAGGTGGGTCATTGCGACCCCATACCGACTCGCAGATGGTGTCTGAGACACCGTTCTGCATAACATTTTGCGAGTTGCAAATAGCGAGTCGCTATGACTTGCTATTTGCAACTCGCAAAATGTTTCTTTGCTACATCTGGCCCCTAGTTCATTGAAAGTCTCAGAGGAAGTACATGTGAAGCCTGCATACAAAAGGCCATCTCACACCTAGCATATCCATGTCTCTACATGATGGGTGACATCTGCCTAAACTTCTCATCCAAATAATGGCTAATGCAGCTGACATTATGGCTGAACCTCTTCTGCCTACTGACTTCACTACATATGTCACTCTATGTGATAACTATCACAACCCTCACTCAGTGCCATTTGTAAATTGTTGTTTGCAAATATTGAACTCATGTGCCATAACCGAATGTGTACACTAGGTTCTAAACAAAGTTGCAAAAGGTCACAAGTATGTGTAACATACTGGTTGCTACAGTCCTAGGTACCCTATTCCCACTCACATGGCAGTCTTTGAGGGTGGGGTGGGAAGAACAACCAACAATTCCAGATTCAATGCACACCCAGGAGTGTATCGAAAGGTCAACAAGTATTTGCCTCCACACACAACACCAATGAAGGGCTAGCAACAATTTGGAGTCAGCCAAACATTGTCCTATCCAAGGTCCACACATGTCAAAATGCACTGACTTAGGCCAACATCACATACTACCAGTGAGGCATATTTAAACACACACACAGAGGAGCAAGAACACCCATGATCATGAGTAGAATGAACACCTAGGCCATTGCACTCAAGTCCCACACACTTCTAGTTCAACTTGTGGAAGTACATGCCCCCGGAAGATCCAACCTACAGTGTACTCAGTCCATCCTCAACTAGGGAAGCTGCATATTTAAGACAAGCCTTTTGCAGAAGCTATCTGGGAGAATGTCAGTCTGAAATGCAGACTCAGTCCAAGCCAAGTCCCAGAGCAACTCTTACATTAACCAGTGTATTCCACATGACTCATCCCACTCCCCATAGCGGGGCCGACTGGAATGACCTACAGCCCCTAAATCTGAGAGATGGATAAGCATTGGTCTACAGAAACTGAAGTGATATTTGAAATCCCACTAATGCAACAATACCAATGAACGGGCAGCGCATCAAACCTTGAATTCTTTTGAACACACAGTAGTCCATCATGCATCACTAGCAAACAATAAAAATAGCACTCATGCCACACTCACTGTAGGTGTCGGGGTCCTCAAAATGAGCCACCTCTCCCACGGTGTACGGTGCAGGTCCACCTGTAAAGCATGGAAGGAAGAATATACTCAGACTCCGTGCACTGACAAACAATTGCAGTTACAATGACAATGTGAGAATATGACATGCGTAATGAAACACTTTGACACATGCACATACTGCATGGAAGATTTCTTAATCAACATTTACATTGGATGAGTCTCCTGCTACAGTTACACACCCTACTACACACATGCAGTGGCCAGGACAGTCATGTGGTGTCAAAGATTCACCTCCATTAGTATGCCCCAACAATATCGGGGTGCATTCATCTCATCATGGGCATCCCAGAGAGACATCCAAAAGCTGGTTACTTGTGGACTGCATGACCCCTCAAACTCAAACAGGCTATGTGGTCATTTTCAACACACACCAACCAGACACACATGTGACATATGTGTGGACAACATAGCTAACTTCACTTGACGTGAAGGCACCACTCATTTATAGCATCATAATGGTTTTACAAATTTCTGTCTAGCTATGGCGTCTACATATGTAGGTATGATGTTTCAACATCCTTTTTTCACTGGCTATTATGACCTGTAGAGTTCAAATAGAGGCATTAACGTGTCGCTTGTCTGACACAAAGGCAACACTACATTGCATACAGCTACAGGCATCCGGTATGTGTTGAAAACATGAGCTATCTGACTGCTTGCATTTGTCTTCCTACACATTGTGCAACAATTACGCAGTAGGTTTCCCTAGCATTACACACAGTCAGCTACTTATCTAGCAGATTGGGTAACAATCATCACATGTCCCCACACAGCTTTCAATTATTCACATGTAATTGATTTGTACTCACCAACATGGCCACCAATCCTGATTCCCAGGTGGATATCAGATCAGCCCAGCGGTGCTTGAGTTGATGGTCATTCCTCAGGCTACCGTAGACCCGGACCAAGTGATGGCGCACCTTCACCCACCCGACTTTACGTGCCTCCAGCATGAGTGGGAGGAAATGGCAAACAAGCCAAATAAATCCCCCCAATTCCTCCTCACCCATCCTGGCAAGCCGTGGCCTACCTGACATCTTTACAATTACAAAGGTGAAAAATTTTTAAGGAAAAGGGGAAAATGGGGAAAGGTAGAGTAGTGAAGAAAAAAGAAAACTTAAGAAAAATAGCCCAACTAACCCCACATTTAAACTACCCAGAACAGCCTCCCACAGACAAAAAAAGAAACACTGGATTTGACAAAAGTATACAAAACAGACTCAGACAATATTAGACAACAAGACAATGATGACAAAAGCACAATAGAGAAGGTACACTGGACAGAAAAGCACTAAAACACAGGACAACACTTTACACACAGCCACACAGTCTAGAATAATCTGAGACTGCAAAGTGAAAGTGAAAGTACACTCACAGTACAGATTCTGTAAACAGGATATCCTATTACATCACATCCTGCATAAAATGGCCGCCGTTTTTATTTTTCCGTTATGCGTCATATTTTCACGCATACAGATTGTGCGTCATATTTTTTGACGCATAACAGTGCACATAATGCAGAGTCAAAAATTATTTCTACATTGTTCCCTTACATTTGTGTGAGGCTGAGTTTACAGTTCTAGAGTTGAAATGTAATTCGCTGGCAAATATGAGAACGAAATATGAAAATTATTTTTGACTCTGCATTCTATGCACTCCTGTACGTCAAAAAATTATGACGCCCATGCTGTATGCTTGGAAATATGACGCATCATAGAAAATATGGTGGCCATGTAATGCAGCTTTTTAATCTATTATTTTTAATATTATATTTTTTGACTCTGCATTCTGTGCACTCCTGTACGTCAAAAAAGTATGACGCCCATGCCGTATGCGTGGAAATATGACGCATCATAGAAAATATGGTGGCCATGTAATGCAGCTTATTAATCTATTATTTTTAATATGATATTTTTTGACTCTGCATTCTGTGCACTCCTGTACGTCAAAAAATTATGACGCCCATGCTGTATGCGTGGAAATATGACGCATCATAGAAAATATGGTGGCCATGTAATGCAGCTTATTAATCTATTATTTTTAATATGATATTTTTTGACTCTGCATTCTGTGCACTCCTGTACGTCAAAAAATTATGACGCCCAAGCTGTATGCGTGGAAATATGACGCATTTTGACAAATATGTCTTAATTTTGTTGACTTGTGAAAGGAATTTTGTCATGACCAAACGGTGCTAAGTGATACACATTTGGGGGTTAGCTATGACACATGTCCCTTATTGGATGTATAGAAGGCATTCACAGTGTAATAGTAACGATTGCTCAAAAAGGTTATTACCCATATTTGTACACATATTTTGGGTAATTGCTGATGGCTAATTTCAAATGATGAATGGGATACCAGGATGTATTCCTTAGCAACAATGTGTCCACATTTATCACGGTAATCCAATTATCTATAGTCCAAACAGGTAGTGCAATTGTCACTTACACTTTTTATGGGGCTAACCATGTCCTAATAATGATTTTGTGTATCTTATATGTGTTTTACATTTGACATGTAGGCCACACATGCGCCTTATGCATGTGTTTACTTCACATGTACATAATTCTTGTATATTTGGGGGGCGGTAGAGGTGGACTTAGGCCCCCAGCACCCAAGGGTTTGCCCTTCCAGATTTGCTAATTTATCCACGGCTTTCATTTATTCTGTTATGCTACACCTGCAGCAGCAGGCTCATGGAAGGCCATAGGGTATGATTCACTGCTAGCCATTCAATAATCCCATTTGCCCATTTGACGTTTGCCCTATTGATTATTTGGAGCAATCTGACATACCATTTTGCACTGAAATTTTTTGCTAAATCTCGGCGTTCCTCATGTGCTGATGACAAATAAGTTGTTGATGTATGTGGCCCTTTATGCATTACCTGGTTTAGTGGCATGTTTCATTCGTCCTGCTAGGTTCGAACTGGGACACTACTGTGATCGGATGCTTGCAAATATTTGGTTGATTGGATGGCATTTGTTTATATGTGTGGTCCAATGTAGATCCACTATCAACTGTCTGGGTGTATGTTGTCACTGTAACTTCAAGGTCTCCTCATGAGTTAGTGGCAGCTCATCTTGTTCCAATTGGGCATTGTTTGTAGCAAAAATTGAGAGAAGCCATTGAGGACATGGTCACGTACACATGGATGGTCCCACCCTGTCACTGAACACGTGTAATGAGACTTTCAAATGAGCTACATTTTTGTGCTGAGTGAGAGAATGTCTCAGGTGTCTGGATCAGGCATGTGTCATTGCCACATTTGTACTCCTGTTGGCCTCTGTGGATGGTAATGTAGCATGAAACATCATAGCCTCTGTGCAGACATTTGTGGTGAATATTTTTTGTGTGATGAGTGTTATGTCATTATTGCTCAATGAGAAGACATTCTTCTTCAGCAATTTCAAACTAAAGGTGGGCAGAAATGAATAGGCCAAACCATGATGTGGTGTTTGTTATCTGTGTTTATTTACAATTGTGCAATAAGTGGCAATATAAGAAATTATGAAAAGAAATTATTTACAATCTGTTGGCGCATACGCACTCCAGCAGCCGTGTTTGGTTGTTCCCCCTCCTGTTGCAGGCCAGCATCCTCCTCTTCGTCGTCTTCAGGCATGTCTGGGTCTGGTTCGAGGAGGAGAATGTTCCTTTTTACACAAATATTTTGCAATATGGCACAAGTGAGTATGATCCTACAGACCATCTCTGGGGAATATAGTAGGCTACCGCCAGTGATGTCAAGGCAGCGGAACCTTGACTTGAGGATCCCAAAGGTCTGCTCAACAATGCTGCGTGTCCTCTTATGGGCGTCGTTGTATGCCCGCTCTGCAGCAGTAGTCGGGTTCCCAAATGGTGTCATTAGCCAAGGCTGGATGCCATACCCCTGATCAGCTGAAAGAAAAACACAGAATGGGATCATGTAGATGTAGGAGGCACTCTTGTACAGACCTTTGAGGGCAGTAGTTGTCTTGTGTTGTCTGTGACTCTTTTGTGTACTAATGTGACAACCTATACTTGTAGGCTAAAACTTTTGCATTGAGTTTTTTCCTTGGCTGAGCAAGTGTTTTTTAGCTGACCGTTTGTCAGCAGTATGTTTTGGGATTTTCAGTACAGTGTGCCCTCCCTAGCATTGTGACTTGTGATACAGGTGTCCGTGTGTCTTCACTGTGGGTGAGATGATAGTTCCATGCAGAGTTAAACATGAAAGTGTAGTTAACACATTCATATGAAAGTACCATGGACATCCCATACCTTAAGACTTATGCAATGTATTCATGTACAGGTTATTGTGACACTTACAATTTGCAAGGTGACATTTAGGCAACCACACTCATTAATGTCTTCACATTAAGCTGTACAGTAAATTCCAATCTGTGACAGGCTCAATGGTGACTTAAGAAACATGGCTAGTGATGTGAGGACCTCAGTGTGTTCCTGGCTAGGTGTTGCTATTGTGGTGTATGTGTTGTGTGTCCTAGAGGGTTGCTGTGCAGTGTGTATATAAGTAGGTTTTTGTACTTACCAACAAGTAGTCCATTGCCATACCGTCCATCCTGGAAGTGTTGGTTGATGGTAGAGTGACGGAAGATGAATGCGTCATGTACACTCCCAGGATATTTAGCCACAATGTTGCTGATCAATCCTTGGTGATCGACTATGGCCTGCACGTTGATTGAATGTGTGTGCTTCCTGTTGCGGTAGAGGTGTTCTGTTGCAGCAGGTGGCACAAGGCATACGTGTGTGCAGTCGATTGCACCAAGGACATGTGGGAAGCCACTGATGGCGTAGAACCCCTGTTTTGTTTCCTGCTGCTTCTGCAGTGTGTTAGGGACGCAGATGTGGAGGGGTGTCAGGCGAATGATGGCATCCAGTACTTTTGGCAGAAATGCGGAGAATGATGGTTGTGATATTCCACCAACCAGGGCACCAGTTGTTTGAAACGAGCCACTTCCCAGCAGGTGAAGTACGGCAAGCAGCTTTGTTTTTGTTGGGATGGTGTGGGGTGTCACCAAAGTTGGGGCCAACTGCTGTTCAATATTTCTCAGCAGCTGCTGAATGGCCTGCCAGTTCAACAGGTACCTCTGGATGATGTCGTGTTCCCTGAGGCCATGCAGGGTTGTTCTTGGGCGGAATATCCTCTCCTGCCTTCTGCGTTGCCTTTGGGGTCCCTGCTGTTGTTGTTGTAGCTGCTGTTGTTGCTGCAGGGCTCTGCGTCTGCGTGCACGCTGGATAAAAATCACCTCCATGTCTCCCTGTTGCTGCTCTGCTGCTCTGCTGCTCTGTTGTTTGTTCTGTGTGTTCTGATTAAATACAGGTGTGTTTGCCCCATTTTAACGCCTGCCCTGACCCAGGCGTTAAATTTTGATGCACATCGGGCTTTGCGTCATTTTTTTGCTCCGCCTCCCGCCCGAGAGTCATTTTTGCCCGGAAGCATAAATACGACGCACGGCAGTGTGCGTCGTTTTTTGGACGGGAATGCCTACCTTGCATATCATTAACGCAGGGCGGGTTGCCGCTTCCAGAAAATGACGCACACTGCAGATTTTTATCGTCCGCGGGCTCGGGCATCAGGGTTTAAATATGGGGCAACGTTTGCGCTGATTGTGCGTCAAAGTTTTTGACGCACATTCGGCGCAAACGGAGTGTAAATATGCCCCTTAGTGTGTGGGCACCCTGGCACTAGCCAAGGTGCCCCCACATCGTTCAGGGCAAATTCCCCAGACTTTGTGCGTGCAGGGACACCATTACACGCGTGCACTATACATAGGTCACTACCTATGCATAGCGTCACAATGGTAACTCCGAACATGGCCATGTAACATGTCTAAGATCATGGAATTGTCACCCAAATACCATTCTGGTATTGGGGGGACAATTCCATGATCCCCTGGGTCTCTAGCACAGAACCCGGGTACTGCCAAACTGTCTTTCCGGGGTCTCTACTGCAGCTGCTGCTGTTGCCAACCCCTCAGACAGGTTTCTGCACTCCTGGGGTCCAGACAGCCCTGGCCCAGGAAGGCAGAACAAAGGATTTCCTCTGACAGAGGGTGTTACACCCTCTCCCTTTGGAAATAGGTGTGAAGGGCTGGGGAGGAGTAGCCTACCCCAGCTTCTGGAAATGCTTTGATGGGCACAGATGGGGCCCATCTCTGCATAAGCCAGTCTACACCGGTTCAGGGATCCCCTAGCCCTGCTCTGGCGTGAAACTGGACAAAGGAAAGGGGAGTGACCACTCCCCTGACCAGTACCTCCCATGGGAGGTGCCCAGAGCTCCTCCAGTGTGTCCCAGACCCCTGCCATCTTGGAAACAGAGGTGTTGGGGCACACTGGACTGCTCTGAGTGGCCAGTGCCAGCAGGTGACGTCAGAGGCTCCTTCTGATAGGCTCTTACCTCTCTTGGTAGCCAATCCTCCTAACTTGGTAGCCAAACCTCCTTTTCTGGCTATTTAGGGTCTCTGCTTTGGGGAATTCTTCAGATAACGAATGCAAGAGCTCACCAGAGTTCCTCTGCATCTCCCTCTTCACCTTCTACCAAAGGATTGACCGCTGACTCCTCCAGGACGCTTGCAAAACAGCAACAAAGTAGCAAGATGACTACCAGAAACTTTGTAGCGCCTAATCCTGCCGGCTTTCTCGACTGTTTCCAGGTGGTGCATGCTCTGGGGGTAGCCTGCCTCCACCCTGCACCAGAAGCTCCGAAGAAATCTCCTGTGGGTCGACGGAATCTTCCCCGCTAACGCAGGCACCAAAAGACTGCAACACTGGTCCTCTCATCCTGACGAGCATGGTCCCTGGAACACAGCAACTCTGTCCAAGTGACTCCCACAGTCCAGTGACTCTTCAGTCCAAGTTTGGTGGAGGTAAGTCCTTGCCTCCCCACGCTAGACTGCAAAGCTGTGAACCCCGTGATTTGCAGCTGCTCCGGCTCCTGTGCACTCTTCCAGGATTTCCTTCATGCACATCCACGTCTGGGTCCCCAGCACTCCGTCCTGCAGTGCACAACCTTCTGAGTTGTCCTCCGGCATCGTGGGATTCCCTTTTGTGACTTTGCATGGACTCCGGTTCACTTTTCTTCTAAGTGCCTGTTGGGGTACTTCTGTGGGTACTGCCTGCTTCTGTGAGGGCTCTCTGAGTTGCTGAGCATCTCCTCTGTCTCCTTCTCCAAAAGCAACATCCTGTTCCCTCCTGGTCCTCAGCAGCACCCAAAAACCTCTACAGCGACCCTTGCAGCTAGCAAGGCTTGTTAGCGGTATTTCTGCATGGGAACACCTCTGCACGCTTCATCGCAACGTGGGAAATGCGTCTTCCAAAGGAAAAGTCCCTAGTCCTCTTCTTTCATGCAGAAGTCCAAGCTTCTTCCAACTGGTGGCAGCTTCCTTGCACCTTCAGCTGGGGTTTCCTGGGCTCCTGCCCCCCCTGGACACTGTCGCAACTATTGGACTCGGTCCCCTTGTCTTACAGATACTCAGGTCCAGAAATCCATTGTCAGTGCACTGCTGGTGTTTGTTCTTCCTGCAGAATCCCCCTATTACCGACTTCTGTGCTCTCTGGGGGTAGTAGGTGCACTTTACTCCTACTTTTCAGGGTCTTGGGGTGGGGTATTTTTCTAACCCTCACTGTTTTCTTACAGTCCCAGCGACCCTCTACAAGCTCACATAGGTCTGGGGTCCATTCGTGGTTCGCATTCCACTTTTGGAGTATATGGTTTGTGTTGCCCCTCTACCTACGTGCTCCTGTTGCAATCTATTGTAATTCTACACTGTTTGCATTACTTTTCTTGCTATTACTTACCTAACTTTGGTTTTTGTACATATAACTTGTGTATATATATTACCTTCTCACTGAGATACTTTTGGCATATTGTCATAAAAATAAAGTACCTTTATTTTTAGTAACTCTGTGTATCGTGTTTTCTTATGATATTGTGCATATGATATAAGTGGTATAGTAGGAGCTTTGCATGTCTCCTAGTTCAGCCTAAGCTGCTTTGCCATAGCTACCTTCTATCAGTCTAAGCTGCTAGAAACACCTCTTCTAAACTAATAAGGGATAACTGGACCTGGCACAAGGTGTAAGTACCTCTAGTACACACTACAAGCCAGGCCAGCCTCCTACATCCTCCCCTATGGAAGGTCAGCAAACTAGTGAGGAATCTGATAGAAAATGGTCCACAGTGGTACATACCGTCACTGCCGGCATAGATCCCCATTGGCCACTCTACCACAGAGGGCCCAATATTAACCAATGAGGAATTGCACGGCGGTTCACGACTGCCTACCACCACGGCGCACAACGTCAGTGGCATTACCTCACTTCCACCTGTCCCTCAACACAGGACAGGCAGTCGCCATTTCAGGGGGGTGGACAGGCCTATCAATTATTGCTGCATCACAGGATCAGTAGGCACATACTTCACTAATTACACAGTCCCATTACATGTTTGTAGATTGTGGAGTGCTGTTGTGGCTCCATTGTTCAGTTTGTAACAGGCTACTTACTCTTGTGTCCCTTAGATACCTACCGCTGCGTATGCATAGGAGATGGAGACATACCCCCGTGTACAGACCCCTGGTGGACATGGCTACACTGGAGGACAGGCACATAATACACACCTTTAGACTGGACAGGACCACAATCACAGAGCTGTGTGCTCAATTGGAGCCTGGCCTGATATCTGCTATCTGTCACCCCACAGGGATCCCCCCTCTTGTGCAAGTGCTATCTGTTCTCTATTTCCTGGCACCTGCTTCTTTCCAAGTGAGAGTGGGCTTGGCAGCAGGAATGTTACAGCCAATGTTCTCAATTGTGCTGACAAGAGTGTTGTCTGCCCTGATAAAACATATGTGCAGCTACATAGCATTCCCCCAGGTTGAGGATTTGGCCACTGTGAAGGCGAGATTCTATGCAATGGGACATATCCCCAATATATTTGGTGCGATTGACAGAACACATATTGCATTTGCACCCCCCGTCCAGAATGAATAGGTGTTCAGGAATCGGAAGAGTTTCCAGTCCATGAATGTGCAGATGGTGTGCTTGATGGACCAGTACATCTCCCACGTCAATGCTAAGTATCCTGGTTCGGTGCCTGATGCCTTTGTTCTGAGGAATAGCAGCATCCCAAATGTGATGTCAAAACTACAGAGGCACAGGGTGTGGCTAATAGATAAGTCCTGGTTCCTACCCAGTATATGTTGGTTTATGCCTGTGGTGTTGGCCATATAGGATAGTGTGTGGCTAAATGTTGTCCCTCAATATTTGCAGGTGACTCTGGTTACCAAACCTGTCATGGCTGCTGACCCCTGTGAGGAATGCCAGGACAAGGGCAGAAGAACGTTATAATGAGGCACATGGGCGTACCAGAAGGATCATTGAAAGGACCTTTGGTCTCCTGAAGGCCAGGTTCAGATGCCTCCATCTGACAGGTGGATCCTTGTGCTACTCACCCAAGAAGGTCTGCCAGATATTAGTGGCATGCTGCATGTTGCACAACCTGGCCTTCAGACGGCATGTACCTTTTCTTCAGGAGAAGGAGACTGGAGATGCCCCTATGGCAGCAGTGGACCCTGAGGACAGTGAGAATGAGGAGGCAGAGGATGAGGATGCGGACAACAGGACATTGGTAATACGTCAGTACTTCCAATGACACACAGGTGAGACAGTGCAACTTTACATTTCTATGAGTATTGTTGTATTCTGCGTGGCATTGCCATGCTGGCATTACCCACTTCTTAGCCGTACTTGCTGTTACTTCTGGATATTAATTTTGCAGATGTTGGTGAAATGACACATTCTCCTAGTGTGATAACAACAGCCAGCTACAGGTCATTATTTCTATGCTCATTGTATGTACAGTCCATTTGAAATGGTTGTAGCTGTTTCAATCAATACAAATTTGAAATACATCAATTACTAGTAGTCGATTTTTATCCAAGGGTGTTTATTGTAGTGCTCAAATATAGAGGGGAAAGTGCAATGGGATGGGGTGATGATGGATGAAAGTCCAGGCTATTGTTCCAATCTGTTTGTAGCACAGGTGCATTGTCCATGGGGACATCAAAAGGGAGCAATGGCAGGCCAAGGTGGACAGGAGAGTCATTTCCTGGTGGCTTTCTTGGCAAGTGTCCTGTGGCGGGGCCTCCTGGCCACTAGCTGCAGCCAAAATGAAGGGCTGTTCAGATGACTGGCTAGTGGTAGGGGCCCACTGGTGTGACACTGCCTCCCTCATAATGTTGCCCATGTCTGCCAGCACCCCTGCTATGGAGATCAGGGTGTTGTTGATGGCCTGCAAGTCCTCCCTGATCTGCTGATACTGTCCCTCCTACAGCCTCCTGTTACCCTGCACATTGTCTAGGTTCTGGCTCATCGTGTCCTGGGAATGTTGATAGGCTCCCAGGACCTCAGTGAGTGCCTACTGGAGAGTCGTTTCCCTGGTACTGTCCTCCCCCAGTGCACAGCAGTCCTCCCAATGTCCCTGTTGGCCTGTGCCTCTGTCCCCTGAACGGTGTGCCCACTGCCACTGACCCCAGGTCCCTGATTGTCTTGTGTGCGAGGTGTGGCCTGGGGTCCCTGTACAGGTGGGCACACTGCTGATTGATGTGTCCTGGGGACAGAGGTCTAGGTACACTGGGTGGGTGCTGTGGTGTTTGATCCTGATGGGGGAAGCTCTGTGGTGGTCTGTAACTGGGCTTGAGCGACTGACTGTCCAGTGGTCCCCGATGGGCCAGGTAGATCATCCAGATCCTGAATTCCAGAGTTACTGTCATCACTGTGGGCCTCTTCTATTGGGGGACTGGATAGTGGTGGCACCTCATCTCCAGTGACATTGGCTGGGGTACCTGTGGGGATGTAAATGATGTATTATGTTTCAGGTATCTGACATTTGTACTTCTGTAGCTTGCTCTCTATGGTTGTTGTTCCCCAGCCAGCTTTTTCTCATATATGTTGGTGTATAGTGGTTATGTTAGTATCTCTATGCTGTGCATGCTCTTGTGATCAGTGTCCATGCAGGGCTGGGAGGGATGTCCATACATTGGTACAGCATGCAGGGTTTGGCATTGGGATTAGTGTGATGTGATAGTGGAGTGTGTGGGATGGAGTAGAGTGATGGGAGTGAGGGTGAGGGTATGTGATGGCTTGCAGGTATGGTTCTGATAATTGTTAAAAGTAGACTTACCAGTGTCCAGTCCGCCAACTCCGACGAGTCCCGCAGGATGCAATATTGCCAGTACCTGCTCCTCCCATGCTGTGAGTTGTGGGGGAGGAGGTGAGGGGTCCACCACCAGTCCTCTGTATAGCGAGCTGGTGTCTTGCTGCTATGGAACATACCTTCCCCCGTAGGTTGTTCCACCTCTTCCTGATGTCATCCCTTGTTCTTGGGTGCTGTCCCATGGCGTTGACCCTGTCCACGATTCTCTGCCATAGCTCCATCTTCTTTGCTATTGATATCTGCTGCACCTGTGCTCCAAATAGCTGTGGCTCTACCCTGACAATTTCCTCCACCATGACCTTTAACTCCTCCTCAGTGAAATGGGGGTGCCTTTGTGGTGCAATGGGTGTTATGTGATGTGTGTTGGTGAGGGTGTGTTGGGTAATGTGTTGGGGTGTGTGATGTGGAATGCGTGAGGGGTGTATGGGTGTGTGTGGTATGTGGTATGTGTGTCTAGTTGTGGCAGTGGTCTTGGTGTCTGTCTGCTTGAAATGATTTTAATTCGTAAGGGGCTGTGGATAATGTGGGTGTGTTTTGTATAATGGTGTGGGTGTGTGGATGTGGTGTATGTATGGCTGTCAGGTATGTGTAGTTTGAATTGTCCAATGCAGTGTTGTTTTGTACGTGGGTGTCCGCTGTGAGCGCGGCGGTATGTACTACCAATGGTTTAACGCCGTTGAATGTCTGCCTTGGTGATTCGTGGGTCATAATTTGATTGGCATTGTTCTGTTGGCATTACGGTGTGGGTTTCGGGACCACCACATTAGCACTGACCTTTGGGCTGGGGGATTTGTGTATGTGGCTGTGTTCTGTCGGATTGGTGTGTGTGTGTGTCATAATATGGTGGATGGATATTTGCCAACGCAGAGGAAAGTTGGCAGCCATCAGCACGGCGGTAAGCGACATTTACCGCCAATGTCATAATGAGGGCCAAAGTGTTAAAATATATTTTGTCTGGCTTTAGACAGCAAGGAAAGCTTCCACTGCAGTTATTAACTGAAATCCTCTATTGTCATAGAGATAATACATGGTACATTAAAAAATCAACTGTCAAAAGTCTGTGTCTCTATAGTTTTGAAATGGTCTTACACAATTCTGCTTGTGTCCCCTTGTGTTGATGAATATGAGAAGTACAGGAAGACAGGCTTATCACCCTATGAAATTAACATGAGCAGAGCAATTACATTTGCACATGTATCTTCAGCTGAATTAATTTCACTTACTGATGACATTGTTCTGGATTATTGCAAAGGTCTGGTAAAATCTGTCTCTTGCCAGGTGGATGCAGTCACAGACGACTACAGAGATACTCCCTGTCACAGCCTGAATGCAAGGGTCTGGAATCTCACGCATAAACATGTCCCAGGGGATGTTAGGACGAATGGTGGAGTGGCCCTTATCAAGTTATCGAGCAGTCAAGTGGGTGGGAGTGCCTCAATGGTTCCAAACTGCTCATATGAAGAGATTTAGAGCAGATGAAACCATGGAAGTGGCAGATAAGGTTGATGATCAAGATGCACAGATTGCTGAACAAGGTGATGGTTCAAGTGAGAGTCTAGGCCAAGTTCACAGTGTGCATACAGGATGAGGTGAAGAATATTCTTGTGAAGAAATTTCTTTTTAAACTAGTGAAGATCAAGTTGAAAGTCAAGTTGAAAATTCACAGAAACATCTAAAGAGACAGTCTCAAGTGAGTGAGAGTTCAGATGAAGAGCTTGAATATCTAGAAGCCCAGTTACAACATAATCAGAGTTAAGGACTGTTGCCATGCACAAGAGCTAAGCGTGGGTGGCAGCAGGAAGAAGTAGACTCTGATCAAAATGACAATCTTGATAAGCTGCAGCTGAAATTAAGAGTTGAAAAGAACACCTTTGGAAGAAGCAAATTGTGGAAGGAACAAACAATTGGAAATATGAAAAAAGACCATTTCAAGTAAGAGCTGAAGTTCAGAGAGAACCCGAGAACTGAAGACTGTCACTGAAAAAGTAGGGTCTGAAGAAATTCCCACAAAGAGAACTTGTAAGAAGAAACGCTATGAGCTAGAGTTCAAGCCAAGAAAAGAGTCAGCCTTGGAGACTAACAAGAGTGATACCTCTAAAAGATCAACCAGAATGAGAGTACATAATTGGAAGTATGCTACATCAGAATGGGAAAATTAAACTAGATACTTTTTGCTTAAATGTTTCCTGCCCATGCTATAAGAGAAGAAGATAAAGAACTTGCCTTTTACTGCAATAATTTGTTTTTACTTTTTGTTTTTGTTTTTAGTTCCTAACATGAAGATGGGATACAGAACCTGCTGTAAAATTTTAGGGATATCATTTTTAACTTTAATATTAGTGACATTAGTTGGCCTTTTGGTGTGCTTACTTATTCATGTGAGAAATGTTCCAAAACAATTCTATTACTATAAAGAATTATAAGGAATTAGGACCCAAAGTATCAGTACATGAAAATAATTTAGTTAGTGTTTTTAAAGATAGATATATACAAGAATGATCAGGGAGTTTGTTGATATTATGAGGGTTTATGGCTGTTTTGAGTGTTTTCTTTTTCTAAGCTAGGAAAGGGATTGTAGGAAAGTACCATCTTGCCTGGCATGTTACCCTCATTTTTACTGTATGTATGTTTGTTTTTGCCTGTGTCACTGGGATCCTGCTAGCCAGGACCCCAGTGCTCATAAAGTGTGCCCTGTATGTGTTCCCTGTGTGGTGCCTAACTGTATCACTGAGGCTCAGCTAACCAGAACCTCAGTGTTTATGCTCTCTCTGCTTTTAAAATTGTCACTGCAGGCTAGTGACTAATTTTACCAATTCTGATTGGCACACTGGAACACCCTTATAATTCCCAGGGTATTGAGATTCAAGGAGATCCATATGGGCTGCAGGATTTCTTTTGCCACCCATAGGGAGCTCAGACAATTCTTACACAGGACTACCACTGCAGCCTGAGTGAAATAACGTCCACGTTATTTCACAGCCATTTTACACTGCACTTAAGTAACTTATAAGTCACCTATATGTCTAACCCTCACTTAGTGAAGGTAAGGTGCAAAGCTACTTAGTGTGAGGGCACCCTGGCACTAGCCAAGGTGCCCCCACATTGTTCAGGGCAAATTCCCCAGACTTTGTGAGTGCGGGGACACCATTACACATGTGCACTACATATAGGTCAATACCTATATGTAGCGTCACCATGGTAACTTGAAATATGGCCATGTAACATGTCTAGGATCAGGGAATTGTCACCCCAATACCATTCTGGTATTGGGGGGACAATTCAATGCATCCCTGGGGCTCCAGCCGGGGTACTGCCAAACTAACTTTCCGGTGTTTTCTCTGCAGCTACCGCTGCTGCCAAACCTCAGACAGGTTTCTGCCCCCCATGCAGAGGTGTGAGGGCACAATGGACACCTCTGAGTGGCCAGTGCCAGGAGGTGACGTCAGAGACCCCTCCCAATCCTCCTCTGAGGGCTACTTAGGGTCTCTCCTCTGGGTATCTCACCAGATAACGAATGCAAGAGCTCACCAGAGTTCCTCTGCACTTCCCTCTTCGACTTCTGCCAAGGATCGACTGCTGACTACTCCAGGACGCCTGCAAAACCGCAACAAAGTAGCAAGAAGACTACCAGCAACATTGTAGCGCCTCATCCTGCCGGCTTTCTCGACTGTTTCCTGGTGGTGCATGCTCTGAGGTCTGTCTGCCTTCACCCTGCACCTGAAGCCAAGAAGAAATCTCCCATGGGTCGACAGAATCTTCCCCCTGCCAATGCAGGTACCAAACTTCTGCATCACCGGTCCTCTGGGTCCCCTCTAATCTTGACGAGCGTGGTCCCAGGAACACAGGAGCTGGATCCAAGTGTCCCCGACAGTCCAGTGGCCCTTCTGTCAAACTTTGGTGGAGGTAAGTCCTTGCCTCCCCACGCCAGACAGTAATACTGCGTACTGCGTGAACTTCAGCTGCTCGGGCTTCTGTGTACTTTTGCAAGACTTTCTTTGTGCACAGCCTAGCCCAGGTCCCCAGCACTCCGTCCTGCATTGCCCAACTCGCTGAGTTGGACTCCAACTTCTTGGGACTCCCTTTTGTTGTGCTGAGTCGACCGTCATGCTCAGATCTTCTGAACAGCTGTTCAGGTACTTCTGCGGGTGCTGCCTGCTTCTGCATGGGCTCTCCGTATTGCTGAACGCCCCCTCTGTCTCCTCCTCCAAGGTGCGACCTCCTGGGCCTTCCTGGGCCGTGGCAGCACCCAAAATCCTCAACCGTGACTCTTGCAGCAAGCAAGGCTTGCTTGCGGTCATTCGACATGGAAACAATTCTGCATCCTCCAGCACGCCAGATATCTTCTGACCAAAGGAGAAGTTCCTAGCACCTTCCGTTAGGCTTCTTCCACCTGGAGGCAGCCCTTTTGCACCTTCATCCGGGGTTTAATGGGCTCCTGCCCCCCTGGACACTTGCGTGACTCTTGGATTTGGTCCCCTTCCTTTACAGGTCCTCAGGTCCAGGAATCCATCTTCAGTGCTTTGCAGTCAGTTGTTGTCTTTGCAGGATCCCCTATCTCGACTTTACTGTCTTTCTGGGGTAGTAGGGTAGCTTTACTCTTAGTTTTCAGGGTCTTGGATGGGGTATCTTGGACACCCTTAGTGTTTTCTTATATTCCCAGCGACCCTCTACACATTACACTAGGCCTGGGGTCCATTCTTGGTTCGCATTCCACTTTTGGAGTATATGGTTTGTGTTGCCCCTAGGCCTATTGTCTCCTATTGCATTCTATTGTGTTCTACAGTGAATCCACTACTTTTTTAACTGTTTACTTACCTGATTTTGGTCTGTGTGTATATTTTGTGTATTTTACTTACCTCCTAAGGGAGTATATCCTCTGAGATACTTTTGGCATATTGTCACTAAAATAAAGTACCTTTATTGTGTTTTCTTATGATATAGTGCTAAGTCATATAAGTGGTATAGTAGGAGCTTTGCATGTCTCCTAGTTCAGCCTAAGCTGCTCTGCTATAGCTACCTCTATCATCCTAAGCTGATAGAACACTTCTAATCTACTAATAAGGGATAACTGGACCTGGCACAAGATGTAAGTACCACTAGGTACCCACTATAAGCCAGGCCAGCCTCCTACAGAGACAAAGGATGAGCAACTGGAGTTTTGTTACTCACTCTCTTGAAAAGTATTTGTGTTAGAAATGGGGTCTCTAGTTGGCAGAGGTACACAAGTCACAACACAATCCAAATTCTCTTGCGCCCACCTCCTGGTAGCTTGGCGCTGAGCAGTCAAGCTTAACTTAGAAGGAAATGTGTAAAGTATTTGTGCAATACATCATACCGTAACACAATGAAAACACCACAAGAATACACCACGCAGGTTTAGAAAAATATATAATATTTATCTGAATACAATAAGGTAAAGACAACAAAAATCAAATAAGCACAAGTTGAGATATCACTTTTTAAAGATTTAAAAGCGTCTCAGATCTTAAGAAACAGTGGTTGTACCCTTGTAATCCACAGCACCTGAGAAACATCAAAAATAAGACACACTGGGACAGCAGAGGAGGAGATGTGTGGAAAAATAAGGTGTTGTGTTGAATTTTCCAGCACATATGATGCGTCGTTTAATTCCATGCTGCAAGGTGATGTGTCGATTTCCGGGATCGCAGCCCTGGTTACTCACTGCTATGCAGGGATATTTGGACACCCAGGGATGATGTGGTGAAAATCCTTGACATGCTGAGAGAAGGAGCAGATGCTGCGTCAATCTGGTTGGTAATGTGGTGAAATTTCAGCCACGAGGCAGGCACTGCATTGGATTTCGGGCTGCAAAGCCGGTGCTGCGTCATTCCGGTCGACGATGCAGCTATTTTCCAGCCGCGATGCAGGTGCTGCAGTGATTTCTGCAGGCTCTGCGTTGATTTTCCAATGCACGAGGATTTCTTGAAGAGGTGAAGTCTTTGTTGGCCCTGAGACTTTAGAAACAGGAGGCAAGCTCAATCCAAGCCCTTGGAAAGCGCTTTGGGAGGAAGGCAGATTCCTTCCAGCAGAGTCAGGAGAACCAGGCAGCAAGGCAACAAGCAGGACAACAGTCCTTTAGCAAAGCAGTCCAGATTAGTTCTTTGGGCAACCAGGCAGTCTCTCTGACAAAGTCCAGGTGTAGGTCCAGAAGTGTTTAATTTGGTGGGATCACAGACCCAAGTTTTATACCAAAAAATCCCTTTGAAGTGGGGGAAACTTTAAAGAGTGATTTCAGCCCAGTCCTGTCTGCCAGGATCCCACTGGGGAGTTATCAGTCCTTTGTGTGAGGGGAGGTCACTGCACTTTGAAGTGTAAGAGAGAGCCTCTCCTCCCTCCTTGCCCAGGGAGTCCCATTCAGTATGCAGATGAATGCAGAGTATCCTGTGTTTATGGTTGTCTGGGTGTAATGCACAAGGGGAGCTGTCAACCAGCACAGCCCAGATGTGGATTGGAGACAGGGCTGTAAGGCAAAGATGGCGGTAAGTGCATAGAAATGGCCACTTTCTAAAAGTGCATTAATAAAATAATAATATTAAATCCAACTTTACCAGTAAGTACGATTTTCTATTACCATTCAGGCAATACCAAGCCTGACAGGGCTACTCCTTCCAGATCCGAATCTACTGCTTAAAATTATATGAAGGCAGTTCTAGTGCTAGCCTATGAGTGGAGCAGGCCTTACAGTAGTGAAAAACACAGTTTTCACTACCAGGACATGTAAAACACACAGGTCCATGTCCTGCCTCTTACTTACATACCACCCTTCCCTATTGGTTACCTAGGACCTACCTTAGGGGTGACTTATATGAAGAAAAAGGGCAGTTGAAGGCTTGGCAAGTAGTTTTAAATGCCGAGGCGAAGTGGCAGTGAAACTGCACACACAGGCCTTGCCATGGTAGGCCTGAGACATTTTTAAAGTGGCTACTTATGTGGGTTGCACAATCAGTGCTGCAGGCCGACTAGTAGCATTTCATTTACAGGCCCTGGGCACATGTAGTGCACTTTGCTACGGACATACAGGTAAATTAAATATGCCAATTGGGAAGTAACTAATGTTACAATGTATAGGGGAGAGAGCATATGCACTTTAGCAATGGACAGCAGTGGTAAAGTAGGCAGAGCCCTAAACCTAGCAAAAACAGGTCAGAATAAAAGGAGGGAGGCAGGCGAAAAGTTGGGGGATGACCACCTTAAGGCTGTCATGTCTAACAGTTTGTTTCTATCATTAATAATGACAAGTCTTTATCTTCATACCAGACTGATTTTAATGTGACACTGGAGAATGTATTCATTAGTGAATGGTTGCATGATGGATTCATGCATGTCTGAATCACGCATGCCTTAAGAACACGGTCACAACAATGACTGTGTCTTTACCAAGCATGCCTTTACCACGCATGCCTTTACCTCGAATTTCATTGTAAAATCATGTTTGCTAAAGGAGCATGCATGTTAAGTTGTCCCCTGCCCTGCCCCCGTACACGTGATACCATACTATGCAATTCACCTCCCCAGCCCTTAAAACTGCCCCTTTAAAAAGGAACCCCACCCCACCCCACCCTGCCCCACCCTGAACCCTAAACCTACCCCACCCTGTCCTAAAAGCTACCCCAAAACCCTGACGTGAACCCTTAAACCTACCCAACCCTGACTCCTGCACCCTGAAGACTAAAACCTATCCTGTCCTGTCCTAAAAACTACCTGCCCCAATGCAATCCTGTCCTGAACCCTGAAACCTACTCCACCCTGTCCTAAAAACTACCCCACCCCACTTGAAACCTAAACCCTACTGCACCCTGTTCTAAAAACTACCACAACCCCTGAATCCTAAAGCCTACCCCACACTGTGCTAAAAACTACCCCAACCCCTAAACCTTAAACCAACCCTGCCCTGTCCTAAAAATAACTTTGACCTCCTGCCCCCACCCTGAACACTAAATCCTACCCACCTTTTCCTAAAAACTACCCCAACCCCCACTTTGAACCCTAAAACCTTTCCTAAAAACTACCATGACCCCCCTGCACCGTAAAGCCTACCCAGCCCTGTCCTAAAAACTACCCTATGCCTGCCCTGAACCCTAAAATCTACCTCTCCCTGTCCTAAAAGGTACCCCAAACCCCATAACCCTGAACCCTAAAACCTAGCCACCCTGTCCTAAAAACTAGTCTGACCACCTGTCCCTGCCGTGAACCCTAAAACCTACCCACCCTGTTCTAAAAACTACCCTAACCCTCCACCCCTGCCCTGAACCTTTAAACCAACCCCACCTTCCCCTCAAAACTACCCCGCTCCTAACCCTGAAACCTACCCTGCCGGTTCTAAAAACTACCCTCACACCCCTGCCCCTGAACCCTAAACCCTACCCCAACCTGTCCAACTCCACCCAGCCCTGAAGCCTAAAACCTATCCAGCCCTGTCCTAAAAACTACACAGACCTCCCACCCCCAGCCTGAACCCTAACACCTACCCTACCCTTTCCTAAATACTACCCCACCCTAAACCCTAAAACCTACCTGTCCTGTCCTAAAAACGACTCTGCCCCAACCTGAATGCTAAAACATACCCCGCCCTGTCCTAAAAACCACATCGACCCCCGCCCCTGCCCTGAAACCTAAAACCTACCCCACCCTGTCCTAAAACCTCCCACCTACCCCAACCCCACTTACCAAGCAGCATATTCCTCTCCCACCTGTTCCCACTGTCAGCTGAACCACGCATATTCATGGTGCCTTAACCACGCATTTGAGTGGTTCAGGCACATGCATGGTTCAGGCAAACATGGTAACGCTTGTGTGGTTACGGCCTGCATGGTTACGCCCTGCCTTGTTACGGCTGCGTAGTAAATGCTCTTTACCCCTAGTGAATATTATAAAGTATGATAAATATTTGGAAGAGCTGAAAGTAATATGAATGCTGTTTATCCATGTTTATTAAGTAAGGAAGAGCATGATTTCATTTGGTAGGTAGGTAGAATTGGTAAGTAATTTAGAAGAATGTGAGACTGCTATGGAAGAGACCAGGGAAGAAAAAGATTTTAGTTTGTCAAGTTTACACCGAAGATTGGAAACGTAGCGAGAAAGGAGATGTGAAATGTGTATGGTAACATGTAGTCCTATAGAAGGGGGTAAGGCAGAATTTATTGGTGAAAGCAGATGTTATATAACCTATGAAGTTAGTGTAGCATTTCTAACTGAAAGAAGTGGATGTGTTTGTGTGACAGAGCTTTAGTTTATTCTAGAATTTATCAAGTAGAAGAATTGAATGAGGAACGGAATTTGACAAGAATGAAGAAATGTTTTGGGTAAGTGGTTGTGTGGTAAAGCACGTTAGTGCCGACTTACAGCCCCCATTTAAAAATGCATATTTTAATTGATAATTTTCTGTCTTGCTGTAACTCATTACATGGCTTTTCATTCATGCAATAAGTTACTGAGAAATCACTGTTCATGTTGCTTGTTCTATTAAGTGTTGATGCCCTCTAGTCTGTCCAAGTCTGAGCAAACAGAACACAATGCTCTACGTAATCTGATTGTCCAAGGAGACAGCTCCACATTTGCAGACATATCATAGTGTTGAACTTGCAGCTCTGACACAGTGTGGCATGAACAGTGCTTTTCTTATAAACTGCATTTGTGGCATGTTCTAAAAAAAAATATTTTTGGTCCCTCTGAAGAACTTTCTGTACCAATGAAGTTAGTAAATAATATAAAAATCAATCCACATTTCAAATTTAATGTCAACATTTCAACCCTAAAACAACAAAATTCATTCAGGCGGGTCATCATCAGGACAGAATATTGAGATAGGAAGCACCCCTCCTTGATACCAATCAGACACATCACAGTCATGTTAACAGTAAAACATTGCCAATCGGCAATCCATTTCATGAAGCCTTGCTGTTCTATCAATAGTGCCACTCTTTAACATCACCATCTAATGGCTTGTGGAAGGTCATAAATCGTTCCATGAAAAGGAGCCACTTGATTAAGGTCCTTTAAAATGTGACAGCAGGGTTCTATATCGTAGTTAACATAGGATCAAGGATCCATGCTCCTGATTTAATCAGGATAAATGTTCTAATTTTAGCTGGTAGTGTAGCAGCGCGATGAGTCCATTTTTTGAAAAAACCTGTAGCTCACAATACCGAGGGCCTCATTATGAGTTTGATGGGCAGCAGAGGCCGCCCGCCACTGTTTGGGTCGGAAGACCGCCACTGCGGTCTTCTGCCCGCTGGTCCTATAGCAAATTTCCCTCTGGGCCAGCGGGAAACTCTCCACAACATAGATGCCGGCTCGTAATCTAGCGGCAGCAATGGTTGCTGTGCATCGGGTATGACAGCACCCATCACACTTTTCACTTCTTGTAAATCAGGCAGGGAAAGCTCAACAGGTCTGCCCCTGGGGGCCCCTGCACAACCTTTGCCAAGTGCAGGGGCAGTGAAGGGGCCTCTATGGGCCCCCCAGCACCCCATCTCTGCCAGCCTTTGCATGGCAGTAGAACCGCCATGCAAAAGCTGGTGGACACGGGAGTCGTAATCCCCATGGCCGCGCTGTCCTGGCGAATTAAGACTGGTGCTTTCGCCACAGTTGTAATTTGGAGGTCGGACTGCCACACTCGTAATGAGGGCCCTAATGTTAGCGGTGTTCATTAGAGACATCAAGCTTTTAATCACAGTTTTGTTTCAGTTTTAATGTAAATAGCACAGTAGTACTTTTATCAACATATGATTCACTTACACTGCGCCGTCATACAGGAGCACCGTGACTTCTTTACTTTAAGCTGTGGAATTTAAGTTTCCAATAAATGTGATATTTTATTCACAAACTTCATCAGTGCAGAAAGTTCTTTATAGAACAACCACTATTGTGGAAGTTATTTCATATTCTTCCCCCAGAGGGACCAAAAATCTTTTTGTTATATTATTCACTTACCCAGATCCCACGGTACTGGGTTGCCCCATTTTTTCAAGACATTTTGTGCAATATTCAGCAGAGGAGCACTTCCACTGGGATTATCCTAGAATGAGGCATGAAGTGCCTAAGATGCAGCTTGGCTGACTCTGATGCTGATTGTGTCCGCTACCCTCTACTGGAAAAATGGCCTATAGTACACCAAAGCGGCTTCCGGGTATATAGTTAACCCAGGTATGGGGGGTTCAGGCTGTCTAAATAGATCTTCCAGAGGATACTTCCACTATGCTCGTAATAGTATAGGTAGTTACAGATAGGAGTGTACCAAACACAATGACATAACCATGGTTGAACTGTTTATCTTTTTCACTATCTTTTAATGTTGTTCTCCATGCTTTGTCTTGTTTGCCTAATAATTGCAGCCCATGTTTATTTGCATCTTGTGTCTCATCTTGGGTACTCTTAATGGCAATGAAAGGGTAGATCTGTTCCCACGATCTCCTTGGTAATCTGAGTAGTCATGTTCAAGGTTGCCAAACCCATCTGGTTCCCTTGTGTGTTTAGGGGTTCAGACAGGGCACTGTGAGCTAAGTAGGAACTGTGTCAACATTTTCTGACAGTATATGCGACTGAGTCCCTGTATACTGACGTTTATGTTGACCAGACACAAGGTCCTTCTCAATTTGTAGGAACTGTATAACAGTTCTGGACATATTGGGGCTATCATTCCTCCTATGGAAATAGCTGTGAATGATGTAAAGATTGGGGTTTTGTCTAGAATTATCAATAGACTTGCATTGGATACAGTAGGGGCTTTTATGCTGTTGAATGTAGAGATGTTGGCAATTAGAGCCATGGTGATGCAGAACCGTCTTGCCCTAGACATTATCTTGGCAAAGGAGGGCGGAGTCTGTAAGGTAATTTGGGCAAATAATTGTTGTACTTGTATCCCTGATTATAGCGGACTGATTGATTAATATATTAATCTGACTTATGAAATTAAATTAATAGAAGAGTGAGGTGTCTGGGAAACTGTAGGGTCCTGGATAGAGGAGATAGTGAATGGTTTTACAAAAATAGGTGAGTGGCTTAATAGTGTTCTTTGGTGGTGGAGTTCTGCAAGCCGATCTAACACCAATAATAATAATGTTGATTTGTGTCATTTCTTTGTTGTTTTTTCTTAAAAATAAGAAAGTGTACATTGGATGGATATTATACTAAGAAACAAAGAAACAGTGTAATATAAAGTCTTCAAAAAGGAGATCAATGGACTATCTTGAGATGAAAAACTATCTAGATGAAACATTCCAACAGATGAGACGAATAGAGGAGAATGCTTGAAGAACTGAAAAGCTGAAGACTTCAAAGTCTAATGCTTAAATTAATAAATGTATTAATGTTTGCGGAGTGATTCTTAAAATATTTGGGGAGATCTGTGTAGCATTTTAGAAATATGCACAATGTGCAAATATTGAGTGAAAATTATTTTTGAACAATGAATGAATGTATCAATCAATCAATCAATCAAGTGGATTTATGTAGAGTGACTAATCACCCAAGAGGTTACTCAGGCACTTGTGGGTCATGATGGTTCAGGTTAATCAGTCGAATAGCCAGACCTTGAGTGGTGTACAGAATTCTAGTACAGAGGTGGAGGTCCATATCTGCAGAGGGAGGTCATTCCAGGATTTCGCCATGAGGTAGGAGAAGGAGCATCCTCTGCTGTTGCTTCAGTGGATGCAGGGGATCCAGGTGAGTGAGAGGGAGGCAGAGAGTAGTTGTCTGGTAGGGAGTTGATGTAGTCTGGTCCTTGGTTGTGCAGTTTGTAGGGGTGGATCATCACTTTGAATTGTCAACTCTTCTGTATGGGGAGCCAGTGGAGTTTTCTGAGATGGGTGGTGGTGTAGGTCCATCTGGGGAGGCGGAGGATGAATCTGGCAGTGCAACTTTGTATGCTCTTGAGTCCCTGCAGAAGGTGTGTGGTGATCACAGCATGGAGTGCTTTGCCATAGTCTAATTGGCTGGTGACTACGGCCTGAGGGATAGTACATCTAGTGTTAAACTGGAGCCATTTGAACTGTTCGTAACATCCGAAGTGTATGAAAGCAGGCAGGGGCAATTTTATTGGTGTGGGACTTCATGACCTGTTTGCTGTCAGAAGTATGCAGAGGTTTCTTGCATGGATGGTCCTAGTTTCGAGGTTTACCATGAGTCATTCCAAGGGGTGGTTCTGTTGTCAAAGATCAGCACTTCTGTTTTGTCCATGGTGAGCTTAAGGCAGTTGCCTTCATCCAGTTGACGATACTCATCATGTACCTGTGAAAGTTGGTTCGACTCAGCTAGAGTTTTCCCTTTTGTCTCTCTCAGTAGCTGATGGTACAAGTTGAGGGAGGTCTTGAAAGTGGTTCTGTCTGAGGTGTCCTTGCTTGTGATTAGAGCTTTAATGTTTCATATAGTCAGAACCAATGAAAAAATGAAGGTGCACCTGCAACGAGTTACCTAGGTCTCTTAGAAGTGCTAATAATTCTATGAATAGTTAAGCCATATTTTCATGCAATATACCATTATTTTAAAATGAATGCAATTTCTAGCATTCGGTTCAGCTTTTTCTGCTCATTCCCCCTCCCAATCACTGTCCTGCTGCAAAGCCATCTCTCCTCTTTTTTTGTGGAGCAATCAAGTGAATGATAATGATACGACAGTGGTGTACAACATTTGTAAGAAAGCTTGTATTGTGAATGAAGCTTCCATGATGTATCTAAAATATAATTTGTAAGGACTTCCGCTGGACGTTCTGCAGAAGACATGTTGGTGCTAGTTCTTTACTATTGTGATCTTAATGAGAATACTGTGCTAAATTTGCAGAATCAATTGATAGTTTATGTGACTTGTCTATAAAACCACTGGGATTCTATCTTTCGTAGGATTATTTTGCCATTTTTCTCATAAGTGACTAGGAATTTTATAGTTTGTGATTTACTATTTTGTGATAAATACTGTATTTGCTCTAATTTGGTTTAGAACTCATTCCTTTATGCATCTAATATTTTATTCTGTTTGACTCTGGTAAGTTGTGTTTTCCTAATGAGGAGTGTAGTTTCTAACCACAAGATCAACTAGAGATTACGTTGCCAAATTATTTTGTTAACAAATTTGGATTGATTTTAGGAAGTTGGCCTGGTGTGTGGTGGGGACATAAGGCACTTACATCTTATACCAGGTCCAGATATCCCCCATTAGTGTAGTGTAGGCAGTGTCTAGAAGCCAGACGCTCTAGAGGTAGCTATGGATGAGCAGCCAAGGCGTGCAAATCTCATGCAATACCACTGTAGTCACACAGCACTTACACACATAAAAGAAAACATTCAGTGTTTGAAAAATAAAGGTACTTTACTATGGTAACTCAGCACCAAAAATGCTATAGAGGTAATACTCCCTTTGGAGGTAAGAAACACACAAGATATACACTAGTAGCCACAAATAGGCATAGGAACAGTGCAAAACAGTGTAAAACACTATGAAGAACAGTGACTCTAGGAGGAGCACAAACCATATACTAAAAAAATGTAATGCTAGAGTTGGAGCCCCACCTAGGTAATTGGAGTATATAGAGGGCTGAGGATGCAGGAGTTGTCGACGGTGAAGAAGGAAAGTCAGCAATGCAGCCCTGGAGTTGGAGTCAAGATCCTGGAGGATGCAGGTGATACCCCATGCTGGAAGGAAGATTGCAGTTGGGTTTACGTGTCCGGATTCCATCAGCAAGCCTTGACACAGGCAAAATTTGCAGCTGGTGGAGAGTGGTGCTATCGGGGATCAGCAAGGCCCAGGAATACTTAACCCAGGAGGGGGAGGCAGAAAGGGCCCTCAGCATCACTGAGATCCCACAGAAGCAAAAGCAGCACTCACAGGAGTCCCACAGGACGGGGACACAGAAGTTGCAAATGGAGCCCATGCAGCACTATGAAAAAGAGTCCCACGCCACAGGAGAGCCACTCAGGGATCGGTGCACCACAGAAAGGAGTGCTGGTGGCTTGAGTTACATGATGCCTGAAGACCCCTTGGAAGAAGTGCCAACAAGCCTTGGCAGTTGCAAAAGACGAGGTGCACTGGGGTACTGTCCTGCGTGGGAAGGCAAGGGCTTACCTCCACCCAAGTTGGACAGTTGGTAGAAAGGACCGATGGGACCACTTGCAGGATCCATGCAGCTCAGAAGGAGAGGGGATCCATGCAGCCAGTTGACATTGCTTTTGGTGCCTGCAGATGCAGGTGAGTGACCCCTTCACTCCAAGGGAGATTCCTTCTTCTTTCCTGTGAAGACTAAAGACGGGCTGTCCTCAGAGTATCCACAACTGGGAAAATGTTGGAGAAGCTGGAACGAGCTGTGGAAACAATGTTGCAGGCAAAGTCTTTGCCTTTGTTGCAGAATGTTGGGTCCTGGCGAGTCCAGATGCATTTTCTTCGGTCAGAGGTTGAAGTGGAGGTTGCAGAGGAATCCTGCTGGAATCTTGTAAGCTGAATGTGAGGAACCACCCAAAAGAGAGACCCTAAATAGCCCTGAAAGGGGGATTGGTCACCTAGCTGGGTGACCACCTATCAGGAGGGGGCTCTGATGTCACCTGCCTGACCTGGCCACTCAGATGCTCCCAGAGTTCCCTGCCAACCTTGGATTCAAGATGGCAAAACCCAGGTACCCTCTTGAGGAGCTCCAGGCACCACCCCTGGGGTGGTGATGGACAGGGAAGAGGTCACTCCCCTTTCCATTGTCCAGTTTTGCACAAGCACAGGGACTGGAGGTCCCTGAACTGGTTTAGACTGGTTTATGCATGGAGGGCACCAAATGTGTCCTTCAAATCATACCAGTGGCTTGGGAAGGCTACCCCACCCAAGTCCAGTAACACCTATTTCTAAAGGGAGGAGGGTGTGACATCCATCTTTCAAAGGAAATCCTTTGTTCTGCCTTACTGGGCTTGAGCTGCTCAAGCGACATGAGGGCAGAAACCTGTCTGTGAGGTGGCAGCAGCTTGGACTGCCTGGAAAACCTCAGAAGGCTGTAGTAGCAATGCTGGCTAAGGAGCCTTCAGAGTGCATGGAATTATACAACCAATACCTGCAAAAGTACTGGGGTATGATTCCAACATGTTTGATACCAAACATGCCTAGGTTCGGAGTTACCATTAGGTAGCTGGACATAGGTAGTGACCTATGTCTAGTACACACGTAAACTTGGGTACCCGCAATCACAAAGTCCAAGAAAATTGATGTGGGAGCACCTCTGCTAGTGCAGGGGTACCCCCACACACAGGTACCTGCACCCTGCCCTCTGGGATGAGAGGACCTACCATTAGGGTGACTTATAGTGTCCTAGTGCAGTGACCTGTAGTGAAACCCGGGGCATGCACCCGGTTCACGCAGCCTCCAATGGCAGACCTGCAGAACCCTTTGCATTGGCTCCCTATGGGTAGCGGAATAACAGTTGCAGCACATATAGATCACCTGGAACCCCAATGCCCTGGGTACTTGGGTACCATATACCAGGGACTTACATGGGGGCACCAGTATGCCAATTGTGGGAAGAAAAAGGTTCCAGCAACCATGTTTAAAGGAGAGAGCATAATCACTGGGGTCCTGGTTAGCAGGATCCCAGTGAACATAGTCAGACACACTGACAAACAGGCCAAAATGTGGGGGTAACCATGCTAGAAAGAGGCTACTCTCATACACAACCCCCCTCCAAATGAAGGACAATAAGGGGAACCTTGGCCAGTTGAGACTCTATTGTCTAAATGGTGATAAGCGGAGAGTAGCTCTGCAGTAGAGTGGTTACTCCCTTTATCATAAACTATGTTGTCACTTTCCTGTGGGGAGGTGAACCACCCTGTTTGGTTACTTCTACGTGAAGTACATTTAAACTGTGGAACCTGTGATTCCCTATTTTTAAGGTGTGGTAATGGTTTTAGAGTGGGGCAGGATGGCTGTCCCAGGGTCCCCATGTTAGGACCACAGTTGCTGTCCTAAGGGTTGTAATATTAGACAGGGGTGCTGTTTGAGCAGGGCTAGAGCAGGACAAAAAGGTTGTCCCAAGGCTCTAAAGGAGGACAGTGTTGCTTTCATGCCTTGGGGAGAGCAGGTTAGGGTTGCTGTCCTCAGGGCTCTACAGAAGGAAAGATTTATTGTCCAAAGGTGTCAGGGGTGGTGCAGGGATGCTGCACTACAGTTTCTCTTGGAAAGCAGGAGGGCTGCTTTAAGTTTTCTAAGACAGAGTAGGTTTGCTGTTCTGTCTTAGGTTCCTTCCAGAGTGGTACTTTTACCCCTGGGAGCTCAGCTGTGGCAGCTTTTGGCTCCTGTGACACATGCTCCACCCTGGGAGTGGTATCCTCCCTCGGAGGAGTGAGATCCTTAGTGGGAGGGTGGGCCGGGGATAAGTTTGTATCCTGCTTGCCTGTGTTTTTACAAGTGTCCAGGGCCATTATTCCAGGCTCCAGGGCTCCTTCCCTACTCTGCTCTTTAGTCCAAACAGTTTAGAGAGTAAAGAGAGCAAATGTTTGGGGATGCCCAGCATGGCTGCATGTGCAAAGAAGTCTACCTCAGCCCATTTTGAGGTCTCCACCTCATTTACTGAGAGACGCTCAACGGGTAAGTAAGGTGAGACTACCACCTGTTTAGGGCCCGTAACTCCACGCCAGCCAAAGTGTAATACAGCTAAAGGGGGACCTGAGTGGAGCTGTTGACATCAGTGACTTGGTACTGGTGACCAAGCAGGTGTTGTGCAGGTGACACTACGTTTTCAGTAACTATGGTGACACTGGTGCATGTGTCCCTGTAGGCCTTGGCCTCAACACCATTTACCTTAATGTGCTGCTTGTACTTATCCACATTAAAGGGGCACGCAGCTAGGGTGGCAAGGCCAATGCCACCATGTGAGACAAAAACTGCCTTGGGTGTTTCTTCACCTACCCCTGTTTCTACTATGGACCCAAAAGTGAACCCAACTATACCTTTGGGCTGACTATTGCCAGTAGTCCCACCACTATTACTACTACTACTAGGGGCACTAGGAGTGGAAGTGGAGATAGTAGTAGTGGAAGGCTCAGGGCCTTTACCAGTAAAGGAGGTATCCCCTAGCCTATGGCCTTTATTTCTGCACACATAGCACTAAGGCATTTTACTGTGTGCAGAGGAGGAAGAGGTTTTAGTTCCCCTCCAGAGGAGTTTTTCGGACCTGAAGTGGAGTCTTTACTTTGATCTTTGTCCCCACCCTTGTCCTGAGACGTGCCTGTTTCCTTTTTCGTATCTTTGTCACCCCCACCCTTGTCCTGAGACTTGCCTGTTTTCTTTTTCTTATCTTTGTCACCCCCTGTATGAGCTTTTCTCCCCACCATTTTCTGACCCATATCCCTGCTTTCTTTCCCAGTTCTTGGGGAGAAGTCAGATCTGATGTAGGAGGCTGGCCTGGTTTGTAGTGGGTACCTTGGGTACTTACACCTTATAACAGGTCCTTTTATCCCTTATTAGTGAAATGCAGTAGTGTTCTAGCAGCTGACAGAGGTAGCTGTAGCAGAGCAGCTTAGGCTGAAATAGGTGACATGCAAAAATCCTGAAATACCTCTATAGTTACACAGTACTCATACACAATGAAAGAAAATTCTCAGGGTTACCAAAAATAGAGGTAGTTTATTTTAGTGACACAAGGCCAAAAATATCTTAGAGGCAATACTGGAGGTAAGTAGTATACACAATATATACCTTAGACACCACAATAAGGTAAGTAAATAGTCATAGGATAGTAAAAGCAATAGGAAATGCTATAGAATGGAATAGGAGATAATAGGTCTAGTGGCAACACAAACCATATACTAAGAAAGTGGAATGCAAATCACAAATTCCCCCCTAGACAAGTGTAGTGAGCAGAGAAACACAAAGAGAGTAAGAAAACCACAAAGGTGAGTAAAATACCCCACCCCAGAGCCCAGGAAAGTAGGAGTAAAGTACTGCAAGTTTCCTTAGGACACACTACAAGTCCTGAGTACAAGATTAGAGTTATTGCAAGAACCAAGCAAGAGTGCAAGCAACAAATGGTGGATTCCTGGATCTGAAGACCTGTAAAGAGAGCAGAAGAAGTGCAGAAGTCGCAGAAGATTCCAGGAAGGACAGGAGCCCCTGCCAACCTAGAAGATTGTGCAAAAGAGGATTCTGCGGGTAGAAGAAGTCTGCAGAAGGGTTCCTGCATGATGCAAAGGGTGTCCCACATGGAGATGTTGGATGCAGGTGAGTTGCAGCGCTGGATTCGTCCAAAGCCTTGGTTCAAGCAATGTCACGGATTGAGTAAATATGGTGCTGCCTGGACCCAGGAGGGAACTGGGGGCCTCAACCGGACTGAGGAGGCAGAGGGGAATCCCAACATTGGAGAGAACCCACAGATGACCAGGCAGCAACCACGGAGGTCCCAGGACACCAGGACAAAGAAGGTGCAAATTGCGGTTGTTGCAGCACTACAAAGGAAGGTCCCACGCCACCAGAGGACAACTCAGCGAGCTGAGCATCACAGGATAGAGTGCTGGGGACCTGGGCCAGGGTGTGCATGAATGATTCTTGCAAATAGTGAGCAGAGGCCTCAGGAGGTGAAGATGACACGGTGCACAGGGGTACTGTCGCAAACGGGGAAGGTAAGCTCTTACCTCCTCCAAATTTGGACAACAGGACCTTAGGACAGTCAGTGTCAAAGGGGTCCACCACCTGTGTTCCAAGGAGCATGCTCATCACCAGGAGAGGAGTCCAAAAGAACTGGCCGTTGTCTTAGAAGGTGCCTGCTGGAGCAGGGAAGTGACTCCGTCACTCCACGGGAGATTTATTTGATCCTTCTGGTGCAGGGTGAAGACAGGGAGTTCCCAGAGTGTGCACACAATGGAAACTGTTGCAGTTGCTTGCTGGAGCTGAAGTTGCAGAGCCAAAGTAGCCCTTCTGGATACTTTGTTGCAGTTACAGCAGTTCCTGGAGCAGTCTACAGTCGATCCGAGGTCAGAGGATGAAGTAGCAGTTGCAGAGGATTCCAGATGGAAACTTGCAAGCAGAATCTGAAGAGAGACCCATAGGAGAGACCCTAAATGGTCCTGAGAGGGGTATTGGCTACCTGACCAGGTATGCACCTATCAGGAGGTGTCTCTGATGTCACCTTCTGGCAATGGCCACTCAGAGGCCTCCAGAGTGTCACCACACCTTGGAAAACAAGATGGCTGAAGTCCAGGACACACTGGAGGGCAGAACTCTGTCTGTGAGGTGGCAGCAGCTGTAGCTGCAGTGCAAGCCTCAGGGAGCTGGTTTGGCAGTACTGGGGGACCATGGCAGAGCCCTCAAGATGCAATGAATTGGCTCCCCAATACCAGATTTGGAATGGGCAGAAGATTCCATGATCTTAGACATCTTATATGGCCATATTCGGAGTTACCATTGTGAAGCTACATATAGGTATTGACCTATATGTAGGTCACATGTGTAATGGCGTCCCCGCACTCACAAAGTCCGGGGCTTTGGCCCTGGACAGTGTGGGGGCACCTTTGCTAGTGCAAGGGTGCCCTCACTCTTAGTAACTTTGCACCTAGCCTTTGGTTGAAGGTTAGATATATAGGTGACTTATAAGTTACTTAAGTGCAGTGAGAAATGGCTGTGAAATAGTGTCTGCACTATTTCACACAGGCTGCAGTGGCAGTCCTGTGAAAAGGTTTTTCTGAGCTCCTTATAGGTGGCAAAAGAAATGCTGCAGCCCATAAGGATCTCCTGGAACCCCAATGCCCTGGGAACCTAGGTTAGGTATCATGTACTAGGGACTTATAAGAGGGGTGGTCTGTGTGCCAATTTGAATTGGTAAATGAAGTCACTAGTCTATAGTTACAAATTTAGAAGCAGGGAGAGCATAAGCACTGATGTTCTGGTTAGCAGAGCCTCAGTGACACAGTTAAGCACTATTGACAACACACACATTAGGCCACAAACTATGAACACTGGGGTCCTGAGCAGCAGGATCCCAGTGAGACAGGTAAAAACATACTGTCATGCAGGAAAAAATGGGGGTAACATGCCAAGAAAGATGGTACTTTGCTACATCTGAGTCTACCAAGTATTAGTGCAACAAATCAGACACACAATTATCAAGTATATGCTCTCTCAGAATCAAGTTATATAGGCCCTCTTAATCAGACACTTTTCTGCCATGTAACCAGCCTTCCGAAGCTTTAACAGAACAGTCCACAAAGTCTATCCAATCTTGTGAAGACCTCTGTTTGGTCTCCCCGAACTGTATTCTATATTGTTCAGTGGTGAGACCAAACCTATCTAAGAGTGTAGACATTAGGATATTGTAGTTGTCTGCATCCTCTTCTCTGACAGTGAAAAGTCTAACCCTCACCTTGTCAGAGAAGGAAAACCTGAGGATAGTAGCTCACTGCCTTTGAAGGACCCTCTGAACTTTACAGGCCCTCTCAAGTGCAGCAAACCACCTATAAATGACATCCCCTCCCTTGCAGGAGGGAACAATTTTGTGCAGGTTTCTAGAGTCAAACGAGTCCTCCCTGAACCTGTGCTACCTAAAACCTGAGCTGCTGCCACCTTGGGGATTTAGCCCCAACCCTTGCCTTTCCCTATCTAGTGCTAAGGCCTCCCTATCAAGGGGTAGCTGTTGCTGCTGCAACCTCAGCCTGGCCTCTTCCAGTCTCAGTTTTCTGAGCTCCCTGTCTAGAGACTCTCCCTCTGGATTTGAGCAGTTGGTCCCCTCAGACACTGAGGTGACATGGCAATGGACAAAGGAGGATCTGTCCCTAGGCTTACTGACCCTTTCCACTAGCCCTCTGGGTGTTAAGGGAGCCCTACTAGTATGGCTTCACCTCTCACTTCTTGCAGTATTTCCAGCTATGCTAGTGGGTCTTCTATGAACCTTGTGACCCTCTGAGGTATCCAGTTGATCCCCCCCCAAGATCTAAATCGCTTTTTCTAGCTCTGAGGGGTTAGAATCTACTGCTTCCTCCTTCTGGTCGCCAGCTTCTTCCTGGTCATCCTGGAGGAGCAGGTTCAAGAGTAGGCTCTTATTAGGATTCCTTCCCATGTCTAGCTTCCTTTCAGCACACATCCCTTTCAATTACTCGAAGGTCAGGTTCTAATAGGGAGAATCCATGGCCTCAGAGGTGTGTCCAGTTGTAGACATGGTATGTGTTAAAGTGGTGTAAGGTGTGCCTAACCTCCCTAACTTCTGGTCTCTATTAAGAAGTTTGGAGCAAGGGCTATGCCTAGACTCCTAGCTTGTCCAAACCCAGAGACGAGATCCCTGACACTAGGAACTATGTGCCCCTCTAACTAAGGAGTAGTCTTTCCTGTGGAATGTACCAGATGACAGAGTGGTTAGGCAATTGCAAGTTCTTTTCCCACAGCTGCACCACCAATGTAGGAAGCTGGCCTGGTATGTGGTGGGTACCTAAGGTAATTACACGTTATACCATGTCCAGGTATGCCGTATAGTGTAGTGTAGGCATGGTCTGGACTCCAGACTCTCTAGAGGTAGCGGTGGATGGGCAGCCAAGGCTTATCTAGGAGACATGCAAATCTCATGCAGTAGCACTGAAATCACACAGCAATCACACACATGAAAGAATACACTCAGGCCCATATTTATACTTTTTAGTGCTGTGTTTGTGTCGTTTTTTGACGCAAAAGCGGTTCAAACTTACAAAATACAATTGTATTTTGTAAGTTTGCGCCGTTTTTGCGTCAACAATCCGGCGCAAATGCAGCGCTAAAAAAGTATAAATACGGGCCTCAGTGTTACAAAAATAAAGGTACTTTATTATGGTAACACAGTACCAAAAATACTTTAGAGACAATACTCCCTTATGAGATAAGTAAGACACTAGTAGCCAGAAATGGGCAAAAGAACAGTTAGCAAACTGTGTAGAACAATGAAAACTCAATAGAGAATAGAGACCCTATTAGGACCACAAATCATATAATAAAAAAATGTAATGCAAGATTTGGATCCCCACTTAGGTAAGAGGAGTGTGTAGAGGAGCCATAGGGGTACCAGGAAATTACAAAGGTAAGTACCAAAGCACCCCCCAGTGACCAGGAAAGCAGGAGTAAATCAATAGAAGTTCCCCAAAATAGCCATTTAGAAGAAAAGAAGAGACTTGCAAAACCCAGAGTTAATTGCAAGAAACCAACAATGGATTCCTGAAGAGGAAGACTTGTGGAAAGAGGGGACCAAGTCCAGAATACACAGTAGAATCCAGTGGGTGCATGAGCCCCTACCTGCCAAGCTGAGGATGCAGGAGATGGTCGATGGTGAGGAAAGAAAGTCAGCACTGCTGCCCTGGAGTCAGAGTCGAGTTCCTGGAGGATGCAGGTGATATGCCATTCCGTAAGGAAGATTGCAGTTGGGTTTGCATGTCCGGATTCCACCAACAAGCCTTGACACAGGCAAAACTTGTGATTGGCAGAGAGTGTGTCTGCCGGGGACCAGCAAGGCCCAGGAGGACTCAACCCAGGTGGGGGAATCAGAGGGGGCCCTCAGATTTGCAGAGAGTCCACAGAAGCACAGGCAGCATTCACAGGGGTCCCACAGGACAGGGACACAGAAGTTGCAAATGGAACCCATTGCAGCACTACGAAAGGAGTCCCACACCACAGGAGTGCCACTCAGGGAGCTATGCTTCACAGCAAGGAGTGCTGGGGGCTGGAGCTACATGATGCCTGAAGACCCCTTGGAAGAAGTGCCGACAAGCCATGGCAGCTGCAAAAGACGTGGTGCAAGGGTTACTGTCCTGCTTGGAAAGGCAAGAGCTTACCTCCGCCAAAGTTGGACAGCTGGTAGAGAGGACCAACAGAACCACTTCGGACCACCCCCTGTGATGCAGGATCCAGGCAGCTTAGCAGGAGAGGGGATCCACGCAGCCAGTTTTTGTTACTGTTAGTGCCTGCAGATGCAGGGAAGTGACTCCTTCAATCAAAGGGAGATTCCTTCTTCTTTCGTGTGCAGACTGAAGACGGGCTGTCGTCAGAGGATGCACAATGGGGTAAATGTTGCAGAAGCTGGAAGGAACCATGGGAGCAATGTTGCAGGTGAAGTCTTCATCTTTGTTGCAGATTGTTGGGTCCTGGAGAGTCCAGATGCAGTTTGTTCAGTCAGAAGTCGAAGTCGAAGTTGAGGTTGTAGAGGAATCCTGCTAGAGTCTTGCAAGCCGTATCTGGGGAACGACCCAAAAGAGAGACCCTAAATAGCCCTGAAGGGGGGATTGGTCACGTAGCTGGGTGACCACCGATCAGGAGGGGGCTCAGACGTCACCTGCCTGATCTGGCCACTCAGATGCTCCAAGAGTTCCCTGCAAACCTTGGCTTCAAGATGGCAAAACCCAGTGACTCTCTGGAGTAGCTCTGGGCACCACTCCTGCGGTGTTGATGGACAGGGGAGTGGTCACTTCCCTTTTCATTGTCCAGTTCTGTGCCAGAGCAGGAACTGGAGGTCTCTGAACCGGTCTAGACTGATTTATGCTTGAAGGGCACCAAATGTGCCCTTCAAAGCATACCAGTGGCATGAGGAGGCTACCACTCCAAAGTCCAGTAACACCTATTTCCAAAGGGAGAGGGTGTAACACCCCTCTCCCAAAGGAAATCCTTTATTCTGCCTTCCTAGGCTTGAGCTGCTCAAGCAACAGGAGGGCAGAAACCTGTCTGTGAAGTGGCAACAGCTTGAGCTGCCTGGAAAACAGAAAGCTGTAGGAGCAATGATCAGGGCACTATAAGCAGCCCCCAGAGTGCATGGAATCATACAACCAATATTTGCAAAAGTACTGGGGTAGGATTCCAACATGTTTGATACCAAACATGCCTAGGGTCATCATTACCTTTGTGTAGCTGGACATAGGAAGTCAACTGTGTCCATTTCACGAGTAAATTTGCATCTCCACACTCACAAAGTCCAGGAAAATGGATCTGAAGTTTGTGGGGGCACCTCTGCTAGTGAAGGGGGGCCCTCATTCAAAGGTACCTGCACCTGCCCTCTGGGCTGAGAGGGCCTACAATAGGGGTAACTTATAGTGACCTGGTGCAGAGACTTGTATTGCAAACAGGTGCATGCACCTGGTTCACGCAGACTTCAATGGCAGACCTGCAGAACCCTTTGCATGGGCTCTGTGGGTGGCAGAATAACTACTGCACCCCATAGCGATCCCCTGGAACCTCAATGCCCTGGGTATCAGAGTACCATGTACTAGGGGCTTACTTGGGGACACCTTTAGGCCAATTGTGGGGACAAAATGGTTCCAGCAAGCATGTTTAAAGGAGAGAGCTTAATCATTGGGGTCCTGATTAGCAGGATCCCAGTGAACACAGTCAAACACACTGACAAATAGGCCACAAAGTGGAGATAACCATGCTAGAAAGAGGCTACTTTCCTACATTGATCAAATATTGGGATTCAGTTGAGTATTGGGGTTCGGCTACCACAATAGTTATGAAATATTCAAGGCCCCTTAGTGGAAAATATGTGACTACAAATAATAATCTTAAGAGTAAAAAATAACTGTAGAAAGTGGTCAGATCTCTTCATTATTATGGGGTAGGCTTCACTTAAGGTCAGGCAGATGTAAACTGGCCTACCAGGATTCTAGTGTGTTTAGACCTGTTCCTTATATTTGGGTTAGTAAGATGTTTGACTATCCTAGCTGAACATCTGAGGCTATGACCTCTGCCAATTGGGAGATCTACGCCTGTCTGGTGACAAGCTTTAAAGGTTTCAGTGCAGTTGCCAGTGAAGTGGTTACACTGACGGAATGAATCTGTGCTAAGTGAGTGTCATATTTGTTTTGCCCACTCTGAAATTAAATGTTTGTTATTCAAAACTAAACACTCAAGCTTTTGCTTGTAGCGTTTACTCTTGTGAGTTGGGGTGTTGGACTGCTATTTCTCATATGGTGGCTCCAGGCAGAGAAATCTTGTTAAGGTTGTCCTGCCTTAATTAAACAGGGCGAGTAGAATGCAGAAGTGACTTGACAACATTTTGATGGATTGAAGTTAGGCTAATGTTTTTCCACAGAGAAGTTAGCTGAGGCTCCACAGTTGGAAACTCTGCAGTTTCCCCATCTATAAGTATCATGGGGGAACCTCACATTTTGTGTACATGATGACCAACATTTTCAGAAAGATGTCCTAATCTGCCAAATTTTAAATTACCTCTGTGACATTTATTGTCAAGTGTACACAAAACTGATCACAAAGTACTGGTTGCATATTGCGACCAGTATTCTTGCTACCAGTGTGAAATTTGCACACCTTCCTATTTACTAATAGATGGGTTCACAAAATTTAGGGCCAGATGTAGCAAGGCATTAGCGCCTCGCAAACGGCGAAAAACGCCGTTTGCGAGGCGCTAATGTCCGCACACGATGCATAAACACATTTTGCGAGTCCGAACCGACTCGCAAAATGTGTTTCCGACTTGCAAATAGGAAGGGGTGTTCCCTTCCTATTTGCGACTCGCACCGCGATGTAAGTTGATTTGCGACCGCGAAAGCGGTTGCAAATCAACTTGCAGTTACCATCCACTTGAAGTGGATGGTAACTCATTCGCAAACGGGAAGGGGTCCCCATGGGACCCCTTCCCCTTTGTGAATGATCACAAAAGTATTTTTTCAGAGGACCACTGCCTACTCTGAAAAAAACCGAAACAAAAGGTTTCAGTAATTTTTTCTATTTGCAGCTCGTTTTCCTTTAAGGAAAACGGGCTGCAGATATATAAAAAAAAACTGCTTTATTGAAAAGCAGTCACGGACATGGTGGTCTGCTGTCTCCAGCAGGCCACCATCCCAGTGAGTGCCTAGACTCGCTATGGGGTCGCAAACTGCGACCCACCTCATGAATATTAATGAGGTGGGTCTTTGCGACCCCATAGCGAGTCGCAGAAGGTGTCTGAGAAACCTTTCTGCATAGCAAATTGCGAGTTGCAAATTGCGAGTCGGAAGGACTCGCAATTTGAAACTCGCAATTTGCTTTCTACCTACATCTGGCCCTTAGAATCGTAGCGGGTCTTAATCTAACCTCCATCCTCAATATTCATGTGGTCAGCCTCAAGTTATGTCTCACTACAGTTGGTGGCCATCAAAGAGATGGTGACCTCCTACTGTTAGCAAACCATCATGTCTGTGATAACTTTTTATTTAAATACAGCCCGTTTTGATGACATGAAAGGGGACCTTTTTAAAAAAAAAAAAAAAAAACAGGTTTTAAACGTATTAAAAAACTGCCACCTCACGAACAAACACGTTTTCACATTCACAAAGGGGAAGGGGGCCCTTTAAAAAAATGGGTTGCCACCACAACTTGAGGATCAGTAACTTTTGAATAGTTTGCAATCCCTATTTCTGTTACAAGCCTTTGATACATCTGGGTTGGAATTTCTATTTGGAAAGGATGCCTGACATATACGTTTTCCAAATGTCCATTTCCAAACTTGTTTTCGGAGTCAGAAACGATGTATTTTTGCACTTGCAAACTCTAAATCGGAGCATTTGTGACCACGAAAATGGTTAGTACACCTGCCCCTAGTTCCTTCATATGAGCAAAGTTTGATGGTATGCATATATAGTACGCCACTCAAGATTCAATGGCAGGTTTATGAATCTCTGTGGGCATGAAGAGCAAACCCCTCAAATCAACAAATCCTAAACTTAACGTTTGAAGTCCTTGTGCACTTTCTCCAGACCAACACTGAAGATAAATAAATGGTGGGCCATTCAACAGTTGTCATTTGATAGAGCAAGATATAGGAGCTAGCAGTATGCATGGCAGAGGAAACCCTGCATTCCCCTCCTGTTGTTCATGATGTGCTCATTGCAGCTCATATACTGCGATTAGAGAGATTGCAGGTTATAATGTATCACAACAGACTCCAAAAATCACAAACATTGTCTTTAACCCCTTAGCTGATGGCCTGTTTTCCGCCTCCAAAGCTGGGCCCTTATTTTGATGTTTTAAGTACTTAGCACTTGACTTTAAAGGCCGTTTTTCCCACAAACTGTATAAAGGCCGAAATACTGATTTTTTTCCCCACAAGGTGGGAATTCTAGAGGTACCCAGAGTTTGCTGACTGCCTTGAAAGGGACTGTAGACATAGCAAATTGCAGCAAAGTTTTACATTTTTTTTTTTAGAAAGGTGGAAAGGTGGTGCTGTGCAATAAAGTGTAAACTATCTGTAAATATGGCACCACCAATTGATTTGCTACAGTAAAATTCCCATCTTTCCAGGTTTTAGGAACAACCTGAGTTGTACGAAAATACTACAATGTATACATTTTATAAATGCTAGTTTATTTTTCCTATTTGTTTGTGGTTTCATCTTACTTGCAATTTGGAAACAGATGTGAAACCCAAGGGGAAACCCAGAACGCTATACAGATCTATAAAGTAGATGAAATTCCAAATTCATCAAAGGATAATTTGTGTAAATCGCTCATTAGTTTATGGGTGCTGAAGTCTATCGGACCCTTGTGGGTACGCGTATATGTAGTGCTGCTGTTGTTTTATAAAACCCAGAGCTGTTGCTAATTAAGATTGTTCTTTGGATACCAAATGTGCTTTAATGTATATGGTAATATCTAATGAAAGAAACATGATTATATAAGAAAACGGGTTTTTAGCTGTTAGTCATTACCAACTAATACATCCAGAATTTTGTCAGGCCTTTCAAACAAATCTAGTAAATAAGACTTAACTTAAGGAAAAGTGTGTAAAGTATTTATCAATATGAAAATAAATAAAAAATAAAAACAAAATGTAGTAAAAATCCCATAGCCAGTTTTCAAAAAGGAAGAACATTTTAATTAGCAGATTGACTCAAACATGATTAAAATCCAGTAAGGAGAACTAGAATGGTGAAAGGTTTTTAGTTTTAGGGTAACAAGGTCTAAGACAAGGTAAAGGATAGTCAGAAGTCACTGAAATCAGACTAGCAGTGATTGAGTGGAGGTCAAATCACCAGCTGGTCAAAGACACCAGTGGGTTGTCCAGGCTAAGTTTTTACTTTCTGACTTAGGGCTTGACAGTTTAGCAGGCTGTACTCCATCTGTCAGGGTGGTGGAAAACATTAAGTTATCCACCCTGTGAGGATTAGCGATTATCTCTGTACATTGAAGGAAACCACTATTATAGCAGTTATTTTCAATGTAGAAAAGGTTTGGTGGACAGCCACCATCGGTTTTGACTGCCAATCATCAAATCTTTCCAAGGTTTCTTTTTCAAACATAGTTCCAATAAAAGAGACTGTTTCAGAAATTCAAGGAACTAATGACCCTCCATTCCTGGGAGTGGGATCCCTCACCTTCATATTTTTCTTGGGGATGACAAACAGAAAAATATACATTACTTCCTGTAGGAAAGTACAATCTTGCCTGGCATGTTACCCCCATTTTTACATGTATGTCAGTTTGTTTTTGCCTGTCTCACTGGGATCCTGCTAGCCAGGACCCCAGTGCTCATAGTTTGTGGCCTGAATGTGTATACCTGTGTAGTGACTGTGTCACTGAGGCTCTGCTAATCAGAAACTCAGTGTGTATGCTCTCTCTGCCTTTAAATTTGTCACTATAGGCTAGTGACCACTTTTACCAATTCTAATTGGCACACTCGAAAACCCTTATAATTCCTTAGTATATTGTACCTAGGTACCCAGGGTATTGGGGTTCCATGAGATCCCTATGGGCTGCAGCATTTCTATTGCCACCCATAGGGAGCTCAGACAAACCATACACAGGACTGCCACTGCATCCTGAGTGAAATAACACACACGTTCTTTCACAGCCATTTTTCACTGCACTTAAGTAACTTATAAGTCACCTATATGTCAAACCTTCACTTGCTGAAGGTTAGGTGCAAAGTTACTAAGTGTGAGGGCACCCTTGAACTACCAAACATGCCCACACATAGTTCAGGGCCATTTCCCCTGACTTTGTGATTGCGGGGACACCATTACGCATGTGCACTACATATAGGTCAGTACCTAAATGTAGCTTCACAATGGTAGCTCTGAATATGGCCATGTAACATGTCTAAGATCATGGAATTGTCCCCCCATGCCATATCTGGAATTGGGATGCCAATTCCATGCATCCCCGGGGCTCCACTATGGACCCCGGGTACTGCCAAACCAGCTCTCTGGGTTTTTCTCTTCAGCTAGCGCTGCTGCCATCCTACAGACTGGGTTCTGCCCTACTGGGGTCTGGGCAGCCAAGACCCAGGAAGGCAGAACAAAGAATTTCCTCTGAGAGAGGGTGTTACACCCTCTCTCTTTGGAAATGGGTGTTAAAAGCTTGGGAGGGGTAGTCTCTCCCATCTTTGGAAATGCTTTGAAGGGCACAGATGGTGCCCTCCTTGCATAAGCGAGTCTACACCAGTTTAGGGAACCCCCAGTCCCTGCTCTGGCGCGAAACTGGACAATAGAAAGGGGAGTGACCCCTTCCCTGTCCATCACTACCCCAGGGGTGGTGCCCAGAGCTCCTCCAGTGTGTCTCAGACCTCTGCGATCTTAGATCCAGAGGTGTGAGGGCACTCTGGAGGCCTCTAAGTGGTCAGTGCCAGCGGGTGATGTCAGAGACCCTCCTGATAGGTGCTTACCTGACTAGGTGGCCAATCCTCCTCTGAGAGCTATTTAGGGTCTCTCCAGTGGGCTTTTCCTCAGATAACAACTTGCAAGAATTCACAAGAGTTCCTCTGCACCTCTCTCTTTGACTTCTGCCACGGATCGACCGCTGACTGCTCCAGGACGCCTGCAAAACTGCAACGAAGTAGCAAGAAGACTATCAGTGACATTGTAGCACCTAATCCTGCTGGCTTTCTTGACTGTTACCTGGTGGTGCATGCTTTGGGGGCTGCCTGCCTTGATTCTGTACTGGAAGCCACAAAGAAATCTTCCGTGGATTGACATAGTCTTCCCCCTGCTTCAGCAGGCACCAAACTTCAGTGTCACTGGTACTCTGGGACCCCTGTCATCCTGACGAGCGTGGCCCTGGAACACAGGTGGTGGACCCAGGTTACCCAAACTGTCCAATGGTCCAACTGCCCCAAATTTGGAGGAGGTAAGTCCTTGCCTCCCCTCTCCAGACAGTAATCCTGTGCACCACATGAACTGCAGCTACAAGGGCTTCTGTGCACACTTCCATGAAATCCTTCATGCACAGCCAAGCCTAGGTCCCCAGCACTCTGTCCTGTGATGCTCAGCTCCCTGAGTTGATCTCCGGTATCGTGGGACCCTCTTTTGCAGTGTTGAGATGACCACGATGTTCAGACTTCTTGAACCCATGTTCAAGTGTTCTGTGGGTGCTACCTTCTTGTGCATGGGCTCTTTATATTGCTGAGGGCCCCATCTGTCTCCTCTCCCAAGTGGCGACATCCTGGTCCTTCCTGGGCCCAGGCAGCACCCTTTTTCTTCAAACATGACTCTTGCAGCTAGCAAGGGTAGTTTGCAGTATTTTGCCAATGAAACAATTCTGATTCCTCCAGCCCTCCGTGGGACATCTTTTGCATGAAAGAGAAGTTCCTAGCACCTTTTGTTGTTGCAGAATCTTCAGCTCCTTCCATCTGGAGGCAGCCATTTTGCACCTTCATCTGGGGTTTAGTGGGCTCCTGTCCTCCCCCCCCCCCCCCCTGGACACTTTCACGACTTTTGGACTTGGCCCCCTTCCTTTGCAGGTCCTCAGGTCCAGGAATCTGTCTTCATTGCTTTGCAGTCTGTTGTGGTCTTTGCAAAAAACCTCTATCACGACTTTAGTGTGTTTCTGGGGAAATGGTAATACTTTACTCCTCCTTTCCAGGGTCTTGGGGTGGGGTATCTTGGACATCCTTAGTGTTTTCTTACACTCCCAGCGACCCTCTACACCCTCTACAGTAGCCTCGGGGTCCATTCGTGGTTCGCATTCCACTTTCTTAGTATATGGTTTGTGTTGCCCCTAGTCCTATTGCATCCTATAGTATTCTACAGTGTTTGCACTACTTTCTGACTGGGTTGCGTACATGATTTTGGTTTGTGTGTATATTTTGTGTATTTTACTTACCTCCCAAGGGAGTATATCCTCTGAGATATTTTTGGCACATTGTCACTAAAATAAAGTACCTTTATTTTGAGTAACTCTGAGTATTGTCTTTCTTATGCTATAGTACCTATATGATATAAGTGGTCAGGTAGGAGCTTTGCATGTCTCCTAGTTCAGCCTAAGCTGCTAGAACACTACTAATCTACTAATAAGGGATAACTGGACCTGGCACAAGGTGTAATTACATTCAGGTACTCACTATAAGCCATGCCAGACTCCTACACTTTCTTCTCCCTAAATAGGCTCTTGTTTTAACAGGCCCTACTGCACTAGTTTTCCATCATAGGAGCCAATGGGGGCTCCATCGATGGAAAACGTATGGTCTGCCTATGTTAGACCTATCAGCTTTAGAGTGATCCTCTCCCGAACATTTTGCCTTACTTCTCTGTATTTTTCTGACCTTATGTGATGCTATTGATAATGTTTGACCAATGACTTTGTGTTTCACCACTGCGCATATTAGTTGCTTAATGTTCACCAGTAGCACATTATAGGTTTTGTTCAGCCTAGCCGCCTATTGGCTTTGACATGGCATTAGCCATTACTTTCGGTATTCAATTTAGCCGCCTATTGACTTTGACATTGCATTAGCCATTACATTCTGTATTCTGCCTATTGGCTTTGACATGCTGTATTCAGTTTAGCTGCCTATTGGCTTTGACATGATATTATACATTGCATTTTGTATTCAGCTCAGCTGCCTATTGGCTTTGACATGATATTAGACATTGCATTTTGTATTCAGCTCAGCTGACTATTGGCTTTGACATGATATTAGACATTACATTTTGTATTCAGCTTAGCTGCCTATTGGCTTTGATATGACATTAGACATTACATTTGATATTTAGGGTAGCTGCCTATTGCCTTTAACGTGGAGTTAGACATTGCAGTTGAGAATCCAAGCTGTATTTTTCCAAGCTGTGTTTTTTCCACAAGATGAACCAAACTGTTTTTCTCACACCAGACTAGACCTTATAAGAGAGGGTACATTTGGTGTTTTTCCTTCCTGCTCAGGCTTGGGAAGAGGAGGAGTCTAGGAGATCTGGCCAGTCTCCAAAGGCTTGCGTAGTTTTCCCAGGTCTGAGAGGAGGGGGTACGCTTTTGTAACGGATGGCTCGGGGCTTCAGAGAATTAGATTCTTTTCTGCCTGACTTCGGACTGGAACTTGGCGCCAGTTGCCAGTCTCCCGTGTGGGTAGATAATCTCTTTCTCGCAGTTGACCGGAGTCATCAACTTGCAGACCCCAGAAAGATGAAGCTGTAAATAGTTTCTCACACGGTGAAGTATTTGTGTTGCTTTGCATTCAATATCTTATAAATATAACCTGCTGTGTACATTGCAACTGATATATATTTTGTTTACTACTTTTGTACTTGAAATCTATTAATTCGTCTCTCACGAACTTGTGGTTTTAGAAGAATTAACAACAATAAAAGTCTTCTTTGAACTCAGAAGTGCATTCTTGATATGTTCTGTAAGCTCTGATTACGAGATAAGAAGGAAAGCAGAACACCTTATTTTATTTAGCCTTAGGACTCTGTGCACGCTACCACTACCTACCAATGCTAACATGTGTGTGATCACTCACTCCTTTCAAACATAGTAATATTAGATTATCCCAATTGGCATATTGAATTTACTGAAAAGTCCCTAGTAGAGTGGTACTACATATAACCAAGGCATGTAAATTAAATGCTATTAGTGGACCTGCAGCACTTATTGTGCCACCCAGTTAAGTAGCTCTTTAAACATGCCCCAGGCTTGCCATAGGAGCTTGTGTGTGCCATTTTAAATTGCTATTTTGACCAGGCACAGCAAACATTTTGCCAGGCCCAAATCTTCATTTTTAATACATATGTCACCCCTAGGGTAGGCTCTAAACAGCCCACATGGCAGGGTGCAAAACATTTGAAGAGTAGGACATATACTGTTAAGATTTACATATTCTGATAGTGAAAAACTATCAAATTTGTTTTTAACTATTTCAAGGCCAACCTCTCCCGTTGGACACTGTTGGGGTTACCCTATTACATTTAGTAACGATAGCTTCCAAATCGAAAAAGGTCAACATTTCATGTTTGTTGCCTTTGGAATTGTGATGGGAAATCCTCTTTTGTGGTAAAGTCGAAATTTGGATTACAATTTTAAAATTGCTACATTTAGAAAGTTGGCATTTTTCTGCCTTAGCCATTCAGTGCTTGCAGCCTGTCTCTGGGTCACATGACTAGGTGCGGATGGCAGTTGTTTTTTGTGTATTCTTCCAAGACAGCCACACACCGGAGAGAGCATAGGTGTGCCTGGATGGGCCTTTACTGGCAAGATGGGAGGGCACAGGCCTGATTAAGCTGTGTCCTGGCTTCATAAAAAGGATTTCATAACCCGTGCAGTTAATCTGGAGCCAGGGCGGGGGAGGCAGGAAAACTGAGTATTTTCTCTCACTTCAAAAAAGGCACCAAATATAAATAGAAGACATCAGACACTACCTATTCAGTATACTTCTGAACCTGTGGAAGGCTTTGCCAGGAAGAAGGACTGCTGTGCTGCTGAAAGGACTGTCGCTCTGCTGGACTGCTGCCCTGAAGGGCTGCTGTCTGCTCTGCTGACCTGCTGCACTGCTGCCCTCTTGCCTGGGTGAGAAGAACTGGAACTGAAACCTGTACCCAAGACCATCTGAGGGACTCCAAGGGCTAGTCTTTTGCAATGAGCACCTGCGCTCTGCAACTGTGGCTACCACCCTGTCAAGTTGTGCCATTCCAGTCATGGACACTTGGAAATTAGCCTGAAGGTGCTCTGCCAGCCCATCTATAGAACCAGCAAAACTGAAGCATCTCCTCTAATGCGGAGTACAACCCCGAGCAGAACCGAGGCATCACCTCTGCTGTGAGGACTTTTCTGGTGCCAGGACTTCACATCACAACCTCTTCAGAACCACTGCTGCATGACGTATCTTCAATGCAGACCCTTGCATCACAAGCCCCTTATCGACAGCAGCATGGACAACAATGCAAGACTCTGTATTGCAAAACTTTCTTTGGAACCAGCTGGTTCATGACACATTCTCTATGTAGAACTTTGCATCGCAAGCCCCCTCATCAACGGCCTCCTCAACCACAGTGCAGGACCTCGCATCACAGCTTTGCAGTGCCCCGGAACTGATGCTGTGCGTCTCTGACCCTCACCTTCCACTGCCTCTGTTGCGCTGTGCATGCTCTACACAGGACTCGTCATCTCTTTGCTGCCAGGATTAAGGTACTGTGTTAAGCAGCCGTAAGCGGATCTCTATAGCTGGCTTGTACTCCATCACAGTGGGACTGAACTTGTGACTTTGTCCCAGTCCCACACGACCACATAACAACAGTTGGTGCTTTGTGCTTTCAGTGGTATTTTTCACTGAAACTTTTAGGATTGCATTTTTCTGATTCTATAGATTGGATATTTGTCATTTGGTCTTGTTTTATTAATTAAAGTTTACTCTATTTTCCAATCTTAATCTGGTGTGTGATTGTTCTTATGTTATGTTTCAACTTTATTACTGTTTGAAGTGTTACACAAATTCTTTACACATTGTCTCTAAGTTAAGTATGGCTGCTCCATGGCAAGCTACCAAAGTGTTGAGCACAGGTTCATTTGGTGTTGCTTGTGACTTTACATTAACAAGGACTGTGGTTTTTGCTTGAGTAGGGGTTACCCCTCTTAACCTGTAATCCAATTTCTTACAGCCTGTTTCCAAATGACGTGGGTGTACTGAGGGTTTGCAAGACAGGGTACTCTGTCACATTTCCCGTGAAGTATGCTCTCAATCAATCTCTCTGAATCGGCCCGTTTGACATTTTCATAGAAATCAAAATCCTACCAGAGGGCTAGGTCAAAGCTGTAACCACAAAGGTGTTGAACAAGATCAAAGCAGGACATTTCAGATGATGCACCCCTACATTTTTGTCAACTGTAGGATACTGTTTCTGCCGCTCTCCTGTCACGAATTCTAGGAAGCACTGAAATGGGGCAGGCAGGTGCTGGCATGTTAATGCTAACTAGCCCATTTGGAGCTCCAGGCAGGCTAAGCCTAACAATTTTAATATAAAACATTTGAATTTCACTACTGAATTGTTTGTTAATAAATATTAAAAACAGTGATTGAAGCATTTCTATAGTTTATCCAAACCAAAGATAGCAAATATACCATTTTAAATACACTTTTACGTTTTGTCATAGGAACAGCTGTAACCATATACAGTGAAAACCCCTTTTTGGTAGCTAGTTACTGTGAGTACCAGCCTAGCTGAAATTATTGGATGTTTCACTTTTAAATACTATGTACTCAACCATGTGGGCTACAAGGTTGTCTTACTTAAGTATGACTTAATATTTAAAGGAGGGATGGAGGTTCATTGTGTCAAAGAGGGTTATTTTAAAAGGTTCATCTCCAGGTTTGAAAGCTTCAGTGGTCAGGCTACACTCATAGGGCTGATGCCATATGTTTCCTTGCCAGCTTAGTACATGTAATAATGTGTGCTGCATTCCAAAGGTCAGATTTAACTTTCCATGACATATTTTTGTTTACCATATACTATGGTTTTACTTGAAAGGTAAATATGTCAATTAGCGATTAGCTAAATGTAGCAGGTTGTAGGCACATACACTGGGGACTGGATAGTAGTATTGCAGTGTGTAGAATTTGAAAATAACAGTCAGCAACAACTGGGGGGATTTACCAAAGCAAAAAGAAGGCTTTTCCAATACTGCCCCCATCTAAAAGACAAAGATCAACATGCCCATTCCCTTGGAAATTCCCATCGTCTAAGCAGGAGGAATGTTTAAAAGCCATCAGCATGACCAGCTCCTGACTCTCATCCTACTACCAAGTCCACTCCCTACAGGTAGAGGAACAACCTCAAGTATTTTTTACTTTTACTTATTGTTTGACTTTTCAGTGCAGTCCCTCTGTCAAGCTCAGCCCCAGCCAGTAACATTACCCATGAGGATTATTTCTCATCTGAAGACCCCACCATCGGAGAGGACAACCCAGAGTCTACCCACAGACCCATCCCAGCAGGTGAACAGTAACTACCATATCCAACAAGGTGAAGTGGTCTAACCTGCCACAGGTCAGATGTCTGTCTCCATTTTAAGGCCAGCATTGCCAAAAAGGCAAACACTCATAGGCGAGTCAAGGCAGTCAGAAGGCCTCATTATAAGGCTGGCGGTGCTAGGACATCCAGCCTCGTAGAGGCGGTCAGACAGCCATGGCTGTGGCAATTCAACTGCCACATTACAAGTTTTGCAGGCGGACCGCCAACTGACCACCGTTTTCGTCAGAATCCAAGATCTTGATGGGGTGTCGGCGGTCTTGGTTGTAATCAGCCAGGGCATCGCTGAACTCTTTGCCACCCTGCTGATTACAAACTTGTTCTCTGCCAGCCTTTTTAGGTGCAGGGGGCCACAGGGCAAGAGCAGTGCAGGGGACTCCCTGCCAACCACTGTTGGAATGCCCATTGTCTGCTTTACAGACAGTGCGCATTCCGAATGTGCTGGTTGGCCCCTCTGTGCAACAAGATAGCACTCGGCTCCTTTAAGGGAACTGAGTGCTATGTCGTAGCACAGTTCCCAATGGTCTGACCGGCAGGAACGCTCGATTTCAAGGTTTCCGCTTGTCAGCCAGGTCAGCCAGGTCAGACCTGTGGAGACCTTGTAATAGGACAGGGGGATGCCAGTTTGGTGGTCCTGCGTTGAGACAGCCAAACTCGTAATAAGGCCCAGAGTCAGGATCCAGGTCACTAGCCACACACTGACAGGTGGCTGCTCAAATGCAGTGCATTATGTAGGCTTAATTTCTAGGTGTTGGGTTGGCAAGGAATTGATTCTGAATTCTCTCTGTCCTCTTAAGCTAATCAGAGTGTTAGGCTACACCACCAGGCTGAAGGCTCTCTCCTTCTGCTCTTTTTCCACTACCTCCATCTCAGGGGTGATAACCTGAGTCTGAACAATTGCATGCTAGTTCAGGACTTCTATGGTGGACAATCATACTCTATCTGTACCCAGGCCCAAATCATCTTACCTCTGTTTCTGTGATAATACAGGCAGCATCTACAGGTCAGAAAAGTCCCCACTGATGCCAGTCTTTGAGTTCTGTCTGTCAGGGCAGATAACTACAGCTCCTTTGGTCATCAAACTGTGGCTGGCAAACACATCCTTCACCTTACCTTCCTCTTGGGTCTCTGTACCCTCAGCTTATGGGCAGTACCCTCATAGATTTGTTGTGGGTTATCTTGGTGGTCCCATCCACTGGTTCCTAACCCATCTGTGGTAGCAGCTGCCAAGGGTGCAGTCTGTGGGCAGTAGGGCCATACCACACCCTTCTCTGGAGATCTACCTTCTCCACTCTACTGAGACATGGGGCACATGGCAGTTACACTGTGATCCAAGGACATTTCTTAATCTGTAAGGCCTCTCCTTGCAGATGCTGTTCTAGGGAAACCACCCTTTCCCTAAGAGTTCTCTCGTCGCGCCTTGTTACTACTGTTCTGTCCTTTTGGAAGGCCTGTTTCCCCCTTCGTGAGATCACCCCCTGGGATTTCTTGGACAAATTAATGGTTACCCAACATTGGCTGCTTTTCCAGATGCTGGTGTAACTCTGATGAATAATTGTTCAATACGCTCTCCTTCATAAACAAGTTGTTTAGCCCAAATATATACTCAGTCCATTTCCCTTCACTACCTAGCCCTCTAGCGGTTTAAGTGAGGTATCTGTAGTGTCATACCAAGACTATTGTGAATCTTTGGTGGTATCTCTAAACATTTTACAGTACTAATCTGGAGTGAAACCAAATGTATGCACTAGTGCATCCTTCATGTTGGTGCATGATTCTTTATTTAGAGTTAAGACTTTGGCCCTCATTACAACCCTGGCGGTCGGTGATAAAGTGGTGGTAATACCACCAACAGGCCAGCGGTAAAACAAATGGAATTATGACCACGGTGGAAACCGCACACACAGACAGCCACTTTAACACACCGACCGGCACGGTGGTAGCAACAAGCACTGCAGCGGTAACCGCCAACAGCCAGGTGGAACACAATGTACTGCCCACTGTATTACAACATGCCTATCCACTACCTTTTCCCCGGGCGGTACCAACGACATCGAAAGTACGGTGGAAACTGTACACAGAAGGCAAAGGACTCACCTCTGGACACTCAAGGAAGAACCACAACACCATGGAGCCTGAGTTGCATATCTTCCCCATGCTTGTATACCTCCTCATGTACTATGAACAACAATGCCAGTGAAGACGATCACGGTGAGTACTGCCGCCTAGCACACAAGGGAGAGGGGAGGAAAAAGAGAGTGACACACACACACACAACACGAAACAACCCCTCCCCCACTCCCACCCCCAACACCATACACACAAACAGATGCAGTAACATTACATATACACCCTCAAGTGCCCATGTAGCTCCGGATAAGCCACCCCCAGTATGCGGGCCATCAGGGAGGTCAAGGTTCGATGGGCACCCCTTCCTGGTTGGGAGGCCATCCCCAGCTGGGCCTCTGCTGTCTTCCTTGCCCAGCATCTCAGGTCCTCCCACAGTGGGCGGTGACCTGCAGAAAAAGAAACATAGATAAAGGCATCAGTCATACCGTCCGGCCTGTTACACTCATGGCCCACCATAGCCTTCACATCCCCTTATGCACAGACATTGCCCACCATACATGCAGCACGTGTCCCAGAACCCTTCCACCAACCACCCCACAGGAGGCCCTCACACACAGCACTCCATGCATCCATGCCCCTTGCATCGTGCTCACAGTGTACTCACCTGTTGGCCTGGAGGCCCAGACAGCATTCGGTACTGGGGTTGGACCCCATCCACCAGTCTCTCCAACTTCACAGCGATGAAGGCAGGGGCCCTTTCCCCAGTGACAACAGCCATGGTCGGTTCCAGGCACAGGTCACAGCAGCACTTGCAGTGCAGGTCCTCTCCTGTTGAAGGTCAGGAAGCAAGTGAGTGAACAGATAGAAAATGTAGGTCACGTCCGCGGCGGTGCGTAACGTCACCACCGGCATTCATCAACATTGGCCACTGTAACCCTTAGGGACCAATGACAACCAGTGAGGAGTTGCATTGCGGTACTCCACCGACTCCCGCAACAGAGCACTACATCAGAGCCATTACATCATTTCCACATGTCCATCCACACAGGACAGGCGGACGCCATTTCGGGGGGGCAGGCCATGGCACCTAACTGAGTCACAGTACACATAGGCACCATTTGGGCCAATCCAAAAACATACTGTTACAGTCACAACATGCAATGCAGTGTAGTGTTTGAAAATGTGGTATACTGATCAGCTGCTCCCCATTTTGACCCCTAGATTACAACCACCGCAGATGAATAGGAGATGGAGACGTTCCCCCCGTGTACAGACCCCTGGTGGACTTGGCAACAATGGAAGACAGGCACATCATCCTCACCTACGGACCAGACAGGGCCACAATCACAGAGCTGTGTGCCCAATTGGAGCCTGACCTGATATCTGCTATCCGTCCACCCACCTGGATACCCCCTCTTGTGCCTGTCCTATCTGTGCTCCATTTCTTGGCAAGTGGCTCCTTCCAAGTGACGGTGGCCTTGGCAGCTGGAATGTCTCAGCCAATGTTCTCAATAGTGCTGACCAGATTGTTGTCTGCCCTGTTTAAACACATGCACAGCTACATTGTTTTCCCCCAGATGGAGGCTTTGGCCGCAGTGAAAGCTGACTTCTATGTAATGGGACATATTCCCAACATTATTGGGGCTATTGATGGTACACACATTGCATTTGTTCCCCCCCACACAGAAATGAACAGGTGTTCAGAAATCAAAAGAGCTTTCAGTCAATGATTGTGGAGATAGTGTGCCTGGCGGACCAGTACATCTCCCATGTCAGTGCACAGTATTCTGGCTCTGTGCATGGTGCCTATATCCTGAGAAATAGCAGCATCCCATATGTGATGGCTCAACTCCAGAGGCACCGGGTATGGATAATTGGTGAGCCCTGGTTCCCACCCAGTGTATGTTGGTGTACGGGTATGGTGTGGGCCCTATGGGTTAGTGTGTGTCTAACAGTTGTCCCTCGATATTTGCAGGTGACTCTGGATACCCCAACCTCTCATGGCTACTGATCCCAGTGAGGAATTCCAGGGCAAGGGCAGAAGAACGTTACAATGAGGCACATGGACGAACAAGGAGAATAATAGAGGGATATTTGGCCTCCTGAAGGCCAGGTTTCGTTGTCTCCATCTAACAGGTGGATCCCTGTACTACTCACCCAAGAAGGTGTGCCAGATAATCGTGGAATGCTGCAAGTTGCATAACCTTGCCTTGAGACGCCAGGTGCCTTTTCTGCAGGAGGATAAGGCTGGAGATGGGTGTGTTGCAGTAGTGGACCTGTAGACAGTGAAGGTGAGGAGGCAGAGGATGAGGATGAGGACAACAGAACAGCTATTATACAAAAGTACTTCCAGTGACACACAGGTAAGACACTGTAACTTAACTTTACATTGACAGTTTTGTATTTGACATTGTACATGGCAGGCTTATTCTCCCAATTCTATGGCCACTTACTGTACCCTTTGGCATCTCTGCCAGATATCTGTGCCCCACTCTGGCACCCAGTGTGTTGACTGCAGCCAACTACAGGTCATTCCTATGTATACATTACTGTACAGTCGTATTGCAGTGTTTAAACCTTGTTAAACAAATACATAGTTAAATCACATGAGATACTCCATACTTGTATTTTATCAAAGGGTGTTTATTTAAGTGCTAATAAGTAGAGGGGTATGTGCAATGGTCTGGGGTGATGGTAAAGGAAGATCCAGGGTAGAGTCCAGTCTATTTGTATCACAGGTGCATTGTCCAAGGGGGCATAGGAAGGGGAGCAATGGCTGTTCAAGGTGGACAGGGTGACAGAGTGGGACACAAGGTGTCAACACCAGAGCAGTACGCGCTCTATTGGCGACTAAAATGCAAAAACCCAGCACTCTCAAAACAACATAATTTATGCATTGTGCTGATATGTTGTTGTTTAACCTTTTGCATTGCAGAGTTTCTTGGTATTTTACATGGTGACACTCGAATCGGCAAGACGCACGATTCTCTCCTCGAGTTTAATTCATGTTGTTTATTGTATGCCACTATTCTAAGATATTTATTATGTAATATTCGAGTTGACAAGTTATGTGATTTGTTTCCTGAATCCATATTGTGTTATTCATGGTGCACAATCCTTTTATGGTGTTTACTATATATATATATATATATCTGCAATATGCGCAATTTGTGTTGAAACATTTTAAGAGTACACAGAAGGCCAGAGTTTCTAGATGCAATATTGTAAGGTCCTAGTATACATTCTCAAAACAGGATTTATATGACTGGTTTAAAATTTAGTCAGAATGATTTTCTGATTCTCATGTAAAGGAAAGTACTTGAATAAGAAAGTTTTCATTTAATTCATCTTGATTCCCTTACAGGTATCCGGACATCTTGAAACTTAGTCATTTTAAACTTAATTCTTAGATTGTTCAAGTTTTCAGAGTGACTAGGCTTAGAATAATAGTCTAGTATTGATTTCAGGAGATATAATTTTCATATTGTGTGTTCTAACCTTTTTCTTACTACAGGCCTCCTTCCCAGCTCTCCCCTTCCTAATCCCCTCTTCCCCTCTTGAACTCTCTCAGCCTCTGTGATTTATCTATCAGAGTCTTGGAGCTGTTCAGTGGTGGACGTGTTGGGAACGTGCACAGACCCCGAGGATCTGGTGACTCTGACAGAATAGTGAGCCCACAGATTATTATCCTCCTGGCTTGTGTATGTTCTCAGCATGGCCACGCTAGACGAGTTAGTCAAGGCTATCACCCAGCTCCAAGCAGAGGTGGCATCGTCTAAAGAATTGACAACTAGCTTAGCAGAGAGAGTGAGTCAGTTGCAAGATAAGGTAGAGAAGAAGGAACAAAGTCCCACAGGTCTTGGCCAGGTACTTCTTCTCAGGCTTCTCAGGCTTCTGGAAGTAATCCGATTTCCCTAAATGTTCCTTCTGCGATTCCTTTAGCTCCCCCAGAATGTTTCTCAGGTGACCACTTGAAAGCACAATCTTTCCTGGTTCAAGTGGAACTACACTTCACCTGCAGACCAAATACTTTCCCCAATGCCCAGTCTAAAGTAGCTTTCTTGTTATCATATCTGTCTGGGGATGCAGCTACTTGGGCAGTTCCTCTTGTGCTTAAAAATAGTCCCTTGTTGTACAACTGGAGAAATTTTGTTCGTGAATTTGAGAGAGTTTTTGATCGTAGAACTGTAACACAGTCAGCAGATCGTGAATTATTAGATTTATGCCAAGGGAATCAAGACCTAGTGTCATATTTAGCCAACTTTAACCGGCTCGTTGCCGAGACATCCTGGCCTGAAGAAAAACAAGCGGTCTTGTTTTACATGGGACTCAAAGAGGATCTAAAAGATATCTCAGCGCAAATCGACCCACAATCTTCAGACTGTCAAGAATTAATAAATCTTGTCTTGAGACGTGATCATCATTTAGCAGAACGTAAAGGAACGCGCAAAAAGATTGAAAAATATTCATGGCGCGTTCATGATAACAGAGACTCAAGAACTCCAAAAGAAAGTACGCCGGAACCGATGGAAATTGGAACCATCAGAAGAGCTTTGACCAAAGATGAAAAGGACCTACGCAAAAAAAATGGACAATGTCTTTATTGTGGGCGAAAAGGTCATTTTGCCAAAGATTGTCCAATCAAACCAAAGAACAAGCAAGGTCCAGTTCAGAAGGTCGCAGCCAATGCACCAGTCGAGTTGGAAAACGAAAACACCTGAGATGCAGAGAAGGGTTGCTCTTGGGTTTCACCGTGGACCCTTCACAATCTAGACATCTCAAACTGGAAATAAGAGTTCAGGTCAAGAAAAAGATCTATTTAAAAGAAGCTCTTGTCAATTCTGGGGCTACTGGGAACTTTGTTGATGTCCAATCGGTTTGTGCATGGGGGATCACATGGATTGAAAAGAAGACCCCAGAAATCATCCAGGCAGTCGATGGAAAACTCTTGACTGGAGGTCCGGTACCTCTTCAGACTATCCCTTTGTCGATGCTTTGTGAAGATAAGAATCAAAGAAAGAAACATAAAGAGAAAATCATCCTTGACGTGATCCATGCTCCCCAATATGGGATTATCCTCGGCTTGCCATGGTTAACTCATCACAATCCAGAGAACAATTGGGCAGAACGAAAAATCATGTTCTCATCTGCGCTATGTAACGAACAATGTCTCCAAAAGAATCAAGTACCAAAAGTTTGCAATTCTTACATAGCTACTGCCGCGGAGAAAGAAATTCAGCTGCCCAAACAGTATTCATCTTACAAAGATGTATTTGATGAGAAAGGAGCAGAGACTATACCTCCTCATAGATCTTATGACTGTCAAATTGATCTAGCCTCGGGTGCGATACTTCCCAACTGTCGTGTATATGCCCTGTCAGAACATGAAAATCAAAATTTACGAAAATACCTAGATACATTTTTGGAGAATGGCTTCATTCGCCCCTCTAAGTCTCCTGCAGCTTTGCCTTTGTTTTTTGTTCCAAAAGCTAATGGAGAACTTCAAACTTGCATCGACTATAGGGTTTTGAACAAAGTCACCATCAAGAATAAATATCCTTTACCCCTAATTCCGGTCTTATTGGAACAAGTAAAGAGAGCAAAAATCTACACGAAGCTTGACCTTCGAGGTGCTTATCATTTGGTCAGAATGAGAGAGGGTGACGAATGGAAAACAGAGTTCAAGACAAGATATGGCCTTTTTGAATACACTGTCATGCCTTTTAGTCTGTGTAATGCTCCAGCAGCATTTCAATTTTTCTTGAATGACGTTCTTAGAGAGTACCTCGACATATTTGCCATAGTCTACATCGATTACATTTTGATCTACTCAGACAATCAAAACGAACATGTCCAACATGTCAAGAAAATTCTTGCAGCCCTTCGAAAACATCATTTATATTGCAAATTAACCAAGTGTGAGTTTCATGTTACCACAGTTGAGTTTTTAGCGGTTATTCTTACCCCTCAAGGTATGGTGATGGCAGAAAAGAAAGTAAAAGCCATATCTGATTGGCCCACCCCAAAGGCTGTTTGTGATGTATAATGTTTCCTGGGGTTTGCAAATTTTTACTGGAGGTTCATAAATCATTTCTCCCAGACAGTGGCTCCAATCACTAAGCTACTAAGAAAGAAAGAAAAGTTTGTATGGTCCCCAGAAGCTGATCAAGCCTTCTCGACTTTGAAGGAGGCTTTCTCCACTGCCCCAGTCTTGACTCATCCTGATGCGAATCAACCTTTCATAGTGGAAGCTGATGCTTCAGATGTAGCAATAGGAGCCGTCTTATCACAACGAAATAAAGACACTGGTCAACTTCATCCTGTAGCTTATATGTCTCGGAAGTTGAACGAAGCCGAACAGAACTATTTCATTGCTGAAAAAGAGCTTCTGGCGATTCGTGACACCTTTAAAGAATAGAGACATCATTTGTTGGGTGCCAAGTACACTGTCACAGTACAGTATATGCTGATCATCGTAATCTTCAATTGATGAGTTCCGCCACACTTTTGACCCCTCGGCAATTACGCTGGATGCTTTTTTTTGCCGAATTTGATTTTGTAGTAACCTTCCGGCCTGGTAAAGATAATGACGCCTTGTCCCGTCAGGAGTCTACCACATTGCCTGCATTTCAAGCCTCCAGAGCTATCATTGCTCCTGACAAGGTTCTATGTATCATAAAAACTGAAGATTTCTTTGAAGAAATTCGCAACTCTTTCAATGTTGAAAAATGGCAAACATGGGCCCAAGCAGATCCCAAAAGGTCAATCAAGCAAGGTTTACTCTTTCATGACGCTCGTTTGTTCGTACCCACTACCAAACTTCACAAGATAGTGTTTCATTGGTTGCATGTTATAACTACGGCAGGTCACCCAGGTACTCCTAAAACTCTTGAACCGATCCAACGCTAGTTTTGGTGGCCTACCCTAATAAAAGATGTAAAAGCAATGGTAAACAACTGCGAAGTTTGTGCTCGCATTAAAACAAGTCATTCAAAACCAAAAGGGTTGTTACATCCACTTCCAACTCCAAGTCGCCCATGGGAGCACATTTCTTTAGACTTTATTACCGGTCTGCCAGTGGTTCAACAGCATTCAGTAATTCTGGTGGTAGTAGATAGTCTCACGAAATATGGACATTTCATTGCCTGTATAAAATTGCCCACTTCTAGTGAATTGGCAACTATTTTACTGAACAGAGTGGTTCGTTACCATGGACTGCCAAAGGTTATCCTCTCCGATCGGGGTCACAATTTTCCTCCAATTTCTGGAAGACATGGTGTAAAACACTCCATGTGACATCTACGCTATCTACTAGTCACCATCCTCAAACAGATGGTCAAACTGAGAGACTAAATCAGACTTTGAAACAATACCTATATGCCTACGCTGAAAAGGTATTTCATTCTTGGACATCTATGCTCTGGTTAGCTGAGTTAGCTTACAATAACTCATTCCACACTTCTATTGGCATTACAACCTTTTTTGGTTTATTTGGCTATCATCCTGACATCTTGCCCATCACAATTCCTCAAGAAAGTTCTCTTACTCCAGCTGTGTCAGAAACCATTCCACATTCACATAAAACCCAGAAACTGATTCAACAGCATTTAGAAAAAGCCAAACAAAAATACAAAAGGCATTATGACAAGAAACATTGTGAGGTACTGCAATATCAACCAGGTGACAAAGTGTCGCTTTCCACAAAACATATGGACTTCAAGAAGAAGCACATGTTTAACCCCAAATCTATAGGTCCTTATACTGTCCTTCAGCACTTCCCTCTTAAAAAAGGCAGTCCAAAAGATCCACCCTCATCCAGCTCCTGTTCTAGTACAAGGGGAAGAAGAATACAAAGTCAAGAAAGTGTTGGATTCTAAACTGAGAGGGCGTAATCTATGGTACTTAGGGCCATATTTATACTTTTCAACGCAAAACTGCGCCACCGCAGTTTTGCGTCAAAAAATTTACCGCCGGCTAACGCCATTTCGTAGCACCATACGGGCGTCAAATTTATACTTTGACGCACGGCGGCGCAATCAACAGGTGGGAGTCATTATTTTTGACGTACACCGCGCCGTCAAGTCATAAAGGATGACGACGTTAACGCTGCGGAAATGACTCTGGGTCGATTTACGACACCGCAACCCGGATATGTGCCATTTTTTGACGCAATAGCGTAAAAAAAAACACGAACACTGCAAGTGCACCAGAGGAGAGCCAAAATGGATCCCAGATGCCACTACAGACCCCAGGAAGATGACAGCAGACCAGGAACCAGCCAGGACGATCCATACAGGAACCAGGACATTTATAGAAAGAAAAGAAAGTGTCGCTTCAGTGCAGAGGAGCAGGAAGTCCTGGTTAAAGAGGTGACGGAACACCAGCACCAACTCATCACCTCAAAGTTGCCAATCAGTAGGAGAGAGGCCATATGGCAACAAATTGTTGTCAAGATTAACAGTGTGGCTGAAGTACGCAGGACAGTCACCGAGTGTAAGAAACGCTGGCATGACTGCAAATGCAGGACAAAGGAAAAAATGTACAGGAACAGGAAGGCAGCACTGCAGACGGGAGGTGGGAGTCCAGCACACCAGGAGGCCCTGGACCACATGGAGGAGATGGTTGCAGCCATCATCCCTGAGGAAATTGTCACAGGGATTCAAGGACAGGACAGCGCAGACTACCAGGACACAATACACATGCAGGGTAAGTCGCATGGGGAATTAAAATACAATAATGTTGACTGTAAGCAGGGGGGAAATACCTACTAAACATTGCATGTAAGTCATCATATACATGGAGTGTCATGGGTAAAGGGGTACTGCAGGGGGGCATGGCCTGCACAAACAGAAGCTGGGGCACAACATTACACTACACCAACAACAGTCCTTTGGGGGTATGCTGTCATGCCAACAATGGAGCAAAGGGAAAGCCTCGACAGGAGGGAAGGCCACTACGTCAAACTTACATCCTGGCACTCGTCAGCCAACATATCTCCTACAGTAACTAGGGCCGTACTAGCAATCCTCTAGCCAAAACGACAACTGCAATGTAACTGCCACAACAGTTGCCACTACCACCTCTGATCTGTGTGCAGCTATAGTAGCCAATGGCAGTAACCTCCCCATGGAACATACATACCTAAATTAGGGGGTGAGGATGACATCTGCAACAATCTCCTGAAACAAGACAAAGGCCCCAGTACACGCAAATGTCAATGCCCATAGGTGTCACAAACATCAGCCAATGTAAACAACTATAGGCGTCTCACAGCACTAAGGACACACCCATGCTACATATGTCAGGGTCCTTCCCGTGCCTGGCAAACAAGGCAACATCACAAAAGTCATACTGCTCAGACAACAGCATTGAGGAGGGGACACATGGAACTGGTCACTGAAATACACCTGCACAGTCAGAGGGGGAAATAGGACACTGATACGACTATCAGGGCAATCCAATGTAACACACATTACCCAACATCAGCAGGACACATTAACAATATCAACATCCATATCAGATCATAACATTGCCAAGCATAGGATATGCTACATGTCAATTACAATTAAGTCAATGTGAATGATCAGGGATTGGGGCAGGTCCTGAGAGTCAAGTGTGCTGCCAGGACCATCGGAACACCCACAGCCAGTGAAAGGTCTCACCATGAGAATGGATATACACTGAGGGTCGATGTCAGGAGGTCCAAATTCTCGGGATCTGCACAATGCTGAATAAGGGTCCCACTTCCAGGCAACACCAAAGTCAGATGCTTTTATAGCGCTGAACTAAGGAGGGGCCCGGCCGGGGGAAGGGGAATTCGGAAAGGAACTGCCAGGAAGGAGATCTGAAAAGGAAAAAAGGTTAATACATAATTCAGTGATGACTTTACTCAAAAAATACACTGCCTCATAAAGATCTCGCTAGTTATTTCCAAAGAATAATTTTTAGAAGGAAGGGATTCTCCAAAGAATGTTTTGTCCAGTTAAATTCTACACAAAAACTATTCCACTCAAGAATATTATCTCATAATCTTGAAACACTAAAACAACATAAATTCCTTTAATTCCTCCTTTAGAAGAAAAATATGATTGTTGTCTTTTTTTCTTAGTTTTTAAAAGAACCTCGTTTTTTTTTTTAGATAAAACAATATTTATCACAAAACACTTTCTTTATATATGCACACACCGATATAAACTCCAATAACACCCAGTAAAATAACATCTATTTATAAAAAGCCCTGGAAAACGATTTCACTACCCTTCGAACAAAATCTTCAATTATTTACACTAGCGATTCCTTTTAACAAAACAATTGTTCAGAGTTACAAGGTTACTTTGATTTATAGCAATACAAAACGAACGGAAGAATACAAGGTTTCAGAATAACAGTCTAGATAATTATAGACTCTGTAAATAAACTCCGAGAGCCCTGAAATTGACGGAAAGGAAACGCTCACCGCCGCGAACCGGCCGCTCGCTATTTGACAAACGAAGAATTCTTGAAATCCCGGCAGAAGAAGCCCAGAGATGAGCTCCACGTAAAACGCTCAGAATAGAAGGCTTTTGTTGAGAGGGTGTGGCAGGTATTTATAGCCTGGCCACACCCAAGACTAATTATGACCACACCCAGGACTAATTAGTTTTAGAGAAGGCTGGGAATTGCAGTTCTTCTGATTTCCTGGTTCTTTTAGACTCTTTCTTTTATTGTCCTAGAAGAATGTTTATTACAATGATACCACCAATGGCCTAATCTTTTGGGTAAATGGCTTTTACCACACCAAATGTGTGATGTCAAGGAAATGTTGGCTGTTTCATAGGAATCCTTGCGCTCATTGTGCCCATTGCGCCCACGCATAACTGAAGTCTTGACAGTAAACCCTCTCCCCAGGTGTGGGCGCGGACCTGGTTTGTTGGGATAACGAACATGAAATTGACGTATCAATCGTGGGGCATGAATTTGTGAAGCAGGTTCCCAAGAGTCTTCCTCGATACCATAACCTTTCCACTCTACTAAATACCATAAGGAATTTCCACGAAATCGGGAGTCTCGAATTGCTCGTACTTCGTATTCCCATTGATCTTGAACAAGAATTGGTGGTGGACGTGTATCGCTCTTTGTGTGGACAGGTTTAAGTAATGAGGTATGAAAAACAGGATGAATTCTCAAAGATGGCGGTAGTTTCAGTTTGTATGTTACAGGGTTGACCTGTCGGAGAATTTCATAGGGTCCTATGAATTTTGGATGAAATGTATTCTTGTCTTTGAAAGTTAAATTTTTTGTAGATAACCAGATCATGTCTTTCACTTTGTATTCTGGACCAGGTTGGTGTTTTTTGTCATATTGTTGTTTGTATTTTAGTTTGGCTTGTTGAAAATTTTGTTGAAGTTGTAAGTGAATCTTTTGTAAATGTGATAACATTCCTTGTACGGCGGGCATATTTTGTGTAAGACCTGGTAAATTAACTGGTAGAACACGAGGGTGTTGACCATAAAGACCATAGAACGGAGTGCTTTTTGTTGAAGTATGGCAAGAATTATTATAGGCTAATTCGGCAAGCCATAGTAATATAGGCCAGGAAGAAGGGTCTTCTGCTGCGTAACAACTTAGATATTGTTTTAACATTTGATTTAATCTTTCCGTCTGACCATCCGTTTGGGGGTGGTAACTTGTGGATAAATTAGAATCAATATGTAAAGCCTGACACCATTTCTGCCAAAAATGTGCTGAAAACTGAGACTCTCTGTCAGAAAGGATAACCTTTGGGAGACCATGGAGACACACCACATTCTGTAAAATAAGATTAACTAGAGCACTTGATGTGGGAAGTCCTTTACAAGCAATAAAATGTGCGTATTTAGTAGGACTATCAATGACTACTAATATTGTGTTTACCTGATTGACTTCAGGGAGACCTGTAATGAAATCCATTGAAATATGTTCCCATGGGTATTCAGGGGTTGGTAGAGGTATTAATAAACCCTTTGGTTTAACATGAGAGCTTTTGTAACAAGCACAAATTTCACATAATTTTACCATTTGTTTAACGTCTTTAATTAAAGTGGGCCACCAAAAATATCTTTTCACAAGTTCTAGAGTCTTCTGAGGTCCTGGGTGACCTGCTACTGGATGTGTGTGCAGCCATTGAAAAGCTATGCTTTGTAGTTCTCCTGTTGGTAAAAAGATTTTTGTTCAAAAAAAAGGTAAACCTTGTTGTATTGAGTAATCAGCGCCTCTTTTAAGCCACTTTGACCATTCTATGATGTGAAAATTGGTACGAATGGAATCAAGAAATTCGTCAGCAGCTATTAAACATATAACTTTGGAGGGATTAATGATTGGCAATGGTTGAGGTTTTTCATGCACTAACGTAGAATCTTGTCTGGTTAAAGCGTCGGCTTTTCTATTATCACTGCCTGGTCTGAAAGTAACGACAAAGTCAAATTCAGAAAAAAACAACATCCATCGCAATTGTCTAGGAGTTAATACTCGGGCTGAACTCATGAATTGTAAGTTTCTATGATCAGAATAGACTGTGATGCGATGAGTAGTTCCGGATAAGTAATGTCTCCATTCCTTGAATGCTTCACGTATTGCCAAGAGTTCCTTTTCCGCAATGGTATAATTTTGTTCTGTTGAGTTAAGTTTTTTAGACATATAAGCCACGGGATGTAACTGTCCTGTAACAGGATGTCGTTGTGAAAGGATGGCCCCCTAAAGCTACATCAGAAGCATCTGCTTCTACAATAAATGGATCTGAATTTCGGGGGTGAGCTAAGATAGGGGCAGTGGTAAAGGCTTGTTTCAACGTTTGAAAAGCCTCTTCAGTTTGTGGTGTCCATTGAAACAGAGTATTTTTACGAAGTTAACTTGTAATGGGAGCCACCTTTTGAGAAAAATGATCAATAAAACGCCGATAAAAATTGGCAAACCCCAAAAAACATTGGACATCTCGAACAGATTTAGGTGTGGGCCAATTTAAGACAGCTTGGATTTTTCTGTCTGTCATTTGCATTCCCTTGGGTGTTAGAGTGACTCCCAAAAATTCTACTTCTTCCGTATGAAACTCACATTTACTAAGCTTACATTATAGATGATGTTTTCTCAGAGTTAAAAGTACTTTCTCAACATGTTCTTCATGACATTCCCTTGTGCTAGAGTATATTAAAATGTCATCTATATAAACAATGACAAATAAATCTAAATATTCTCTTAATACGTCATTGAGGAAGTATTGAAATGCTGCAGGAGCGTTACAGAGACCAAAGTGCATTACTTGATATTCGAACAGACCATATCGGGTTTTGAAAGCTGTTTTCCATTCGTCTCCCTCTCGTATGCGTACCAAATGATAAGCTCCCCTGAGGTCAAGTTTGGTGTAAATGACAGCATCCTTGACTTGGTCCAATAATACTGGAATTAGTGGTAAAGGATATTTATTTTTTATGGTAATTTTGTTTAGGGCTCTATAATCAATACAGGGTCTCAAATCTCCATTCGCTTTGGGAACGAAGAACAGAGGAGAGGCTGCTGGAGATCGTGAAGGTCTAATCAAATTGTTTGCTAGACATTGGTCCAGATATTCCCGTAAATACTGATTTTTTTTTTCAGAAAGAGCGTAAATTCTACAATTAGGGATCACGGATCCTGGCACCAAATCAATTTGACAATCATAAGGTCTATGGGGTGGTAATGTACCAGCTGCTTGTTCACTAAATACATCTGCAAATGTGGCATATTGAGAAGGTAATGTTATAGCCTTTTCTGCTGCTGTAGCTATCTGTTGAATAATAGGTGTAGTGAAAAGACACTGTTTTAAGCAATGCGATGATGAAAAGGTTAGGGTGTGTTTTTCCCAATCTATGTGTGGATTATGTAATCTTAGCCAAGGCATTCCCAAAATAAAACCATATTGAGGTGCTCTGATAACATCAAATTGTATTCGCTCTAAGTGTTGACGACCATTGGAATTGCAGCATGTCATTTGAATTGGGAAAGTATGAGAAGAGATTGGGCCTCCAGCAAGATCACTACCATCCACAGCCTGCACTTTTTCTGGAATTATTTTCTTTTGACATGCGAGTTGTAATCGAGATGCTGTTTGGGAGTCTACAAAGTTTCCAGTGGCCCCTGAATCTATTAGTGCAAAAGCTTCTTGCCATTTATCTAAAATTAACATCTGTATTGGAATACGGAAATGTCTATTATGTTGATTTGAACAGGAATGTACAGAAGGGATTGCAAGAATACCCAAGGGATTCCCTTCTCTATCTCTTGGGTTCACTAGTTTTCCTCAACATTTCCCACAGAAGCAACTTGATTTTTGTTATTAGTAAAAGAGTCAACTTGTTTTTTGGTTTTGCTAAGCAATCTCTTACAAAATGACCTTTTTTCCCACAATATAAGCACAATCCTTTACGACGTCTTTGTTCTTTCTCTTCTTTGGTTAAAGGTTGACGAAGAGTTCCAATTTCCATTGGTTCACTAACCATATCTGAAGGAGTAGAGGAAGGAGAAGGACGATATCTGTCTTGGCGCCAAGTATTACGATCTGGTCTCTTTCTTTCTCCTTTTCTTTCAGAAAGTCTATGATCAAGTCTTATTAAAGTGAGGTTGATTAGATCCGTACATGTTTTGGGCTGGGGATCAATTTGCGCTAACACATCCTTTAATTCTTCTTTAAGGCCTTGATAAAAAAGTGCAGCTCTCTTTTCTTGGGGCCAAGCTGTTTATACCACTAAACGATTAAACTGGGAAAGATTAGAAATAAGGTCCTTATTTCCTTGTCGTAGTTCCAATAACTCTTTATCAGCCGACATTGCAACTGCTCGTCGATCCAACACTTTCTCAAACTCTTCCACAAATCGACGCCAATTATAAAGTAGAGGACTATCTTGTCGCACCAGGGGAACTGCCCAATTTGCTGCATCTCCAGACAAATAAGAAATTAAAAAGGCAATTCTAGACTGTGGATCAGGGAAGGCGGCTGGTCGACAAATGAAATGTAACTCTACTTGGGTACGGAATATTTGGACTTTGTTAGCATCTCCCGAAAACCTTTCAGGAGCAGCCACTGGTATTTGTGTAGGAACATTGACAGATACATTGGTGGGAGATGGAGGTAGTCGTGGTAAAGGTGTTCCTCCTGGACTGTCTATTTTAGCTTGTAACTGAGTAACTTTGGTAACTAAAGCTGCAGTGTCATTCCTAGAATCCTGTAACTCTTTTTGTAATTGCGTTAACGCCTGCATTACAGTGTCTAGAGTAGTCATTTCATCAGCTATCGTGCAGATCAAGAGAAGAGAAAACTCCTGGGCCTTCTATTCTGTCAGGAGGTCCAAATTCTCGGGATCTGCAGGATGCTGAATAAGGGTCCCACTTCCAGGCAACACCAAAGTCAGATGCTGTTATAGCGCTGAACTAAGGAGGGGCCCGGCCGGGGGAAGGGGTATTCGGAAAGGAACTGCCAGGAAGGAGATCTGAAAAGGAAAAAAGGTTAATACATAATTCAGTGATGACTTTTACTCAAAAAATACACTGCCTCATAAAGATCTCGCTAGTTTTTTCCAAAGAATAATTTTTAGAAGGAAGGGATTCTCCAAAGAATGTTTTCTCCAGTTAAATTCTACACAAAAACTATTCCACTCAAGAATATTATCTCATAATCTTGAAACACTAAAACAACATAAATTCCTTGAATTCCTCCTTTAGAAGAAAAATATGATTGTTGTCTTTTTTTCTTAGTTTTTAAAAGAACCTCGATTTCTTTTTTAGATAAAACAGTATTTATCACAAAACACTTTCTTTTTATATGCACACACCGATATAAACTCCAATAACACCCAGTAAAATAACATCTATTTATAAAAAACCCTGGAAAACGATTTCACTACCCTTCGAACGAAATCTTCAATTATTTACACTAGCGATTCCTTTTAACAAAACAATTGTTCAGAGTTACAAGGTTACTTTGATTTATAGCGATACAAAATGAACGGAAGAATACAAGGTTTCAGAATAACACTCTAGATAATTATAGACTCTGTAAATAAACTCCTAGAGCGGAGTTCTTTGAAATTGACGGAAAGGAAACGCTCACCGCCGCGAGCCGGCCGCTCGCTATTTGACAAACGAAGAATTCTTGAAATCCCGGCAGAAGAAGCCCAGAGATGAGCTCCATGTAAAACGCTCAGAATAGAAGGCGTTTGTTGAGATGGTGTGGCAGGTATTTATAGCCTGGCCACACCCAAGACTAATTATGACCACACCCAGGACTAATTAGTTTTAGAGAAGGCTGGGAATTGCAGTTCTTCTGATTTCCTGGTTCTTTTAGACTCTTTCTTTTATTGCCCTAGAAGAATGTTTATTACAATGATACCACCAATGGCCTAATCTTTTGGGTAAATGGCTTTTACCACACCCAATGTGTGATGTCAAGGAAATGTTGGCTGTTTCATAGGAATCCTTGCGCTCATTGTGCCCATTGCGCCCACGCATAACTGAAGTCTTGACAGTCGAGTAGGACAAAAAGGTGGCTATTCTTTATTTGGCATAAAGCAACACCTAGAGGTGATGAGGCTGAGAAGTCTGATAACTCAATACCATACATGTGACACACAGGTGGGCAATAGGCCTATAACAATGCCCATCTGAAGGACAGCAGATATCAATACAAAACAAGATCACAAAGTGAATTCATCAAAAGGCAGGCACGTCACGTCAAAATTGTCACAACACAGACACACTAATTGTACCATGTTTCATTGCAGAGGAAGATGGATCACCTGCCGATATGCCTGTCCCAGATTTCCATGATGACATGGATGACGAGCCCATAAACATTCCCCAGGAGACCATCCAAAAGGTCCTTGAAACCCTCCAGACCCCACCTTCAGTCACAAGGAGGAGCACAGAACAAGCAGCCAGCGCAGAGGAACCACCCACCACCCCAATTGCAAGACCTGCCAGCTCCAATACAGGTGAGCACTCTGACGACACTGGCACCAGCATTGAAAGAACTGTAGTTGGAGTACAGCGGGAGCTGGCCAAGGAGGTGCAGGTGGGGATGCAAACTATGGCAGCCAGCCTTGAGGGGGTGCGTTCGTGCATGATGTCATCTGCTGATCAGGCAGCAGCTATGCAAGCCCTAACATCCATACTGCAAGGACAACAAGAAACTGTAAAGGAATTCACCACTGCAGTAAGGGAGTTGCCACAACACCTCGCACCCCAAACCTTCCACTGCATGCACAAATGCAATCATGACTCCCTCAGGGCCGACCTGGCTGCCTACCATCATGAGGTGGCTGCTATTCTCAAGAACCAGCAGACCCTCCTTGCTGCAGTACTGCCCTTAAGACCTTCACAGGGAGCAGCGACCGGGATGTCTGACTCCACGTCTTCTAACACTGAGGTGTGTGTTGCCCCTTCACAACCAACAACAACAAGGTCGAAGCAGGCAACACATACATCAGAAGAAGAAGACATGGAACAGATCACATTCACACAGAAGAGTACCCGAAAGAACTAGTCCCTGCACCATGGCCTACTTTGACCAAGGTCCTACGTGTTGTCAAATGCCAGTCTTACAACATCTATACTCAATGACTGTTCTGCTAACCACTGTATAACTTGTTAGCATTGCCAGTGAATGTCTCTCTCCTACTAATCGGCAAATCCTGTCCCTCTGCACTGTCTGTAACATCACCCAGCATGTCAGGAGCATTATCCACACCCCTTCTGTAGGATCACCATGTAAGATTGCACTAGAATGGACTCAGCAAACATGGACAATGTACATATTGCACTACAGCACCTATCAATAAATTGCACTTGCACACCAAATATGTCTCTGTGTAATTTGACACATCAACTGTGCAGTAGATAACACAAATGTGCCTGTGTGACAACCATGTAGCTTGTCAATACAACTGTCCTGACATCATGTAGTCAGATGCATCTGTGCGGTGGCCAGGATTGCATCATAGCCTGCCCATCCTGAGGAGAATAACTGATGAAGGGAGAAACCACACACCATCATGCTGTGTTGTACAGAATAATGCTTCATCAAGAGAAATCAAAGTCAACTAATAGTGGCTGATAAATGTTGTCACCATGCAATACTAACACATTGAACTATTCAGTCTAATCTAAGCAAACACTACAAAACACAGCACCAATCAACCTTTCTGAGTAAACATCCAAATAGGTAATCATGCTGAATTTTAGCACAAATGATCCATGTCAGTTATGAAGACAAGAAGACAAGAGTGTTAACAAGACCTCATCTTCAAAGATGTCCCTGAACATCACACTGCAGTCCAACCGAAAAATGTCCCCACAATACCAAGGCGGTCATTCTGACCCTGGCGGTTGAAAACCACCAGGGCAGAGTGCCACGGAAGCACCGCCAACAGGCTGGCGGTGCTTCATGGGCAATTCTGACCGCGGCGGTAAAGCCGCGGTCAGAAAAGGGCAACCGGCGGTTTCCCGCCGGTTTACCCCTGCCCCAAAGAATCCTCCATGGCGGCGCTGCTCGCAGCACCGCCATGGGGATTCCGACCCCCTTCCCGCCATCCTGGTCCTGGTGGTAGAAACAGCCAAGAACAGGATGGCGGGAACGGGTGTCGTGGGGCCCCTGGGGGCCCCTGCACTGCCCATGCCACAGGCATGGGCAGTGCAGGGGCCCCCTAACAGGGCCCCATAATGATTTTCAGTGTCTGCCTAGCAGACACTGAAAATCGCGACGGGTGCCACTGCACCCGTCGCACACCAGCAACTCCGCCGGCTCCATTCGGAGCCGGCTTCATCGTTGCTGGGGCTTTCCAGCTGGGCGGGCGGGCGGCCTTTTGGCGGTCGCCCGTCCGCCCAGCGGGAAAGTCAGAATGACCGCCGCGGTCATTTGACCGCGGTGCGGTCTTCTGGCGGTCTCCGCCCGGCGGGCGGCGCCCGCCGGGGTCGGAATGACCCCCCAAGTCTGGAATCACACTTTGTGACGTAGAAAACATACTCATCGACACAAATCCTTTGTAATCAATGTCAACTCCGATTGGTGGTTCTAACAAATGGTGGATACTTACCAAGGTAGCACAGGGGTAGCTGACATTTTACACTTCAGATTGTTTTTGTTTGTAGCATAGGACACAAATGTCATAGAACAACAATCATCTACACTGATGGCAAGGCCCTGATCAAGTTGCAGTTAACACATAATGCAAAGGGTTATCTAAATATTTATTCATAACTAATCACACCAGAGGCAACTAAGGGAAAAGTCATACCTACACTAATCTAACCTGACTACTCATTACCCACAACCTAAGCTAAACTTACTCTTCACATATAACGAATCGATCTCAACATCAACCCCCCACCCACCATTATGAGACAGCACACATGCAGGACAACACATACTAACCTACACACATACTATACTATCCTAAACAATCATATATTTTTTATTTTTTTAACTTTTTTTTATATATATATATATATATTTTTTAAACACACAGGAACCCAAACATTGACCCCCACCCACCCACCCACACACTTAATAAGGAAAAGAAGAAAGAATCAGGACCCCCCACCCTCCTCCCTAACACTAACTAAGCTAACAACCTATACTAACTTAACACTAATCCCCCAAGCCCACTAATCATGATAACAAGGAAAGAGGAGGGAGGGTAGGGAATTATGTCCATTGAACATATCAGTCCTAGAGGTTGGCCCTCCGGAGCGTCCACCTGATAGACCTGACCCGCTTCTTGATGTAGGCCACATCCTGGCTAAGATTGTCCACCTTCCTTATAAATTTGTCCATTTTGCGTTCCAAAGCCAGGAATGCTGCAGGGTCGATTGGAGGTGCTGCTGCTGTTTGGGTCCCGGCAGAGGTGCTCTGTGTGCGTGTTGAGCCTAGCCCACTGGACTGTCCTGCAGCTGTCACACTGCTGGGGCCTGGGTGTGCTGCAGAGGCAGGGACAACTGTCCCGCTGTGGCTGGGGCCACTTGGGGAGAACCAGTGGTTGTGATGGTGGTGGCTGTAGTGGGCAACCTTGGGCCACCCTGTGGTGAAGCCCACCATGATCTGGAGGCCCGATCCGACTGGTATTTACAGGCCATCCGTCGGAACCCCGACTGCACCTGCAGGATGTGTCGGTACCTCATGGCCCGCCTCTCAAATTCATGCCTCTGTGCTGCACTCATGTTGGGCAACTATTTACCATAGGAACTGCATTGTGTGGAATAGCACAAGTGGTCAATCTGATAATACATTTACTGTACTTGTAACAGCTCATATCACCATACAGATCATTGAAAGTCTCATAGGAAGTACATGGAAAGCCTGCCTAGAAAGGTCATCTCACACATAGCACATACAATAATCTACATGATGGGTAACAACTGGCAATAACTTGTCATCAAAGTACTTACAGTTGCAGCTAACAATCATGCTGCACCTCCTCCGCCTATTGCCTGGACTACATATGTCAGTGTATGTGATAACAATCACAAACTTCAAGGTCTGCAATTTGTAATGGGATATGCTAGTATAGAACTCATGTGTCATAACTGAGTGTGTACACTAGGTTCAAAACCATATTTCATATAATCACAAGTATGTGTAACATACTGGTTGCTTCAGTCCTAGGTACCCTATTCACAAACCCATGCCTGTCTTTGAGGGGGGTGGGAAGAACAACAAACAATCCCAAAATAGATGCACACCCAGGAGTGTATAGAAAGCTCAACATGTTTTTGCCCCCACACACACACCACCAGTAAGGGCTATCAACAAATTGGAGTCAGCTAAACCTTGTCCTATCCAAGGTCCACACATGTCAACATTTACTGACATAGGGCAACATCACATACTTCCAGTGAGGCATAATTTTCAACAGACACAGAGGAGCAAGAACACCCATGATCATGAATAGCATGCACACCTAGGCCGTTGCACTCTAGTCCCACACACTTCTAGTACAACTTGTGAAAGTACATGCTCCCGGAAGATCCAACCTACAGTGTACTCAGTACATCGGTTAATAGGGAAGCAGCAGTTTTCAGACAAGCCATTTGCAGAAGCTATCTGGGAGAATGTCAGTCTGACATGCAGACTCAGTCCGAGACGAGTCCCAGTGCAACTCTTATTGTAACTCGTGTATTCCACATGACTCACCCCAGTTCCCATAGCGGGCCCTACAGGAATGGCCTACAAACCGAAGATCAGACAAATGGATAAGCATTGGTCAACTCAAAATAAAGTGATAACTGAAATCCCACTAATGGAACAAGACTAATGATTGGGCAGTGCATCACACCTTGCAATGTGTTCAACACACAGTAGTCCATCATACATCACCAGCAAACACAAAACATACCACACATGTCAACACTCACTGTAGGTGTCGGGGTCCTCAAAACGAGCCACCTTGTACGGTGCAGGTCCACCTGTAAAGCATGAAAGGAAGAATATGCTCAGAATCCGTGCACTGACAAACAATTTCAAATACAAATACAATGTGACAATCTGACATGAGTAATGAAACACTTTCAGACATGCTCATACTGCATGGAATAATTCCTATGCAAAATTTACATAGGATGGGTCTCCTGCTACAGTTACACACACTTCTACACACATGCAGTGGCCCTGACTGTCATGTGGTGGCAAACATGCACCTCCATTAGTGTGCAGCAACAATATAGGTGTGTATTCATCTCGTCATGTGCATCCAAGAGAGACATCCAAAAGCTGGTTACTTGAGGACTGCATGACCTGTCAAACAGCCTATGTGGTCATGACACATTTGTGACAGTTAGGTACATGGTACAGAGGGCCAGGTACTTTGGCAATACCTCATGTTGTTACAGTTTCATAAATTGATGTGTCCAAACAATGGTGATTGGCACCAAACATAGATGTTTGTACCCTAGTCCATACCTTTGGACTGCCATCCCTAATTGGATTTTGACACAAGTGACAATAAATACCTGTCTAATATGTTAGCTGAGGGCACCTGAGTCCTTTACAAATATGGTTCATGTTCAGATCTGGCACGTATCAAAAAAATGTGAAGAAGCACATTTATCCCGAACAGGCATGGCACTTCCGTGAACACTTTCCCTACACACTAACCAGACACACATGAGACATATGTCTGGGCCACATTGCTATCATCAATTGACGTGAAGGCAGCACTCATTTTCAGCATCATGTAGGGTTTCAAATGTCAGTCTAGCTATAGCGTCAACATATGTAGGTATGATGTTACTACATCCATACTTCACTGGCAATTGTGACCTGTAGAGTCCTGATTGCGTCATTAATGTGTCGCTTGTCTGACACAAAGGCGGCACTACATTACATTCTGCTACAAGCAACCTGTATGTGTGGAAAACATGAGCTGCCTGACTGCTAGCATTTGTCATCCTTCACATAGTGCATCAATTACCTTGTATGTTTCCCTAGCATTACACACAGTCAGCTACTTATCTGGCAGATTGGGTACCAATCATCTCATGTCACTACACAGCTTTTAATTGTGCACATTTACAGGATCTGTACTCACCAACATGGCCACCAATCATGATTCCCAGGTGGTCCAGCAGATCTTGCTCCCTGGAGATCAGGTCAGCCCAGCGGTGCTTCAATTGATGGTCATTCCGTTGGCTCCCATACAGACGCACCAAGTGATGCCGCACCTTCCCCCACTGGACTTTTCGGGCCTCTGTGTGATACCCCTGTATCACCCTACCCCCAGCCTCCAGCATCAGTGGGAGGAAATGGCAAACCAGCCATATGAACCCCCCCAATTCCTCCTCACCCATCCTGGAAAGCCGTGGCCTACCAGACATTTAAGCACAGAAAAAGGGGAAAAAGTAGTAGAAAAAAAGCAAAGGGGGAAATGGGAAAAGTTTGAGTGAGGAAATACAAAGAAAACTTAACAAATAGAAGAGCCCAACTATCCCCTATATAACAGTACCCACAACAGACTCCCACAGACAATAAATACAACACTGGACTGGACAAATCTATACAACACACACTCAGACAGTATTCTACAACAATATATTGATGACAAAACAACAAGTGAGATGGCACTCTGGAAACAAAAGCACAAATTCACAGGACAACACTTTGCACACAGTCACACAGTCTAGAATAATCAGAGACTGCAAAGTGAAAGTGAAAGTACACCCACTGTACAGGATCTGTAAACAGGATATCCTATTACATCACATCCTGCATAACATGGCCGTCGTTTTTTCCATTATGCGTCATATTTTCACGCATACAGGTTGTGCCTCATATTTTTTGACGCACAGGAGTGCAGATAATGCAGAGTCAAAATATTTTTATTAAACGGTAATTAATATTTGTTTGCGGCATCATTTACAGTTCCAGAGGTGAAAATTAAGCCGCAGCTAAATATGATATCTATTTATGAAAAAAAAAATTACTCTGCATTATTTGCACTCCTGTGCGTCAAAAATTATGACGCACAAGCTGTATGCATGAAAATATGATGCATTATGACAAATATGTATTTCATTTGTCCAAATGAGTAATGGAATTTTGCATGACCAAACGGTGCTAAGTGATAAACTTTGGGGTTCGCTATAGCAAATGTCCCTTATAGGATGTATAGAAGGTATTCACAGTGCAATAGTAATGATTGGCCAGAATGTATATTACTCATAATTGCGCACATATGTAGGTAATTGCTGATTGCAACTTTCAAAATATGAAAGAGATACCAGGGTTTATTCCTTAGCAAATTTGTGAGCACATGTATCAAGCTATTCCAAATAGCATAAAGGCCAATTAGGTAATACAATTGTCGCCTAAACCTTTTTTGGGGTAACCATGTGCTAATTACGAGTTAATGTAGCTAAAATATGTTTCACTATTGACGTGTAGGGCATACATGCCCCTTATGCATGTGTGTGCTTCACATGTGCATACAAAATGTATATTTGGGGTGCAGCAGAGGGGGACTTAGGCCCCCAGCACCCTGGGGTTTGCTGTTCCTGACTTGCAAATTTAGCAAAGGTTTTCCCAAATTCAATAATGCTATACCATTGGCAGCAGGCCCATAGATGCAAATTGAGTATGATTCTCTGTTTGCTAATCTGTAATCCAATTTGCCCATTTGAAGTTTGCCCTATTACTTCTTTGGAGAATTCTGACATACCATTTAGCAATTAATTTAATAGCAAATTCTCAACGTTCCTTATGTCATGATAGCAAATAGGTTGTTGATGTATGTGGACCTTTATGCATTACCTGGTTTAGTGGCATGTTTCATTCTTCCTGCTAGGTTACAACTGGGACACTACTGTGATAGGCTGCTTGCAACCATTTTGTTGATTGGATGGTACATGTACATGTGTGTGGTCCAATGTTGATCCAGTATCAACTGTTAAGGTGTATGTTGTCACTGTAACGTCCAGGTCTCATCATGAGTTATTGGCAGCTAATTGTGTATCTAATGAGTATCATTTGTAGCTAAATGTGAATATAGCCATTGAGGACATGGTAACCTACACGTGGATGGTCCCACCCTGTCACTGAAGACGTGTAATGAGACTTTCAACTGGGCAACCGTGGTGTGCTGAGTGAGAGAATGTCTCAGGTGTCTGGATCCGGCATGTGTCATTGCAACATTTGTACTCAAGTTGGCCTCTGTGGATGGAAATGCATCAGGAAACATCATAGCCTCTGTGCATAAGTAAATGGCTGGTAGTCAGCACACACGAGCCATCTCTATTATTTGAACAATGTTACTCAGCGTGTGAACTGTCAGGGTCCTCATATGTGTCGACTTTTGATGGACATTATCTGAGGTTGCTGGTTCTGCTGGAGGCCACGTACACCATCAAAGGCTATTGCCCAGGTACACTGTCACACTTTGTAGTTTAGGCATTAATGAGGCCCAGACAACGGATGGGCCATGATTTAGCTATTCAAGGGCACTGTCACAATTATGATACAAAGAAAAGTCAGATGATTCAATACAATGTATTTGTGTATACATTGATGAGGCAAATGACAAATTAGCCTCTGAGGAAAGAGAGGTTTTGTACAGCAAGTGTGGTCCATAGGTGGCCACCGGGTCTCTTTAGGGGGACCGACGGACAGGTGCCAGTCAGGCTGACAGGATGCTGGGTCAATCAGGAGCCAGCTCTTTCACAAATTACATGATCAGTGGTCTGTGTAGGACTGGTCAGAGGGAGGAGTAGACAGTTGACATGTCACACTGTGTATGTCCTGTGTTGTTTTGAAGGTGACACATGAACCCTGATAAAGTGTTACACGGCAACATTAGTAGCAATGCTTGATGGTGTAATTGCCCAAATGTCTACATCTATGCTGTAGGAGGCATCAGCAGGGATGGGGCATGTAAATTTGGGTGGTGTGCATGGAGGGGATCACTGGTGTGGCCTCCATCATTGTCTCAAAAGTTCTGTTGGATGCGATTTGCTTTAAAATGGCCTACAGTACCTTTCACACGACAATCAATCTTCAGGTGATACCAGGCCTTAAAAACGCCAAGCCAGTGTATTATTTGAGCTGAGTTCCATGCAGTGAGATAGTACTATGACAATGGTAGGCATAGGAAAGGGTGTGGCACACTGGATGACTCTTGTGAGTGTGTGTATGTAGATGAGGGAATCTCAGGGTACACATATCAGCATTCCAGGGACCTCTTCAGACAGGTGGGGTCTGATCAGGTGCATGGGTGTGTAAGGTTTTTATAAAAGGGCTGACATGTAGATGGGATGTGATGTGCTGGATGCTTGTCATATGTGTGCCACTTGTGCTGTGTATGTTCTGCTTATGTGTAACTCTAGTGACAGATAGTCATTGCAAAGATTGTATGTAGTTGGAATTACTGCTGCCAAGAGTCTGGTCATACATTCCTGTTCCTGAAGCAAAAGCATGTCAACTGCCTGATGTATGAGGCCTGTTTTCCCCTAGTTGAGTGATGGTGTTTTAGTTGTGTGCCATCTGCTGCGATGAACCATGTTTCCTACATGTATGTGTGTAATAGGTGTGGTCCTAAGCTATTGCCCTTCAAAGGTGAACTGTACAGGATGTCAGTCATTTACATTGTGTGTGTATTTGACCGTTATATGATGGGCATGAAATTTGTAGTGTATTTTTCTGTGTCCTGATTGTTATATCATTAATGCTCCATGAGGCGACATTCTTCTTCTGATATTTAGAGCTAAATGTGTGCAGAAATGAATAGCCAGACCATGATGTGGTGTTTCTTATCAGTGTTTATTTACAATAGTTCATTAAGTGGTGATGGTGATAATAATTAAAAAAAATTGTTCACAATGTGTTGGCGCCTCCGCACTCCAGCAGCCGTCTTTGGTTGTTCCCCCTCCTTTTGCAGGGCAGCATCCTCCTCTTCCTCATCTTCAGGCATGTATGGGTCTGGTTCGAGGAGGGGAATGTTCCTTTTGACACAAATGTTGTGCAATATTGCACATGTGAGGATGATCCTACAGACCATCTCGGGGGAATATAGTAGGCTACCACCAGTGATGTCGAGGCAGCGGAACCTTGACTTGAGGATGCCGAAGGTCCGCTCGACAATGCTGCGTGTCCTCTTATGGGCCTCGTTGTATGCCCGCTCTGCAGCAGTACTCGGGTTGCCAAATGGTGTCATTATCCATGGCTGGATGCCACACCCCTGATCAGCCGAAAGAGAAAAAGAATGGGATCATGTTGTTGTAGCTGGCACTGTTGAAAAGACCTTTAATGTCAGTAGTTGTCTTGTGTTGTCTGTGACTCTTTTGTGTACTGATGTGACATCCTATACTTGTAGGCTATACGATCTGCATTGTGTTGTTTCCTTGGCTGAGCAAGTGTTTGTCTGCTAACCGTTTGTCATCAGTATGTTTTGGGATTTTCAGTGCAGTGTGCCCTCCCTAGCATTGTGACTTGTGATACAGGTGTCCTTGTGTCTTTACTTGGGGTGAGTTGATAGTTCAATGTAGAGTTTAATTTATAAGTGTTGTTAACACGTCCATATCAAAGTACCCTGGACATCCCATACCTTTAGGCTTATGCAATGTATTGATGTAAAGGTCATTGGGACACTTACAATTTGCAAGGTGACATTTCGGCAAACACACTCATTAATGTCTTCACATTAGGCTGTACAGTAAATTCCGATGTGTGACAGGTTCAATGGTGACTTCAGAAACATGGCTAGTGATGTCAGGACCTCAGTGTGTTCCTGTCTAGATGTTGCTGTTGTAGTGTATGTGTTGTGTGTCCTAGAGGGTTGCTGTGCAGTGTATATATAAGTAGGTTTTTGTACTTACCAACAAGTAGTCCATTGCCATACCGTCCATCCTGGAAGTGTTGGTTGATGGTGTAGTGACGGAAGATGAATGAGTCATGGACACTCCCAGGATATTTAGCCACGATGTTGGTGAACATTCCTTGGTGATAGACTATGGCCTGCACGTTGATTGAATGTGTGTGCTTCCTGTTGCGGTAGAGGTGTTCAGTTGCAGCAGGTGGCACATGGCGTACATGTGTGTAGTCGATTGCACCAAGGACGTGTGGGAAGCCACTGATTGTGTAGAACCCCTGTTTAGTTTCCTGCTGCTTCTGCAGTGTGTTAGGGAAGCAGATGTGGCGGGGTGTCAGGCGAATGATGGCATCCAGTACTTTGGGCAGAAATGCGGAGAATGATGGTTGTGATATTCCGCTTACCAGGGCACCAGTTGTTTGAAAAGAGCCACTTGCCAGCATGTGGAGTACGGCAAGCAGCTTTGTTTCTGTTGGTATGGTGTGGGGTGTCACCAAAGTGGGGGCCAACTGCTGTTCAATGTTGCGCAGCAGCTGCTGAATGGCCTGCCAGTTCAACCGGTACCTCTGTATGATGTTGTGTTCCCTGAGGCCCTGAAGGGTGGTTCTTGGGTGGAATATCCTCTCCTGCCTTCTGCGCTGCCTTTGGAGTCCCTGCTGGTGTTGTTGTAGCTGCTGTTGTTGCTGCTGGGGTCTGCGTCTGCGTGCACGCTGGATTAGAATGACCTCCATGGCTCACTGTTGCTGCTCTGCTGCTCTGCTGTTTGTTCTGTGTGTTCTGATTAAATACAGGTGTGTTTGCCCCATTTTAACGCCTGCCCTGACCCAGGCGTTAAAGTTTGACGCAAATCGAGCTGTGCGTCATTTTCTCGCTCCGCCTCCCGGCCGTGCATCATTGTTGCCCGAAAGCATAAATACGACGCACGGTCGTTTGAGTCATTTTTTGGACGGGAACGCCTACCCTGCATATCATTAACGCAGGGCGGGTTGCCGCATCCAAAAATGATGCACACGGTGGAATTTTGAGGTCCCCGGGCTCGGGCGTCAAAGTTTAAATACAGGGCAACGTTTTGATGCACAATCGGCGCAAACGGAGTATAAATATCCCCCTTAATCTCATGGAAAGGTTATGGTCCTGAAAGTAACTCATGGGGTTCCGCATTTGATGTTCATGCTGCAGTACTTGTGAGATGCTTTCATCGTCTTAATCCAAGCAAACCAGGACCTAGAGCGCGTCTGGGAGAGTGGAGTACTGTCAACACCAGAGCAGTACGCGCTCTATTGGCGAATAAAATTCAAAAGCCCAGCACTCTCAAAACAACGTAATTTATGCATTGTGCTGATATGTTGTGGTTTAACCTTTTGCATTGCAGAGTTCAATCCTGAAAACTTATTTTTAATATGCTTACAAATATTATTCCTTTGCAATGTATTGCTGCAGGTTTTCAGAGTGTGTTAGAGTGTGGCCCCTTTCCAGGGCCTTCCAGAGACTTTCCCTGCAACATGCCTGGGCGTGGTTGTGGGCTGGGCCAAGACTCTATAAAAGAGAGCCAGCCCAACTCCCACTGCTCACTATTCAGAGGTCCCGGTGCAGAGCAGCAGCTTCTTCCTGAGCTCCTGTCCCGGTGGCCTATTTGGATCTTCCAGTCTTCTGCCCTTCATCCTTCATTGGTGATCATTGTTCCAGGCGGTAAGACGGTGGTTGGACTGTCCCGACACCGTTATCGAGAATTTTCATATTCTTGGTTTAATTCTTAAATGAGTAACAGATTACTTGTGCGCTACCATTTCTTGACATTTATATGGTACTTTACAAATAGGCAAGACGCGCGATTTGTTTCATAAAGGTTTGACTTTGTTATTCATTGTGTGCTACCATTTCTTGACATTTGCATGGCGGCTTCAGAATCGGCAAGACGTGCGATTCGTGTTATGGTGTTTAAACATTGTTGTCCATTGCGCACTACTATTTCTTGACATTTACATGATGTCTTATGAATTGGCAAGACACGCAATTCGTTTCATGAGAATTTAACTTTGTTGCTCATTGCGCGCTACCATTTCTTGACATTTGCATGGTGGCTTAAGAATCGGCAAGACACGCAATTCGTTAAATGATGATTTGACTTTGATATTCATTGCGTGCTACCATTTCTTGGTATTTTACATGGTGACACTCGAATCGGCAAGACGCACGATTCTCTCCTCGAGTTTAATTCATGTTGTTTATTGTATGTCACTATTCTAATATATTTATTATGTAATATTCGAGTTGACAAGTTATGTGATTGGTTTCTTGAATCCATATTGTGTTATTCATGGTGCACAATCCTTTTATGGTGTTTACTATATATATATACATATCTGCAATATGCGCAATTTGTGTTGAAACATTTTAAGAGTACACAGAAGGCCAGAGTTTCTAGATGCAATATTGTATGGTCCTAGTATACATTCTCAAAACAGGATTTATATGACTGGTTTAAAATTTAGTCAGAATGTTTTTCTGATTCTCATGTAAAGGAAAGTACTTGAATAAGAAAGTTTTCATTAAATTCATCTTGATTCCCTTACAAGTATCCGGACATCTTGAAAAGTAGTCATTTTAAACTTAATTCTTAGATTGTTCATTTTTTCAGAGTGACTAGGCTTAGAATCATAGTCTAGTATTGATTTCAGGAGATATAATTTTCATATTGTGTGTTCTAACCTTTTTCTTACTACAGGCCTCCTTCCGAGCTCTCCCCTTCCTAATCCCCTCTCCCCCTCTGGAACTCTCTCAGCCTCTGTGATTTATCTATCAGAGTCTTGGAGCTGTTCAGTGGTGGATGTGTTGGGAACGTGCACAGACCCCGAGGATCTGGTGACTCTGACAGAAGGGTGACAATCAGGAGAGTCTTATTTCCTGGTGGGGGTCTTGGCAATGTTCTCTGGCTTCTGCCTGGATCACAGGGACCGTTTGCAGGGTGGTTCTCCTTCGGTGGGGGGAGCTGTTCATCGATGTGGCTAGTGTCAGGGGCCCTGTGGTATGCCACTGCCTCCCTCAAGGTGTTGGCCATGTCTGCCAGCACCCCTGTAAGGTGGTGTGGATGTCCTTCAGGTCCTCCCTGATCCCCAGGGACTGTCCCTCCTGCAGCCACTGGGTCTCCTGCAACTTTTCCAGCATCTGGCCCATCATCTCCTAGGAATGGTGGTATGCTCCCAGGATGTTGGGGAGTGCCTTGTGGAGAGTCGGTTTCCTGGGCCTTTCCTCCCCTGATGCACAGCAGTCCTCTCAGCTTCCCTGTTGTCCTGTGCCTCGGTCCCCTGAACCATGTGCCCACTGACCCCAGGTCCCTGATCGTCCTGTGTTTGTGGTGTGCCCTGAGGTCCCTGTAGTGGTGGACACACTGCTGATTGATGTGTCCTGGAGACAGAGGTATGGGCCCGCTGGGTGAGTCATGTGGTGGTGTTTCCTGAGGGGGGAGGCTCTGTAGAGGTATGGGACTGTGCCTGGTTAACCAACTGTCCAGAGATCTCTGATGGCCCAGTTGGTCATCTAGATACAGGCGAGCAGAACTGCTGTCATCACTGTGGGCCTCTTCTGCTCTTCTGGGGGGACTGGATGTTGCTGGCATCTCCTCTCCAGTGATGTTGGGTGGGGGACCTGCAGGGATGTAAATGCAGTGTTATTGTTTCTGTGTGTGACATCTTGCGCATGGGTGTGTTGCCCTGTTTGATTGTGATTGCCCTGTCACCTTTGCCTTGTGTGAGTCGTGATTTTGTGGGCTAGGTTATTCTCTCTAATGTGCATGCTTTAGTGGTGGGTGTCCATGCAGGGCTGTGAGTGATGTCCATGTATTGGTGGTGCATGCAGGGCTTGGTATTGGGATGGGTGGGTTGTGATGGTGGGGTGTATGTGAGGTGGTGGAGTGATAGGGGTGAGGGTAGGGGTGGGGGTATGTGATGGCATGCAGGTAGGGGAGGTGATAGTAATAGTGATTTGACTTACCAGAGTCCAGTTCTCCTGCTACTTCTGCCAGGCCCTCACGATGCAGTATTGCCAATACTTGCTCCTCCCATGTTGTTAGTAGTGGGGAAGGAGGTGGGGGGCCACTGCCTGTCCTCTGTACAGATTTCTGGTGTCTTGCAACCACGCAATGCACCTTCCCTCGTAGGTCGTTCCACCTCTTCCTGATGTCATCCCTTGTTCTGAGGTGCGGTCCCACGGCGTTGACCCTGTCCACGATTCTCCGCCATAGCTCCATCTTCCTAGCAATGGATGTCTACGGCACCTGTGATCTGAATAGTTGTGGCCCTACCCGGATTATTTCCTCAATCATGCCGCTTAGCTCCTCCTCTGAGAACCTGGGGTGTCTTTGTGGTGCCATGGGTGAAGTGTGAGTGGTGTGTGCAAGGGTGTGTGGGGTGATGTGTTGGGGTGTGTGCTGTAAGGTGCGTGGATGGTGTATGGGTGATGGTGTTCCGTGGGTGCTCTTGGCGTGTCTCTCTCTCAGTTGTCAATTTTTTTAGTTCTGAAGGGTTGTGGGTAATGTGGATGTGTGTTTTATAGTGGTGTGGGTGTGTGGTGTGGTGTGTGTATGTGTGTCAGGTGTGTGTAGTTTGAATTGTCCAATGTAGTGCTGTTTTGCTTGAGTGTGTGTATTTTGAGCACAGCAGTATGTACCGCCAATGGTTTACTGCGGTTGAATGTCTGCCGCGGTGATTCGTGGGTCATAATGTGATGGGAGTAGTTCTGTTGGCGTAACGGTGTGGGTTTGGATACTGCCAGTTTATCACTGACCTTTGGGCTGGCGGACTTGTGTGTGTGTCTGTATAGTGATGGATTGCTATATGTGGGTCATAATATGGGTAGCAGTAAACCGCCGCGGTGGCGGTATGTTGGCGGCAGTTGGCATGGCGGTAACCGGGACTTACCACCAATGTCATAATGAGGGCCTTTATCTCTCGCCTGCAGAGGCACCAACGCTTTGTTTAAATCCTTCTTCTCAAATAGCCTGCTCAACTTGAGCCCTTCCTGCTTGACCACAAATCTCAGCTTTCCATTGCAGACAAATCTACCTCAATGTTCCCAAAAGCATAAAGTGCTAAACTTTAAAATAACACATTATTTGGAAGAATCAAAAATGACCCTACCAAACAAATAATACCAAGGACTATGTACAACTGTGGCGGTCGTCAGAACACCAGCGGTAACACCGCTAACAGGCTGGAGGTATTCCACCAGCATGTTATGACCGTGGCACATTTGCCACGGTCATACCGCTGGTCCCTCTAATATACTGCCAGGCTTCCGGCGGGCGGTAATAAGTCCGCGGGCTGCAAGCAGCGCTGCCATGGGGATTATGAATCGCTAACCGCCAGCCTGTCCATGGTGGTAAACACTGCCATGGAAAGGCTGGCGGTAAGGGGGACTCGGGGTGCTCCTGGGGCCACTGCACTGCCCATGCACTTGGTTGAATAATGGGCAGTGAAATGCGTGATGGGTGCTGCTGCACCCGCTGCACATCAATATTGCAGCCGGCTCGATTACGAGCCGGCTGCAATGTTGATGTGACTTTTCCGCTGGGCAGGGGGAATTGTCATAATAGGGGACCAAGCATACCGCCAGCACTGGCGGTATGTTGGCTCCCGCAGCTTCTGTGGTCTTTTTCAAAGACCGCCAAAGTTTTATTGAGGGCCTTAATTCCCTTTGTGTGGCCATAGTTTTTATTAATTCCTATAGCAACACCCAGGCACACAGCAGAGGTACTGTTTGTATTGGGATTAGTGTGTGAATGCTGAGTGGTATAATTCTTTGAATCCCTGCAGATTTCTGAACTGTACCTCGCAGAAAAGAGAGGAAATTATAAAAATGTTGCCAACATTTGAGATTTGCAGGGCATGCTGGGTGAGAAGAATCATGGTGGGATACACACAAGTCACACTACACTGGGAGTCTAATTTTCAGAAAAGTCTAGGTTTGGCAGACTTACCTAGGTCAAGGCCGGTCTTGGGCTCAACTCAGCAGTCCATATCACCAAATGGAGTAATTTTTAATGACATAAATTTGAGGTGTTTCCTGTTACAGTTAAATACATTTTGAGGCATTTTCTGCTGTGGGTGACAGCCCAGCCACACAAGTGGGGACATTTTTTTATCAGAAGAATTGTGAGAATGCTAGTTTGTAGAAATGTTATGGATCTCCATACACTTGGGAGCATTCCCTCACATAAATGTGAGGACTGTTGATGACTTTAGCCAATGTTTGAGAGTTGCTGGGCCTTCTGAGGTAGAAAACATAGTGGAATTCATGCACGTCAAAACACTCAACTCCCCTGGATGTTTTGTTGCCATAAATGTATGCGTTTTGTAGGTTAACCTGGATGGTGGCCCAACCCGGCCACAAATTCTGCAGATTCCCACATCTCTAAAACTGATAATTTTTTAAGACGAAATTTTGAGGACTCCACATTGCATTTTTAGGCCTTTCCTTTCATGGAGATAGGCCCAGCCACATATTTTCAATTGGATTTCTATCCAGGTTTGGCTTCCAAATAAATGTAGGACAGTGTGCAAAAAAGGATACATTTTGAAAAATACCCTCTGAATCACTAGACACTATGGGTAACCTGAAATTCCGAGTTATACTTAGGTGTCCTTAATGCCCATTGTTCATCAATTAGATTTTACCATGTACCTTGCTGCAAGGTTGGAACACAATGAAAAATCATTAGGAAAGTGCAGCTCAGTCATTGGCTCTTGGATTCACATATCTTTTGGACAACCAACAAACACTATCTTTCCCTGCTACTAGAATGGTCTGCCAGATGTAGTTGTGTATTAGGTATGTAAATCAGACATTCATGTAAAAATGTTTTCACCGATTGCTACGTTTCCTACATATTTTAGATTAATGATTAATTACTTTGGGAAATGCATAAGCAATAGAGTAGACCTAATGATCCCTTGCTGAATACAGAATGTTGTTAACCTTTCATAAATGTATAGCTTTCTGGGTTTGTCTCTGGGTCTCATTCCTATTTTCACCACAAACTACAAAAAATAGGAAAAATCACTTAGAAAAATAAAAAAACTGCGATGAAAATGTGGTTTTCTTTTACAATTCTGCCTGTTTTGTAAGCTAGGTAGATGGTTATTTTAAACAGCAAACATGTTGTTGATTCCATCTGTAAGAAAATAATCATACAATTTCTTGCACAGCACTTCTTTCTGATTTTTCCACCCTGCAACACATCTCTATATTTTGCCTATCAACATAGTTCCCTATATGTAAATTCACAAGCTCTGGGTATCTCTGGGATCAACATGAAAAAAGATAAAAAAGAAGCACATGTGTTGTTCGGGGGGCCCTTTGATTACAAAGTATTGTGAAGACCTATGCACAAAGTCCCTTAAATATCACAAAAAAGACTCATTATGGGGAGGCACTTATCTGTATTTCAGCGGGTTCCATATTATTTAGCTAGAGGTTTATTGCAGATATTGCATTCTGAATTGACTCAATCTGAGTGAGAAAACAATGAAGAGTTAACAGGTTTCATTACCAGTGGTTGGCTCCATCTGGACTTGAACGTCATTAACAATATCTAGCCTTAGGCTACCTGAAAAGATGAACAAATCCAGACCAATAGACAGATATAGATTTAAACATAATTTTCTAAATGAGACACCTTCTACTATTGGAGGGATTCCTATTGAAATATTGAAATGGTGCAATCCAAAATTATTTAAAACTATTTGGTTGTGATCTATTGACAAATTACTAAACTTAAATTCACTACACTTTTATCACTATGAGGCAAACATTACGAATATTCATGGGTGACACAAACTCACCACTTGTATCACAACCCAAAGAATCAATTCTGATTTTCTGGCATGAGTCAATGAGGGAACAACAAGGCATAAACTAATTAGGTCAAATATTGGCCAATGGCCAACTTCATGCTTTAGGGGATTTTAAGAGTATGGATTACCCATGCATGGCTGTTTCAATATACTCAAAAGTGTCATTGGGTTATGTATTTTCAATAGCCTATTTGTTTGTGCGGAGGAAGCAAATTAAGCTGTACAAGTTAGCCTGCTATGGGTGAGTTTCCACCAGATATGACACATTTGGACTCTCGGGAGAGGAAGCTTTTGATGAGATGTGCAAATGGAAGCAGGCGTGCATAATTCTTACCTGAGAAGAGCTCCAATAAGTATATGTGAAAATGTATAGTTTACTGCAATGGGAGAATGGGAAGTCATTTCTCTAATATTTACTATTTTGATTGTGTCTCTATTACACCCCAGTCAACATCAACAGTTGCTGTGGTGTCCATAGCCGACATACATCACTTTGCATGTTTCAAAATATAATGGTAAATATTCCCTGAGGGGCTCCTGGGGAAAAACATAGGCTTTTTGCAAAGGAGGGTGGAACAAGGAGTAGAAATCACAGCTAAAGCAGTTGTGTTATAGTTGCCTTCACAAATTAGGTGAGACTAGAAATGGTAAAACTACCTCAATTGGTGGACAGACCACTGATATCCAAAAGATCACTTATAAATATCCACCTCTCACTTGACTTATGTGATTGGATTCTTCTTTGCATTACTTAGTGGGTTTGTCATATTCCTTTATACAATTAAATATATGGAAGAAGGGCTGCAGAAAGCCACAAGCAAAAAAGTGAAAGGAAGGATGGGGAGGGGATAACAAACAGGAGTGGCTCTGGCAGAAAAACTGAGTGGCAAGGACGCCTGTGTAGTGTGAGTCAATAGATTGTCACCGGCCTCTATGAAGGACCTGTGATAATGTGTATCAATCTAATATGGCTATTTGACATGAATGTGCAATGCTACTAATCTTAATTAGAAATAAGATTTCAAAGGCTGTTATAATATGCTTTCATATCCTTTCATATTTCTCCAACTATAGCACAATTATTGTGGATAAAAATATTGGCATTGCAATGATAATATTTAGGGGGTTGCAAAATGCACCCAATTTGCTTTAGTGCATTTAAGCCAAATTATGCAAAAAATGTAAATGCCATTTTATAAGTACACATCATAGAAATAACAGGAGTAATAAATTATTAACTTTAAAAAGTATTATTTTGAAAACCACATTAATCTTTACAAAATTGTCAATAAATACAAAATGCTTATAATGATAAACTATGAAAAAGCATGTATTATATCAGTGTGACCCAAACTTTGTGTCGTTGGCCTATGAGCCAATTATTGGTGAATGGGGAAAGTTTTGGCAATTAATAAAGATGCCTATAATTCTGTATTTATCTTGTCACAATTGCCAGTGCTTCAAAGACAGAGGTCAAATGTCAGGCTATATCCTCTGACAAATTGCTGTTTCTTCTTTTAACATAGGGATTGGTGTTTACTTTTCTTTCTTTCTCTGACTGCAAAGTGAATTATGGTGACAATCTGGATGGTGTACAGGGTGTGTGAAAGGAATGGCAGTATGATGTTATTTTTTGCAACACACAACAAAATGTAAATACCTGTCAATTAATTGTATTCATTCAGCAGCTAGGAAAGACAAATCTGAATTTCTTTTGTAATTTTGAACTGTGCTGAAAACAGAGATTTTATTACGATCAAAAGAAATCAAGACACTTTACATGGTGATGCACAAAATATAAATAATCACAGAAACTAATTTTCTACACAATATCAGTTATGTGCTTTATAATTTTATCAGTAAGACTGCTTGTCTGTGCAAATTGTGATGTATGTAAATGACAATTGTTAAACCTGTGAGCTCTTGGCATGGTTACCCATGTACTTTTTGCTTCTAGCTCCCTGTTATGATACACGTAAGACACCTCCAAGGTAGGCCCAAGGCAGCCCTCTGGGCAGGGTGCAGGGTGCAGTGTACTGGTGTGTTTTACATGTCCTGATAGTGAAATACTGCTAAATTCGTTTTTCACTATTGTAAGGCCTATCTCTCCCAATGGGTAAAATGGAGATTGCCTTGAAATATCTTTTAAGTGCAGTTTCCCATTGGGAGCAGATAGAGAAATGGACTTTGGGGTTTCTGATCTCACAATATAAAAATATATCTTTTGGTAAAGTTGGTTTTTAGATTGTAAGTTTGAAATCACCACTTTTAGAAAGCGGTCATTTTCTTGTTTAACCATCCTGTGCCTCTGCCTGGCTGCTGAATACCCATCTGGGACAGACTGACAGTTGGGCTGTTTGTAAATTTAGTCTAGACAGTCACACAAAGGGAGCTGAGGTGTGTCCTGCATATCCTGATGGGTCTTCCTAGACTAGAGTGGAGGGAGGAACTGACACTTGCACCTGAATAAGGCTGTGCCTGTCATTACACAAAGCAGTCTCCAACACCCTGGAGTGCATCTGGGGCCAAGACGGGGAGAGGCAGGGTCTTGTGCACTACAAAGACTTTCCTTTGAAGTTTGCCTACTTCAAAGGCAGAAATTAGTATATGTATTGGACTGCTGTTCAGGACACTTCTAGACTGAGGACATTCTGCCAGGAAGAAGAGCTGGATGCTGTAGGAGGAACTGCCATCATGCCTGTTGCTTTGTTGTGCTGGCCTGCTGCTTGCTGCTTTTGTCCTGGGAGTGAAGAGACTTTGCTTTCTACATCCTGCTTTCTAAGGTTCTCCAAGGGCTTGAACCAAGCTTGGCTCCTGTTGTGAAGTCCAGGGACATCAAATACTTCATCTGCCAGTCCCTGAAGTGGTGCCAAATCTGGTCTCTGGGCCCTTAAAAGTGAATGCTGGTAATCTGAGTGAAAATCCACACACTGAGGCCTTTGCAGCAGAAAAATCTACGCAGTGCCTGCGCTGTGGCTGGAAAATTGACGCAGCACCAGTCTAATGGCTGCAAAATTGATGCATCGCCTGCTTCACCGTGGATCCATTTTTGTAGTTTGTCTGAATTTTCTATGCATCATCCCTGGGTGTCATTTTCATCATTGACGTTGCTCTGCAGCCAGGAATCGATGCATCACTATTCCTGTGGGAAAAGATTCCACGCATTGCCAGCCGGGCAGGAAAAGAATCAATACATTGCCAGTCGGGTGGGAAAATAATCCACGCATCGCCTGTCCAGTGTGAAAATAATTGGGGTTTCGATTGTTTTCAGATGCATCACCTCCTTTGCGGCCCACATCATCTTTATTTTGAAGCATCCAAGGTACTGTGTGTTATAAGGATACAACCACTGATTTTTCTGGACTCAGGCTCTTTAAAACCATTAAAAAGTGATAACTTTATTTGTATATGTTGGATTATTGTCATTTTGTTCTCGTTTTAATCAAATAAATATTGGCTATTCTTCTAAACTGGTGTTGAGTACTTTTGTGGTGTTTTCACTGTGTTGCTGTGTGTGTGTGTACTAATACTTTACACATTGTCTCTGAGATAAGCCTGACTGCTTGTGCCAAGCTACCAAGGGGGTAAGCAGGGATTATCTGAGCTGTGTATCTTCCTTAACCTGAAAAGAGTGAGGGTTCCTACTTGGACAGGGTGTGAACTGACTGCCAACTAGCTACCCCATTTCTAACAACAATGTGCTACCAGATGATTGTTTAGTTATGTTCGGAAAATTGCCTGCCTCATGCCCATTAAAAGTAGGTGGGCCATGAAAGTATGTAGTTCTAAAACTTGGTTTGTGGTTCTAAAATGTTTGGGTAGTGTTGTATTTTACAAAGAAACATCATTCTTATATACAAATATATTATTCATTTATAGTAAAAAGAAGAGAAGAACAGAAACATACTGAGAACTATTGCATATGTTTAAAAATATAAAAACTATTTCATTTATTCTTCCTCTACAAAATATATTTAAAACATTGAAACATAAATGAGTGTTTTTAAGTAACTAAGCACATAACAGAGATAGTAAATAATTATAAGAAACAAACACAATAGAAAAATAAAATAATTTAATAAATACGCTCTTTAAATTATGAGAGTTCAAAATATATTGAGCAATTTTCAGAATTTAGCAACATGTTGTAACCTAGTTCCAATCAAATAACATTAAAAAATAAAAAGATAAAAAACTATTTAAACACACTATGGTAATTACAATCCCACAAATATTGAAGAAAGTGCACAGATTGCTATGGTTGGGGGTCAAAATTATTGATTGAATTCCAGTCTACGAAACATTGGCAAAGTGTATATTTTGGGAGTGTTATTTAGTATTTTAACTCCTGTCTAACAGACATTGGGGAAAACAAATACATTGGACAAAGACACATTAGATTTACTAACCTAACTCCAGTCCATAAATATTTAGGAAGGATGTTAGACAATTATTGGGGAATGTCAGACTTGGTTCCCAGTCCTAAAAATATTGGGGGGCAGATTTACTATTCAAACTCAATGTTAAACAAACATTACAATAAAATATACTGGAAGAATGAAGAGGGGGATTTCTAACAACAAACATAGTGGAAAGTGCATATTTAGGGGTTGGGGTTTGAGGTATGTTATTCAAACTCCAGTGTAAGAAACAATCTGGAATAAGCATACATTGCACAGGGTCAGAATTACTATTCTAACTGCACTCCAATAAATATTGAGGAAAGTGAACACATTTGAGAGCTGGGGTTAGTTTTACTGTTCTGTCTCTAGTCTGAAGACATTGAAGAAAATGCATACCTGTGAGGTATAGAATTACTATGCTAACTTCAGTCTAGCAAACAATTGAGAAGATTCATATAAATGGGTAAGGATGAATTTATCATAGATCTTTCCAGGACCATCTTGCAGAGAGAATGGTTGATAAGTTGCAGGTTCTATTGTATAGGTGGAGTCTCTTGCTGAGCTATACAAAGTTTATTTTCACACCCATGGGTGACTCAAGTTAACTTAGTGCAAATTTAGGGGTTGGGGTATGAGGTATGTTATTCCAACTCCAGTGTAAGAAACAATCTGGAATAAGCATACATTGCACAGGGTCAGAATTACTATTCTAACTGCACTCCAATAAATATTGAGGAAAGTGAATACATTTGAGAGCTGGGGTTAGTTTTACTGTTCTGGCTCTAGTCTGAAGACATTGAAGAAAATGCATACCTCTAAGTTATAGAATTACTATGCTAACTCCAGTCTAGCAAACATTTGAGAAGATTCATATACATGGGTAAGGATGAATTTATCATAGATCTTTGCAGGACCATCTTGCAGAGAGAATGGTTGATAAGTTGCAGGTTCTATTGTATAGGTGGAGTCTCTTGCTGAGCTATACAAAGTTTATTTTCACACCCATGGGTGACTCAAGTTAACTTAGTTCGATACAGCAGCATTTGAATGTGCAATACAGGTTTTAGTAGCCCTGCATGATCTTTATGTCAGCTCATTACTCATTTTTTCTTACGAAGATGGAAATTGACAGGTCATCTCCTTTGCACAGGAAACACTTTATGATCCCCATTACATGATATACTGCTGTTAAAGGTCCTGGCACCTTGATAAACCTCTATAGAAAATTGTTGACAAGAGATTTACATTTTTGATCTGTGTTTTTGTATCATTGGAGAAGTAATTTAGCTTGGGTAGACATTGCTAATCCAGGCTGATTTTATCTGGGCGACATTTTTTTAAAGGCTGGCTGTGCTGCAGTGATGTAATATTTTAAGAACCATGAGACCTAAATACATCATTTTGGTGTCAAAACATAGGTTTTGTCTTATAGAGACAGAAAATAAATCCTCAGAGCAAACCTTCTGCCATTTCCCAAAATGGCGGCTCTATAATGATGTGTTTTAGCCATCATATTGATAATTTATTTTAATATTGTTTTTGTTTAAGGCTTTCCGTTGATTCAGATTTGCAAACATGAGCGGAGCAGGTGGTAGCAGACAATCGTTACCTCCTGACAGAGTGTTGCTATCTACAAAATCTGAGGACTGCTTCAACAAAGAAAAATGTATCATATGCCACACTAATCCAAAAAAAAGCTACAACTGCAGCTGGACAGAAGAGAGTTTGAGATGCTGCAGAAATACAGAAAGATGAAGTTCACAAATGATTGAAACTGATGGGTGAAGAGGATCAAATATTTTATCATTGTGACATCAAGCGCTACAAGTTGTATGCAGTGGAAAAAAGTCTGGAAAAAATTAGTCAAGAAATAGCAGAAACCAGTGAATCACAACACGAATCTGAGTCTTCTGAGAAAGCAACAACAACCAAACTCAATGCCCATCCATTTCCTCTGGACTCCTCTGAAGCCTGGTCAGCATCTGTTGCCCTCTCTAGTGCAGCTCCTTCTCCTGCTGCCACTGCTGCCTCTGCCTTGGGCGAACTGAGAGCCTCCCTGACTCTTAGTTCGACTCCCACCTCCACCCGGAGGCTACCGCCTGGGCCTCATTCCTGGTGGCCTAGAAGCCTTCTTCATGTAAATATCTTCTGCCTCTCTTTACTCCTGCTTTTTACTTCTGCTTTTATTTCTGCGTTGTTTCTGCTTTATTTTACTTCTTTTCGTCTGTTTATCTCTTTCCCTCTTTTATTTTGTTTGTCTTCCCCCGCGCCGCTGCTGCCCCTACCCCTCCCCCGCAAAGCACTTTTCCCGCACTCCCACCTCCCAGCTGACTGGACTCCCCGCCTCCCTCCCTCCCCTTTTAATGGCAGCGGCGCTGCTGGCATGCCAAAGGCAATCCCGCCTGCACCCGTCCGTGCCTGGACCGTACCCAGCGCCATGGACCCAGGCCCTCACACAATCTGCTGGTTCGATACCAGCACTCTATATGCCTTCAACCCGGAAGATTCCCAGTCTTCCACCAAGCTGACCCCAGGAACACCCATGGACCTTTTACTTGTACGCACCTGCATCTTCATTCTCCAAGGACCACTTTGTGATCCTGCACAAAGCAAGGATGGTCACCTCAAGTGCATATTCCTCAACACACGCTCCCTCGTGAAGCATGCAGTAGGAGTCTGGGACCTCCTCGACTCAATAGCCTTGGACATCACCTTCTTCACAGAGACATGGATCCCACCCTCTGCAGCCCCAGACATCGCCACAGCCATCCGGGACAACTGCAAAATCATCCACAAGGACAGAGCCAACCAGCCGGGTGGAGGCATTGCCACAATCTTCAAGAACAACCTCTGCCTGACAATCACCAACAAATCACAGCTTCAGTCCACTCGAGAGAACCTACATTTCCAAATCCAGACCAACCCAAACACCTCCCTCCATGACACCCTCATCTACAGGCCACCCGGACCCGACCTCTGTTCTGCAAAGTCATTGCTGACCTCGTCACCTCCAAAACACTCAGCTCCTCCGACTACATCCTACTCGGCAACCTCAACTTTCACTTTGATAACCACAATGACCCTAAAACCACAAACCTCCTGGACGGCCTCACAACTCTCGCCCTCAAACAACTCATCAAAGTCCCCACCCGCAGAGCCGGACACATTCTCAATCCCATTTTCTCAGCCGGGGACAACATCACCATCTTTCACACCTCTGAACTCTGACGGATGCACTGGATCGATCAAAAGTGCATCCACTTTACCTACACAAAGAGCACTGTACACCACTATGCGTCCCATCCTCAGCAGGTGCTGGGGCAAACTCACGGAAGCACAACTCACCAACGCTCTCAACCACTGCCTCCCACCAGGCACAACAGATGCAAATGAAGCCACACGCAACCTACACCGTTCACTATCAAACCTCACCAACAACTTATCCTCCCCTAAGAAAACAACAGGAGGTCAACAGACAAAAACATCTAAATGTTTTAAGGCAGACCTACAGGAATCCAGGCGCTCCTGCAGGTGACTGGAAATGGAAATGGAGGATCAGCAAATCAACCGAAGACCGCAGAGCCTACAAAAATGCAGTCACCACCAGAACATCAGAGCTGCCAAACAGCCACCTTTCAAGCACACCTCAACACCAGCATTCACAACAAAGAGGTCTTTGCCATAGTCAGAGCTCATGAACCCTGGGACATATCACACATCCATCCCTCCCTCCCAAGACCTCTTGGACAACCTCCCACCTATTTTCACTGTAAAATCCAGGACAACTATGGCGGTTTCAGGATCCAAAACCTGCCAACACTGCTCACCACCAAAGACCTAGCACCTCACCAGATACTGAACCCCTGGACCCCCATCACCAACGAGGGCACCCTTACACTGATGAACTCCATTCACTCTGGAACACCCTCAGATCCTCAACCTAGCCAGTGCCACCATAGCACCAGAACTCTGCCGAACCACCAACCAATCCTTCGAGACCACCACATTCCCTCAGACTGGAAGCACGCCAAAATCAACCTGCTACTCAAGAAACCCACTGCTCCCTTTTCCAGCCGAGGTAATGGAGAAGGCCCTCAACCAACAACTCACCAAATTCGTCGAAACACACTACATCCTAGGTCCATCCCAATCTGGATTCAGAAGCAAACACAACACTGAAACCGCACTCATAGCAGCCACCAATGACATAGGCATTATACTGGACAGCGGAGGCATGACCGCACTCATCCATCTCAACCTCTCTGCTGCATTTGACACTGTCTCCCACCCCACCCTCTGTGACAGACTACACTACACCGGCATCCAAGATAATGCCCTGGATTTGATCAGGTCCATCCTCACCGGAAGAACACAGAGGCCCTCATTCCGAGTTTGGCTGGCGGCGATAGCCGCCAGCCAAACGGGAACCGCCACTTGGCCGCTCAGCGGTCAAAAGACCGCGGAGGCCATTCTGGCTTTCCCGCCGGGCCGGCGGGCGCCCGCCAAAGGAGCGCCCACCGGCCCAGCAGGAAAGGCCCTGCAACAATGAAGCCGGCTCCGAATGGAGCCGGCGAAGTTGCAGGGGTGCGACGGGTGCAGTTGCACCCGTCGCAATTTTCACTGTCTGCAATACAGACAGTGAAAATCTTTCTGGGGCCCTTTTAGGGGGCCCCACGACACCCGTTCCCGCCATCCTGGTTCTGGCGGTGAAAACCGCCAGAAACAGGGCGCCGCCAAGGGGGTCGAATCCCCATGGCGGCGCTGCAAGCAGCGCCGCCATGGAGGATTCTCCCAGCAGGGGGTAATCCGGCGGGAAAACGCCGGACCCGGCTGGGCGACTGCGGCTTCACAGCCGCAGTCGGAATACAAAAGGAAGCACCGCCAGCCTGTTGGCGGTGCTTCCGTGGTCGTCAACAGGTTCAGAATGACCCCCAGAGTGTCAGACTACCGACATTTACATCAAAACCCAAAGAGACTTGTTGCGGAGTGACCCAAGGATCTTAACTCAGCTTGACGCTTTTCAACATCTGTATGGCCGCTTGCCAAGATCACCAAACAACATGGACTAAGCATAGTCTCCTACTCCAACGTCACCCAACTGATCCTCTCCCTATCTGAAGACTCTGCTCAGGCCAAGAGAAATTTCCACAACGGGATGAGAGCAGTCGCCGCCTGGGTGGAGGCCAGCTGCCTCAAGCTCAACTCAGTCAAGACAGAGACCCTCATAATCGGCTCCACTCCTTCTGCCAGGATTGACTCCTGGTGGCCCACTGCTCTGGGAATTGCCCCTGCCCCCACAGACCATGCGCACAAACTGGGCATTATCATGGACTCCTCACTATCCATGACCTGCCAAGTCTACGCCATCTCTTTGTCATGCTTTCACACCCTCTGACTTCTCTGGAAGATTTTCAAGTGGATTCCTTCCGACATGAGGAAGACTGTCACCCACGCACTCATCACTAGCAAACTGGACTACAGCAATCACTCTATGCCGGCATCACCAAGAAACTGCAATCAAGACTTAAAAGAGTCCAGAATACAGCAGCCACAATCATCCTAGACATCCCCCGACACAGTCATGTCTCCTCCCACCTCAGAGAACTACACTGGCTCCCAGTCAATAAGCCGATCACATGCAAACTCCTGATCCACACCTTTAAGGCACTGTACATACCTCAACCTTCGCCTCACCTTCCACGTACCCAACAGACATCTCTGTTCTTCCCAGCTTACCCTTGCAGCCGTCCCCAAGATCCGGTAAAGTACAGCAGGAGGAAGATCCTTCTCCTACCCAGCAGCCCAAACATGGAACATGCTACCCCTCAAGCTCAGGCAGACCTAATCACTGATGCAGTTCGGGAAGGGACTCAAGACCTGGCTCTTCAACTGAGCAGCATGTTCACAAACAGCTCCTTGAGACCCTATGGGCGATTAGCTGTGCTTTGTCTTTGTCTGGAACATCCAGCACACATAATAGTACCATGGTGCTTTTTCAAGACTGTACTAATGAAGTAGCTGCTGGAGAACAAGCTGTATCAGCTGTAGGCATTAACACATGAAGCTGTGAACTTCTAACCCAGCTGCCTTGCCAGCATGTGCAAAATCATTACAAGCCATCAACAGGTCCTAGTCTACCAGAAAGTTTCAAGTGTCTGAGGTCATGGATCTTCTTCCACCTGATGCTGTGGTCCACAAAGCCCAATCAACGGAATTTATCATGTTGCTTATTCAGTGCGGACTGAAGGATGAAGACGAGCCAGTTCCTCCATGGGCTGAAATGCATGCTCTAACCTCCCAGAATTCTGTTCCATTTATGCAACAGTGTACACAGCTCTACAAAGTTTCCAAAATGTGCATGCTAGCCTACCCTGCCAATTTTCTGCAATGAAGGTGTTTTCCATATTGTAGCTGACATTTGTATGAGCAATCCAGTAGAATTTGATGGTTTAACCAAAGATGGGTGTTTCCCACATAACAAAAGTTGTGTTGTGGTATGCAGGAAGTTATCTCAGTGGATGAGGCATAGATAATGCACTTATTGAGGCTAAAATCTTTGGAAGCAGAACTGTCCAGTCAGTATTGAGTAGAACTCATAATGTTTGTTTGTAATAAGATATGCTCATCTTACGTGAGGCTATAGAAACATTGCGTTGGAATGCTTTCTAAAACAAGAATGACAAATTAGGTTTTGCATATCTTATTTCAGAAGTAAACAAGGCACAGGGTGCACTTTACCAAAAGATATAATGAAAAGTAAAGCAAAGTCAATCAATGTTCAGTACACGCAGTTCAATGCAGAAAACCTGAAAACCAAGTTTGTAGAGTTTGTCAAAGAATGTGAAGAGAACCCAGAACTGTGCAAGTACTGGGAAATGCTTTACACATAATAGCTCTAGTGAAAAATGGGATACATGCTGATCAGGAAGGTGATTGGGAGTTGCATGTGAAGACTTGGAGTCACTGAGTACTGTGTTATGCTCATTTGATTGCATAAACTACCTGAGATATGGGTCCTTGTATTTGTAAAGAGTGAAGAAGCTAGAGGTGAAAAAACCATACCGTTACAGAAAATTCATCCAAATTCATGCTGTGGTGGAAGCCAGAGAGGGAATGTTCAATGCTGCTGCTCCAGATATGAAACCAGAGATCACAGAAAAGTTCCAATGGTCAGACATGTAAAAGTGAATATGTTGCTCACAAGCAGCTGGTTTACCACGAAGTCCTTTCTAATTGCAATGTTTTCAGAGAGATGACAAATTCAAAATTAACAGACCATCATGAAACTGTTCCGCACTATGAACTTGGGGAAGAGAGGAGAACGTTTTAATAAACATGTTGGCTGCCTTCTGCATTTCGTGCAGCAACAAAGGAATCCCTTTAAAACGACTGAGCCTGAGCGACTACACAGCTTTGTGCCCAAACAATATGTGGCTAATGATATAAAGACACATCTACTAGATGTTCTGGGACATGGATCGAAACTCTACGTAGAGATTTCTTTTGAAAGATACAAGTCTATTTCACATAATCACTAAAGCTAAACATCCACGCTTTAGTTTCCATAGTAAGAATTTTGTCCAACCAACCACTACAAAACAGGTAAAAAAACTAAAAAGCTTTCCCAAGCACATAGAGAGATGGATGCAACAAAAGAAAGGGGTGAATTTAGTAAAGGCATTCTGTTGCATAATTTTCTTCCAGCAAACAAATTATTTGATGGAGATACAACCAAACCACTGAAGCACAAACTCATACAAGAGCTCAAAAAAGCTTTCACCTGAAGATTTGAATAGGTGTCCTCTTCAAAAACTGCTGTTGTTGTGGGTTATATGAAATTTTGAATGGTCTAGATTGCATCCATGCAAAACTTCGGAGAGTTCACAAAGTCAGTGTTCACCTTTCAAGTACTGCACATTGTCTTTGACATTTATTTTTTAACTATCTGTCAAAGAATGTGAACGAATCAAACAAATATCTACAAGTAAAACAATTGACCTTGCCTGCATCAAAAATTCAACACGTATCCCTGTACAACTTGATAAATTCTGGTAATCCACATCAACAAGATAAACATGGAGATGTTGACTTGCCAAAACATTGCTAAGGCTTCAGTGAACACTAAGACCCTGATTTATACTTTTTTTGCTCCACATTACCGTCATTTATTGATGCAAAAGCGGCACAAACTTACAAATTATAATGTTATTATACATAGGTCACCCCTAAGGTAGGCCCTAGGTATACCATAGGGTTTTAATTTTACATGCCCTAGTAGTGAAAAATTCCCTAATTCATTTTTCACTACTGTGAGGCTTCCCCCTTCCACAGGATAACTTTGGGAATTCCCTAATACATTTAATAAGCTGTAATTTCTGACTGGGAAGGGGTAGACCTATCATGTTTAGTATCTATGGAATGTTAGTGATAAATCTTCTTTAATGAATAAGTCATATTAAGCCCTGTGTGTCTGCTGCCTGTTTCCAACACATCTGGGATGGGTGACAGCTGGGCCTTGTGCATTCCCTCTAGATAGCCAACACAATGGTAGATTAGGTGTGACTTGATGGGCCTAAATGGGCCATTAACTGACTTGATGGGGCAGAGCTTAACACTGCCTTACGTACACCTGTAAAGGCTTACCCTGTCCACACACACTAGGGCTTAACAGCCCTGCATTGTCACTCTAGCCGGCTTGGAGCCAGGACAGGGGAGGCAGGGGATCTGTGCACTTCAAAGGTATGCCTCTAGAAGCTTCTCCCACCTTCCAGTATAAATACTGTACCCCAGACACCACCACTTCAGTACACTTCTGAATCTGTGGATTTTATACCAGAAAGAAGGACTTTTGTGCTGCTGAAAGGACTGCATTTCCACAACCCAGAGTGATTCCAAGGGCCAGCTGACTGACCTCTTGTTTTCTGAAGTCTCATGGATACAAAAGCCTTCCAATCAGCCTGCTACTGCACCTGGACTCTATGTGTCTACCTGCCAAGTGGTACCAACCCAGTCCTGGACTCATGGGAGTGGACCTAAGGTGCTCTGCCCTCTGTGGCCCTCATCAGGCCCATGAAACTGCTAAACCTCACAAATCAAAGCTGAGCAGACTGTGCACCGGTATTCAAGGTACTGTGTTCATCAGGCCTAAGTGGGTCTATGTATCGGGCCTGCGTTGTATCGAGGTCAGCTTGAACTCTTGACTTTGTCCCAGTTCGGGGACACCAGATACCCACAGTTGCTGCTGTTCTCATTTATTTACCATTTCCACCTGAATCTTTAAAACTGCATATACCAGGGTCTACTTATTGCATTTTGGTATTTTGGTCTTGTTTCACTAAGATAAATATTTTCTATTTTTCTAAACTGGTGTGGAGTGTTTTGTGGTGTTTTCACTGTGTTACTGTAATTTGTGTTGCACAAATACTTAACACATTGCCTCTTGAGTTAAGCCTGACTGCTGTGTGCCAAGCTACAAGAGGCTGAACGCAGGTTAACTTAGGGTGTGTATCTGACTTACCCTGACTAGGATTGTGGTCTCTACTTGGACAGGGTGCATACCTCTGCCTACGAGAGACCACATTTCTAACATTAATTATAATTATTAATGGTTAGATATTATTATTATTAATTTCTGTGTTTTTCTGTGCAACTGAATCTCCAGTATGAGGTGAAGGAGGTCAGGAGGAATAAGGAGAAGGTTGTGGATGGTTGTCGCTATAGTGGGAAGAGCAGGCCTGGCATTGCAGATGCTTATCTCTGTATCCAGAAGATCTGGTCGGGAATCAGATGTTTGTTGCTGGAGCTTCATGTTGGTGATCTCCGCAGGCTGTCTTTGCTTTAGTGCAAAGTGGAGATCTCATGTCACCGGTTGCCATTGGAGGTCAATGTAGTGCAAAGAGTCAGGTTAACAGGAGTATTGCATTGGCGGTAATGGTGGGTGTTAGAGTCTCAGAGCAAACTGGCCTGTTTACATAAACATGGAGCCCAAAACTTCAGGATTTCTCCTTTTCTTTCAGAAAGGTGCACTCTGATGTCAGGCAAGGGTCTAGTAGGACTGTGTGGTCACCTCTTGAAGAACAGGGAGTCATTCTGGCAAAGGCCAGCAGGGCTCAGGCAAGTCCAATTGTAGGTCTAGGGAGGTTGAATTGCAGCAGGTCAGCTGAGCCAGTTGCAGAGAGAACTTATAAGCTTGTTGTATCCCTGTAGCTCAGAATGAGAGATCACCCAACTGACTGTTGGAGTCACTCAGGTTAACCTGCAATGAAGGGAGCAGGTGCAGTCTTCATTCTTAGAAAACAGGGCAGGCCTCAAGCAACCTGGCAGTCCTCTAACGAAGCAGGCTTCAAGCTGCAGACCAGTCCTTTGATAGCAGCAGGGCAGTCCTCTGAAGAACACAGCAGGTCTTAAGCAGCAGGGCAATCCTCTGGGGAACACGGCAGTCCTTCTTCTGTAGTCCACAGGTCCAGGAGTGTAATGAAACACTGCTCTGAAGGTCCAATTTTTACACCTGCTGCCAGCCTTTGAAGCAGGGAAATATTTTAAGCTACCCCATCTCTGGTTTTGGATAGTTCTTCCCATTCCCTGCAAAGACTCCAAGTTGTTTGGGGGTGAGAAAAGACTTGAGTCAGGTTCCTTTGAGTGTTTGCTGGAGGTAGCCCTAAGAAATGTCAGTGGAGCAAGGAACAACTTTGCTTCACCCATCCTGGCAGGATTGCCCATCCTGCTAAGACTTAGGCCCATAGTTATACTTTTTCTGCACCGCATTTGTGTCATTTTGTTTTACGCAAATGTGGCACAAACTTAACTCAATATATTATATCTTTATGTTAGACACGTCTAACGTCAAAATAGTGGAGTATGCACCATTTTTTAGATGTGTGAACCTACCTTGTGTCAATGAGATGAAAGGTAGGCGTTCCCATCTACAAAATGGTGCTCTCCCCATAGCCCCATATTTATCCCCCGTACTAAAATGATGCACGGGTGGGACGAGGGGCCAAATAATGGTGAAAAGCTTGCTTTGCACCATTATTTAACACATGGGTCAGACCAGGCATTAGGGGACCTGTGGACCCATTTCCATGGTCAGACACCATGGAATGGGTCCACAGGTTCCCTCCCCAAGCCTGAGGAAGACTCACCCCTCACTCAGAGGGACACCAGAGGAAAGGGGACCCCATCTCAGGTAAGTAGGGTAAGTAGAGGTAAGTATCTTTAAAACTTTTTTAAAGTGCCATTGGGGCCCCTGAAATGGGCCCCCCTACCTTGCACAGGGCGCAATGACCATGCCCGGGGGACCCTTGTCCCCTGTAATGGTCATTGGGGTGGTGGGCATGACTCCTCTGTTTTATAAGGCAGGTGTCATGTGATATGGATGGTTTTGCACCAGAAAATTATGCTTGGCTGGTAAAAGGCATTTTTTGCCTCTAACCAGCCCAATGTAATTTTTTGGTGCAAAACCCTCTTCTCCCATACTGCCACCCCCACCCAGCTAATGTAATTTTTATTTATGCTAGCTCACCCTTTGCGCCGGTCTGCAGTTTTCCATAAATTTGGCCGCCAGCTGGCGCTCTGGAATGATGCAAGCCATCGCTATACGCTTTGACGCAAAGTTGCGTTTGCGCAGTTTTCCGTCAAAAAATATAAATATGGGCCTTAGTTCCCCTTTGTCTCACTGTTTAGAGGACAACACAAAGTCTAACTGCCAAGCTAATCACAGTCATGTTACCCATGGCATAAGCAGCAGGCATCAAAGGGTTAGGACAAGAAAATTCTAACTTTCTAAATTTGGCATTGTCAGAATTGTGAGTTACAAAACAACTTTACCATTAAAGAGGAGTTTAAATTACAAATAATTTGAGTCCAAACGACATTTCTATCTGTTCTCAATCAAATCTTAGCACTTATTAAATGTAATAAGGTAAACCAATGTTATCCAATATGAGAGGTAGGCCTTTGAGTAGTAGAAAAATATATTTAGATGTTTTTCACTACCAGGACATTTAAAACTACAAACAACATGTCCTAGTATTTAGGTACCATGCACTCTGCTCTATAAGCCCTGGGAGCATACCTTAGGGTTGACTGATAAGTATTAAAAAGAATTTTTTAGGCCTCAAAAAGGTTATGATGCTTGGCTTAAATAGCAGTTTAACACTGCACTACAGCCTGTAGTGGCAGCCCTGAGACATGTTTACAAAGATGAGTTAGTAGTGGCACAATGGGTGTTGTAGCCCGTTTGCAGCTTTGAATTTACAGGTCCTGGGTACCTGTAGTGCAATATACTAAAACGTATAAGTAAATTAAGTATGTCAATCAGATGTGTGCAAATTGAGCCATGTTTTAAGGAGACAGCACAAGCAGTTTAGCAGTGGTTAGCAGTGGTAAAGTACAGAGAGTCCTAATGCCACCACAAATGAAGTTCAGAAAACAGGAGGGTTGAAGGCAAAAAGTTTGAGGGTGACCTTGTAAAGAAAGCAAAGCTCCTCAGTGGTGCACAATGTTCTTCTGACCCTGTGGCCAGGCCTAGGGCGGATTGTTGGTGAAGCTATTATTTTATGGATCAAATCTGTTTATTTTTAGTTTCAAATATAAACAATGCATATGCAGCTGTACATATTCAGACTATAGCAATGATAAACAATGTGCTCTATGCATGACTTTAAGACAAAAGAAAAAAAAGGTGGAATAAAACTTCAAACATAGTTTCCCACAGTTGACCTACAGAATTACATCAATATCAATATCAATAGCTCCCAGGACTTGTACCAGGGCGGGCATGGGCCCGGATAATAGTAAGCGTTGCACACCCTATTCTCCCCCTTCAAATCAGCCTCAAAACCCTCAGGTAGGTTGGACATGTTAGTTCCGTAAACTTCGTAGACAGTATCTGCAAGAATGGTTGCCACAGTTCTTTGAAATCTTCACCACACATTAATGAGGACAGGGTAAGCTTTTCCATGGCGAGAATAAACCATAGTTTATGGAGCCATAATGTTAGGGTTGGGATCTGGTCAGACCCCCACATACTTAACAACAACTGAGTGGCTGCATTTAACACTAAGGCCATCTGTCTACCTTTCATTGACTTCAAAGGGAAGGTGAGCACATTAGGTAGGCCCAATAAAATGTCCGCAGGGAACCTGGGGATATGTGTATCAAATGCCGAGTCAAGAGTGTCTAGTATGCTCTGCCAGTATCTATGCAGCTTAGGGCAGTGCCATAGAAGATGAACAAGCGATCCGATCATTCCACATCCTCTCCAACACAAATCAGACTTAGCAGGATCCCAGGCATGGATCCTCGCCGGAGTATAGTACCAGTAAGATGCCACCTTATAAGCTGATTCTGTTCCTGCTGCAATATAAGCTGTGTGATGTGTTCTGTGGAAGATACTCTCCCACTCCTCCTCAGAGAGCTCTCTCCCCATCTCCCTCTCCCATCTCAGCTGACCCTTAGATTTGGGTGGTCGGATCCCCCCTGCAGAAGAGCATAAAGCTCAGAGATCAATCGCTTGTCATCCTTTTTCATTATGATCCATTTTTCAAACGGTGTTAGGGGCCTATCTATTAAAACTCTATTGGCTGGCAGCAGAGCCCAATGTCGTATCTGATAGTACATCATCCTATCTGTTTCAGCTAAGCCATATGTCTCCCTCATCTGGTCAAAGGGGATCACCCTCTGTTCATCAAAAAAGCAACCAACCCTTTTACAGCCCCCTTCATACCAGTGACGGAGCGCCTCGACCCGCAGGCCCGGACTAAAATCGGGATTCGCCCCCAAGGGGGTCATTGGAGACGGAAAGGTCGTCAGGCCCAGTCGACTAGCCACGCGGTCCCACACCCTCATTGATACCTCCGTGACCGGGGATACGTACAGCCCTCGGGCTCTATGGCGTTGCTTAAGCCAGGGCTCCTTCCAAATATGAGAGCCAACCTCTGCCTGGTCCATGAAACACCAATGTTTCTCAGAGGACGGGCGGCTCCATTCCATTATAAAACGCAATTGTACCGCTTGAAAGTATCTCAGGAGGCAGGGGACAGCCAAACCCCCTTCCCTCTTAGGGCGATACATCAGTCGCCTCGGTAACCGCGCCGCCTTCCCCTCCCATATAAATCTTAGGACTGCCGTTTGAAGGCCTGATATTTCTCGTGGCGGGGGTTCTACCAGCAGTGCCTGTAACACATACAAAACTCACGGCAGGATGGACAGCCGTTACCCGACCTAACCACAACAGTTTAAGCCTCCCCCAGCTCTCCAGATCACGCTGTACCTCCTGCGTCAATTTTGAATAATTCAACGTCGCAGTCCAGGCAGCCGTGCGGCCCAATTCGACCCCCAAGTATGGAAGCCTCGAGGTAGACCACATGAAATGGAAGCGATCCCTCAAGTCCTGCTTGTGTTCCGCACTGAGAAATCTACCCATAGCCTGAGACTTTAGCATATTGATTCGGAAAGCCGAGACCTCTCCAAATTTCTCAAATACAGTCCTTAGTCGCTGAGCTAAAGGCTTCATATACAAAGCGAACAAGAGGGGCGAGAGGGGGCACCCCTGCTGTGTTCCTCTCTGGACCGGGAATGGCGAAGAGAGTGTCCCGTTAACCCGCACTGCCGCGTGAGGCGCTCGATAAATACATCGGATCCAAGCCATAAAAACAGGGCCCAGACCAAAGCGCTCTAATGCCTTAAACAAGTATGGCCAATGAACCCTGTTGAATGCCTTTTCAGCGTCAACCGAGAGGAAAAGTGCCTCCCTTCTAGAATGCTCCGTTTTATCCAATAGGTGGAGCAATCGTTTGGTGTTATCGCTACACTGTCTATGCGGTATAAATCCCGCCTGATCAGGATCGACCAAGCCTGGCATATAATAGTTCAGACGGTGCGCCAAAATGCCCGTGAACAATTTGGCATCGATGTTAAGGAGCGAGATCGGCCTATATGATGCACAATCCTCTGAATCCTTCCCCGGTTTCGGAATTACCACAATAGTGGCATCAAGCATGCTAGGCGTGAGAGCCCCCATGAGTCGAAAGGAATTAAAAAGTCGCACCAGAACTGGCACCAACTCCACACAAAAAGTCTTATAAAAGAGAGCAGAGAAGCCATCCGGCCCAGGTGATTGCCCAGCCTGCAAGCGCAAGATTGCTGATATAACCTCTTCCGCCCTAATAGGTTGCTCAAGAGAAGCTGAGTCTCTCTCAGACAGGGGCTTAACTGCTACACCCTCTAGAAAGGCCTCCGGAGAAGAAGTATCGGACTCCTCTGCCTGATACAATGCCTGATATAACTCTGCAAAGGCTTCCGCCATTTGGTCACTTGTGCGAGCCTCCGTTCCCGAGGAAGAGCGAACCATTTGTATCAGTGACGCCATTCGCTGCGCTCGCAACCTATGTGCTAGCATCCTCCCACACTTATTACTTCCCACATAGTACTTGTGTTTGAGGCGTGTCAACGCGTATTCTGCCCTATCCCAGTCCACCCCTCTCAACTGCTTCCTTACTTTCTCCAGCTCGCGCCAGATTCTCGGTGCCCCAGTGCGTTTATGTGACCGCTCCAACTCGCTCACGCGCTGCTCCAACTCCGCCCTGAGGAATCTCCTTGCTTTGTTGTCTCTAGCCGAGAGCGACATGACCTCCCCCCTAACGACAGCCTTCAGTGCCTCCCACAGCGTCGTCTCAGCAACAGACCCATCGTCATTCCAGGCGAGATAATTTGTTATAACAGTGCAGATCTCCTGTACTGTTACATCGCTCTGTAGCATTGAATCCCTAAACCGCCAACCCGAAGCGACCACACGCTCCATATTTGTATGAACCACAACAGTAACCAGGGCGTTGTCCGAAAGAGTTCGGGGTTCAATCAGGGAATCCCTGATCCGGGATAGAAACTCCTGCGAAGCCAAGAAAAGATCTAGGCGGGCATATGTCTTGAACGCTGCCGAATAGAAAGAGTAATCTCTTACCGTGGGGTGAGCCCTACGCCACACATCCACCAGGCCACACTCACTCAGCCAATTATGACCAGCTTCGGATATAGACCCTGTCTGCCCACACCTTTGACCTGAGCGGTCCAAGCCTCCGTCCATTACCAGATTGAAATCGCTCCCGACCAGGATAGCGCCATCTGGGGACTGCAACAGCGGGGTCAATTCTCGTTTTAAGAAGGACTCCTGCTGAGAGTTAGGCGCGTACAAAGAGGCAATAGTGAAGGAGAAACCCCCCAACCTCAATCACAGGACCAGAAGCCTCCCTGGAATCTCATGGAGTTTGGACACCACTTCCCCTGTGAATGAGCGTGCTAATAATATCGCCACCCCGCGTACTTTGTTGTAGACGAGGAACAAAACTGCCTAAGGAACCGCCTAGAACGCATGCGAAAGGTGTCTTTCGAGATGCGATGCGTCTCTTGGATCAAACATATATGACAGCCTGACCTCTCCAGAGCGGACAGAACAGCCAACCTCTTGGTGGGATTATTGAGCTCACGGACATTCAGACTCGTACACCTGATAATCATGCGTTATAGTAGAGGTTGCAGGCAAAGAGAAGGAGAGAACACAAAAAGAAAGACCCGCGCGCAGATCTACCACATCAGTACCCACAAGCCCTGGGAGAGTCTTCACATAGATGCCAACCTCACCGGGAAACCAACAAAAGTCAATCATTACGCACAACAGGTGCCAAACACATATAAGTCCTCACACATCCATCCTTATGAGGAAAAGTCTCCAGGGGGCAGTAGAACCCGCCATGATTAGTGATCCACGTCCTTCACCCCAGCCGCCCCGACCCTCTCCAACGGCCGACATGCCGTTCGCAGCAAGGTCCATCATAATTCAGCACATCCCCGGGCCCCCTCTCTCTACGCCGAGGTCCCGGCCGCCACACTGCTCAAAGCAGACTCCCTCTCCAATCGTAGCTCCGAGGCCGATGGATGCCGCAGCGTCTGCCTCTTCTCCTTTCGGCGCCAACGCGGGGGGCCCCCGCCATCACGGCCGACCCCTCACTCGACATCCGGGGTACATGCTCCAGGCCCAGGATCCGGGCCGCCTCAGAAACAGACGTCACCTGCCGAAGCTGCTCCTCCCAGCAAAAGACCAGACGGAATGGGGGAACCCAAAAGTAGGAAACATTGTGCGCCTGCAAGTGTTTCGTGATCGGCCTAAATTCTCTCCTCCTTTGTAATGTATGCACAGAGAGATCTTGGAATAGTTGAAGTTCATGTCCCTTAAAGAGTACCTTCTGAAGTGTGCGGGCACGCTGTAAAATCCGTTCCTTGAGGATGAAGTTGTGAAGGCAGGCCAAAATATCTGGCGGGCAATCTCCGGGGGTACCACCGCGGCTAACTCGATGCACCCTATCCAGGGTTATCTCCTGCATCTCATCCGGACCCAGGATAGAGCGAAAGAGGCCCCTCACATAGTCCCCAATGTCCTCCTTCTCGACCCCCACTGGGGCCCCCCTGATGCGGATGTTTTGTCTCCTCAAGCGATTTTCCAAATCCTCAACGGTTATCTGGAGATGATCCTGCTGTTCTCGGAGACGGACAACCTCCTGCTGTAGGCCCGCCAATTCTTCACCCCGAGGAATCTCGCCCTCCTCCAACTGCGAAACTCTCTCCCCCAGAGAGGTCACCTCGCCCGCAGCTCCTTCACCTCCTGGGATATGTCCTGTCTCAAATCCTGCATGTCACCGCGGAGCGAGTCAAACAGGGAGGTCAAGAAACCCTTCGTAACTGGCGAGCCACCATCAGAATCCTCCTCCAGTCGACCCTCTGGGGGTCTTGTCACCGACGGTTCCTCCGCACTGCCACCAAATGTCGAACTGGCGCCCGCTAGCATGTCCTTCACAGACCGCTCTCGCTTAGTCTTGGACGCCGTCTTTTACAGGCCCAGTCGTGAATCGCCAGTGCAGCTTCCACTGCCACTACAGCCCCTCAACTTGCAGCAATGTGATCAAAACTGTGCAACAGGTTCTCCATCCTAGCTCCGCACCCTAAAATCACCTCTTGCAACTCGCGAATATTAGGGCCTCTGCTGACCTGTGCCCATCCCACTGTCCCCGGCAATCGAGGGGGCAACCGCGTGTCGCCATCAATATTCAAACCAGCTCTTGGCTATCCTTCTCTGTGGTGTCCCGATTGGAGATTCCTAATTGGGCCCGCTCTCACTTACTGTCCTGGGGGGCGCTGGGTGGATCAAGGGGCTGGATTGGCCCTCGCCGTCTGCTCCGGGAACCCGGGTCTCTCCTCCGTCCCCAAAGGGGTACACCAGTGTGGGGCACAAGCCCCCGGGCCTCAGCCAGCCCAGGCACTCACGGGTGCCTCCCCGCGACCTCAGATTCGAGGTCTTAGTGACCCGGACCTCCGCTCCGTCCCTTCAGAGCCAGGGCCCATATGCCAAAAAAGAAAGAAAAAAGGAAAAAAACAAAGAGGGAGAGCAGGCCTATCCGGCCCAGCACCCCCAGTGCCAAAGCAAGCGAGGCGCCGGGGAAAGATCCTCCAGCCGGCTCAGGCCGCCGCCCACGCCGCAGCCAAGGCCCTGGCTCCGTGCTCGCCGGTTCCTAAAAAAAAGGAACAAGGGCCGCTCAGCGCACCTCAAGGTCCACAGAGGCCGATCTCAACTCGCGGCAACATCCGCTCTTCTGGGGGGCCTCAACGCAACCCCCCCATGGACCAAACAGCTTCTCAGGGCGGCGGAGCTCAGACATACGTGTCCTAGCATGCCGCCATCTTGGCCACGCCCCCCGATGCTATTATTTTAAGACTCAATCTAGTATTATTTTAAAACCAGGAGCCCTCAATCAATTAAAAAAAGGAGACAAATTCTTATCAAATTATCTATCACACTTAAGTAAGATATTTAGTTCCACCCCCATTATCATTTGCCAAATGCTGCTGAGCTATCCATGGAATGGTGTTGTGCCACAATTTCAGAGTTCAAATAATGTCCAGCAATGTAAATAACACTAATATCAATCCTGAAAAGTGTCCCAACGTATTTATTAATATTACATTTACACTTTTCTTGACGATTTTGTGGGATTTGTTAGGCTATCTGCCTGCAATACTCCATGTAAAAAGCAAGAAAAAGCAAAGATACATAACACTGTACTTCCCTCTCACTCTAGTAGGGTGAGCACCTCACTTTAGGTTATTGTGGTCCCCGACTTTCATCTCCTAAACACTCATTAGAGGTGTAATGTTCTAATTAGTTAAATGGATGTATAACAAGGCTATAACACCCTGAATGCAATTCTCTATTACATTAAAGTCCAGGACTGAAAACAGTGTCTGGAATGACCTAAAGCGAGATGGTCACCTTTCTATCTAGTTTTGCTTTAAACATTCAAATCAAAAAAGCTAGTGGACGCTTATTGGCCCTCATTTTGACTTTGGCGGTCAATTTCCCTGACCGCCAAAGCCAAACCTGCCACCAGACCACCAGTGCAGAGCACCATACTATGAGTACTCAGCCATCTTTGTTGTGGAATGTCACCAGCATTTGTGCTGGCGGTCTGCGGTGCAGAGGCGGGTGCATCGCCTGCACCGCCACGGCAGCAGGTCTCTGCCTGCTGTATTACCATCCGGAATATGGCTTGGCGGAGTTGTGGTGCTGGCAATGCAAGACCGTCACGACCCATCCCCTCCCAGATGTCCTCCTCAATGGAGAAGGTAAGTGGGTGTCTGTAAGGGGGAGAGGACTGGGGGGTGCCTGTGTGTGGGGGTGCATGTGTGCATGTCTACAGAAAGGGGAGGGGTGGGGGTGAATGCATGTATGTAAGTGATTGTGAATGTGTGTGCGTGTATGTGCGCGTGTATGGGGTGTCTGTGTGGATGAATGTGAGTGAGCGGGGTGTCTGAGTGCATGTATGCATATGCTGAATGGGTGAGTATATGAATGCATGCGTGAAGGTGTATGGGGTGTTTGTGAGTGAGTGGATGGGTGGGGGGAATGAGCGAATGTGTGGGGATGTGTGCATGTGTGTGCTGGTGACAGGAATGGAAATTCCTGTCCCTGGGTGTGTGACCGCCAGGGTTTTCGTGGCAGGATGACCACCACAGAAAGCCTGGCGGTTTGCAGCCTTGTAATCCGGCTGGCAGGCTGAGACCTGCCACCGGATTGGAGGTGCTGCTCACCACTGTCCACTGCAGTGTGACCGCACCGGCAGGCCAGGTGGGGTTGTGGATGATTGGCATCTGTCAAGCCCCACAACTCTTGATGTGGTGTTTCTTACTGCCGGCTCACACAGCGGTAGGACCGCCAGCCTCGTAATGAGGCCCATTATCTTTTGCTTTGATTCTACCAGGTCCATGGTCAGGGAAATAAGGAAGCATTCAATGTAAGATGCTGCTAAATCAGGAGGTTCACTATAGACAGAGATACTGAGCTGGAACCCATAATCATAGGCACAACTGAAACAGATGCTGAGGTTTACAAATAGTTCAAGGTGGGCCAACTAAAAAGTCAGTGGAAGAAAGCAAACATTTCAGAATATGCTTGGCATACACCCGGTGGGAGCAAAACAGTTTTACCTCACATTCCCAAACCTAAAGCAGTTAAATTGATTACCATTGTTGGCACGATACATATGAGTCATATCATGTCCCACGCTCCCATGTCAGTTAAAAAAACAATACTGTTCTTGGTAAGAAAACGACTTTCCCATACACTCTATTCAAAGGCCAAAGTCATAGAAGGGAACAGTGGATGAAAATACCTTATCACTGCTGTCTGCAGCACAAAAACCTTAACCAATCAGCGAACCCATTACTCCCGATATGACTCAAATGTAACAATCCCTTTGCCTTATATGCCTCACATAGGCAATGCCTGTAGGCGCACACCTCAGTGTAATTCAAGGCCTATGAGAAGAAAAAAGCATAGCTTACATGCCGATGATTCCTAAAACAGCCCTTCTGTTACAACCACTTGGTTAAAGTTTCACATCTGCGGTGTATGATATACTGTTTTTATGTGAATGGTATAAGTGGTTAAAAGCTTCATCATCTTATTTTGTTAAAATTCCTGTCACTGATATACCTGAAGTTTCAACTGCATTTTGGATTACAATAAGAGGAATAATGTGTTCATTTATGGATCCTGTGAATCAGGTTAGCTTTTAGCTTAAAATTACATTAGATTGGTAAGATATTGAAACTATTATGATTCGAATGGATGTTCAGCGGTAATCAGACCATAACATGGGGCAATTACCACATTCAACATTCTCTATGTTAGGGGACAATGGGCCATATTTAAAAGGCCCTAGTGCCACATTAGCGTCATTGTTTTATGCTAATGTGGCGTTAGGTTGGCAAAACGCTGTGCTATCTTTACAAAGTGGCGCAATGCATGCATTGTGCCACTTTGTAACTCCTTGCACCCATTATGCCTATGCCAGGCATATTCAATGGACATCTGAGTGCTTTGCAGGATTAGTGTCTACATTTTTGACAGTAGTCCTGCAAAGCATCGGACTAGAATGAAACATTTTGATGCTAGTCCCGCTAACTACCACCATGTTGCGCTGTATTGTAAACACGGCGCACCCATGTTGGTGTTAGGGGGGGCGCTAAGGGGCGCAAGAAAAGTGGTGCTGCACTTTTCATAAAGATAGCCCTGTTTGTCACAGGTGAATGCATGGCACATCGGGGTGAGGCCTTGCTTACATTCATACAAACAAATGTCAATAAAATATACTTACATTTCAGGATTCACATTTTGTTGAAAACTGTAGCTTTAAGTGTGATGTTTGTTCGAAATATAAACAACTGATAGCAAAAAACAGCTCCTGCCCGTCATTTGCTATAACCATTACTCCTCAGTTGATATGTGACATTTTCGAAAGATGTTATTTTGCAAATAAGTGACATAAATCTTGATTAGAATATAAACATTTTGACAGCAAAATGCCATTCCTTTCACAATAGCTGGGAATTGAAACACATATTAAAAATTGAACGCACTCATAGTTTCTGTCACAGGAGAAGTATCACGTACAAAAATAATGCATCATCTTTCTAACTGCATCCATGTGCTAAAAATGTGAATAGATTTTGCACTACTCAGGTCATTGGCATATCTAAATCAACTTCAGAACCCAAGAGGCAGTTAATGAAGAGGATAAGAGCAGTAAGGTTAATAGACACTCCTTAAACTTGAATTAAGCCTGAATGAGGCCTAACTTATCTTAGACTTATTTTTAGCAATTCAGAAAATTATGATTATTTTTTTAGGCGTGCTTGTGTTATTTGTCCTATGTTAATTCCATACGACTCAAAATAATTGATGATAACGTTCTAAAGACAATGCAATAAAAATATAGATATTGATATATCGGTTTTGCAAAAGAAATCTGGGACAACACTCAAGGCCAAATTGTATGTGACATCTGTTTTCCAAGAATGTATTCTAATCAAGACCAAGGTTAAATGTACCCCAACACGGACAAGGGCAGTAATGCATTAACTTCTGCCTTAAAACAACAGTGCTCCCTTTTCACAAACAGGTATATGCATAATGGGGGGCCTTCTCAAGGCTGCGAGATCTAAAGTTCAGTGTTCCTTTTGGAACCTGATCTCTTCTGGCAGCAGAGAGGGACTTAGTACTATCGAGAACAATGTCGCTGCTTGCGAATGGATTAAGCATTTCTCTAGCCTATATGCCGGTTCAGGAGATAATCAGGTGTTACCAATTGGAATTTTGAGATCAGATGGTCCCAATGTAGGTAACCTACCTGCTCAGGGGACCGTAGCACCCCTGGGGTGTCTGCCTGACCAATTGGAGGTTACCCATAAGGAAATCAGGTTGTCCATCAGAAAAATTGAATCTAATAAAGCTCTCAGCTTAGAAAAAATCCCAGGGTATTTGTTTTTGGATGAAAAAGAATGCTGGAGTGCATATTTCAGGGTTATGTTTACAGCTATACTGAATGGGGCTCCATTTCCTCTGACTTGGGCGGGAGCGGAAATCATTCCTGTTTTAGAAAGGGTTCACATGACATATCCACCAACTTTTGACCTATTAGTTTGTTACACAGTTCTCAAAAATTATTTTGTAGAGGTTTACTGACTAGGTTACAGATTGGATGATGCTTAACAATATACTAACTCCCCTGCAGGTGGGATTTAGAGACTCAAGTCCTACCACAGATCAAGTGTTTCATTGCAGATGATCCACTGAAAAACCGTGGTTCTGGGTATGGGTCATCTGTATATTGTATTTGTTGAACTGAATTCAGCATTTGATTTAGTACCTAGGAAGACTTTCTGGTGGGTGCTTTGTGTGATGGGGGTCCGCGTTATCTGATTGATATGTTGGTGAAATTGTGTCAGGGAAATTTTGCACAGGTTCAATGTGATAATGCAGGGGAGATTGCAGAGCCATTCCGAATTACTAGGGGAGTTAGACAGGGGTGTGTACTTGCCCCTACACGTTTTACATTATATATTAATGGACTCATACATTTTTTACATTTATGTGACAATGATGTTCCTAGATTGGCTAGTATGAAGATCCCCGCTCCTATGTTTGCAGATGACTCTTTTCTCTTCTCAAATCTCCAGCGGGTCTGCTAAAAAAAGAAGCAAGACATAATTTATGGTTTTAAATCCAGGGTGCCCTACAGGGCAAACCTTTAATTTATCTGGTGTTTCACGAGAACGAGTGTCTACATTGCATACCTAGGTATAACTCTTACGGAGCAAGTGTGGTGGCAGTCGCACATAATGCAGCGTAGACTAAAGATGGAGCAATACTCTGGTGGAATCATCCAAAGGCTGAGGGGCTTCCTGTTTTGCCCAGTCCGGCAGGCCCTACAGATTTACAAACAGCAGGGACTAGGGAAAGCCACTTAAGGTGCGGAGCTTTTGGAGCAACTGAGTGAGCCTTCATTAGTTTTCATGGAGACAGGTTCTTGCACCAGCTGGTTGGAGTTCCTTTAAGTACCCCACTTCTCCCTTTGAGTCTGGATTTTGGTTTGTGACCCATTTTTGTTTATGTGAGGTTACGACCCCTGTTATATTGAAGGCAGCTTTGGGTGGGTCAGATCTTGACTCCCATTGTTGGGGGCTTGAGATCTTATCCCTGATGGGCTCCAGTGGAATCCCTTGGATAAGATTTGTGAAGGATTCCCTGCAGGAGCTAGGGATGACTCAACTCTCGGCTGATTTCCAAGTCCACCATCAAACAAGCTTTTAGGGCTGATAGAGATATCTCACTCCACTCTCTGATGCCCCACAGTTCCCTCACTAACTCATTTTTCCATGTTAAGGACAGGCGCCAGGCACCTTTACCTACAGTTTAGGTACAGTACTTTGCCATTCCGTGCGTTTACTGTGAGGTGGTCTGGCGCTTGCAGGGACAGTGATATATGCTGTCCAACATTTAGGGCCCCAAAAGAGTCTGTAGAACAAGTGCTGTTTTTCTGTCCAGCTTCTATGGCCGGTAGGGAGAGTATGCTCTTACCACTATGTCGGAACATGGGCATTAAGAAGCTTCAGGTGGCTCTCAGGATTTTGAGACCCGACACAAGTAAGTTGTTGGTGTATGCACTGACCAGGTTTTTATTGGGTATGTGGAGATTAAGGTCAAAGGTATGTGTTGCCCTGGATACAGGAGGGCAGGGTAACTGTGATTGCAACATAATATGTATTTATACCTACTATTTTAGCAATAGCATTGATTATAAATTTGACTTAAATGAAATGGGACTGTAACAAACACTAATGTCTGTTATTTATCACTGGATAGGTTGTTTGGTTTTAATTTTAACTTTATTAATCGACCTGGTTGTGATTGGTCAGTTAATTAATTCTTTTAACTTTGTCTTTACTTATTCTTTTAATGAAAAAATTCTGGTTTTATTATTTTATGTACTCTTATGGCATAGGGCCAAAATAAAGTTGTATGATGATGAATAAGTATGGGATTCAGAGACTTAGATCTGCGCCTGAAAGTACCTTTATAGAATTCACAAACATTCTCAAAAGTGCATTTGATAAGCAGCACCGGGTGCAAGTTTTTAGGCATACTTCTGGGAATGTCATGTGACTTTTTCAAAAGGCTCCTATACCCTCAAAGTAGAGATCTCCATGGCGGAAAACTCAGCATAGAAGGAAAAGAGCCTCTTGTGCAAATGCACATTTTTTCTATCCGTACAAAACTATTTCCAGTGTAGAGAAAACCAATCCCATACATCCCTAGCAAGGCCGGGTGTGATATGTTTGCCTTTACTTCTTGGAAGTGTAGTTGCTACAACCTTTGGCTGAGATAGAAAGCAGTCAGAGCGGAAATAGAGAATGCACACAGATGTACATCCTAAAACTTTGAAGGCAAACCATGTCTTGGAACAGCTTTTTACTAAACATTGAGTGTGATTCACGAGTGTAGAAATTTTGTGCACTCGTAACATTGAAAACCAAACTACTAACGCCATTTAGGCCCACCAAGAATCCCTTTCTGGATTCCTTGCAGGAATAACAAGCATTTGCAATGCAATGGGTCTTGCATTTGCTCAAGTTAAAGCTATTAGCACTGTATACTCCTAACCGGACTTTTCTTGCCACATAAACTGAAAAGTAAAACATTTTCACATAAGCGAGCCATGAGCGCAAAGCAAACACACAAAAGGAAGCAGAAGTTCGCTTGCAGTGAAACGTATTGACAAAAGTGCAATTATCCATGTAACCGGCAAAACTGCAATTACTCATATAACCGACAGAAGTGCGAATATCCATGTATTGGGGTTGATGTCATGCAAAGCACTCTACTACTGCCCAGCGAGATCATGCTGCCTACAAAATAAAGAGAAAAAGTAGTGCAGAAACCACACAGAAAACATGGAGCCTCATATGTTTTCAGCAGTTGGCCGGTGCACTTGGGGCAGGCTAAACACCGGAAAAGGCATGACGTATGCATGCCTTTCACTAATTACATCAAGCTAAAAAAAGGCAAGCCCATGAACCAACTAAACTGATGGGCTTTACATGGGTGTGGTTAAAACCCCACAGAGAGATTACACCAGGGACAGAGCGTTTTGCGCTCAACCCTAAAAAGAGTAAGTTTGGTCTAAAACATATTCAAGGACTCAATTTACCTTTGTGAATTGGCCTAATGTCCACACACATATTCTCTATAAAATATGAAAGAGTAATTACATATCTAAGACAAACACACATGCATATGTTGTTCCACAAAACATCTGACACTGTCACCTAGAGTACAGATGTGTGTGTACCTTAGATATGCATACACAAAATATGCATGTGTATGCAAAGTATGAAAGAGTATGAGGCTTCCATAAAATATGAAGCACCACCTTATTGCAACTGATTTGCAGGATAAAATGAGGCATAAGAATGGGAGTGTTGGCATGATGCATCTACATATACATGTACATCACAAAATCACTTTTTGTGCAGACGCAATATTGTGAATATGGAGCATCACCACTCTCACCTGACCCTCCAAATGATGGGTGTTATCTAGCCGTGGTCTCAATAGAGAGTCATTTGAACATCATTTGAGACCATGGATGGTAGGCAATGCAAATGTGTGGTTTTGTACAGAGACTGGTACATTTTTAGTAGACGATAAACTGAGGTGAGAGAACTACTTTTTGAAAAGAAGGTGAACACTGTTTACCTAAACCCAAGGTAGATAATGAAGTGTCAACTACAGCAAATATTTAAAACACAATGAAGATTTGAATACATTTATAGCACAGCAAGTGAATCACCGTGACAGCATAGTATGTAGTTGAATGAAATCAACTCAAATTGCCGGAGACCTTGGAGGATAGTATTTGGAATCTAACTGACTTGGGTAGCCCACAGTTGGTTGGACGCCTCGAATTTTGCAGAGTGGTGAACGAGGGAACAGCAACACCAATATTATACCACTTTAGCTGCACTATTCATGCAATGGAGTTTATAAATTCATGTGCTGCTACATAATAATTACAACAATTCCAAATGCAAGTGCATGCCACTATTCGTCATTTCTCAAAAATGTTACAGTGGATATCGACAGGAGATACTCACAATTACAATGCTTATTTTTGCTAATCTATATTTATGCTTCATCTCCATTATGTGGATTGATTCACATCATCATTTCCCATGTAGTATAGAATACCTGGCTTTTAGGCACAACATATTGCATCCAACTATAAATGTGTAAGTTCCATTAGCCCTCTTGAACTATGCACCACCCAAACTCCAGCAGCTCTGCATACTTCACCACTTCAACACCAAAAAAAAAAAACACAGTGACCACACTAACATAGGCAGCACTCGCACCACACTCAGGTGTTTCTCCACCTATGATTGTATCAAATGTGAGACCTAGTCCCACCACTGTTCTACCATTTAGGACCAATTGCAGATCAGAGACGTGCTCTGGCGGAGATGCACGCTGGAACCAAAGGTTTGGCATAACCACTGATGAGCATAACTCCTCCTTCAACAATGATCAGGGTGACGATGATGCGATAAAAATGAAGGATAATAATTAACAAATATACCTTGCTTATGCATAGCGTTTACTACACTGCTCCTGGTACTATACACGTGCTACCATTGCTCAGTTTAATGGTGCTTAATTTACTGAGAACCGACAGATGGAAGGCTAAACCTTACTTTCATTTGAAATCTTGGCCCGCAGATCGCTATTTTTTCATCTTTTAACATCACTTCCCTTCAGCAGTGAAGATAGAGAGAGAATCTGCAGCTTTATGGACAGATTAGGAATAATTGAAGCTCGTTCTTGTCTGTGTTTTTCCTGTTTCCACCAAACGCTCTTTAATTTATTTTCCCTCATTATCTTACGTCTGTTAACTGAACCATTAAAAGGTTTCTTTGCAAGATTTCTAAACCATCCAAAGTATCTAGAAATCTGTCTAGAACCTGTGTTGCATTTCCATTCTTGTGTTCATCCAAGTTTTATTATGGAAATGATGGACACGAGAGGAGACGAGAGGGGTCGTCCACAGGGTAGAGACCAGTATTAATGATAAAATTAGTAGATTCATCTATGGTTTCCTAAGGCCTATCTAGCAAGAGTGTGGAGTGAATGATTGACCCACTGAATAACATTTCTACCCCTTGTGTGTCCCTCTCGTACTATAATTTTTTGGGGGATGCTAGCTGATACACCTACTGCAGTTATAAGCTTAGATGTAATTTTAAGGAACAATGCCAGAGAAAAAGAATACACTTCTCCTGGTGCAAGGCAAAATGTGTCGTAATACGTATTGTTCGTGACATATTAGAGAAGAGTTACAGCACAATGAGGACACTATTTGAATATAGGAGATTTAAGACCTTTGTAGTTAGATTTTTGCCAGACAAATTGTGCCCATTACAGGACACCAGTACATGTTTGATGAAGCAGAGAATAGTTAACAAACACTTTCTATACAACCACCAGAAAGAAAAAAATATGCTATCTAATCTGAGCAAGCCCCAGATGGCAGGCAAGATACAGCGGCCATGCCAACCTGGATAGTCACTAAAGCACCAATACACACATTTGTACAAAGAGCTAAAACGTCCCCAAACTCCTAATGAGAATTATTACACCTAAAGACTTAAGGGGGAAAGTATAAATAAAACAAGTGTATCCAAGAAAATTATCATAAAGGCATTCTCTATTAGAAAGCCAGTTTCATGGAACCAGATGTCAGACGTAGCTTGGGTAGGAATTATGACATCAGGGAATTGCACTAGTAGAAGGAACATGTTTTCTCTTTTGAAGCTAAACGAAATCAGGACACTCCCTTTTTTCACAAACAGTGAACTTTCCTTATTTCTCCTACTGTACAGGAGAAATTTAGACTTTGTACACACCTGCATAAACGCCAGACCTGGAGTATCAAGCGATGCTTTAAAACATTATTTAAGCAGAGTCCACAAGATCCAACTTTAAGAAAGAGTAACAAATAATGAATAAACAATTGAACAAATAATTTTAAAGTGCAGTGTTGCATGGACTGTTATGATAGAGCTAACCAGACAGTGATCTAAGAACAAAGGAGCAGGGTATGCTGTAACAGAAATAAGGATGCCCTATAACATGATGGTAAGTGAAATCACTCCAAAATTGTGAAGTTGAGAAGGGGAATATGTGCCTAAACCACCTCGGGCCTATTGGGTCTGGTAAAAGAATGGAGCTTGAAGGTCGGAATACAGCATGTTAAAGGAGCAGGAAAAAAAATACATTTTAAAGAAAATTTAAATATGATATATGACTTGACTGGAAGCCAACGCATTTTGGCCAAGAAAGGTGAGATAAGTGTGCAATGGTCCAGGCACAAATTAAGCTGTGCCACGTTGTTCAGGTGTGCCCAACTAGACTATTTTGTCAAGCTGGGAGAAATAACCAATCATTTTTGGACAGAACACGAGGAGAAGACTTTTTCTCAAGGTTCTGAGTAGGAGAAAGCATATAAAACAACTGTTAAATAGAATATTTCAGTGTTCCTAAATATAAATAAAGAAGTTCCCACAGATCTTCAGACATCAAAAGTGTGTAAATATCTCCTGGCAATGGCGGGGTCCAATTCAGTCCCTCCTGCGTGGACGATGTGGAATACAATTCATATAGTAACACTGACACAGGTCCGCTACTTAAATGAGAAAAGAGTCTGATTTATAACTCATGGAGCTGGCCGATACTTTTGTCTGGAGAAACGTAAAAAGGTTAGACACGATATCATGACCCTCTGCAGCCTTTCCTTTTGCAGATGTAAAACAAATGCTCTGCAAGTAAAATATTTGTCATTTTTACTTCTATTAGCAACTTTCCCGAAGTATTGGTACTTGCCTTAAAACACTTCATTTAGATTACTTTAGATAAATGGCACCTAGAAAGGGATAAAAGATGTTATCAAATGTGCTAATATGCTATGCTCCCTAGTGAGCTCTCTCATCATCTCTCATTTGCCTTGTAACACTCTTATCGACTGCTGTGAGTGCCATTCCAAACATTGGTAACATTTTATATTTCCCCAGTTTCTTTCCCTTTCTCTTTCTCTTCCGACTTTCTATTACGTGGCTTGCAGATGTAACTTAAATGTAACAAATTATGATTTTTCCATTTTCTTTGTACAAAGAACTGTTTTTGCCTCTACCACGGCGTCGATATTTCTCATTTTGGGTTGTTTTTATTGTTTTTTCGAGCACAAAAGAATTGTATGTAATAAGGAAATTACTTTCTGCTGGATGATTTCATAGCATCACCCAAAGTAACAATATGTCTGCTCACTGAAAGGTATAAAAGAAGCGTTTTTAGGCTCATCACTGTCGTGAACACGTTTACTTCTTTCCTGTGAGCATTTATAAGCGAACAAATGTCTTACTCTCTAGAGGGCCGTTTCACTAAAGCATTTGTGAGTACAGAAAGTAGTAATGTAGGAGTACTTGTTTACGTACTCTTATATGTTTTTGCTATTCAGCGTCCAAACATCCAACATCCTGTGAAAAGGAGGGCGCAGTTATTTCTATTCGTATTAACTGTGTATGACTTTCCCTGAATAATGAAGTTTTATTCGCATTTTAAATGTTTTGGGACAGGCTCTCTCTCATTAATGTTCTACCAATATTTCATGCTTCTCTGTTTCGTTTGTGGGATGGATATATATATTCAAAAGTGTTGGGAGTGTCTTTCTCTTTTTGTCTCTTTCAGATGCTTTTCAAAACTTTCTCTACGAATGTTCCTACTATACATCTATTATACATCTCATCCCAGTATCCGGAGCATGATGTAAAATACATCTTTACATTCAAAAAAACCTTTTATTCTTAAAAACAATTGACCACATGTTTATTTACTAAACCAACGTCCACACCATTTCCCCTGCATTACTGCTACGATTGCTTTCCTAAGAAGCACAGCCATGTAAAAAGTTGCTGAAGCTTATATTCTCAAACAAAATTGTTACGTGAAATCATGGAACCTGCAAAATTCACCTAACTAAGGGCCAGATGTAGCAAAGGGTTTTTCCCATTCTGTGTCAATGGGAAAATGTGTTCGTACATATGGCCGTAAGATCTATCAAAAATATGGGCACTTTGGTCATACTTAAGATATGTAAAAATAAATTTAAAATACCCTCCCTCAACAAATCAGAAGCCCCGTTATTTCTGTACTTGATGCTAATTGATTTTGATACTATCACTTCTATTTGCTGAGGACAGTAGAATGCCTCGAAAATTCCTTTGGTCATAACAGGTATTATTTTAAAAACAGCACATGCCCAGTGGCTATTTGTTTCCATAGGAACTTAATATCCAGCCACACTGTGATGCACTTAACATTGGGATTGCGATGACACAGACACAAGAGGATGGGAGGGCCTCGTCATGAGTCAATGAATATGGAATTGCAGTGAATGGGCTCCGAAGTATGAGTGGGATTACAATATCCAGAGGCACAAATGTGATGATGTTGAAACAACAGAGAAATGTCAAGGAAGACAAGCTCTTCCATTGCAAACAAGACAAACTTAATCAGACAGCTGGATGAATCTCACAACGATCTGTAGAGAAGACGATAAATCATGACATGGTACCCTTGTGGACATAAGTGGCATAGGTGGCATTTGTAAGTTGAGAGTGTGTAGGGACTGCATTAGGGTATTTTTCCAGGTAGCAAGTGCAAGCACATGGCAGAAAGGATCCAACAGGTATGTTTTTTTAGTACGATCACACACCCATGACCGACCGAATCTGCAATGCAAGTGATTGTGATTGCTTGGAGTCCAGCAGATGCTGTTACACTCACTGATCCTGGAATACAATTTGTTTAGAAACAATATATTTAGCTGCATGCTAATCCTGGTGAGGCCACAATGATAGGTAATCACGCAGAGGGACAAGGATCCCTATACTGGAATCGATTACATTTCCTTACTCATAACAAAACAGAAAAGAAAAGAAAACAAATGATAATTGATAACTACATCCCCTACATATTAAATACTAACTTTAATAAATTGCAGTCAGTATATAGTGTGTTGCCAATAGCAACACAGGTTGCAACCTGGAAAGAAATACGAGTCCATAAAAGCAAGATGCAACCTGGAAAACAAAATAAATTCGTCAATTTAACACATAGGGCCCTATTATGAGGCTTGTTGTCACAAGATTATGACCCTGGTGGTAGGACTGCCAAACAACCGCCATCTCTGCCTTGATCTTTGAAAATGCTAATCCTCCTGAGAATGCAATGACAGGTAACCACGAGGAGGCACGAGGATGCCTATACTGGAATCTATTATATTCTAGCAGATCCAAACATTGTTTTTAATTGACTGCACATGTATTCTGATTTCTAGTGTTTGACTAGAGGGGCATGTCCACCCGATACACCTATGTGGCATGGGAAGTTGAGACTGAACGAGTAAACTATATAAATGCAAGACTTTTACATTTTTTCTCACATCTCTTTGCAGTGTGTGTCCCACCTACCAAATAGCATGTCATGTGTGCTGTCTTCATGTGAAAAAGTTGCACACTAAAAAACAGTTCCCTTATTCATAATGGGCAGTAATGAGTAGAAACACTGTGTATAGTGTGAAATTAATATGTGTTGTAGTTCTATTTCTATGTTTACCCTACAGGCATTGTATTATTTTGGCTAAGTAAGCCTGCATGTTACTATTCCTAACATAAATCGATAGTGTAGGGATATGAGTGGGTAAAACATGATCTGGGCCATTAAATAGCTTAGATGAAACTGTGGACCCTTTAAGAACTCTCTAATTATAGTTGAAACATGTCAACGCAAAGGATGCTTAGATAACTATCCCCTTTTGGATCCTAAATATTTTTTATCGTCTTACCAGAGATTCCCTAAATAAAGGGAAACTGTGGTAGCCCCTAGGTATTTTTATTTTCTACGTTCCCCAGCAGGAAATAGCTAAGTGCTCCATCCATCAAGTTCAAGCCTACCTGGGTGTCTTGCACCAGGATGAGACCTAGGGATGAAGCATGCCATTATTCGAGCAGGTGATGGCATTTAAAAAAAATAGAATTGTTCGCTGTATTATTAGCACTCAACTATAGGCCTGAAGATTGCTGAGTTGTGTATATATTAGCCCCTTTAGTGCGGGCGTCGGCCACTGGCTGACGCCCGCTCTGCCTCCCTAGTGTGGGTCACGACCAGTGGCCGACACCTGGGAGGGGGTTTGAAAATCCTCGGGTGCGTTGCAACCGATGATTTTTTATTTTTATTTTTTTATCCCTGGGAGACACAGAAGAGCTTCCGTGTCTCCCCCTGCCCCCCACCATTGTTGTTTTCCCCATCACATCAGGAAGCGGCCGTAGGGCTGCTTCCTGCTCCGATGGGGAAAACGGCCACAAACAGCCTTCCCCACATTCGGGACGGCCTCGTGTGAAAAGGGAGACTCTCCCCTTTCATACGAGGCCTTCATGAACGCGTTTCCTGGCCCCCGATCGCAGCACAGCTAGGCAACCCCCAGCACAGCGCCACCCCCAGGGGTTAATTTAAAAAATAAATAAATAATGAGATTGACAGGGGGTCGCCCCTAGGCAGGGCGACTCCCTGTGGGGGCAATTTTTTCTTTTAGTAGTTGTATAGTTTCCCTGGGGGCAATTTTGGCCCCAAGGAAACACTACAACTACCAAAAATAATAATACATATATATATATATATATATATCTATATATATATATCAATCCATGTGGATAGATATGTCTATCTACATGGATATATCTATATATAGATCTAAATAAAATAATTGTTTTTTAGTAGTTGGATGATTTCCCTTGGGGCCATTTTGGCCCCAAGGAAACCCTACAACTACCCAAACAAAAAAAAAAAATATATATATATATATATCTATATATATATAGATATATATATATAGATATATATATATGTGTATATATATATACTATATATATATCTATATATATATATATATATATATATAGATATATATATATATATAGATATATATGTATCAATCCATGTGGATAGATATGTCTATCTACATTGATATATCTCTATATCTCTCTCTCTCTCTCTCTATATATATATATATATATATATATGTATATATCTATATATATATCTATAGCTATATCCATGTAGATAGATATATCTATATAGCGATCTCTCTCTCTCTCTCTATATATATATATATATATATATATATATATATATATATATATATATATATATATCACTTTTGTCAGTGCATGTGTGGTATATATATATATTTGCCACCAGTTGTCTTGCAGTTGCAGCTTGCGTCTTCAAAGCAGTGCACATACTTCAACTGCCGCATTTCAACTGTAGCTTTTAGGCAGCAATAAAGAAGTCAAGTAAGTCTTGTGATTATGTTTCTGCTACAAAAGGATCAGACTTTTGTCTAGTGGCAGTTTTAGTGCCATAAAGAAGCGCAGAAGGTTTATGTGACTACTGCAAAGAGCAAATCTGTATTTTAAGTAAATAGCTGAGTACGTTAGTAAATTCAGCTCTACCTGCGCTATAATACAAATGAAATGTATGTGCGGGGGCTATGGAGAGATGAAGAGCACGTTTGCTGGGTGGTAATGAGGGAATCCGAAGAGGAGGACATGGGAGTGGGAGCACCAATAATGATTGTTGGAATGGGCACAGGAGGTGCTAAAGACTGTGACAAATGGTATGTGACAAGGTGTTTGAGTGTCTTGAAAAAACGTGCTGATTGAGGGAAGAAGCGCAGGTAAGGTTGCCTCTACTGTTGCACGCATCACACACACACACCAGCAATTCTGTGACTGTCTATGTAGGCTAGTGTTTTAGAGCAACAGTTTAGCCAATAGCAGAGATGGCATCTTGATGGATGACTGCTGCTGACGTCATTCTGGTTATAGAGGCCAGCTCTGACATAGAATCAGAGACTGAGACAGCAGATACTGAGACAGCATCTGAGGGATAGGACAATGGCGCAGACTCTGGGAGTGATTTTTCAGTTGGAGGATTCCCATTGGATAACTCCCTCCAGTAAATTGTGAGGGAGGGCAGTCCTGTTGTCCCTTCGCAAGTACAGTCTGTGCAACAGGGCAATAGTGGGTTAGCCCAACCCAGAGAGCAGGTGAATGCGGGGGCAAGCACAGAGGGGGTGCTCTGTTGGGAGCTCCCCAATTTAGTTCAGCCCCAAATTCCACTGCCCAAATTGTATTGTGGAGACATCAAAGTTATCTATCACAAAACAAACTGGTTTTGTAAGGCAGGCACCTGTGTTTTTGGTCCTGGGTTCGGCGGCTATATAGGGAAACATACTAAACCCAAACATTTCTGGAAACTAGACATCCAGGGGAGTCCACAGAGGTGTGACTTGTGTGGATTCCCCAAAGCTTTCTTACCCAGAATACCCTGCAAAGCTGAAATGTTGAATAAAAACTCTATTTCTCTTGCATTTCTGTCACACAAACTACAGGAATATGCTCCGATCCACAAAATTCCTACCACCCAGTGATTCCTCACCTGTCCTGATAAAAACATTACCCCACTTGAGTGCCTATACCTAGTGCCTAAGTGAGGAATGGATCACCCCAGGGTCAACAGTTGCCTCATGTAAGTACCAACATTGACCCTTGTGTGATCTATGCCTGTCGCGGGCACTAGGCCTACCCACACACGTGAGGTACCATTTTTATCGGGAGACTTGGGGGAATGCTGGGTGGAAGGACATTTGTGGCTCCTCTCAGATTCCAGAACTTTCTGTCACTGAAATATGAGGAAAAAGTGTTTTTTGGGCCACATTTTGAGGTTTGCAAAGGATTCTGGGTAACAGAACCTAATCAGAGCCCCACAAGTCACCCCATATTGGATTCCCCTAGGTGTCTAGTTTTCAAAACTGTGCAGGTTTTCTAGGTTTCCCTATGTGCCTGCTGAGCTAGAGGCCAAAATCCACAGCTAGGCACTTTGCAAAAAACAGCTCTGTATTCTTTGTCAAAATGTGATGTGTCCATGTTGTGTTTTGGGGCATTTCCTTTCGCGGACACTAGGCCTATCCCTACAAGTGAGGTATCATTTTTCTCGGGACACTTGGGGGAATGCTGGGTGGAAGGAAATTTGTGGCACCTCTCAGATTCCAGAACTTTCTGTCACCGAAATGTGAGGAAAAAGTGTTTTTTGGCCACATTTTGAGGTTTGCAAAGGATTCTGGGTAACAGAACCTGATCAGAGCCCCACAAGTCAGCCCATCCTGAATTCCCCTAGGTGTCTAGTTTTCAGAAATGTGCAGGTTTTGTAGGTTTCCCAGGTGCTGGCTGAGCTAGAGGCCAAAATCTACAGCTAGGCACTTTGCAAAAAACACGTCAGATTTCAATGTAAAAATCTGATGTGTCCATGTTGCCTTTCCTGTCGCGTGCATTAGGCCTACCCACGCAAGTGAGGTACCATTTTTATCGGGAGACTTGGGGAAACACAGAATAGCACAACAAGTGTTATTGCCCCTTGTCTTTCTCTACCTTTTTTACTTCCAAATGTAAGACAGTGTGTAAAAAAGACGTCTATTTGAGAAATGGCCTGTAATTCACATGCTAGTATGGGCACCCCGGAATTCAGAGATGGGCAAATAACCACTGCTGCTCAATACCTTATCTTATGCCCATTTTGGAAATACAAAGGTTTTCTTGATACCTATTTTTCACTCTTTATATTTCAGCAAATGATTTGCTGTATACCCGGTATAGAATGAAAACCCATTGCAAGGTGCAGCTCATTTATTGGCTCTGGGTACCTAGGGATCTTGATGAACCTACAAGCCATATATATCCCTGCAACCAGAAGAGTCCAGCACACGTAACAGTATATTGCTTTAAAGAATCTGACATTGCAGCTTTCTGGGATCCAGTATTGGTTTCACACCCATTCCTGTCACTAACTGAAAGGAGGCTGAAAGCACCAAAAATAGTAAAAATGAGGTATGTCCCAGTAAAATGCCAAAATTGTGTTGAAAAATTTGGTTTTCTGATTCAAGGCTGCCTGTTCCTGAAATCTGGGAAGATGATGATTTTTGCACCAGAAACCTATTGTTGATGCCATTTTCAGGGAAAAAAACACAAGCCTTCTTAGCAGCCCTTTTTTCCCCTTTTTGTTTTAAAAAACAAAATGTTATGTGTATTTTGGCAAATTTCTTGGTCTCCTCCAGGGGAACCCAGAAACTCTGGATACCTTTAGAATCCCTAGGATGTTGGGAAAAAAGGACACAAATTTGGTGTGGATAGCTTATGTGGACAAAAAGTTATGAAGGCATAAGCGCGAACTACCCCAAATAGCCAAAAAGGGCTCAGCTCTGGGGGGGGAAAGGCCCAGCAGCTAAGAGGTGAGAGAGTGTAGCCTACAGAATCTATATTAACATGAAATGTTTATGAACTAATGTGTGGTAATGCCATATAGAAATTGTATTGACCTGTTTTGCTAAAACGCGCACTTGAAATGTGACCACGGGGAGTGGCCACCAATGTATACGTGGATTATTAAAAATGACTAATGCCTATGAATATTCAAATTAATGAATAATTTACGCTAATTATTAATGATTATGCTATTAAAGATTACGTTAAAGAAATCTGGTAGGCCTTAAGTTAGCATGAGCCAAAGCTTAGCTGTCTGGTTCTCATATTAAATGTATTTTTCCTAACGTGCAGTGTGCTGACTCGCATGACCTCTTGTTTTCTTCAAACCAGAAGCTGAATGTAACCATAGTAGATCCGTTCTCATGAAAATGCACATTGCTTGTAGAAATATTAGACAAAATGCAACAGTGTAGATTAATGTAATGTACAAGGTCATTCAAACCGGTGAAGACAATGGAGCTACTGACCAAAAGATGTGCAAAGAATTACAGAAGGATGAAATCATATCGGGCGTGCTACCTCTGAAGACGTAAATCATATGGACCAATGAAATGTCTGTAAAATAATATGCGGTGAAAGATTAATGACATAATCCATCTTCCAATTGGGTAAAGATAATGGGGTATATCTAAGATGCAATAGAATTTTAGGGGAATGTACAATGAAAAAGGGATAAAAACCCATGACACAAGGAGCCATTGAGGTGGGTTAAGGAATGCTATTGGTTTTATCCAGAAACTTTGTCACTCTGTTTGGTGACTTACTTTGGTTTTATTAAAACCATCCTTTTCCTTAGATTGCCCGTTCACACTTTACCTCCTTATGAGGGAAGTGCCCCTTTTTGCCCCAGACCTGAGTTTTGACTGATGGCGATTCGACTGATGTCCCGAAGACGAAGACTGAACCTGTGCGCTGACCTAAACCTTGAAGGATAACTATGACAAAACAACTGTGATTTGTCTGTTTGCTTTTTCCTTTCTAGGTACCAACTGCTTACTTTTGACAGGGACCATAGTTTAGATGTTTTCCAAATTGATGTTCTAAATCGTTTTGCATGAAGCCCAACATGCCAATGCTAATCAGTGGTTAGGACAGGTGTTCACCAAACTGACGCAAATAGACAAACGACTGAATCTATGCTTTGTTGAACTGACGCGCTAATGACATTCTGCTAAAATTGATCTATGTTCACGCCATGTTATGTTCTGATGTTCGTGATTTTTTTTGCTTTGATGAAATCTTATCAGAGTTGCCATATAGTGACTATGCTACTTTGCTTCTTGGTTTTAAGATGGACACATTTGCTCTTAGAATTGTAACTAATAGGGAATAAAACTCATAAAATTCTACTAAATTGGTGTGGTTATTCATGACTGCCAGGTCATGGTGGTGTCTTGAATTGATTAATGACTTTAACTAAAGTAAAATGCATTGTTGTAATAAATATTGATAACATTATTGACATATTGATTGACATATTGATTAGCTATCTCGTCCTAAGGTGTCTCTAAACTGGGTCAAAAGATTCATTGGCCTAAAACGAGTCCTGATGTGTAAAAAATTATCATAAAGGGACGCGTTGGCAGAGGTTAGCTAGGTGGCACTATCCACATGCCACTCTTTGGTCCTCTCTTCTTCATTTTTGCTTATCATTTGAATAGATTACATCGCTTTTTGAAAAGTAGAAAGTAGAATTTAATCCAAAATCTCAAAGTTTAACGATGTGATGCATAGTATAAAAATTAGATCACGGGCTGCACTTTGTGCATTTAATTTGACTAGAGCAAGCAGAGAAGAGTACATTGTTGTAATGCAACAGTTGTGGAATGTAGAATTTTCGGAACATTTCGGTAAATATATATATTATTTTTCATGAAATAGAGATTTAATCGTGAAGCATTATGATATGTGTTAATGTGTTAATATACTTAATGGCGCATGGTAGATTTATTTTAGCAATCACTCAATGCCTGAGAAAAGTAGGAAGTAGGCTTCTGTATTCATGTTTATTAGATTTCGAATACAAGCTAAATATTATATGAAACATTGTATTTATCAACTGGCTCTGCAATATTATTTTTAAAAGCTTTCATAATTATGTTATTTTAAAGTGCCAAGTCAACACTTATCATAACACTTGAAGTATGAAAGATCAAGTACACACATTGTAATTAGAGTGTGGGAGCATCTTTGCAAAGTATCAAATGTATTCTTTTGTAACGTTACTGAACTCTGTTTTATCTTTGAATGTATGAAGGCTGTTTATAAAAAGACTATTACAATGTCTTTTTACCATATTAAAATTAACTCATATAGTTTTTGGAAGTCAGTATGCAAACTGAAAGCATTGCATTACAAATTTGATACACTGGGAATTGTGCACTATAGAAGAGGGGCAGCGCTGTTTGGACAGTTGCGAAATATATGAATTATGAGGGGAACTGCTAAGATTCATGGGCGAGCCAGTAGTGAACCACCCTTGCCCATTGTTGCAAAGTTATCCATGACAAGAGTTTTGAGGGCCAGTGGTGTAACTTGAGTGTACCTTCAAAACCCAAACAAGAGCACTGAAATTGAGCAAAATGGAAATAAACCTGAAGGTGCATACCTACCCACTCACTTCTACATCACTACAGTCAACAGTGGGGTTTTCCTCCCCTCACTTCATTTGTCTCTTGAGTGTTGTGGCTTCATATTGAATCTAGGCCATGCTCTGACTACCACCATTTGCTCAAATTCATATGTACTCACATCCACAAGACAATTGATTCAGGTGGTAATATTAAAATCAAACTTCACCTCTTCATCTGTGCCGAGTACTGTGCTATTATGAGTTGCATTGTAGGAGTATAGCGGTTATTTGCTACTTGTGATATAATTCCTGTGTCTACTATATGTTAATATTTTACGACTTCCTGTGGAAATACCAATCTACGGGAATTCGGATTTTCTTTCGTCCAGTAATATTGCATCATTCATGCTTAAGTAGTTTGGAATGGCGATTACATGCTATTATTACAATTTTACCCATTCCAAGCTAAAAGCTAAGAATGTATTGTTTTTTTATCTGCAAAAATGTAACCAGGTTTAACTTGTCAAACGTTGTGTGTGAAAGTACTGCTATTCGCATCTGAATCAGGATTATTGGGGTATGCAGAATGACATCATTAACATAATTAATTTGTTGCATGTATACTGTTACCTATACTGACATGGAGACTGCATTCAGAATTTTGCTTTTGTCCACGAAAGCTGTGGTTTCCAGTTGGGTGGTCAATTCTGTCTCTTGCACCTTGTTTACGCCCTGGAAGAATTACGAGTTTAGTTTTATTTAACGCTTCTGATAATTATTGGATGGGTTAAATAACCCAGCATTTGTTAAGGGTTGGCAGGTCAAACCTACTGAAATTTAACAGTGGAAAACCTAAAGTATTTACATAATCATGCAGGTTTTGATGTATTAAACACCAAAATCTGCATTTTATTCATCATAAACCCATAATAGGTATTTATCGCACCAAATAGATAACATACTCTGTGGTATCCTCATTTATCAGGGGCGATAAATAATACCTCAACTTATCAGGCCTATATGTTTATTTTTAATTAACGTAAATCAGCGTTCTTTGCAAATATGTGCAAAACGTGTAGAGCCAAAACAGCAGGAAGCATTAAACTAGTGGTGTTATTAAGTACTTTCTAGAAGGGGCTAAATTATAAATCTGCTGATAAAATGAGAATAGTCAGTGGGAAAGTTCACATGGTGAAACCTTCCTTATCATTTGACCCTCTGAAACATAATGGGGCCAGACTGTGACTTGAGTTAACATTGTAGTCTGTATCACAACTTAACCATCCTTCCTCAGAAAGCAAAACAAAACATTGTTCCAAATACAAAATGAAATACTGGAAATTTCCCCTTGCACTTCTGTTGTAGTTTCACCCATTTTTTTACAACCATGTGGCTAAAGTGATTAGAACAAATTTTACATCTTGTGATGTTGGGGACTAGCTCACCATTAACCTCTTAGCTGCTGGGCCTTTTCCCCCCCAGTGCTGATCCCTTTTTTGGCTATTTAGGGTAGTTTGCGCTTAGGCCTTCATAACTTTTTGTCCACATAAGCTATCCATGCCAAATTTGCGTCCTTTTTTTCCATCATCCTAGGGATTCTAATGGTACCCAGAGTTTGTGGTTTCCCCTGGAGGAGACCAAGAAAATAGCCAAAATACAGTGAACATTTCATTTTTTCCAAAAAAATGGGAAAAAAGGGCTGCCGAAGAAGGCTTGTGGTTTTTTCCCTGAAAATGCCATCAACAAAGGGTTTCTGGTGCTGAAATCACTATCTTCCCACCTTTCAGGAACGGGCAGACTTGAATCAGAAAACCACATTTTCCAACACAAATTTGGCATTTTACTGAGACATACCCCATTTTTACTATTTTTGGTGCTTTCAACCTCCTTCCAGTTAGTGACAGGAATGGGTGTGAAACCAATGCTGGATCCTGGAAAGCTAAACATTTCTGAAAACTAGACAAAATTCTGAATTCAGCAAGGGGTCATTTGTGTAGATCCTACAAGGTTTTCCTACAGAAAATAACAGCTGAAATGAAAAAATATTGAAATTGAGCTGAAAACAACAGCCATTTTTCTTTATGTTTTACTCTGTAACTTTTTCCTGCGATGTCAGATTTCTGAAAGCAATATACCGTTTTGTCTGCTGGACTCTTCTGGTTGCGGGGATATAAAGGGCTTGTAGGTTCATCAAGAACCCTAGGTACCCAGAGCCAATAAATGAGCTGCTCCCTGCAGTTGGTTTTCATTCTATACTGGGTATACAGCAATTCATTTGCTGAAATATGAAGAGTGAAAAAGAGGTATCAAGGAAACCTTTGCATTTCCAAAATGGGATCAAAATAAGGTTTTGAGGAGCAGTCTCATCTCTGAATTCCGAGGTGCCCATACTAGCATGTGAATTGCAGGGCATTTCTCAAATAGACGTCTTTTTTACACACTCTCTTATATTTGGAAGGAAAAAATGTAGAGAAAGATAAGGGGCAATAACACTTGTTTTGCTATTCTATGTTCCCCCAAGTCTCCCGATAAAAATGATACCTCACTTGTGTGGGTAGGCCTAGTGCCCATGACAGGAAATGCCCCAAAACACAACGTGGACACATCACATTTTTTTAACAAAATACAGAGCTGTTTTTTGCAAAGTGCCTACCTGTAGATTTTGGCCTCTAGCTCAGCCGGCACATAGGGAAACCTACCAAACCTGTGCATTTTTGAAAACTAGAGACCTAGGGGAATCCAAGACGGGGTGACTCGTGGGGCTCTGACCAGGTTCTGTTACCCAGAATCCTTTGCAAACCTCAAAAAGTGGCTAAAAAAACAAGTTTTCCCCTAGCGCCCGCGACAGGAAATGCCCCAAAACACAACGTGGAGACATCCCATTTTTTGACAAAATACAGAGCTGTTTTTTGCAAAGTGCCTACCTGTAGATTTTGGCCTCTAGCTCAGCCGGCACATAGGGAAACCTACCAAACGTGTGCATTTTTGAAAACTAGAGACCTAGGGGAATCCAAGACGGGGTGACTCGTGGGGCTCTGACCAGGTTCTGTTACTCAGAATCCTTTGCAAACCTCAAAATTTGGCAAAAAAAAACTGGTTTTCCTCATATTTCGGTGACAGAAAGTTCTGGAATCTGAGAGGAGCCACAAATTTACTTCCACCCAGTGTTCCCCAAACCTCCCGATAAAAATGACACCTCACTTGTGTGGGTAGGCCTAGCGCCCGCGACAGGAAATGCCCCAAAACACAACGTGGACACATCACATTTTTTGACAAAATACAGAGCTGTTTTTTGCAAAGTGCCTACCTGTAGATTTTGGCCTCTAGCTCAGCCGGCACATAGGGAAACCTACCAAACCTGTGCATTTTTGAAAACTAGAGACCTAGGGGAATGCAAGATGGGGTGACTCGTGGGGCTCTGACCAGGCTCTGTTACCCAGAATCCTTTGCAAACCTCAAAAAGTGGCTAAAAAAACAAGTTTTCCTCACATTTCGGTGACAGAAAGTTCTGGAATCTGAGAGGAACCACAAATTTCCTTCCACCCAGCGTTCCCCCAACTCTCCCGATAAAAATGATACCTCACTTGTGTGAGTAGGCCTAGCGCCCGCGACAGGAAATGCCCCAAAACACAACGTGGACACATCCCATTTTTTGACAAAATACAGAGCTGTTTTTTTACAAAGTGCCTACCTGTAGATTTTGGCCTCTAGCTCAGCTGGCACATAGGGAAACCTACCAAACCTGTGCATTTTTTAAAACTAGAGACCTAGGGGAATCCAAGATGGGGTGACTCGTGGTGCTCTGACCAGGTTCTGTTACCCAGAATCCTTTGCAAACCTCAAAAAGTGGCTAAAAAACAAGTTTTCCTCACATTTCGGTGACAGAAAGATCTGGAATCTGAGAGGAGCCACAAATTTCCTTCCACCCAACATTCCCCCAAGTCTCCCGATAAAAATGATACCTCACTTGTGTGGGTAGGCCTAGCGCCCGCGACAGGAAATGCCCCAAAACACAACGTGGACACATCCCATTTTTTGACAAAATACAGAGCTGTTTTTTGCAAAGTGCCTACCTGTAGATTTTGGCCTCTAGCTCAGCTGGCACATAGGGAAACCTACCAAACCTGTGCATTTTTGAAAACTAAAGGCCTAGGGGAATCCAAGATGGGGTGACTTGTGGGGCTCTGACCAGGTTCTGTTACCCAGAATCCTTTGCAAACCTCAAAAAGTGGCTAAAAAAACAAGTTTTCCTCACATTTCGGTGACAGAAAGTTCTGGAATCTGAGAGGAGCCACAGATTTCCTTCCACCCAGCGTTCCCCCAAGTCTCCCGATAAAAATGATACCTCACTTGTGTGGGTAGGCCTAGCGCTCGCGACAGGAAATGCCCCAAAACACAACATGGACACATCCCATTTTTTGACAAAATACAGAGCTGTTTTTTGCAAAGTGCCTACCTGTAGATTTTGGCCTCTAGCTCAGCCGGCACATAGGGAAACATACCAAACCTGTGCATTTTTGAAAACTAAAGACCTAGGGGTATCCAAGATGGGGTTACTTGAGGGGCTCTGACCAGGTTCTGTTACCCAGAATCCTTTGCAAACCTCAAAAAGTGGTTAAAAAAACAAGTTTTCCTCACATTTCGGTGACAGAAAGTTCTGGAATCTGAGAGGAGCCACAAATTTACTTCCACCCAGTGTTCCCCAAATCCTCCCGATAAAAATGATACCTCACTTGTGTGGGTAGGCCTAGCGCCCGCGACAGGAAATGCCCCAAAACACAACGTGGACACATCAAATTTTTTGACAAAATACAGAGCTGTTTTTTGCAAAGTGCCTACCTGTAGATTTTGGCCTCTAGCTCAGCTGGCACATAGGGAAACCTACCAAACCTGTGCATTTTTTAAAACTAGAGACCTAGGGGAATCCAAGATGGGGTGACTCGTGGTGCTCTGACCAGGTTCTGTTACCCAGAATCCTTTGCAAACCTCAAAAAGTGGCTAAAAAACAGGTTTTCCTCACATTTCGGTGACAGAAAGATCTGGAATCTGAGAGGAGCCACAAATTTCCTTCCACCCAACATTCCCCCAAGTCTCCCGATAAAAATGATACCTCACTTGTGTGGGTAGGCCTAGCGCCCGCGACAGGAAATGCCCCAAAACACAACGTGGGCACATCCCATTTTTTGACAAAATACAGAGCTGTTTTTTGCAAAGTGCCTACCTGTAGATTTTGGCCTCTAGCTCAGCTGGCACATAGGGAAACCTACCAAACCTGTGCATTTTTGAAAACTAAAGACCTAGGGGAATCCAAGATGGGGTGACTTGTGGGGCTCTGACCAGGTTCTGTTACCCAGAATCCTTTGCAAACCTCAAAAAGTGGCTAAAAAAACAAGTTTTCCTCACATCTCGGTGACAGAAAGTTCTGGAATCTAAGAGGAGCCACAAATTTCCTTCCACCCAGCGTTCCCCCAAGTCTCCCGATAAAAATGATACCTCACTTGTGTGGATAGGCCTAGCGCTCGCGACAGGAAATGCCCCAAAACACAACGTGCACACATCCCATTTTTTGACAAAATACAGAGCTGTTTTTTGCAAAGTGCCTACCTGTAGATTTTGGCCTCTAGCTCAGCCGGCACATAGGGAAACCTACCAAACCTGTGCATTTTTTAAAACTAGAGACCTAGAGGAATCCAAGATCAGGTGAGTTGTGGGGCTCTGACCAGGTTCTGTTACCCAGAATCCTTTGCAAACCTCAAAAAGTGGCTAAAAAAACAAGTTTTCCTCACATTTCGGTGACAGAAAGTTCTGGAATCTGAGAGGAGCCACAAATTTCCTTCCACTCAGCGTTCCCCTAAGTCTCCCGATAAAAATGATACCTCACTTGTGTGGGTAGGCCTAGCGCCCACGACAGGAAATGCCCCAAAACACAACGTGGACACATCACATTTTTTCATAGAAAACAGTGCCTACCTGTGGATTTTGGCCTCTAGCTCAGCCGGCACCTGGGGAAACCTAGCAAACCAGCACATTTTTGAAAACTAGAAAACCCAGGGGAATCCAAGATGAGGTGACTTGTGGGGCTCTGACCAGGTTCTGTTACCCAGAATCCTTTGCAAACCTCAAAATGTGGCTAAAATAACACGTTTTCCTCACATTTCGGTGACAGAAAGTTCTGGAATCTGAGAGGAGCCACAAATTTCCTTCCACCCAGCGTTCCCCCAAGTCTCCCGATAAATATGATACCTCACTTGTGTGGTTAGGCCTGGTGCCCGCGACAGGAATAGATCACACAACGGTCAATGTTGGTCCTTACGTGAGGCAGCTGTTGACCTTGGGGTGATCCATTCCTGACACAGGCTCTAGGTGTAGGCACTCAAGTGGGGTAGTGTTTTTATCAGGACAGGTGAGGAGTCACTGGGTGGTAGGAATGTTGTAGATCCCAGCATATTCCTGTAGTTTGTGTGACAGAAATGCAAGAAAAATTGAGTTTTTTTTCAACATTTCAGCTTTGCAGGGTATTCTGGGTAAGAAAACTTTGGGGAATCCACACAAGTCACACCTCTGTGGACTCCCCCGAATGTCTAGTTTCCAGAAATGTTTGGGTTTAGTGTGTTTCTCTATATGGCCGCCGAATCCAGGACCAAAAACACAGGTGCCTGCTTACAAAACCAGTTTGTTTTGCCATAGATAATTTTGATGTCTCCACAATATGATTTGGGTGGTGGAATTTGGGGCTGAACTAAATTGGGGAGCTCCCAAGAGAGCACTCTCTCTCTCTCTCTGCTTGCCGCCGCATTCACCTGCTCTCTGGGTTGGGCTAACCCACTATTACTCAGTTGCACAAACAGCTTGCGAAGGGACTTCCGGACTGTCCTCATCACCTCCCTCATAATGTACTGGAAGAGGAGTTATCGAATGGGACTCCTCTGACTGAAAAATCACTCCCAGAGTCTGCGCCATTGTCCTATCCCTCAGATGCTGTCTCAGTATCTGATGTCTCCGTCTCTGATCCTATGTCATTGCGGTCCTCAGTAACCCGAGTGCAGACAGCAGTCATCCATCAAGATGCCATCTCTGCTATTGGCTAAACTGTTGCTCTAAAACACTAGCCTACGTAGACAGTCACAAAATCGATGGTGTGTGTGAGATACGTGCAACAGTAGAGGCCACCTTACCTGCGCTTCTTCCCTCAATCAGCACATACTTTCAAGACACTCAAAAATCACCTTGTCACATACCATTCGTCACAGTCTTTAGCACCTCGTGCACCCAGTCCAACAATCATTATTGGTGCTCCCACTCCCTCCTCCTCGGATTCCCTCATTACCACCCAGCAAAAGTGCCCTTCATCTCTCCATAGCCGCCCTCCACCCCGCACATACATTTCATTGGTATTATAGCGCAGGCAATGGCTGACTTTACTAATGTACTCAGCTATTTACATAAAATACAGATTTGCTCTTTGCAGTAGGCATATAAACCTTCTGCGCTTCTTTATGGCACTAAAACTGCCACTAGACAAGTCGGACCCTTTTCCCCCCAGGGAATCCACACACATATTGACGAAAGTGATATATATATGACAGCCAACCACCTGAAACTCAACTCAAGCAAAACCGAAATAATCCTCTTTGGCCCACACAAAAACACCTGGGACCCCTCATGGTGGCCCACCACGCTAGGCCCTGCATCCACCCCCGCCAACCACGCACGCAACCTCAGCATCATCCTAGACTCCTTCCTCTCGATGACCCAACAAATCAACGCTCTCACATCCTCATGCTTCAACACACTCCGTATACTGAAAAACATTCAAATGGATCCCCACAGAGACCAGAAAACTGTCACTCACGCACTCATCAGCAGGCTTGATTACGGAAACGCCCTCTACGCCGGCACCACTCTAAAACTCAAGCGCAAACTACACGCATCCAGAACTCAGCAGCACGACTCATCCTCGACCTCCCCCGACACAAACACATCTCTCCACACCTCAAATCCCTCCACTGGCTCCCCATTGACAAAAGGATCACCTTCAAGATCCTCATCCTCGCACACAAATCACTCCACAACACAGGCCCTGCCTACCTCAACGAGAGTCACCTTCCACACCCCCACACGAAATGTCCGCTCAGCTGACCTCTCTCGCGCCTCTGTCCCCCGCATCAAACACACCACCACCGGGGGTAGATCCTTCTCCTACCTTGCACCCAAAACCTGGAACGCCCTCACAACCCACCTTCGCAAGACCCAAAACCTACTTCTTTTCAGGAAGGGCCTCAAAACCTGGCTTTTCGAACAGTGAACCTCCCAGCCCCTTTCCCTCCCCACGTCCCCCCCCAGCGCCTTGAGACCCTCACGGGTGAGTAGCGCGCTTTATAAATCTCTTTGATTGATATATATAGATCTACCTCTCTCTCTATATATATATATATATATATATATGTATATATATATATATATATCTACATAGATATATCTATAGATATATCCATGTACATAGATATATCTATAGATATATCCATGTACATAGATATATCTATCTACATAGATATATCTATATAGATCTATATATAGATCTATTTTTGTTAGTTGTTGTATGGTTTCCTTGGGGGCCAAAATGGCCCCCAGGGAAACCCTACAACATCTAAAAAAAAATATTGCCCCCACAGGGGGTCACCCTGCCCACGGGCGACCCCCTATCATTTTATTTAATTTTTTAATTTTATTTTTGTGGAAAAAAAAAATCTACCTTTTTTTTTAAATATAAAATATGCCCCAGGGGGGGTGCGGCCCGTTTTCCGAGGGGGCCGCCCCCCCAAAGTGAAATCCCTGGCGTCTAGTGGTGTTTCCTGGCCCCCGATCGCAGCTGTGCAGCGATCGGGGGCCAGGAAACACTTTCAGAAGGCCTCGTAAGAAAGGGGAGACTCTCCCCTTTCTTACGAGGCCTTTTGAAAGTGTTTCCTGGCCCCCTGATCGCAGCACAGCTGCGATCGGGGGGCCAGGAAACCTGAAAGTGTGGTGGGAGACACAGAAGCTTCCGTGTCTCCCGGGAAAAGTTAAAAAAAAAGAAATCCTCGAGGATTTATTAACACCCTCCCTGGTGTCGGCCACCGGTCGTAACCCGCACCAGGGAGGTAGTGCAGGTGTCGGCCAGTGGCCGTCGCCGCATTTAAGGGGTTAAACACCAACAGAAACAACAGAGACCTTGTCCCAGGAATCTTAACATCACAAGTTCTAAATCGATCAATTGGACATTAAAAGCCAAGGAATTCCTTGTCTTTTAGATAGATTGACATGTACATTCCTCCTCCTTCGGCTTTTAATCCATGGCATTAACTCAGTGGAGAAGTCTAAATCAATATCCGACATGGAGAGAAGAACAGTTCTCCAACTGAACAATATCATAGATGGGTGCATTGGCTATGGTTTTATGGACAATACGAGTGACAGGTAGGTTGGGATGGGAAATGTTGATTAAAGGCATTTTAAAACACAGATCTCCTGCATGGTAGCCCCCAAAGACTTCTCTAGGCCATCATGAAGTTGTACGGTGTACGTAATTTGGTTATTGGTTGAGGGGAGTGAAACCCTGCTCAAGCAGCATTCACAATCCTTGTCAGGGTGAGGCACAAGTAACCCCGAAATTAACCTGTGCCCAACACTCCGATAACTTGACACAGAGCAGTCAGGCTTAACTTAATAGCAATGTGTGAAGCATTTATGCAGCACTTTGAACAGCAACAAAGTGAAAACACAACAGAAAGAATCTCAACAAAAAGAGTAAAATATCATAAGTAACACAAACAAATTACAAAACTCTAATCAGTAGAATCAGAGATATGCAAGTTTAAAGACTAAAGTGAAAATCGCTCCAAAAAGCACCAAGCAGAAACTGGAGATATCTGCTTGAACTAGACTGAGACAAAGTCACAAATTCAGGCTGACTGCGATGGAGCGCAGGCCGGTTACAGAGACATAGTTAGTCCTGCTAAACATGGTACCTTCAATCCTGGCTTCGAAGAGTTGCTGAGTCCTGCTTCGAAGATGCGTCACACAGCTGAGGTGATTTGTTGGTTCCAAGGGGATTCAAGACTGTGAAGCAGGATCCTGCATCTTCATTGAGGATCCCATCGATGAAGGCTTGTTATGCGAATTCTGCATCAAGGATTCATCGGACAGCCAAGGCAATGTGTCCGTTCCTAGGATCTGCGGGCTGCATTGTGAGGTCCTTGGATTAGGAAAGCCCATGCAGTAGAGGTGATGTATTGGTTTTGCTCAGGTTGTGCTGTGCAGCAGAGGAGATTTGGTTCTTCTGGATCCATAGATAGGCTGGGTTAGCATGCTCAGGCCCACTTTTAAGGGCCCAGGACTGGGGGACACCACTTGGCAGGGTAGGACTCACAGGTGACAGAGTCCAGGTGCTGGATTTAAGGTTCTATCCGTGAGGGTCTAGTCAAGAGGCCACCTAACTACCACTGAGTCACTCTAGGGTCCTGAGTTCAATAGATGAACATCCAGTGCTCCTTTCCCAACCAAGAGGGCAGCAGGTAGCAGGTCTGCACAGCAGGGCCACAGTCCTTCAGAGAGCAGTACAGCAGCGTGGTAGTCCTTAAAGAATCACAGCAGTCCTTCTTACTGGTAGAGTCCATAGGTCCAGAGGTGTGCTGATAGTTGGTGTCTAAGGTTCAATATGTACACCAGATGCCTCCTTTGAAGTGAGAGAAGCTTCTACATGTTTCCCTTTGAAGTGTACAGGTTTCCTGCCTCACTTGTGCTGGCTCCAGACTTATTACGGGGGTATGACGCCTTTGTGTGAAGACAGGAAACAGCCTATTTAAGTGTAAGTAGCTGTGCCCAGCTCTGCCCCCCCATCCTGCCTGCAATGGCTCATCCAGCCACACCTAAGCCCTCTATTGAAAGCTGCTGTCCACGACAAAGCCCAACTGTAGGCTACACATCAGTAATGTGACCCAGAGACAGACTGCAGCCACTAAGTGGCTAAGGCAAAAAATGTCATAATTCTAAAATTTGCATTTTCAAAACTATAACCACAAATTCTATTTTACATTATGAGGGAATCTTTGATTCCAAAGACACCAAATGTGAATTGTTTCCCCTTTCCATTTGAAACTTACATCTCCATAGATGTAACAAGGTAATAGCAATGCTATCCTATGGAGAGGAAGGCCTTGCAGTGGCAAAAAACAATTGTGAGAGTTATTTCTCTACCCAGGCATGTAAAACTTAAAAGTACATGTTCTACTTTTTAGATACCGTTCACCCTGCCCTCTGGGCTGTCCAAAGCTTATCCTGGGTGTGACTTATATGTATTAAAAGGGAGGTTTGGGTCCAATAAAAAGGTTGCCAGGTTAAAATGGCAGCTTAAAATTGCAGATACAAGCTGCTATGGCAGACCTGAGACATGTTTAAGGGCTTCTTAAGTGAGTGGTGCATTCAGTGCTGCAGGCCTACTAGTATCATTGATTTTACAGGCTCTGGGCACAGGTAGTGCCACTTTACTAGGGACTTACAAGTAAATTCTATATGCCACTTGAGTATAAGCCAATTCTACCATGTTTTAAGGAGAGAACACAAGTACCTTAGAACTGGTTAGCTGTAATGAAGTGTGCAGAGTCCTGAAAGGCACCAAAAATGGATTCAGAAAAGAGGAAGCTTTTAGAAAAAAGTTTGAGGACGACCCTGAAGAAAGGGATAAGCCCAACATGGGGCCAATCAAATGTGTGATAGAGATGTTATCAGTCATTGAATGTACTTTCCTTAGCTGAGAAAGCTATATTTCAGATCCTAAAGATGACTAAAGCATCACGAGGATTTTTTCCGCCATGATTATATATATATACTTATGTATGAAGGTGGGTTATTCGTTACTGAGGGTGACAACTACACGACTAAATTCACTAAATTAACCTGAACTCAACCCCTTGTATTTATGGCACAGAGCAGACAGGCTTAACTTAGAGGGAATGTGTAACTCTCCTGGTTACTATTGCACAGAGCTAACAGACCTAACTTAGAGACTATGGCCCTCATTCCAACCCTGGCGGTCATGGACCGCCAAGGGTGGAGGGACACGGAAGCACCGCCAACAGGCTGGCGGTGCTTCCAGGGCCATTCTGACCGCGGCGGTAAAGCTGCGGTCAGAAAAGGGGATTTGGCGGTTTCCCGCCGGTTTTCCCCTGGCCCGGTGAATCCTCCATGGCGGCGCTGCTTGCAGCGGCGCCATGGGGATTCCGACCCCCTTCCCGCCAGCCTGTTTCTGGCGGTTTACACCGCCAGAAACAGGATGGCGGGAACGGATGTCGTGGGGCCCTTAGGGCCCCTGCACTGCCCATGCCTAACAGGGCCCCATAAAGATTTTCACTGTCTGCTTTGCAGACAGTGAAAATCGCGACGGGTGCAACTGCACCCGTCGCACCCCTGCAACTCCGCCGGCTCCATTCGGCTTCCTTGTTGCAGGGTCTTTCCCGCTGGGCCGGCGGGCGCCCTTTTGGCAGTCGCCCGCCGGCCCAGCGGGAAAGTCGTAATGACCCTCGCGGTCTTTTGACCGCGGAGCGGTCTTCCGACGGGGTTACTTTGGTGGGCGGCGTCTGCCGCCTGCCAAAGTCAGAATGATCCCCTATATGTAAGGTTTTTATTCAGTACTAAAACAGTGATAAAATTGAAACACAGCACAACAAAAAACCCTAACCAATTTAGAAAAATATATTACATTTTAATAGTAAATTTTAAAATTAAAACACACATGCTCGGGAACCAAAGATATGAAATTTCAAAGTTTTAAGTAAAACTAGTTCGAAATTGCATCAACTCATATAAACCGCTATATACCTTGGCATGATTTGAGGTTGACCACAATGAAGCGCATTTTGGCTACAGAAACCATGTTCATTACAGTCAGAAGATTAACCTTGGGACTTAGGTCCGTATTTATGCTTTTTTGCACCACAATTATATTTTGTAAGTTTGTGCCGCTTTTGCATAAAAAAATTATGCAAATGCGGCACAAAAAAGTATAAATATGGGCCTTAGTCTCAATAATGGAAGTTCAAAGTTCTCACCGGGAAAGCCAGCAAGCAATAGCCAAGGAGTATTCCACAGGGTTAGAAAGCCATCAGACAAGGCCCCAGTAAATACATTGTTTTTTTTGCAGCAAAGCTAAGATCAGGAGAAATCCAAGTAATGCACCTAAGACAGTTTCCTCACCAGCTCTGTACATTTGGCACCTTCCCCCAGTCAGGATATCCTTGTTCACACTGTTGGAACTCAGATTCCTTCAGCAGGCTAAGGCTAAAGCCCGCAGCTGAAGAGTACTCCACAATGCTGGATACCCTCTCCACGAGGTCTCACTGAATCTGATTTACTGCTGTGGAAAACTATGAGCAGGAGAAACTTGAATCTCCAGCCCTCCAGCTACACACCTGGGGTGAATGAGCTTAGCAGGTTTATTCTAGTCTTTTGAAGGGCTTTTGAGCCAATTATTTCCAAATCTAGGCATCATGTTCAGTCTTCTTCTGATCTTCCTCAGGTGCAGTAGTGTTCTGTGGAAGGTACTGGAAATGCCACATTTATGCCCGATATCAGTATTGGGGATGGGGAACCACTGGTTCCTTTCTAACCAATGGGATAAAAGTTCCAAAAGGTTACCCTACCCACAATTGCAGCATGTCCTCTGCACCCTACTAGAAACATTCCCACGGTGCCCCTCTATGCCTAAATTCCAGATGGTGAAACCCTTGAAAATGAGCAACTGCTTCTCTGTGATCACTTCAAACCAGTTATGGGTCCAGCTCCTGCCCGACTTGGATTAGAGCTAGGATGGCTGAACAAAGGAAGGGGCCATTCCAGGTGTCCATCAGACATCTACCTGTGATGGGGAGACGTCTTTGAAAATTAAGTAACTGTCACTGTCCAAATGGTCATCGTGCCAGAGGAACAGAAACACTTACCCACATCCAGGCCTTTGTCCCTGCTGTGGGAACAGTTTGCACTCCTTAGGTGCTGAAGCTCAAAGCTAGGAAAAGTTAACTTTCTAAAAGTAACTTTTCCTTAGTAGTTATTACAAATCTGACATCACTAGTCAATGTGGCTTTAATTAAAAATTGAAAAACAAGTCCAATATGAACTTTCTAGCAGTTTTCTAATGGAAGGTATAATTATTAAATGTAATATTCCATCCCAGCACTTCTCTATGGAACAGTTAGCCTTTCTACAGTGAAAATAGCTTTTAGGTGCTAGTCACTGAAGGGCAGGCATACACTTACATTTCTACATGTCCTATTTTTAAATACCTGCGTTATAGGTTATAAAGCCTGTTTAAAAGGGACTGATTAATATTTAAAAGAAAGGTTTAAACCTGTTAAAAGGGTTTATTTTGAAAGGTTGTGTTGCACTTTAAACACTGCTTCAGTCAGACTATAAGGGTAGCTGGAAGCCATGTTTGCACTACCAATGTAATGAATAGCACAGTAGGTGCTGCAGCTATGTTAAAAGGGGGGGCAAATGTACCTGACTACTGGTTATCAGGGGTAAAGTACACAGAATAACACACAACACACAAAATGGGGGTTATGTCTGAATAACACTGCAGAAGAGCATTGTCTTATCCCAATTGGACTCTACCCTGCTAGCTCTGGCTCGCCAATAGAGCTTGAATTAAAATAGCAGTGACATTGCATCAAGCAGTAAGATGTGCTGTGCTCATTAAAACTTCAGAATAAATAAATATAGCAACATTAGCCATAATATTTTTACTTTCAGCCACCATACACTTTTTCACTAACTACATCCAGCCAATACAGATAGGGCAAATATACGGGGTACATCAAGCAAAATATGGTAATTTCCTGGAGCAGGGGTTTGATTTTGGTGCCACTTTCCAAGGTTTTAATGCATTTGACACTGATGAAATTTAGAATGTGGGACAGCTGGCTGTATAAAAATGATATCTAACAAAATGTAATATGTTTTGGGAATGGGTGGAAAATATTTAATTTGTTTTGCATTGCTGTGCTGGGCTCCTACATAAAACATAGCTACCATCCAGATCAATTGTTATGTCATGTGGTAAATATAAAGAGTTGTGCCTTTAAGCTAAGCACAGTTGGCTGAGACTATTAAATGGACCACGGCCATCAGGGAGATCAAAACACCAGGGGTCCATTCACAAAGCCATTTGTCCTTGTAAATGAGATTCACAAGAACAAATTGGTAGGATGACTGGTGCCGCTATTAAGGCATCCATATCGTAAATCTGCACCCAAAATTAAATGTAACTGCGATGGAAGAGGTGTGTCTATTTTTGTGAAACAATCACTGATTGATCATAACAAGCAAATGAGAGGCACACAGGAAAGCAATGCATTTTCTTTTAGCCTCAATCAAGCTTTCTGAATGTAAAGAATTTGGGTCCACCATTTGACTGAGAACTCTGATTCTTCCCTCAACTTAATGCACTGGTCGAGGGTGTCAACTTGGATTTGCAGAAAAGAAACCCTGGCTCCAAAGTACCTATTGAGGTGAGATGGATAGTCTTGGTGCTGTCATACCTTGACTAGTGATACATAATCTACATTTTGATCCTAAAGAAGGCCATAAAGAGGTCTTAGAGATAGCAAAATCAGGAAGCTAGGATTAATTTGAACCCTCAGAGTCAAGACAATGTATAGCCAGCATGGAAAATGCACGATTTGCTCTCAGTGGATGAATGTGTAAGGTCATCTGCACTCGGACTATCTAAAGAGATTAATCATCAGTTATGTGACAGTAAGCATCCTGTGCTCCAGAGTTTGCAACTGATCGACCAATATGCTAATCAGCACCCTTACCTATAAAGGCATATTCCTGGATATTCAGAGACCTAAGACATGGAGGGCCAGATTTACAAGAAAGTGGCACATCAGCTGTGATGTGTCACTTTTCTTGAACCCCCCCCCCCCACCAGCACCTAACCGAAATGTTGTAAATTTCACTGAGTCATTTTTACGGTCCTCCCACCTCCAGAAGGCCGCTCTTGCATACTTTATGCCTGGCGCAGGCATAATGTGGTGCAAGGGGTTGTGAAGTGGGGCAATGCAAGCATTGCGCCACTTTGTAAATATGGCGAAAGAGACTGGCCTCCTTAACGCCCCATTAGCATACAAAAAATTATGTTAGTGTGATGTTAAGAGGTGCCAGTGCCTTGTAAATCTGGCCCAGAATATCTTGAATTGAAGCCTGAAACTATAACTAACTCTGTACACTTTAGGACTCTTTTGAGGAAGGAACAATTCAGAACAGGTTAAAAAGTGGTCAACAAACAAAATAGCGATTGTGATTGAGGAACATTGCAGAAGAGCATTGACTTATCCCAATCAGACTCTGACTCTACTAGCTCTGACTTACAAGTAGAGCTTGATATCCTCATTCAAAGAGCAGAGACACCACATCAAGTACTCAGATACGCTGGGCTCATTAAACCTTCAGAATGAATAAATATTGCAACATTAGCTATAACTTTCAGCCATTGCGCATGTTTTCCAATGGATGTATGGTTACTTTTTCAGAAGTCATTAGGTCACAAAAACATATTCAATGATGTTCTAAAGAAATAAAACGCATATCTAAGAATGTAAAAGTCATTGCCTTCCAAATAATACGAAGGACAGAAGCTTATATATAAAATCATCAAAACTGTGATGTTTTCTTGAAGTAGAAGCGCTGTCTTTGTGCAGAATTCAAGAAGACTCAATCACAAAGCATGTACCGTCATGCAGGCAAGGGATTGATCAGTAAACATCTCTATAACTGATAACTAAGGTCAATGTAGACAAGGATTACTAAGCTATTTAATAAAGACAAAAAAAGCATAAAGTGTGCACTGGTAAATGCATGTCCTCCAACGCTATACACCAGCCTCTTATATGCAAAAATGTCTCATCAGATCTAAAACAGTAAAGTAGAGAACAAATGTAAATGGACATATCCGTGAGACTTGGGGAATGAAAACAGCTTTAGGAACCTTATGAAGCCTTGAAACAGACCTTAGAGTTTTTTACTTTTGGCGACTAGGACCACTAGTGGCAAAACACAAAAGATTATATTCAAATCTATGTGGCTCATTTTCAAGAATTAACTACTTAATAATGTGAGGAGCTACCGCAAATTATACTCTCTGTTCATTATTTAATAATACACTGTCTTGCTGTGATTAGTTTGGTACAGTATTTCCAACTGGAAAATAGTGGCAGCCAAATAATTAAGAATAACAAAATCTGGATGTTTAAATGGGAAAACTAAGGCCCATATTTACAAGAACGGACGCACAACTGCCAACTTCCCAAAAATGAATATCTGGGAAGGCTTCAGAAGTTGGGTGGGTTACATGTGTATTCTGTGGGAAAAACCCCAACAAAACACATGGATAACACATACATGCAGTGTGAGGTATGAAAGGGGCACATAATAACATATCATCACAAGCCATAAAAGGTACCTTCCTTGGCCTAGGAAATATGGATGGCTCTCTGCCCCACTGGAGTGTAACATAAATAGTATGCTCTGGTAGGGCAGTGTGCAGTCAGTGTCTGGGAAATGCGGCCCATTGTTAACCATGCATGATGAAATCATGCAGTGCAGTGCAGCAGCCCATCCTGCTGTGGTGTGCTGCATCATCTTGAATGTGATGGGATGTTTAGTTGTCACTAACATGCAATGCATCCCTTTGCTAACCTTGGTCATGGGGTGTGGTGAATCCTAGTTTGTTTTTAATGGGATACAGGAGTTAGCTTAGCCTTGGGCTTGCAGACTCGTGCCCCCGTCACCTATTGACTTTTACCCTACTTAGCTTGCACTGTTGTACCGCATTTATTTATTTAAATCTTTTAAGATGCCTGCCTTATTTTGAGTTAGGCCCATGTTTTAGTTTGCTTTATCAGTGCCAATGAGCTGAGGCGTCAATATCAAGTGACAAAGATAAACAAACTGTAGGTGTTCACATTGGGTACTTTCCCTCTTCACGCTTTCAAGGGAATTGTTTATATAAATTACCGTCCAAAGCATGTCTTGTAATCTATTGTTTGGAACAGACCTGTGGCAGGGGTACAAGCAGATCTGTATAAATCCTCCTCACTTAAACAGATAGTCAGAAGAATTCTGACCAGATGCCATCACTGCTATCAATGCTGCACATCGCCTTGACGCTGACCCAGTCTTCGTGTCCCTATGGAGTCTGAGCTAGAGACATCATTCGAAGGCAATGAGGGTTGGGGGCCTCTTCTCATGGACATGGCATTGGCAGATTAGGTTTAACATACTTAGCTCTCTTTTAGGTAAGAGGTTAGGCTCATTACGCCAGGGTATTAGGACATATTACAAATCTCATGTCATTACATATTATTGCAAGATGGTGGGGGTCTTTGTATTAATGACTCTTGTCTTTACCATTCTGTTTCTTGCACTGTTCATTATTCTAATCATTGCAGCCCATGCAACTTATCACAGATTGCAGTTTTTGCTAAATAAAACCTATTGAAGCTTTACTGCATCTTCTTCATTGCCTGTGTTTGATTGAGACATTAATGTTCATGCAAGAAAGGGGTAATCTCCGTTTAACCATGATACTCCCTGAGATGTCACACTCTTGAGTCCATGAGTAAAGGCTGCCACAAATCACCTTTTACTGTTTGGGTTTTTGGTGAGGTGCTGCTTGTGAGCCGGGAAGGTGGGACAACAGTTGTGACTTGTTGTAGGACTGGCATAGTCATTGACATTACAGATACATGAGGCTTGTGTAAGGATGTGAGGGACAGTCATGAGTGTCTCAGTCACAAAATCTAGATGTAGAAGTAGTGCAAATACAACATAATGGTCTCTGAAGTTAAGGGTGGCATCCTGGTCTTTTGGGTTCTTCCTGTGAGGAAGGAACAGATCCACTTGAAGGTGGATCCTTGCATGCCAATCTTCTAGTGTATTGTATGAGGGTGTTAAGGAACACAGCGCTGAAGGCTGCAGAGAGGTTGAGAACGATGAGGGTAGGTCATTCTCTTCGGTCCAGGATGATTCAAATTTAACCGGTGGCCATGATGAGTGCTGTTTCAGTGCTGTGGTTATTTCTGATTGAGTATTGTAAAGCAGATGGTGAAGCTCAAGGTGGGCTATGAAGTGTTTGTTGGTGGTCTTCTCAATTACTTTGACTGGATAGGAAAGCAGAGAAGGGTCAAAAGTCGACTTGACTTAAAGAGGACGGTGATTTCTGCAAGTTTCCATTCATCCAGAAAAGTGGTGGACATGGAGGTATTAATGATATGGGTCAGGATGGTATTGATTGGTGATGTTCCCAGGTTGTAGATGTGGTGAAAGCATGAATTAATTGGTGAACTTGAGTGGATAGTCCACATTATTGGCAGTTTGTCGTTTCTGGTGATGATTGTCCATTCGGTCAGGTGGTGGTCCTAGTTGGTGGTAGGTAGGTTAGCAATGAGTTCCCTGAGGTTGGATTTGTGTGCAAATTTGCTGCAGATGTTTGTGATTTTGCTGTGGTAGAAGTTAGATAGGTTGTTGCAGATTTGCTTGGAAGCAGCGTTGTTGGTGACAGTGGCTGAGGGTGAGGTAAAATCCTTAACGATCAAGAAGATCTCCTTGCAGCTGTTGAAGCTTCCTTCGATGCAGTTCACTAGTGCTTTGTTCTTGGTGCCTCTTGCTTTTGGTGATAGTATCTGAGTGCAACCTTGTAGGTAGTTCTGTTGGTGGAGTCTGGTGTCATGGCAGGCTCTCCATTTACTTTCTAGCTATTTACAGTGTTGTTTGATGTCCTTGAAGTCTTCTGTGTACCTGCTGGCCTGCTTTTATGATCTACTATACTTGTTAGGTTTGATGGGTGCAAGGCAATCCACGCAGTTCTTGATCTAGTTGTTGATGTTGTCTGTGGGGCTAGGTTGTTCTGTACTGAGGGTGCCACGCCAGTTTGCATCATATCTAGAATAATACATGTAGACCTATGAATGATTCAAAATAGTAATGGAAGGAAAGTACAAAAAAAGTCATGTATGATAAATAAGGAACTTAGAAAAAGGAAAGAAAAGAGGAGAAAAGGAAAGAGGATGAAATAGTGGAGAATTAATTAAAAATTTGACATTTTAAGACGTAAATGAGAAGTGAAACATATGTAGCAATAAAAATGAGCATTATATAGAAAACAACAATAATTTAGAATAATCATGTTATAAAGAATATATATGTATTTATATATACATATATATAGAAAGATATATGTGATATACCACATGTATCTATAGATATATAAATAAATGTGATAATGAATTATAAACTATATGTGACACTAATGAAGATTTTCAAGGTGGTTTAGGCACATCTTAAATCAAAGGTTGAAGTAAAGCATACAAAATAGCGGTAGAATTTTGATGAATTGTAATAGGAGAAAATAGAACTTGCCTTTTGATAACAAGTGAGAGAAGTGCAACGTAAGCTCTATCATGTCTATGGTGATAACATATTCCATACCTCCAAACTTGAAAGCAAATGTTTTTTTAGTTCTTCCAGTTTTTGGTAATTTGTTGTCATGCAACCACTGATGTATTAGACAATTATATACAATTATTTTAACATTTAACATACAATCACTCCAGTCTTCTAATCCGCTGATATAATTCTGTTATTACTATCTTTAACAAAAATCACAGTTTTAATGTCTCTTTCTTTGCCTTACCTTTCTTCATACTTCCCCTATCTCGAGGATGGACATCGCCCACACATGACAGGAACAATGTTCATTTTCCCAAACTTTCTTAAGTGAACAAAGCATGCCATATAGAGCTCTAAAGAATCACTGCTTTAACTCAGATATATAATTGCCAGCAAAAGAAACATTGATTTAGAATCTAAAAAATACTTTGAATGGAAGAGAAAAGTAATATTTTAGCCTCAACAATCTCTAATGGTCTAACCAGGGTAATTCAAAGGAAATACATTTAGTTGGTGCCTTTCTGTCCACTCCTCAACTTAGTCTGCACAGTCCCTAGCTGACACTTCACACACTTCTCTGACGTTCATGTCACCCCACTGTTTGAAAGTTTCCGGCTCACTATGCCTGGAGCGCAAACAGGTAATGAGCGGAGGATGAATATGAACCTTTCTGCACACGAGAGACAGACACGGATGTGTGAAAATCAAACACCGGCCAACGACTTGTGAAATTGTTCTTTTGGAAAATAGGTCATTTCAGATACATGAGGTAATGCCACAAAAGTTGAACATTGATTGTACGCACCGGAAGCTCTGGCTGCCAAGTGAAGCTTAAGCAACACGTGCGTAAGGTGGTAGACAGTGCGTCAATAACTATACTACACAGTTCATCCGAGAGAGTAAGAGAGAGATATGAGAACGTAACACGCCCTGCTCAGCACTGTACTTTAATGTCAATGTAACGTGGTAATATAAGGTCAACCTGCGTCGATCCAACATGTAATTAAAAGGCAAACGCAGTATTGTTTTTTAAATAAAGATGCCGCTATTTTTACAGGATAAATCAACACTATCCCATGGTGACATTGGAAGAGAACGCAGGTGGCAGGGTGTGTGCGTGCGGACGTCAATATAAAATTAAGAGATTACACGCATTTTGGCACGTGATGTCGATTTATATAGTGCGTATTTCTGATGTTGTACAATGTATAATTCTGCTAATGAAACTAGTGATTCTTGTACTATTGAAGTACTGTTGTTCACGGTTTCTTGTTACAAGGTTGGAGTCATTTTGCTAACTTTCGAATCTTCAGTGCCTACAGCATGGGCTGTATCATGAAAACGTGTACAGGTGCACACCATAACTATGAGTCAGTTTTTAATACCTTGCACTGTCTAAAGAGCAAACACAATTTAACAAGCATTTTCAATGCAACGGGTCTCGCATTTGCTCGAGTTAGAGCTCTTAGCGCTGTAAAGAAAAAAAACGCAACGCGATCGCGCTATGTAAAATGCAGCGCGATCGCGATGCGTGGAAAATAAACAAAGTAGTCCGGACCCCAGGCTGAAAACATCGAGCCTCGTATGTTTTTAGTAGTTTACCAGTGCTGTGTAGGAGGGCTAAACACCGGAAAAGGCATGAGGTATGCATGCCTCTCACAAATGAAAGCAAGCGGATTTTAAAAGGTAACCCAATGTAAGTGACTGATGTGACATTGGTGTGGTATGAAGCCCAAAGAGAGATTACAGAATAGATGGAGTGCTTTGCTCTCGCCCATAAAAAATCACTGACTTTGTGCATTTCTGGCAGACTGCAATGTTCGGAATTGGAGCGACAAATAATACTCATTGCTTTTAATCAGTGCTCTCTTCAGATCATGCTCCATTTCTGAGAATTTACGACCTAATTGCATGTGCTCTAGTGCGCAAATATGCTTTTCGTCACCACCAGAGGTGAGTGGAGGCAGCAAATTAATAGGGAGAGCGGAGCCAGAGCCAATGGTCTGACTTGGGTCTAAGAGCCCGTGCACAAGCACAGCCATGAAAATGTTTGCCATGTAAATCATGCAACAAACATGATGGAAACAGAGGAGAACACCAGCTAGAAGGTTTCACTGTTGTACATTAAATTATAACACTGCATGGAATAACAATTATTGGAAGTGATAGTTTCTAATGATGAATTTAGAAACAACCTTAGGAACAAGTCATTAGCAGACCATGAGAGCAGGTAAGGCGTCATATGTGCTTTATATTTAAGTTGGGGTGTTATTATGAATGAGGAGCCTATTTTGTGAAGTACTCAACCTGAACTGATTTCAAGTAAACACCTGGGATTGGACCATTTGATCAAGCGAGGAAGCCCGACTGATCGCAGTATTTTTGGTTTCGAACTGTACAAATTCATCCATTATATGGGTATTCTTTTCCCTTCAAAGGGCAATGATTCATGTTTAGTTCTTTAAGGAGCTAAATCAGTGCACTCTTAAAGAAATGTACAGTATTACATCTTAAATCAAGATGACAATAAAGTTGTAAACTTTTAGTGAAGGCTGGTGTTCAGATGGCCGTCTCGGGCCAGCCAAACACACATGCGCAGATGGGTCTCTTTAGCCCAGCAAAACAGTTGCAGGGCTGGAGAGAGCTTGCACAGGCTCGCAGTCTGCCTGGGAGTGCCCTGGCTGGGTACTCCCAGTCAAGCCTTATGCTGCTCTGAGCAGCGTCAGGATTGGCCGCAGGGCAGGCTGGGAGCCTGTGCCTGCAGCGAGACAGAAGAGCAGAGGTGCAGCATGGCGCGGGAGCAGAGGTAATGGGTTTTGTAATATATTTTTGTAATGTAATTGTACCCCCTGCCTACCCTCTGCACGCGCCGCCCCACCTCCTCTGCGACCTGTGAGCCACGACTGCTCCCCATGTATGTAATGGTCTTGCCCGCAGCACGTCTGCTACAGAAGGGGCAGTGTGGAAAGAAACAGAGCATTGCACAATGAGATAAGTGCGGCAACGGCGGGCAGAGACTACCTAAAAGCTTGGCTTGTTTTGGACTGAAGGGTCCAAGTGGACATCAATCTGAGCCAGGGCCATCCATCTAACTGAAAACTTCAGTGGCTCTCCCACCTCTAGTCAACACATCTGTCCTTCATGTGGCCACCAATTTCTTGTGGTCACAGCCACAATATAAAATTTGTTTACCACCATGTGTTTACCAATGAACACTTTGCCATTATGTCTGTGTGTGTGTGTGTGTGTGTGTTTCGTAGTAGCAGAATGATAGAAGGAAAATTCCAACTTCCCAAAAACCTCTTTACAAATGTCTGAAAATGTACCTTTGTGGTGTGCATAACATTTCTGCTTCGGGAAGGCTTTCTACAAATTCCAGTTATATTTCTACACTGAATCCTGTGGTGTCGTCTTGGAGTTGTGTTTACTTTTGTATCATAATGGCATGGCTTGTCCTAACGAAAAACTATGAGTTTTGATTTTAAAATGAATTGTTGGCCTTCAAATATGGTAAGTAGTTTTTCTAACAGGCAAGAGGCCTTAATGTAATCTCCCGGAGTAATTACCTGCACCTGAGATTAATTGTCTCAATCCACACATCACTTTTATACTTTTCTAATTGTGATAAACTTTTACTTGGTGTATGTGGATTTATTCTATAATAGTGTAAATGCTTCGTATGCAGCTACCACATTCATTATGACAAATTTAGCACCAGAAGACATTTTCATTTTGTTTTTAGCTGTCAGGGTTTTTACTTCAGATCCCAGAGCTAGAGGGGCCCCCAGAAACAAACAAAATGAAAATGCTGGTCCACCAGTAATTAGGGCTCCAGCTACAAGTCCTGTATGGGAAATTTATCTTCACTCAAGCATCCTTCACTTTCCAGGTAGATTTGGAAAAACAGTCAGGGTGTTGCTCACATGAGTAGGTGCAGTGGGAATTTAGGAAGAGCATGACACAATCAATTATCATAGTTGAAATAACTATATCAATGTCAACCCTGAGTAGTGCTTGCACAGTGCCTTAACAATAGCTCAAACACTATATAAATATTTTTGAAGTATAATTGGTAAGTGAAATCAGAGATAGCCCACAGCAAATTTGAAAATATGGAATACATGATTTACCAACACTAGAAATCAATACAGCAGCAAAACCAATGTCCCTACCTATGCACATTATATGTGTGTGAGTCCAAAGACCTGATTTATACTTTTTTAGCGCCGTATTTGCATCATTTTTTGACACAAAAGCAACGCAAACCTAAAAAATATAATTGAATTTTGTAAGTTTGTGCCACTTTTGCATCAAAAAATGACTAAAATATGGTGCAAAAAAGTATAAATCAGGCCCTAAGATACTAATGAGCATTGGTTCAGTCAGGAGCAAAAAGCACAATACCACAACAAGGCAGTTTTGAAACCGTTGAACTAGATGATAAAATCAGTACCCCCTTCAGTCAGTATGTATTCAAATATAGAATTTGCAGTCTTCAAACCACAATGGTTACTATATTAAGAGTCAGTAATGTGTAATGATCAACACTCCAAAGTTCAAAAACATTTAAACAAGGCAATAGCAACGTGAAACATTTGATTAATGGTTGATAGTGTAGCAGATGGCCTGCATGGGGAGGCGAATGTGTCACAAAGTTTGAAGAGTGTGCTGACTTCAGGAAAATACACCTTATATTTATTGCTGAAGGTTTTGGGCAACCAAAATGGGACAATCTCACTAACAAGAGGAGTAAGGTGCTCCGGGTTACCAGTTTTAACTGCAGAGGAGTAATGGTACAGAATATGGTAGGGGTGCAGCCACTTTCAGGACAACAGAAATGAAAGGGGAGACCAAGGCATAAAGGATGTCCTATTAGCTAGCAAGCCTAATAGATGCTGGACCACTGCAACAGGTGGCTCAAATGAAGTACCACAATATAGAAAAGGGGTATGCAGTGTGTGAGAAATTAGGTTGTTGGTTGAGCGGATAAAAACCCTACTGAAGCAGCAGCCACAATCACTGTAAGGGTGAACCATAAATAGCCACTAAATCAACTTGTGCTTAACCCTCTAGTAGGTTGATACAAAAGCAGTCAGGCTTAACTTGGTGGCAATGTGCAAAGTATTTATGCAGCACTCACACAATAATAAAGTGAAAACACAACACGTAGTGTCCCAAACCAATTTAAACAACCAGAGTACATTTTAAGACATTATTTGACACCAAAATGACAAAAATACAATCAGTAGAATGGGAGTTATGACTGTTTAATGTTTGAAGTGGACAACAGTGCCTAAAAGATCTAAGTGCCAACTGTGGACACCTAGTTGCACAAGACCAGGGAAGAGTCAAAAGTTATGACCGTGATGGAGGGTGGGTTGGATACACAACACTCTGGTGTGAAACAAATACTTAGAGGGATGAAAATATGGCTCATAACTGTCTCATTGCAAATTGAGATACATGCAGAACATGTGGTGAATGAGCCAAGACTAGCCCAGTGAACAAAGCTGCAGAAACTGCAAGTGTGCACACCACACTTGAAGAAGGTGCAAGCACTTTGGACAGAGGAGGGCAAAGAAGGGAAAAATGACCAAGGAGGGGTGAGAAACTTAAGAGTTGTGCTATCGGAAGAATGCATCACAGAAATGATCCATGAAGAGACAAAGACAAGTGAGCAAAGTTACAGTAACAATGAACAGCCAACCGGGAGGACTGCCAGCAGAACAACAGGCAGACCCTTTCCTTTCAAGGTATTGGGTCATCTGGTCAGGGGCTCCTTCCATAGACTAGTACGGCAAGAAGGGCGAACACGGCTATGCTCTCATCATAGATGCTAGAGTGTAGGTAGGAAGCATTAGACTAATGATTATGGGCCTGATTTAAATTTTGGCGGAGGGGTTGCCCTGTCACAAATGTGATGGATTTCCCATCTGCCAAAATCTAAATCTCATTAAATCTAATGGGATTTAAATTTCAGCAGACAGGAAATCTGTCACCGTTGTGACGGAGTAACCTCTCCGTCAATATCTAAATCAGGCACTATGTCAGGATGCTGGGACTGTTTATAGGTTTTACTCTAATGGTCACAATGATCACTATGTTTGGTTTCATCTTCCTAATAATTGCAGCTCATGCCTTTTAACAAAGAATGCAATTGTTTCAGTGAATGCATTGAAACCTATCCTGCATTGCATTGTTTGCCTTCACATGTGTGAAACTTGTGCAAATGAGAGAAACGGGTAAGATCTGTTTCACCACGACTTACTTGAGGAGTCAGAGTGTCATGTTTTTAGGCTGCCACAAATCATCTTTACTTTCCAGGTTTGAGGATGGTGCTGCTAGCTAGCTGAGAAGGTCAGGCCGACAGCTTCCGCTCAGTGTGGGATTGACCCAGTCACCCATACACGGTGGTGCTGCTGCCCGAAACCAAGCAGTCTTACCCCTATGGTAAAAGTCCTATGACATCAGCTCCGGAATGGACATATTTTGCTGAAAGTGGACCTAGTTCATCCACACATGAAACTGAGAATCAAAAAGCATTTTTGAAAAACCTCCCTGAGTAGTGGTACCACATAAAATTTTTGATTCTTGCCAGGCTGAATTCATATGCCACACATCTAGATGATGAAGATTCATGATTAAGTTCTGAAGCCTTGTGAAACACTTCAGGCCCAGGCTCAAGTAGAAGAGCAGGGTTGTCATTATGAGAGAAAAAATTCTGTAGGGTTAGGATAATCTTCTCATATTAAATATACTGATATACTGTTTCGAACAAATTTAAGATTGCTAATCTGCACAGTAGAACCGACAAGTAGAATTACTTTTGATTCTTAATTTTGTGTTCTTTTGATCTGACTTGAGAGAAACCATGGTGTTCTGAGGGAAATTTCTTAGAGAATGTGTTTTTCAACCTTCTATGTGAATATTCATGTGTCAGGCATGCACATGATTGTTACTAGCCTGCGTCCACAGCAGTGGTTGTCACATACTATAATTTGCCACTTACCTACTCTCTTGAAGTGGATTGGGTACAGTTTGACTTACCCTTGGACTTAGAAGAAATTTGGAAAGAAAGGGCCTGACAAAGATCTGTTGGGTGAAGTCACAGGAAAGATACCTTTGTTGGGACTTTGGGATTGATTTAGGTCGTAGTGGAGGGAAATACTCCATCACAAATGTGACAGATATCCCGTCCACTGTATTACGATCCCATTACAGCTTTTGGGGATCGTAATATGGCAGATGGCATATCAATCACGTTTGTGATGGAGTATTCCCTCCACCAGGATCTAAACCAGGCCCTTAGGGCCAGATGTAAGTCCATTTAATTTTGCGAGTCTCTAATTGTGATTTTTTTTGTGAGTTGCAATTAGAGACTCACAAAATGAAATGTACAAATGTGTCTCAGACACATTTAGAGATTCTCAATGGGCTTTCAAAGACCTACCTAATCAATATTCTTGAGGCAGATTGCAATTTGTGACCCCATTGGGAAAGGCCATACTCACAGGGATGGTGGCCTACTGGGGACAGCACACCACCATGTCTGTGACTGCCTTTAACAAAAGAAGTATTTTTTTTAATGCAGCCCATTTTCCTTAAAGGAAAATAGGATGCATTTCAAACAAAAAAACTAAGTTTTCTTTTCATTTTTTCAGAGTAGGCAGTGATCCATAGGACTACTACCTCTGAAAAAATATTTACACTTCCATTTACAAAGGGAAAGGGGCCCCTGGGGACCCCTTCCGGTTTTTGAATGGGTTATTACCAACTTGAAGTTAGTGGTAACTGCAAATGCTTTGCGACCGCATTCATGGTCGCAAAACATTCCTACATGCCAGTGCGCTTCAGTATTAAGAAGGGACTCCGTAAACACACCCCTTTAGAATACCGAATCACAAAAGCAAAATGTGATTCAGTAAACAAGTTACTGAGTTGCATTTTGCTTTGGTACGTAGAAAAAAGCATTTTTCCGGTCACAGGGGCTGTTTGCAACCAGAAAAATGTTTTGTACATCTGGCCCTTAGTCTCTATTTTCTAAGTCAAAAATCTCCAGCCTAAGGAAGATGCAGGCTGTAGCCAACAAATATTCCAAAAGGCCAGATACCCCTTCTGTGAGGAGCAGCTGAAACAGATTTACTGCTGTAGAGAATATGGTGAGAGCTAGCGAAAAGTTGTGCCAACTTGTCCTGTTCTCCTCTTGGTTCATGGAGCACATTTTACTCTAACATTTTCCAAGTCCCCAGTTTTGGATTTGGGATATCTGGGCACTACTTCCAAAGGTCCAGGGCTGGAGAGGCACCATTTGGGGAGTCAGGACTCACTCAGGCAGAGTCCAGGTTTGGTCTCAAGATGTTTTGAGCCTTTTCTTTCCCTAGGGCTCTGATCAGGAGGCCAACCAACTAGCCCTTGGAGTCACTCTGAAAATCCTGGGTTCATTTAAAAGTGGAGGGCTCAAGTAGCAGAGCAGACCTCTTGGGTCTCAGGGCATGTGTCAGACAGCAGAGTAGTCCTTCCTGGTGTAGCAAAGCAGTCTATTAAAGTAACCAGCAGGCCACAGCAGCAAGCAGTCCTCTTTGAGTGCTTCTGAAGGTCCATAAATGAACTGAAGAATGAGTCTGAAGGTTCACTTTTATACCTGGTGCCCACTTTAAAGTTAAGTTGAATAAACTTCTGAAGGCTTCCCCACATTGAAGTGTCTGGGATTTCCTGCCTCCCTGGTTCCGGTCTGTCTACAGGCACAATAGCGATCCTGCCTGAGATGGCCCGTACAGGCACACCTAGTCTCGTTATTGTGTGGATATCTGAGAATAATATACAAAGGCCAACTAACACTCACATTTAAGCATTTGACCTAAGAACAGGCTGCAGGCACCAACTGGGCATGGTAGAAAAATACACATGTTCTAAAAGTGGTATTTTCTGGATTGTGACTTGTGACTTACAATCTGACTTTACCATTAAATAAGATTTTATATTACAATTACACTGACACGAAACAGCACTTTCCCACCTGCTCCCAATAAAAAGTTATCACTTCTTAAATGTAATAAGGTAATCCAGTATAACTTCTGAGGGAGGTAGACCTCACAGAGTGAATGTTTTGAGTATTTCACTGCCAGGACATGTAAAACTTAGAAATATATGTCCAACTTTTCCTTTAGAATGCACCCTGCCCTCTGGGCTGTCAAGGGCCTACTTTAGTGGTGACATATATGTAATAAACTGTATCATCAGCATATGGTATAGCTGGCACATGTTTATCATTCACTAACGGGAGATCCGGGAGACTAAAATGGGGTGCAGACCATTAATATATAAAGGAAATAAAATGGGGGCCAAAACACACCTTGTTGCACACCCCAAAAAAGATTAAAATAATTAGTGCACTCTACCCTACATACGTACCTGACTGACTCTCTAACCCCCCTGTGTAGATCCTGTAAAAAGTCAACAATATAATGGGGCAAGCCCAACTTAGAAAGTATTCCCCAGAGTTTAGAATGGTTTACCCTATCGAAGACACAACTGAGGTGCACAAAGGCAAGTTATGGGGTTCCTTGTTTGGTGATTGTGTATTTCCCAATATTCTAATGTAAATTTAACACTGTTTTTGGGTCCCAAGACATTTGCGGAACCCATACTGCACAAAACTGAGAATATAATTTTCTTGGGCCCACCTCTCGATTCTATGTAAAATAATACACCCCAAATTCTTAACTACCGAGTCAAATAAAGAAATTGGTTTGTAACATTTGTGGTCCTTCCTGTTTTCTTTCTTTAAAATGGGTACTATGTAAGCTGACTTCCATGAGACAGTAGCCACTAGCATGTCTTCCCAAAAAATCTTATATCCAAGGGGACAGTGGGAAACAACAAACTTCTCATCCTTCTCCAGTTGGTCCCCACAGGAATAAATGCAACTAAAATGGTCATACCAGCATTCTGGCAGGGGGGAGGCGGGTGTTAGAGCCTAAGCAACCCATATTGCAAAAAATCATTAATATAATGTGTGAAATCGTCTAACAATTAAAAAAAGAAATAGTAATAAACATGAAGTGGCCCAAGTCAGCCCCAAATTTTAGTACTCAAATTCCAAATGCAGGTCAGTCAAGAGTTTTCCTGGGTGAAACTATGTACCCCAAACAAAAAATATGTCTGGCACATTCTTCCAATATTAATCCTTTGTGCTCTGGGGTTTTAGCACAGTAGTCATTCTATTCACATGCTAAATATAAACACATGTACTAGTTGAGAGTATTCACACATCCATTTTATTGAGTCTTTCTTTAATGTTTATTGTTGTTTTTCGGAAACATGCTACATACTCTTTCATTAAAATGTAGCCATTCAATTATTTCTGATGTTATTCTGAAGTGCATTACACATTTTATCCTGTTTTTGAACCCACTAATAGTTTTTTATATATTGGTAATTCAAGCCAAAAGTACAATTTCTTACTCTGCAACACTTGTTCCACTCCTTCTGTAAGCATCAATATTCTTTAAGAATTGTTTCCTGATTACCACCTCTAAGACAGCACATTAATGTTCATCCTTGGTAAACTCCTTTGCAGTGAGGGAATCCAATATTTCAATGCATAAGATTTTGCTTGTGGCAGCATCATCAGAATTTCATACCTTTCTACAAAGGTTAAACTAGTTGCAAGATTATGAATCTGGGTAAGTTACAACATGCATGTAATGTGCTGAATTACACGCTCCAAACACTTTCAATACAATCTTCTTACTAGAATGTGGTTGAAAAATCACCTCGCCTTTGTGTACATAACTGCAAAGCATGCATTAGTAAATTCTAAAACTGGAAGAAAGAGACATTCCTTTGCCTGCAGTATATTGTTCTTATGCTTAATTGGTGATGCTATTTTCCACACATACATTGTTAATAAAGAAACAGTTTGGAACATGTGATATAACATATGACATGTTTGTAGGTAGTGCTATGTAGGTCTGACAGAGAAAACATTCAAAAACAGGTGAAATGAACATTGTTCCAAAATTAGGAGAAAGAACACAACATCTCTAGTGGCACAACATTTTTTAGGGAAAATAAATTATTTACATCAGGTTGGTGGGTTAGCCAGTCAAAGTAGGGGAGAAAGGGAGTATACCTACCCATGTCCTGAGCTATATTATGTATATTGCACCTGCACTCCACCCTACTTTAAAGAAAAGCAGTGAATTTGGAGATAAGAATGTGTTGGAAGAAGACACATTAAATAGGAGTCCTTAGTCTGCAGAGCTCTTACATTCTTACATCCCCACACTCCTGGTCCATAGGTGAAAATAGAAGGAAACTTTCTTTCTTAGATTTCTAGGAACAGACTAACAGGGTTCCTTCCAGTTGAGGATGCAAGGTTAAATAGAAATCCTTTGGCATTTGAAAATCTCAGGGTCCGTCTTGTCAAGACTGATGTTTAAGATTCTTGTGAGTCAAAGGTAACACCTAACTAAGGGAACTCATTTATTATAGTGAAGGGCTTGCCTTGTACAGACAACTACTTTGTTAGACGTTCTCACCAGCAAGACAGAATAATTTGCATATAATAACACTGGCACAACTTTGTTCTTAGCCATTGTCACTTAAAAAGGTAACAATGCCTTTATAAATCGCAAAACACTCTAGAATTTGCCACAGTTTTGACCTCACAACACTATTGAAGGCACAAGAGAGATCAATGAGCGCCTGGTAGATGGGTCTCCACTTTGCAATCGTATATTTACCAATTAAAAGATGGAGATTAAGGCATTGTTACATCATACCTAGGCCTTCACAGAATCCATACTGAATCCTGGATATGACTTGGTTCTCATCCACACTGTCAGGCAATCCAGCACCATCCTACCCATGATCTTCATAACTGAATCCAACAATCAAATGAAATGATAAGTGTGAATAGAAAGATTGCTGCCAAGAGTAGGGGAATCCAGACTCACAAGCAGCATTCAAAAAGTTAGTAAGTGAGGGTGACCAAAATTCAAAATTTTCCTTATATAAGTTAATGGGGCACGATCTGTGACTGGGGCCTTATTGGCTGGGCTATTGATAATAGAGCCTATTGCTTCATCTAAATTAAAAACAATGCCAATTAAGTAATAAGAGGAGGAACAATCAGTGATCTCTGGTACAGCAGTTGCTTGATTATAAACCATGTGAAAATGCTCCACCCATTGGGCTAGGTTGATATTATTGCAAATGTTAACGTTGCCACTCGTGGATAACTAGTTATGATGCAAAACATGGCAAAACAAACTTGTGATTTTAGTTTTACAAGATAAAACCCGGTTGTCCCAAATATCAGCCTGCACATCTAGTTTCCTTCCGTAGAGCCTGCTTCTATACCCTAAGGCAGGTGTCAATGAAACCCCTGTCTTTCGGTTTGATATGCTCCCCCTCTCCCCAGGCCTTGAGACCCTACTGGGTGAGTAGTGCACTTAAGAAATTATTTGATTGATTGATTGATTAATTACTTTATGGAGGTCTTTGTTAGCTAACCTGCAGGTGCAATCAAATGACGAGGTCTGGTTACCCTCCCTGGCTCTCTGTGGCTTCATAAGCACCTCCCTAGTTACAGAACCTAGTTTGACAAAGTATTCCTCGTCAGAAATGAGACAACAGTACACCACAGCCAGTGGTTGGTACAGAGTTTCCTTAGAGGCTCAACCATGTTAGCCTAGTGCCAAAGTAATCTTCTCCTTTGGTATAAATACTCCAAATATGGTCCTGTGGTTTCTTAGTGTTGACAACTAAACCCTGTGGGGAAAGAAATAAGAGATTATGGTCACCATATAGAGTAAAGAACTGAACCATCAATAACCTGATATGATAGAGGCGGAGAAATGAAAATTTGGTGAATACTAGTAGCATGCCTCCCACTAATAGAAGTAGCTGCTATAGCTTGAGGCAGGGTCACCATGTCCAGGGCATTACAAAGATTAAGGTCTACCAATTGGGAGTGAAGCAAACATCCTCTTTGATCCACTCCTTTAGCTGCCCCGTCCATCCAAACATGCTCAAAATGGTCAGTCACATATCCCTAAGGAGCCTTCTCCAGTTTTGCATTAAAATCACCTGCCATGATTAAGTTAACTCCTTTTACCTTTCTTAGAGAGAGACGTTCTTTGGCCAGCACAAATTAATACTTGAATCAGACCATACTTGTGGGGGATGGGAGAAATGGTGCAAGGCGTATTATTCACAAACCAGGTTGTAAGTCCACACTTCACCCACTCAGCAACTGCCAGGGTAACAGGAACTGAAAAACAAATAAATCACACATCCAATGTTGCTCAGGTTTCCTGCAGTAAAATGAAATTATATGTCTGAATGAACTCCTTTCAATTTTCTACACCTAATTTGGGCTGAATACCAACAATATTTCCACTCAATAATTTAATTGTTTTCAAAGGAGCCACTGGCAAAGTGGAAACACATAAAAGTGTTTCCAAGTTCTTTGGCACATGGACCCCATCAGAGGCAGCTACCCCTATACATGTATTTTCATTAAGGATACTGACAGTAACACAGGAAGCAGAATATGGCTGACACCCCTGACCACTCCTGTATGTTGACCTGCTGTCCTTTTGTCAGACATTAACTACAAAATCAAGTAACACAGAATACCTATTAGTCACAGGGAATGTGTAGGTTGGGAAGGCGGGCATATCATAATCGGGCTCAGATGCTTCCAGAGATGGCATCCCAAGATGTCCATAGAAATATCCCAGCAGCAAGACGTTAATCTCTGTCATTTTTATAAAGTTCGAGGTCAGTGGGATATAATAGGTCTCTGGCCATGGAAGGATTTTTAAAATTAACAATAATATAGTACCTTGAAAACTCCTTATCCAGAAGGCCCACCCACTTCACTCTGTGCGAACAGAATTCAATTGAATGCAATTGAACAGTTTACCCTTGTACCTCAGGTGAGTGTGAAACCAATGCATAACCTTGTTAAATAATTGCCCTGTCGGCTGTGTTTCTTGCTGGCTTAATCTAGGGACTTTAGATAGAATCACAACATAGGGGCATGCTGCTGATGGCTGGTGACAGATAATATTATTTTTTACTTCCCTCCACATAAAGGCACATGGCACATTTCTTGGCTCCCTTACACATGGACCTCAACTGACACCAGCCACAGGACCCAAAAAAGTGCAGTCTTCAGAGGGGTGGGGAGGGACAAGCCTTCCCTGTCCAGAAGGTGAAAAATAGGGCCTTTGTTCCTGTGACGTAGGAGCCTCGGATATAAAGGCAGGCATGAACTGAGCAGAAGCAATGTTGGTAGAAATGGATGAGCCACTACCTCTTTCCCCATCTTGGCCAGAATTTAGGAGAGACAGTTTAAGTTCAATTGAGTCCAGCTGCTTAATTAACAAACTGAGACAGTCTTCCAAGGTCTTCTTGATCCAGCCACAGAACTCAGAAATCAAATAATTTGTGAGTGCATCCAGGTTACACATGAGCAAAGGGGGGGGCTATGAAACAGGCTGTGAGGAAGATCTCTCAAAACCTTTGACTACAGCTTTCGAGGTTTTTTCATGTTTGTCCCTCATTGATTGCTTAGCCACAGATGTTGAAGTTGGCAGTGAAAGTGCAGGTCAGCATCAGCTGTTGCTGGTTCCTGAACAGCTTTGGACAAGGCAGTACTAGGGCCAATGACAGCCACCACCCCCATAGGAGCACACCCTGTAAGAATTACAGGCAGTTTCCATTGTCCAGAGTCATACATTTGCATCTTTCAACCAGCAGGATTTCCTTATCAATGACCACCGCAGCCCCTTTGAAAAAACCATGGAGGTGTTTTTACCACCACTGGGTCTGTGCATCTCAGGTTTATGTTCTACCCTACTGTTGCTGTAGAAAGGGGGTTAAATCAGGTAATCACAATAGTGATAACGTCATAGAGCAAGCCCTTACAAGCAACATGTAAGTGCATCCTTAATACAAGCCAAATAGATCTCATAAAAGTACCAACAGGAGGGAGAGGTCACTTATTGTTACAATTTAAGAGCCTTGAGGGGGGACTGGCCTGGCATCCTTTGGGTATAGATGGGCTCAGACAGGCCCAGTCTTGGCACATTTTTTGCCTGGACATCCACGGGCAGACTAGTGGTGTTTTATGCGGCAGACTGATGCAGGATTTCAAGCCTCTCCTCTGGGGTGCAACAGGGACTATGGGCCTTTCAGTCCTGCCCAGATGACAGAAAACATTGTTCCTACACTTCATGCACTGTGGACAGACAAGCAGCATTTTAGGCTCCCAACCGATCCTGGATTATAAACCCATTCACTGGGGGCATCAGGGATTATGGGCCTTGTGGTCCTGCCCAAATGCCAGCAAAAGTTGCTCCAATATGTTGCACACCATGGGCAGATTAGCAGCTTTTTATGTGCCTAGCCATCACTGGATTTCAAGCACCCCCTCTGGGACGTGCAACAAGGACTATGGACCTTTTTGTCCTGCCCATGAGCCAGCAAAACTTGCTTCAGCACGTCTCTATGTCTTAATTTTAGGAACCATAATAATCATCATAAAAAAATATCTGGCCAATGTTTAAATGTTTTATTTTATGTACAAATATTTCAAATGATTCACACCTTCTGAAACAAGTATAATTTATTAGTGTAAACAAAATGGAAGTGAGCAGCTTTGCCATTACTACATATGCACTTCTAAAGCTAAATTGAAGCAGTAATGTTTTCCATGTGAGAATTAGAGGAGAAGTCAGAGAATCCAACACAAATGGGTTAAGCTCCAAAATTGTTGTTGAATTGTTTGTGCTCATGTAAATCATGCCCAATGCTTTACTATACATAAAGGGGCATGTTTATGAGAGGCTTGCACTGGAGTTGAACCACGAATTGTGATGCAACAGTAGTTCAAGCAGAAGATCATATTTATGAAAATGACACATTTGTCAAAATGCGTTGTTTCTAAGGGTTGCATGGGGCAAAAGCTGTTATGAAACTAGCTCAATTTATTATATGCAATGTAGGAGTTCCCCCACAAAATCTGATGCAAATGCAACACAGTGGTGATATTTATGGGTTTACCAATGTGTCAGGCATCATTGGGAAGCGCAAAGCTCAGTTGCCCTCACACACAAATGTACCCATACATTTCCACTCACTGTTACTCAAAAACACACTTTCACAATCACTGACCCTTACTCACATCTACTACTGTGCATGGGCTCTAAAGTGAACTACTGGGGTACAGGCGTTCTGCTTTATTGATGCAGCAGATAACCAGGTTCAGCTGTAACTGCTGTACAACTGATAGAGGCACTCCTGACTCACTTCCACTCCCTTTCACAATGTCCTACTGACTCACTCATCCCAACTCACTCACACTGATTTACTGATTTGTCGCCCTTGTTTTTCCACTTATTCATACTCACTCTCACTCATTCATTGGTTCTGTTAACGCAGACGTTTTAAGGAAATTATTAACATAAGGAAAAATAATGCACACATTTGAAGGTGCGCCCACCAGTGTGGCCATCAATTTTCACAAAGTGTACTTATTAATGGCTTACTAATATGAAATGATGAACTTATGTTTGATTAATGTAGTAATATGTCATATTAAGGCTTATCCATTATGTATTAGCTTTATTAATTGTAGGACTTAGCGAGGTCTTGGCTTAGTTGCACAGCCTCATGTCAAGCTGCATTGCCTAGGTGTTTTATAAAATGGATGCTTAGATAATTAAATTGTGATATTCCACTGTGCTGACCAAATGCTCATAGCTAAAAGTCTTTCTCATGAACAATACTTGCTCGGAGATGATGTACTAGCAAATGCAATAACTTTTAATGTAATGTGTGTAAGACTGACTTTCTCAGGAGAGAACAATGAACATACTGACTGGAGTATAAGCTGCAACAATATTATTACCTGATGAGCGCAAGACGAGAACGAAAGAGACGAGGACCAATCATCGACATGTGAACCATGTACTAGAAGAATTGTAGATTTGAGGGTTTAATTTCATCGGATTAAATGTAAATATGCGATCCGGTGACCAATAGGGACTTGGGGAATAGTTTTAGGAAATCTAACTAAGCTGGACTGCTTTGAGAAAAAGGCAACATTTGCCCATTTTCTATCTTGCTGTAAGGCCATTATTCTCTTGACCGTCTTGAGAAGTGACATGCTTAACTTTATTGGTGAAAGAGACTTGGCCTTTTCTGAACTTTGATGCTGAAACCTGATGTTAGCTGACCAAACTGATGTCCTGAGAATGAAGACTGTCACAGCATGCTGATCCAACTGAGGATAGGTAGATTGACTATGATACTGTTTACTATGTCTATTTAGTTTTTGTTTCTAGGTACCAACCGCTGTTTTGACAGAGCCATAGTTAGATGTTTTTCCAAATTTGTGTTGACTAAATTGTTTTGCACAAAGCCCAAACTTGCAATTTTAATCTGGTGTTAGTTAGAGTTCTCACCAATGAAGATCAATACATGTAATAACATTTGATGTATTTTATTTGCTGAATCTAAATGTATGTAGTATCATTTGCTCAGTTATTCTTACTATTAATCTGTACTGTAATCTTAGAATGTGTAGTGTCTCAAGCTTTGATTAGATTGCGATTCTTTCCCCGCCTTTGTCAGCCAGTGTTTTTTCTGTATGTTTATCATTTGATTTTGAGAATGAGTTATATGACATTAGTACTGTTAATATAGGGAAAAAACATTCTTACTTTTACATAAAGGTGTGGTTATTCATGACTGCAAGGTCATGGTGTGTGACAATTACTGACTCCTATTGATTACTAATGTTATTGATTGTTATTGATTATTGATCTGCATGTATAGGATATATGGTGGGGAAACCATGTAGGAAAATTATGCAGTCGCTGTGCTATAAAGAAAGCAACCCAAAAACAATTTGTCAAGCTCAACTATGCCATGGAGGTCGTTGTACTGCAACTTGGAGTCACTAGGAGACCACCACCATCACAAAGGCAACAAAGGAGTAGGGAGCGTGTGTTCCAGCAGTGAGTATCCCTCATTGACCTCAGGATGGAGGAGGTCATACAATTCCACAAACTGAGGACGAGGTATATCAATAAATTGCTGCATAAGATCGGGCCAAGAAGACACCATTTGCAAGGCCCAATAACATTCTCCCAAGTGTGAAACTTATGGCTGTGCTCCACATGTTGGCATCCAGTTTCTTCCAGATCACAATAGCCAGATTGGCAGGAATCTTACAAGGAGCATTTTCTGCATTCATCCCCTCTGTCTTGGAAGCCATTATCAATTTCACATTCCTAAAACTCAACAACAACAACTTGACACCAAGCAAGGATTCTACAGCAAAGCTGGATTCCCACATGTCCTTGGTGCTATTGATTGTACTATGTGCAATTGGTGCCCCCTGCTGCAACATCCCACCTGTGCGGAAACTGGAAGCACACATATTCAATAAGTGTCCAGGGCATAGTGGATCATCTGAGAATGTTCATCAATGTTGTGGCCAAATATCCAGTGAGTGCACATGATGCTTTCATCTTCCGCCACAGCATCATAAATGACCGGTTCCACAATGGGAGATATGGAAACGGCCTACTCATTGGTAAGGAAAGCTGAAATATTCATCATGAAGTTGTAATAGCCATCTCTGTCTCTGTGTATGGATCTCATGTCATGTACAGATAGTGGGAATAACTTACTCCAATATGTATACAATGATGTTCCATTGTGTCATTACCACACTAATCCTGCAATGGTAGTAGCAAAAAATCAACCATGAGTATTGTGTCATCTCACACTGGGTGAATGGATAGAACCACATTTTCTGCACTGGTTTACAAATCGACACACAAATCATGTGGTACACAAGTAAAGTCAATATGAGTAAAAAAGGTAAATATTACCTAAGTGTGAGATGTGTGTATGTTCAATGGTGTATCTAGTCTGGATAATTAGTTAAAGTTCTACTAAAATAATGAGTGTTGAACGAATCATGTCTTCTTAAGTAAATGTGTCACGTATGGCAGTAAACTTACAGGATGACTCAAGAATCAGGAGCAATACTGGAAGAAGTAGTTGTAAATTCCATTTTTGATATGCACTGTAAGCTTAGTCTCAATGCATGTGTAAATGTCAAATCTAGGTACATATGTGATACCAACAGTACAAAGTACAAATATGTCTCAGAGACATTTACAGTCTAGGTCAAAACACACACATAATTATCAACCCACATTGACAAACTTCATCAATGTGATAGATGACCAGTTTGGTGGCACCTGCAGCTGAGTCCATTAATGTAAAACTGACAAAGTCAATCCAAATGCTGTCAAACATGTCATAAACCAGTAACTAACAGAATCAAATGCAACCAGGGTACAGTATCACAGTGTACTCAGGATCCCAACCTCAACACTCTCTTTCCACATCAGTGATGTTAAGTATGTCATTATCAATGTATACAAGTAATGAATAACCTACAAGGCACAATCACATACGCACATGTGAAGTGTTGTGTCCAGGTCTGTAGTAGAATGTTACCTGTATCTACATCAGTTTGTCCCATATAAAAGCAGCCAACATTGCCTTACATATGTGTCAATCTAAGTTCAACATGACACCTTTGTCACTTTGCACAAATAGTGAGTGCAAATAACATAGAGATGTCAAGACCATTCCAGAATACTTGTATGAGTTTGCCAGCAGATATAACACATATGAACAGTTGTCTCTGTAAAAATGTCCACAATCGTATACTATTGTATTTTTGTACTTTCAGCTGACCAAAGATATAGGTTGCAGTTAAGAGTCATGACCCCATTCACCCATCCCCAGATGTAAACCAGCATAGAGCAAGACAAGGAATGTTGTGGAGAGGACCTTAGGAGTCTGAAAGTCTAGGTTCAGGTGCATGGATATGTCCGGGGATGTCTGTTGTACTCCCCTCCATGGTCTGCAAAATAATTTTTGTCTGTGCTGCTTTGAACATTATCTGTGTAAAAAACAACTGCCCATGGGACAATGAACCACTACATATGGAGGAAATTGTTGAGAATGAAGACAAAGAAGGAAACCTTTAGCACACATGGGCTGGTCAGCGGAGACATGACCAGATTGTGGCTAATTTCTTTACCTATACTATATCACCTGATGCTAACGTAGACAGAAATTATGTCAGTTTATCAATCTATAAATACATTTATAACTCATTTGCTGTGTTGTGTATATGTGAGTGTCAATGTAAAAATTGAGCCTCTCACATGTTTTCAACTAGCTGTAGACGACGACATGTAGCAATCACGTTGTCTGAGATGTTGATGAACATGGGGCCATAACAACAAAATCAACACAGCAAGCCAATGTGATGCAATGTACTGCATGAAAGGCACAGGGCATGAGGCCAGTCCTCCTCAAAGGCCCCACCCCTCCTCACATGGTGAGAATTTCATTCAAGTTAGCAAGTCTGTACATAATTCCAGTATACTGAAAATAGGTGTGGCTAACGATTCCTGCTGATCAACACTTAAAATGTTTGGTGACACATACCTATCCCTGTATCTACATGTCAAATCAAGAGCCAGATTGATTTTTAAGTCATTTAGGACACTTTCAGCAGGATAGCATCACAATCAAACCATTTTCCCTATGATAGATGCTGTCAATGTTGTTATGATCGGGCAAGGTTTTTCCAAATCATGGATTTAACCCATGACAGAAAACAAAAGATTTCTCAACATGTGCTTCTGTGAAGGGTGTTAGCACATTATTACATATTTATAATTCAGAATTATCTTAACCTGAGGTAGGACTGCTGTAATCCAACCTTTGGGGTACTTGAGCTTCACTCAGAGTAATCCATGTCATCAGTATGGTAAATTAAGTGACAGAGTAACATTTACACTGACGCCCTAAAGGCTGTAGGGATGCAGAACAGCTTTTCTAGATGTTCATGCTGATGTACAAAACATTACTAGAATGCCTGACTGATGCACATTGTGAGTGTGGATGTAGACATGGCAGGGTTCTGGTCATATGGCTTTGAATGTCTTAAGTGGATGTCAGCCTTTATATCTCTGAGCAATGTGTATATTTTGGAGCAAATTGTGCAAATGTAATTACTGGTAAACCTATGCATGGATTCAGTCTCATTGACATGGTGTGGCCAGCTGGACAAATGCACTAGTCTGCATATGGATTGGCATTGAAATGCCAAAGCCATGCCCCCTATATCCTTTATGTTCCATTTCTGGAAAGCATTCATAAAATGCAATGTATTAAGTGATGGTGCTGCACTGTGTAAATGTTCACATGCAGCATACAGCCCATTACACTGCTCACCTACTGGTGGGGTAAGTTAGAGTGGCTAGCAAAAATGCAGTCACTCTTGCATCATGGTGCATTGGTCCCTGCATTTTATGCCACAAAATTCTTGAACATATATATACACACTTCAGCATGCAGACACACTCCTGAGATGTGTTGTCCTTTTCAAAATGTGTGCTGATGAATGCAGCCTTGGCAGATGAATGCACAGAAATATGTTTATGTGAAGGTCATCAAGTTTTTATTACATCTGAATACGAGAAGCTTTATGTCAGATTTCAGTGTATTTGCCTGAGAGTACATTTGTGAAATGTACCAATTTCACCAGGAGGTAGCCTGGATGAGGTAGCCAACAACCCTCTATGCATGTATTTTTCTACCTGACGCTAAGTAAGTAAAGTCAGGACTGGTTGCTGCCTTGTGTAACTCCAGATAAAGCTATGCAATGCAGAGGCACACTATCTGGGTTTGCATATCTTATAAACCTTCATGTATGGTGATGAGCAATTTTCTTCCCATTTGCATGATGCAATGCCAACAACAAAATGTTCCCTGTCTGGTCCATGTGTCCAATTTTTTCAACACATCATCATGAGTGTGACTCGCTGAATATTATTCACATATATGGTTGTAATCATATTGTGACTACATTTCCATATTGTACACCTACAATGACTACTCTTGACTCAGTTTGTTTTGTTTCATTAGGAGATGTCTTTGTACTGAAAGTATAGTGTCCATATGTCCAGCTAAAATTTTGGTGTTGGTCTGGACATATGATTGTATAACAATGCCACCCTATTTTCACACACATGATGTAACTTTACAACTTAAGCTAATAACGTTTTCCTTTATCTCCCTGAATAGCATGACAGATGACAAAGCTAAGTCCTTCACATTGAGGAATGATTGCTACTGCCACATCCACCACATAGCAATGGCTTTCTGGAAGATGGGGTTTGCGCATGAAAAGGCCAAGCCACTGGAGACCTGGCAATCTGAAAGATCGATGGATACAACATAATCAGGTGTGGAAAAAGGGCAGCAGGGTGGCCAAAAGCAGCATCAGCCAGTACAAACACAGGCCACATTAAGACCATCTACTAACTCACAGCAGCCAACCATACAGACCAGGAGGCCCAGACATGGCAGGGGATTTCTCTTCAAGTACTTTACTCTCAGGGAGTTGAGGAAGATTCACAGGAGAATGCATGGCATCCATCAAATGCAGGCCAGCCTGCGTGAAATTGTATTAACTTTGCAGGAGGCCATATAACAGATTTCGGACTAATATGAGACTTGGTCTCAGGACATTCCCTTTTATTATTATGTTGGTTGTATTTTCATGTTATTAGTCATAATGTTAGTTAGTGTATAGTATAGGTATAGTGTACTTAGTTGTTTGTTTTTAGATATTTGAATAGGTGACACAGTGATTCTAGCAGGGCTCCGGCTGCCCTTACAATAACAAGCACACCTTCCCATCAGGAACTAAACATTCCTGTATGTGCAAAGTTGAATTTATTAGGGGCTCTACTGACATGTTTTGGTCCCGACTGACCTTTGTCAGTGGTAACATTAAATATTTGTGTAGGTTCACATGTATAGGTAGCATATTTTTTGGTATATTTCCTGTTTCTATTGTACCGAACTATGGGTCTGATTTAGATTGGTTACTCCGTTGCAACAGTAGAAGATATCCTTTCCTCCGAAATCTAAATATCATCGTTTACTATGGTGAACAGGATTCCATCACCGTTGTGACTGGATCTAAATGAGGCCTCATGTGTATTAAAGGGGATGGGGAGTTGATGTTCAACTTGTCATTTGTGTGTAGTGCATAAAATAGTTTGAGGTAAGGTAAGGTAGTTTAGCCGATTTTTAAGGTTAGTTAGTGTAGGTTAGGTAGTTGTAGATTGTTTAAAAAGATGAGTTAGGACTGTGTAAGGTAGTGTTAAAGTTAGTTAGCGTAGGCTGGGTAGGTGTAGGTAGTTTTGATTTTTATAGGATTACATTTCTTCTACTCTTAATAGTTCATCACCGTTTCATATTTAAGAGTTGCTACATCTGAGTACGATGAGTTGGGGACATGATGTAGGTATTAACCTGCAGTCTTTGCAGTATATGTTGCTTTGCCAGAGGCCTATAGCTGTTAATTAGAGGTAGCCTATAACCTGTTAGCCTGCCTCACATTTGAGTGAAGTATGGATGCTTTTCCATTCTTTTGGCACTGTAAGTGGGCATTATTTGGTGATTTTACACACCGCACAATCCAGGTAGTCTTCTACTGTAGCACTCTGTGTGAGAGTGATTGGTCAGACATAGTTTGGATAGTTTTGTCACTACAGTTACAGATCCCTGGCTGCTCTGGGACACACTCTGGTTCCTGACACTACAACACATACCCTTGCACCATTGTGCAAGTGGGTTATTGTTGAATGCTGGTTACACATTATGAATGCATCCACACCTGCCTGGATAACCTCCATCATCATGTGCATCAACTACTTGCTAAGTGTGGCACTTCATGCAGGAGGCACCAACAGATGTTATCTTGCAAATTGCCAATGGAAACTTGGGAACTCCACATTGTTAAACCTGACAGTCTTAGGTGGTCATCCACCAAGTTTTTGTCTGCCTCCCTCTTTTTTGGCCTCATTATTGCTGGTTTTAGGACTTTCTACTCTTTACCACTGCTGACCAGTGCTAAAATGCATGTGCTCTCTCCCCTAAACATGGTAACATTGGTTCCTACCCTATTGGCATATTTAATTTACCTGTAAACCCCTAGTAAAGTGAACAAGAGGTGCCCAGGGCCTGTAAAGTAATTGCTACTAGTGGGTCAGCACCACTAATTGTGTCACCCATATAAGTTGCCCCGTAACCACACCCCAGGCCTGCCATTAGAGGTCCTGTGTGTGCTGTTTTACTGCCACTTTGACTTGCCATTTAAAACTACTTGCCAAGCCTTAAACTCCCCTTTTTCTACATTTAAGTCATCCCTAAGGTAAGCCCTCTGTAACCCACAGGGTAACAAGGGTAATAAAAGGCAAGACATGTGCTCATGTGTTTTACATGCCCTGGTAGTGAAAAACTCACAAATTCATTTTCCACTACTGTGAGGCCTGCCCCTGTTATAGACCAGCATTAGAACTGCCCCCATATAGTTTTAAGTGGTAGATTCTGATCTGGAAGGAGTAGCTCTGTCATCTTTAGTATGGCCAGAATGGTAATAGATAATCTTGCTTCCTGGTGAAATTGGATTTAATATTGCTATTTTGGAAATGCCACCTTTAGAAAGTGGGCATTTCTCCGCACTTACTGCTATCTGTGCCTTATAGCCTGTCTCCAATCTATGTCTGATCTGTGCCAGTTGACAGCTCCCCTTGTGCATTTCACCCAGACAGCAAGAAACACATGACACTTTATCTGCATTCATCTGCATCCTGAATGAGTCTCACTGGGCAGGAAGGGTGGAGGGGCTCTCTCTTACACTTCAAAGTCCAGTGGCCTGCCCTCACACAAAGGACTGATAACCCCCACAGGGATCCTGGCAGACAGAACAGGGCTGAAAGGGGAACTTGTGCACTTCAAAACCACTCTTTGAAGTTTCATTCACTTCAAAGGCACTTTTGGGTATAGATACTGGATGTCTGTCCCCACCAAATCAGACACTTCTGGATCTACACCTGGTCTCTGTCAGAGGGACTACCTGGCTGCCCAAAGGACTCACCTTGACTGCTTTGTTGAGAAGGACTGTGGCCTTGCTTGTTGCCCTGCTGCCTGTTGGCCTCTGACTCTCCTGGAAGGACTCTGCCTTCACCACAAGTTCTCTCCAAGGGCTTGGATTGAGCTTGCCTCCTGTTCTGAAGTAGCAGTGCACAAAGATGTCATCCTAGAGAAGAAAATCCCTGTGCCTCGGAAAATCGACACAACGCCTACAGAAATCAACGCAATGCCTGGCTCGTGGTGGAAATATTGCTGTATTGCCCACCGGATCAATGCAGCACCTTCTCCTTCTACCAGCACTTCAAGGATTTTCATTGGATCGGTCCTTGGGTGTTAAAATATTCCTGCATCGCAGGGAGGATCCAAGGCTGCACTCCTGGAAATCGGCGCATCACCTTGCAGCGTAGGAAGAAATGACACATTCGGGGTTATTACAACTTTGGAGGAGGTGTTAATCCGTCCCAAAAGTGACGGTAAAGTGACGGATATACCACCAGCCGTATTACGAGTCCATTAGATCCTATGGAACTCGTAATACGGCTGGTGGTATTATCCCTCACTTTACAGTCACTTTTGGGACGGATTAACACCTCCTCTAAGGTTGTAATTACCCCCATTGTCTGTGCCTCACCAGAAAATCTGATGCAGCACATTATTTTTCAATGCATTGTCTCCTCTGCTAACCCCGTGTGTTGTTATTTTTGCCACATCCCAGGCACTGTGGGGGTCATTACGACCTCGGTGGTCTTTTTGCAAGACCGCTGAGGGACCGCCGTGCGGAAGACCGCCTGTGCAGGCGGTTTGCCGCTCGGCGTATTATGACTGTTGGCTGCTCTCCGTTGTTATTCCAACGGAGAGCCGCCAACAGCCATACTTGCGGGTGGCGGGGAAGTGGAGGTTGCTCCACCTCCACCGCCATGCCAACAGAACACCGCCCAGCGAATCACGTCCTGTGATTCACCGTGGCGGTGTTCTGTTGGCGGTGTGGTGTCGGCGGAGCTGCCCCCATGGCTCCCGTCCCCTCCCGGAGGATCGACGGACCAGGTAAGTCGATCGTCCGTTAGGGGAGGGGGTGGGGGAGTGTTGTGTGTTGTGTGCGTGCATGGGGGTGTGCGTGTGTGTATGTAGAGGGGGTGTGTGAGTGCGTGTATGCTTCCGGGGGTGTTGTGTTGATGGGAATGAGTGCGTGTATGGCTGTGGGTATGTCTGTATGGATGTGTGCATGTATGTTTGAATGTGGGTGTGCGTGACGGACTGTGTGTGTGGATGTAGGCATGTATGTCGGGGTGTGTGCGTGTGTGTGTTGGTGGTGCCTGCATGCGTGTCTGGTGTGTGTGAGAAATGTTATGTTGGGGGTCGGGTGGGGAGGGGGGCCCTGCCACCTTTGGGGGATGGCAGGGGTGGTGGGGCGTGTAGGGGAGGGTGTCGGTGTGGGGGAGACCCCTATCAATGCCAGGGAAGGAATTCCCTGGCACTGATAGTGCTTACCGCCATGGATTTCATGGCGGTTGAAACCGCTGGAAATCCACGGCGGTAAGCCGGGTCCAAACACCACCGGCGGTAGACTGACGGCCGCCAGGCTGGAGACCCAGGTCTTCAGCCCGGCGGTTGTCTCCGCCCTGGCGGGCGGGACGGAGAACCGGCGGTTGACCATGGCGGTAACCGCCATGGCCATAATACACCAAGGTAAGACCGCCAGCCTGTTGGCGGTCTTACCGCCAGTTCTACGCCATCCGCCAGGGTTGTAATGACCCCCTGTGTGTTACAAGGATATACCCTCTGATTCTTAAGGATTGAGACTCAGGAAAACCTTTGAAAATGTATCTCATTTTAGTAAGATAAATATTATGGGGGTCCTTACAACCTCGGCGGTCTTGTAAAAAGACCGCAGAGGCTGCGGGAGCCAGAATACCGCCATTGCCGGCGGTATTCCTGGCTCCCTATTATGACTTTTCCCCTGGGCCAGTGGAAAAGTCACATCAACATTTCTGCCGGCTCGTAATAGAACCGGCGGCAATGCTGATGTGCAGTGGGTGCAGTAGCACCCGTCGCGCATTTCACTGCCCGAAATTCGGGCAGTGAAATGCGCGATGGGGCTCTGCCTTGGGGCCCCTGCACTGCCCATGCCAAGTGCATAGGCAGTGCAGGAGCCCCCAGGGGCACCCAAAGGCCTCTTACCGCCAGCCGTTTAATGGCGGTGTTTACCGCCACGGTCAGGCTGGTGGTCTGGGACTCATAATCCCCAGGACAGCGGTGCTTGCACCACTGCCCTGGGGATTATGACCACCAGGCGGAAGCCTGGCGGTATAGTGGAGGGGCCGGCGGTATGGCCGTGGCAATTGCGCCACGGTCATAATTGCTGGCGGAACACCGCCAGCCTGTTGGCGGTGTTACCGCCAGCTTACCGCCGGCCGCCAGGGTCGTAATGACCCCCTATGTATTTTTCTAAACTGGTGTGGAGTACTTTTTGTGGAGTTTTCACTGTGCTACTGTATGAGTTATTGCACAAATACTTTACACATTGCCTTGTAAGTTAAGCCTGCTCAGTGCCAAGCTACTAGAGGGTGAGCACGGGATAGTTTGGATTGTGTTATGACTTACCCTGACTAGGATTTTGATCCCTACTTGGACAGGGTGCATACCTCTGCCAATTAGAGACCACAGTTCCTAACACACATCCTCCTCCTCTGATGGATGTTGAGCCTCCCCTGCAGTTGATGGTGTTTGTATGGGGGCATCTGAGGCACACACACATCAGAGGCAGAAGATGTGCCTGTCACCACCAGCATTTGTCTGTACCAGTAAGGTAGCCAGCAAATTCATTTCAAGGCTCTGGTGCTTTTCCAACAAAGCAAAGACTTTGCGATTGAGGTCACCCATTGCTGTAATGTAGAAGTCCCACTTGCGCTCCATGGATTCCATGATGTTACAGATAGCCCCCAGCTGACTAGCAACTTCACTGATTTCAGCAGTGGAGGGCTGATGTTGTCCTCTGTGCATCATGACATCATCAATCCCTTGGAGTGAAGTGTAGGTGTCTGTAACAGACTTTTTCATACCCTTATTGGGGCTCAGGCACCTAAGGACTCATTCTAGAGTGGCTGTTATGGACTCCCTTCCCACACGCACCTCATCAGCCATTCACTGCTGGCTCCTATAACTCACCACTGAATTTCAACTTGAGGGACCTCTGAGCCCTCAGCTGGGACTGTACAGCTTGATGGGGCACATCCTATGGATGGCAGTTCCTCTGGAGACCCTGCAATGTTGTTTTCACTTGCAAAGACTGGAGAAGGTGAATCAGTAGAGTCCAGGAGTAGTTGGAATGTGTCAACAACCAAAGGTGGTGTCCTCAACAGGTTGGTCATCAAGGACAGGCTGCTCTTCTACAGGAGGTGTTGTTCTTCTGGAAAGAGATAGGAATATGTCAGTAATGATACATGATAGATGTTGCTGGTCCTCATGGCTGCCGTAAGGTTCCTGGTCAGTTTCTGTTTGGTCCTGAGCTTATAGTCATACCACCCTTTCTTCAACTCCAGCACTGTCCTTTTTTGTTTGCCCTACACTGTTGACTTTGTCCAGTATGAATTGCCAAAGGGCTTCCTTCTTCCCTAATGGCAATTTTGAGGTGTCAAAAAGAAGGTGTCCATTCTGTGTCACCTCAGATAATAATATTTGATACTCCTTCTAACTGAAATTGGTCTTCCTCTTCCCCTGGCGTGCTGTCTGGTTATCCTGGCTGGGGTTGGGGTTGTTGTCCTCCTGCCTGGTAGGTGGTGCTCCTTCATTTTTTTAATTATTTTTGTTCTGCTGTTCTGTGTTTTGAGAGGTTTTTTTATGCTTTCCGCCAGGCAATCCTCTCCTAAGTGATGCAATGCTGATTTGCAGCATGTAAAAATGTTTTATGACATGCAAATCAGCTTTGTGCCACTTAGGTGGCTGTTGCATTATGATAATTTGCGTCTTTTATCTTAATGATGTGTCAAATTTTTTTATGCATCTTTGGAGCTTGCGACGTGGCTCGCTGCACTATAAATGTGGTGCATCCATGTCATAATAAAATGCTTCAACGCAGCACAAGTTTTCTTGATGCAACGGCATTGCGTCAGTTCTCATAAATATGCCCCTAAATTTGTAACCAAATGTTCATGTCTGTGGGAGTGCATCAATCACTTATATCTTCTATGGGTATGCTGAAGGGGAGTCATTATATGTGATAATATTTAAAGTAAATAATACGTGTATGTTCCATAAACATACCATTTCGCAATTAAGAGGTAGTCTATGTACTCAGAATTAGGAAAAGTGTCTTAGAGGATATTCATCACGTGATGAACTGAGTCACTTATCCAGTTACGTTTGATAAATGAGAATACATATTTAGGTACATTATGTGTATTTAGTCTCAGTTCACAAAGCCTCGGTTGTAAAACTCAGAAACCAATTAATATTTGGTCTTATTAGATTTCTGAGTTATAGTGAAACCCAGAACTTCTTGATTTATATGAGTTGTATGTATACTTCCAAAGCAAAAAATCCAATCATTTAAAATGCAATGCTGTTGGAAAATGTACCTTTTTTTCTTTGCAGGGAATTAAATTACCCTGTACTGAAAACCCATCCCTTTTCAAATATGGTAGTGTTTCATCTCCATGCACTCTCCGTTCCATGGTTTATGTCACCCTGTCTATTATGTTAGAGTATACTCTGTAGCACCTTTGCACTTTCTCTACATTTACGTTCACTTTTTGAAAACATGCTTGGTCAAGCATCACCACCGTTCCAAAATGAACTTTTTATTTTTAATTTGTAGTCCATGAAATCATCTCTAATTGTTATTTAACTCGCATGTGCATATTTTTAAATTTACATGTCACACCCCTTTATAATATTTCCTCAACGGATTTCAGTGTACTCCCAACCCTTAGTCAGGAGGTTACTCCAGAATTCTTCAGGCAGAAAATAAAAACAACAACAAAAAATGGAATTCCACCTACACATAAGTTTTCCCATTATGTTCATAGTCATTACAATGCATTGCTACCACCTTTTTAAAATCACCTATTTAGTCATTCCCACATTCAAAAGGAATATACTACTAACTCATTCACCTTCAGAATGGCAATGTATCATTGGTTATGTATTCACTGCATTGGGCATGACAGTGCTCCTTGGACGTACACATCCCTGGGTATGGAATTTACTCTCACAGCACTTTTTGAGCCCCTGAGCGTAAGTACAAGGTAGATGCCTAAATAGAAATGGTAATTGTGCTCTATGAGTGTGCAGTCTACACCTATTGCATGCACTTAGGGCCCAGGTTTATACTTTTTGCCGCAAAACTGCGCAAACGCAGTTTTGCAGCAAAAAGTATAGTGCCGTCTTGCACAATTCCACAGCGCCAGCCAGGCACCATATTAAAGGAATGGTGCTAAGCTTGGGCTAGTGCCTTAAAAGAAGACGGTAGCCGGGTGGGGGTGGTGGTAGAGAAGGAGTGGGTTTTGTGTCAAAAAATGACGCTAACCTGGTCAGAGGCAAAATAAATGCCTCTAACCAGACTAGCGCCATTTAGGAAAGACAGGAGTCATGCCCACTACCCGAATGGCCAGCAAACGGGACAAGTGGTCCCTGGGCATGGCCATTGCACCCTGTGCCATGCAGGGGGCCTAAGTTAGGGCTCCCGATGGCACTTAAAAAAAATAAAAAAATAAAAAATACCTACCTATACGTACCGTACTCACTTGGGATTGGGTCCCCCATCCCTCTTGTGGGGTGGGGCTGTTCCTGGGGCATGGGGAGGGCACTTGCAAACCCATTCCATGGTGTTTAACCATGGAAATGGGTCCACAGGTACCCTAAAACCTGGTCTGACCCAGGCATTAAATAATGGTGGAAAGCAAGCTTTGCACCATTATTTAGCCCCTCATCCCACTCATTTTAGCATGGGGGGATAAATATGGGGCTACGGGGATAGCATTGATTTTAGATGGGAACGCCTACCTTGTATCTCATTGACGTAAGGTAGGTGCATGCCGACGAAAAATGGGTCAAACTCCTATATTTTGACGCTAGATATGTCTAACGTCAAAATATAACTATGGAGTTAGGTTTGCACCGAATTTGCGTAAAACAAAATGACACAAATTCGGCGCAGTTGAAGTATAAATATGGACCTTAGTCCTTCTTCGTTGCTTGGACTCAGGTGTGACCGACACCTGCCCTAATCAGGTACTCCTGCTAATTGAATATTCTAATATTTTTGATTTACAATTTTACTAGTCCTCTTCTTTGTGCATTCTAATGTACATTGTCCTCCATCACACACTACAATATATCTATACTATTGCATTGTAAATCATATCATCACTCGCTGTTGTAAGCCTTGCTTCAAACACTTCACACAATGCATGTTCATCACTCAAATTGTTTAAGGCGCACTCATGACTTCTCTTCACAATAATCTGCTAAAAGATCAACATTCAGCTTGGGAAAGTGTCATAGAGTTGCAGCTTCGATGCGACAGCACTGACCTACTCATGGTAAGTACTTTGTTATGCCATTTCTAATACAATAGTAGCTAGGACAATGAGTACTGAGTGATAATCCTGCTTCCAGTGCATCGAACAGTGAGGTACTATAAGAAAATGCAAAGTGTTATCATGCAGACCAGGTAGACAAGTTAGTATAATGTATGGACCAAGTCAGCTATCTATTTAAACACTTTATTTGCCTCTTTCAAAGGCCATAATTATTTTGCATTCTATGCAGATTAGAACAGCGAGCAACATTTTGCAGGCTCTTGCACTTTCTTTAAAATGAGATGCACAGCAATAAACATTGGAACCCACCTTTGTTCTAGCTCATTAATTACGGTCAGATACAGCTCTCCTCTAATTCTTCTTCCCCCTTCAAGCGATAATACCAGCAAAGATTTATTATTGGAGGGAACATTTCTTTTTTTGTGGAGTAAACCTCCAGAAAAGGGAGAAAGCGTATACCTGTCTGAGCTCAGTTTTTCAATTTGACTCGAAGGAAGTGTGACTAACAGCAATAGCTTCCAGAACTTTCTGTTTTTTATTGTCTGGTCTCTTCAGTTTATGTTAATAGTGATCATGCCGGGTATTGCCTGCAGTAAGAGGACTATCAAAATGGAAAATAGGCAAGGCGCAGGTTCTACCCCTGGGCCTGTATTTTTAGATGACAGGATATAAGATCTCGTTTGATTCTTTTTTGTGCGATAACATTTCTTACAAATATCCGAAGCAGATGCTGTCTGAAATCACCGTACCTGTTTGGAATAGCTTTTGTGTCTGAAACTGAGTGGGGGGACATTTAAACGTTCCCTCCCCCACACCACTGGCTTTACCGTGATTCATGTTCTCCCGGCAGCTTCAAAAATCACAGATAAAAAAGGATAGTACACTTTTTTGAGTGCGGAGATCTTCTGCCTCTGGAGAACATAGCTTTATTCGCTACGCCCTGTCATCTATAGTTTGCAGTACCTGCGATTCACAGAAGCAATTTAAAACGCACGCACACGTCAACTTTGAAATGACAGCCTTTTGTGTTTTCTTGTTCAGTTTTTTTAATCAGTTTCTACTCCCCGTTTCAGCAAAATCGATGGCGATGTACGTTTGTACATTATGAACAAGAGGCTTTACTAATGCACACTCATCAGAAGACGACGTGATCTGTCATTAGTGGATCAATATTCTTTACTTAATCGTTTATTTTCTTTACCCTATTCATAAGAAAGTGCACTTGAAGTGCACTACAAGTTAAAAAGTGGCTGAAGAGCCTTACTGGAGGAAACTCATTCCCTTGAGGTAACTGGGAAGCATTGGACGGCTGTGGGGTGTCTATCTGTCTGCTCTGCACACTGTACGCCTGAACTGTGCAGACTTGTCTGTGAGGGTCAAGCATTTTTTTAAAAACATAACTGTTAGGAGCTGCAGCATTGGTGTCCCGCACGAAGCAGCTTCAGATACAGTTTTACGTTTAGAGATGCTAGCAAGGAGGAAGGCAAAGACGTGCAATGTATCGATGTTATGTGTTTATTGTTTAAATCAAAATGTTTTTTTTACAACAGTACAGGTAAAAAATATTTCTGTCAACATTTTTTGCATATTTATTATATTGAAACAACAAAAACACTTTAACCCTTAGGTTGAAATGAGACTTTCAGGTTGGCCTCATATAGGCAAACATTGGAAAAAATCCTGAGGGTCGGATGCAGATTTCGGAGCATGGGTTACTTTGTCACAACAGTAACGGATAGAGACCTTCGCTGAAATATAAATCCCATTGTATCCTCTGGGATTGATATTTCGGCGGACGGGCTCTGCGTCACCGTTGCGTCACCGTTGTGACGCAGTAATCCGTCCTCCGAAATCTAGACCAGGTTCTTAGTTACGATGTGCCATGCCCAGCTACAAAGTAGAAAGTTTGTTTTCCACAGTAGACATAAATGTAGTCGATCTGTTAATGCGTTATGTGTGTAGTACCTCAAGAAATGTTGTACCGCCTTTACAATAGTGTCTCTTTGAAATCAGTATTGACAGCCCTTTCATTTCTGCTCAAAGGGCAGAGCAAATTGTAAGGTCATATACCATTGCTTCTTGGCGTTTACCACAAAGACGACATGTCAAATGATGACTCGTGGTGAATTTCCTTGTTCCTGGAAACTTTAAAAAAATAAGTACAGCATTCTGAAATGTAGGAGACTGAGCTTACGTTTTTCAATAAGGCTTGAATCTATATACCCTTGTGACATAACATCTCAAGTTTTGCATTTCATATGTAGTATGACTGTTTCCTGTGCTTTCTCCTTAATACTTTGCCCCCAATATAAATATAAATATGTAGGGATAAAGAGTCATAATAAAAAGTCCCATGCTGGTAATTCTTAGCATATGACCTTCCAAACACGTTCACTAAATGACTATTAAGATGGTGAATGTATTGTAATATAATGCGCTCCAGCTATTGCTTTCAAAGAATTCTTTTTCGCAGATGTGCACTGCCTCTTCTTAAAGATGTAATCGTGATCAGTTCAGACCTCTTGGCTAATCATTTTAGTTCGAGGCGGATTTAAACGTGTAGCATGTAGTTGCACAAGTTCGGTTTGCTTCGTGACTACATTTATAGCAGTCATTTTATATGGTGATTTAACCTGCCAAAGAAAATTGGACCCCTATACAATTCAGTGAACCAAGTGGGGACAAGCCTAAACTAGTAGGGCGGAGTCCGCAAATCTCTCCTTGCGACCTGCTTATCTGTCAGAATGATTGAATGTTCAGTGTGCAACTGACTCACTTCCAGCTTTGTTTTTTTTACTTCATCGCTCTTCACAGAAGAATTAGAAAGCAGTACTTTTTGTACGGTTTAAAAGCTTTATTTAATAGTAAATACATTCTACGGAATTTCAGAGGAAAATCAATGATAAGCTATACAGTAGTTGAAGTTGGCCAATAACCTAGAGGTGTGATGCAAGAATACATAAAAGCTCTAATTATATAAAGAAACAACATTAATAAGATAACTATAAACACTTTTAGTCTGAAGTCATTATTAAGTCGAACGACTTTTTAACTATTTGTAGATAGGGACGGGCAAGCGATGGGGGGGGATAACGGAGTAGCAAAAAAATCACCAAGCAACTAAACTATTATAATACAACATTATAAGCCCCCACCACACTTTTGCCAGAGACTTTCAACCCACCAGCATAGTACTCACGCTGATCATGAATGCATCCATCTCTCTTGCCACATTACCAGACTCTAATAAACATGCCACAGGACTGACTCTGCTGAAAAAAGACCTTGGTAAACCCATCTATGCTCATTAGACCCATCTTCCTGCTACCTTACCCCACAAACATTCTAGGTAAACTTATCAAAAAATATCTTACCATACATCTCAGTGACCAACAACTCCACAACATCACAGAGTCATTCTTTAGCCATTATCACAACATGGAAACAGCTCTCTTCGCCACCACATATGACATCCATGTGAACTTGGCCAGAGGAGAAATGGCTGCCCTTATCCTCCTGGAGCTCTCCACAGTATTTAACATGGTTTCCCACCCCATCTTCATCCAATGCCTACACAAGTTTGAAATCCAAGGACAAGCTCTCCACTGGATTTTCTCCTTACTGATTGGGAGGAACCAATTAGCCAGACTAGCCTCTACTCTTCGGACGCCCACGACCTTATCTCTGAAGTACCACAAGTTTCATCACTGGGCACAACATTCTTGTTAGAAATGGGGTTTTTGGTTGGCAGTCAGGTTACCCTCTGTCCAAGCAAGAACCCTCACTCTAGTCAGGTTAACTCACACACAATCCAAAATTATCCTGTGCCCACCCTCTGGTAGCTTGGCACAAGCAGTCAGACTTAACTTAGAAGGCAATGTGTAAAGCATTTGTGCAATACATCATACAATAACATAATATAGCACCACAAAAATACACCACACTGTGTTTAGAAAAATATATAATATTTATCTGGGTATTAGCAGGTCAAAACGATCAAAGATGCAATATGAATTTGTAAAGATATCACTAAAAAGTGATATAAAGTGTCTTAAGTCTTTAAAAAGCAAACAAAGTCTCATTCAAGCACAAAGTACCTGGTTTAAAGTGGAAAATCTCTGCAAAGGGCCACAGAAGAAGAGATACATGGAAAAATGGTGTGTGCGTCGATTTCTCCCCTGCACACACGGACTTGAGTCGTTATTTTTCATGCGGGAAAGTCGTGCATCGTTTTCCGGCGCGCGGACAGTCTCTTTCTGTGGTTCGCGGGATTTCCAGATGTCTCAGGGCCTGTGCGTGGATTCTTCAGCTTGTTTTCCAGCTGCTCGTCGTTCTGGGAGGGTGTGCGTCGAAGTTTCGTTCTCAGGGCAGGCGTCGTGCCGATTTCCCCTCTGGAAGTCGGGCGGCATTGTCCTTGCGAGGCCGTGCATCGAAGTTCCGGTCGCCCCGAAGGCGTCACGTCCATCAGCGTCGGTGTGCGGCGATTTTCTCGCCGCGGAGCAAGCTGTGCGTTGAAATTTTTGGCGCACGAAGAGGCCATATGAAAAAGAGAAGTCTTTTTGGTCCTGAGACTTCAGGGAACAGGAGGCAAGCTCTATCCAAGCCCTTGGAGAGCACTTTTACAGCCAGACAAGAGTTCAGCAAGGCAGCAGGCAGCAGTCCTTTGTAGAAAAGCAGACAGGTGAGTCCTTTGAGCAGCCAGGCAGTTCTTCTTGGCAGGATGTAGTTTCTGGTTCAGGTGTCTTCACCAGCAAGTGTATGATGAGGTAGGGCAGAGGCCCTGCTTTATACTAAATTGTGCCTTTGAAGTGGGGGTGACTTCAAAGAGTGACTAAGTAATGCACCAGGTCCCCTTTCAGTTCAATCCTGTCTGCCAGGGTCCCAGTAGGGGGTGTGGCAGTCCTTTGTGTGAGGGCAGGCCCTCCACCCTCCCAGCCCAGGAAGACCCATTCAAAATACAGATGTATGCAAGTGAGGCTGAGTAGCCTGTGTTTGGGGTGTGTCTGAGTGAATGCACAAGGAGCTGTCAACTAAACCTAGCCAGACGTGGATTGAAAGGCACAGAAAGATTTAAGTGCAAAGAAATGCTCACTTTCTAAAAGTGGCATTTCTAGAATAGTAATATTAAATCTGACTTTACCAGTCAGCAGGATTTTGTATTACCATTCTGGCCATACTAAATATGACCTTCCTGCTCCTTTCAGATCAGCAGCTGCCACTTCCACAATGTATGAGGGCAACCACTATGTTAGCCTATGAAGGGAGCAGGCCTCACAGTAGTGGAAAAACAAATGTAGGAGTTTTACACTACCAGGACATATAAACTACACAGGTACATGTCCTGCCTTTTACCCACACAGCACCCTGCTCTAGGGGTTACCTAGGGCACACATTAGGGGTGACTTATATGTAGAAAAAGGGGAGTTTTAGGCTTGGCAAGTACTTTTAAATGCCAAGTCGAAGTGGCAGTGAAACTGCACACACAGGCTTGCAATGGCAGGCCTGAGACAAGGTTAAGGGGCTACTGAAGTGGGTGGCACAACCAGTGCTGCAGGCCCACTAGTAACATTTAATCTACAGGCCCTAGGCACATATAGTGCACTCTACCAGGGTCTTACAAGTAAATCAAATAGCCAATCATGGACAAACCAATCAACAGTACAATTTACACAGAGAGCATATGCACTTTAGCACTGGTTAGCAGTGGTAAAGTGCCCAGAGGTCAAAAGCCAACAACAACAGGTCAGAAAAAATAGGAGGAAGGAGGCAAAAAGTTTGGGGAGGACCCTGTCAAAAAACCAGGTCCAACAATTCTTCATCCTAAACAGTACCCTAATGGCATGTCTCATCCTTACCCACAACTTTGACATCCTCCACTGTTCAGCTGATACTTGGATCATACTCTCCCTCTTTGAGAAGACCCCCTAAACCTGGAAAAAGTTCACCACCTGCATGACTGGACGGAAGTTGCAGAATGGATGAAGACCAACTGTCTCAATCTTAAAACTGACAAAAGTTCCCCTGAACGAGGACCCATACCCACCACTGCCACCCACGCCAAGTACCTCAGGATCCTTATAGACAGCAAACTCAACATGACAGCTCAAATCAGTGTCATCATGGCCTCATGATTCCTTACCCTGAAGATGCTGAGAAAAATCTTCAAATGAGAAGTCCCCACAAACAGTCACATATGCTCGTGTGGCAAGCAAATTGGACTACGGGGACATGCTGTATACTGGGATCAGCGAGAAACTCACCTGGCCGCAAACTGCTCAGAAATCAGCATCTAAACTCACACTCAGTCGTCTTTACCACACACACACATGACACTGTACTTCAAGGCACTACAGAGGCTCCTAATATACAGACTGGTGTAGTACAAACCCCGATACATACCTTCAAATCACTCCACAACACAATTGAAAGTGGAAGAAGCTGCCTCAAAAAAATGTGCATTATGACATTAATATTATAAATATCCTTACAATAATAATACTTAGACGGACCTATAAATTATGTTTTTGTGATAATAAATGGATTTTGACATTTGGGTTCATATTCATGATTAATGCCAGTTCCAACAGAGAAGGTTTCATTATTTTCAGAGTTGAAGCAAAATAACAATGATCAGAATCTGAGATCATTCTGTCAATACCCATCATCACTGCACATTTTTTTACAAAGTTTGGAATGTACTCGACTAGCCATTGTGTTGCTCCATAAGTGTTTATTAGCAATCCTAATTTACAGAAAATATTATTATTTTTGGAATTCATTGAGTAGATGTCAACTTCAGAAAATTCAGATAATGTGCATTGATGCCAATCAAATTTAGTTGTGGGATTTCCATAGCCATGAAAATTTTGAGGGCTAGGGATTCTGTGCAGATAGGAGTCGTAGTAGACTAAGAGGACATCCTTGTCATATTTCCCATTGTGTTCTGATTATAAATTATTAATGATAATAATGAAAGTCTTTGGTTTCTGATATAAATTTGGATTGGTAGACTAAATGATGGGGAGGCTATCTCATTTGCATCATCAATCGCCATTAGAACTTCCTATGTGCCTTATCATATACATTCTCAGCAATTATTAAATTAGTGAAGAAAGGGACTCTTCTAGTTTGGACTTAGGTCATTAGAGTTTAGTTAATAATGCCATTTTCTTTTCAACTTTATAACCAGATTCAATTCTTTGTCTAGTACTTTTCTTCTCATTTTCCCCTCCACATTGAGTTTGTTAATGATTTCTCCCTAATAGATAATTGATACAGCAAAGAGTTCTTCACTTTGATTAATCTTATGTTTATGGTTCTCGTATTTTATTCCATAGCATGTTTGATTCACATTCCGAGCAATTAAAAATCCCCTTAGATACACCTTGAGTGACAAATTGCCTATGGACTGAAACTAAGTCAATTAAAATCCATAATAGCAAGAGAAAGTAACTAAATAGTTTCAAACAATCAAATTATCTATGATGCATATGTTATTCAAGCTTTTAAAGAGGCTAGCCTTGGTTTGGGTATGAATACCAGCATGTCAGATGTTGATGTAATGGCTATCCATGAAGAATAAATATAAATCAGTAATGAAAAGATTATGAAATAATATAATGGAGGAGTAAGCAAGCTTTAATTGTGAGGGATAGAAGGTGTCATTGAATTTAGCTGGGATTTGTTTCCTCTAAATTTGAATGCATTTAAAGTTAGTTGTTGATAATGTAATTGGGTTTTGTCTCTTGGTACATAATTAGCATTTGCTTTGGATCTATGTTTATCAATTGTTGGTGGCAAGGACCTATAAAAATCTTACCCAGATATGGCCCTTGAAAAAATAGCAAGCTCATCCATTAATTACATGTGAACAAGCAGCTCATCCATGGGGGCTTAAAATCCTACAATAGTAATTTTTTTGCCATTAGTAAGAGGTTTCTGATATGATCCATCATCCACTTTGAAAATTCTAGCCTATAACCACACTCTGCACAATTCTTTTTACTGAAATAGTGGTGTAGTTTAATGTATACCGGGAATAGCTGCTTCGATTCTACTCCCAGCAGAAAGGTGTTTATGATGATATGATTATGAGGTCTGCTTTGCTATGGTTAAGTACCTGAAGAATTGTTCTTTTAATAGAGTGGATTAGGCCCCAAATGGTGCATGCTTGACTGTCTAACTTTCCCATTTTTATTCAGTTAATTTCACTGAGTGCATTTTATAGACATTACATTTCGGTGCATTGTAATACTTTGTTCTTTCCACATAGAACATGGCAACCAGATCATATTTAAGAGAGCACAAATATTGGGTGGAGAATCATGGTGCCCCATGTTTAGCTTACGAAGCCATCTTTTTATAGATCCTCCTAAATAGCCTTCCTTACAATTGAAGTGCATTTCTGCGCATCTACCTTTTTGTAAATACTGTAGGAAATGTGAGTGTTGATTCTCAGATGTAACGTGATTGCTATACATTCCTTTGCGTCCTCCTCGGTGCTTACAACTCATTTCTATCCTAAACATTTGAATTTGCAGGTACTGTAAAGTGGCTTCAAGCCCAAATCTCTGGAATTTATCACAGATAATCAATTAAACAATCTTCTCTGTCCTGAGAAGTATCTGGTTTTCCCAACAATCTGAAACCTTCAACTTGGATCCATGTTTTTGCATTATAATGTGGTAGAAATGGTTCTTCCACGCATGATCCCAGTACACTTGCTTCAGTTCACTAGTGAGGTCTATGTTTAGAAGTTAAAGGCATGTTCCCCTGACAATAACCATTAATTGACTGGGTCAGTTTTACATTGCATGCCCCTTTAGTGTCCATAGTACAGTTTTAATTTTGGACACTTGCTATTTTGTTTTAATGAAACTGTGAGTCAGTGGGATGGCCCAGAGTTATTTGCTATTGTGCTGTGCGCTCTTTTAGTATGGGCCTGACTCAAAAGTAAGTTTATGACTTTTTGCAATTCACAAAACAATTATCTGAGTATTATTTTTACGAGTTTGATGCTTCAGCACCCATGGTGGAGACTCCGTACAAAAAAAGATAGGCAGTAGTAAAGATACTAATCATGACATTGCTTTGTGAATTGCAAACTATGGTAAACTTAAACAACAGTGTAAGTTTACCTTTTTTAATCAGGCCCTGTGTGTCCCTTAGAGAGTGGTCAATATTTCTATTTAGTTAAGCGTTGTTGTCTGCTATAAAATGTACGTTCACTTTCAGATGACAGTTTTACTTGTCCTTGTAGGGCCTTGCTTTTACCACCATCTTGGTTAGTTGTGATGTAATCTTTTGGTGTAATCATATACAGGGCTGCTGTGGGTTAGACAGAGCACCCCTACCCCATGGCCATGCTTCTGAAAGACGTTTGCTTACTAATTAATGCAGTGGAACTGACTGCGGAAGTCAGGTTAACCCTGCTATTTGTCATTCATTCTTAGCATTGGTTTACATTTTATGGACAGTTTGTGTACAGGATGTGCTTTTAATTTTGTGCTCTTGCCATATGTATTTTTTAATGAATGGGTGAGTCAGTGAAATGACCCATAGCTTTTTGTCTCACCACTCTGTAGACCTAAGATTGTGCCTGATTGTATTATTTAGCTGTGCTTCATTTTCCTCCTGTAAATTATACCTTCACCTGCAAATTAAATTTTTACCTATCTTTTTATGTGTAGAGTCCCCTCTATTAATGCAGAGACTCCACACTGGTAAAGATACTACTCACAAAAGTGGTTTGTGAATATAAAAAAGAAACATAAACTTACACTAAGGCGTGCGTTCAGCCTTTTTTTAAAGATAAAATCATCAGGGACACCATAATGGTGAAGTTCATATCTCTGCCCTGCAATTGAGAGGTCACACCCATTTATCTATAATCTCAAGCTGAGCTTGTAGCCATTGACTCTATTACTGAATCATGGTTGAGTAATATCCTCCTCTAAAGTTTCCCTTGTGGGTCTCCTAATGACCTATATGCTGAAATCACTTGAACATTCAGTTTCCTTTGTTGGAGTGACCTCAAGCGATACTCTTTATCAGCTCTCTTAACAGCTCTCTTTTGAAAAAGAAAGCCACTGACGAATAAAAGCATGCAGTCATTAACAGATTACTGAGAAAACCTCTCTTATAAATGGATGATCCTTGTCATTTTCACCAAAACCTTGCCTTAGCCCATATATTTAAGCATTATATTGGAAAGGTTTGTATTCTGGCAACTGCACAGATTTGCCAAACAATATAAGTTACTGGACATCTTTCAGACATGCATTAGGCCCAGTATTTGCACCCAAGTAGTCATGCTGTTAGTTATACGAGACCTTTGAACATTGGTGGATGATGGGAGTGTCAACACCCTTATACATTTGGACCTCTCTGTGGCATTAGATACTACAGACCTGGGAATGTTCATAAAAACATTAAAAAGGACAGAGGCCAAATATTAAAGCGCATTTAATTTTTTCTTCCTAACTCCAAGCTGTTTCACTTCCCCTATCCTTTTGGTCAAATACTAGGTTGTTAATCTACACTCCCCTTCTTGATATTCACTGTACACGTACTTCTTTGCTATGGTATTACGTCAATGTGAGCATGATTCTATGCATATGCAGACAAAACTCAGTTAATCCTCACCATCTCATTCCATCAGGATAGATATGTATCAGTTTCTTACCATGACAACCAGATTGATTGCCTGGAAATCAATTAAAGGTCGAAGTCCTTCAATTTCCTGAAGCTGAGTCCCATAAAAACGGGGGTGCTCATTATACTCCTCAGCGTTAATTGATGGAACAAGACAACTTGGCATGTGTCAATGAGCCCTCAACATGCTCCCACTAATACCATAAGATATTAGGGGAGTCACCTTGGCTTTTCGCATTCATTCAAACTTCAGGCCACCAAGATAGAAGAGAGCTGCCTCCTTCTGCTTAAAGGTCTAAAGAAAATTCTCCCTTTTCTGGGAACTACTTCTTTATATTGGCAGTTAATGCCTTGATTCCATCAGACTGGATTATTGTATGTCAGTCTACTTTGATTTTTCTAACAAACTGATCAAATGTTTTCAACCTGTATAAAAAACAGCAGTTCCCCCTCGGACAGGCAGGACATATTACACCCATCTAAAGATCTCCACACAGTACGGTAGAACAATACATAGAAAAAGTCTGTCGTGAACACCACAGCAATCTCGTTCACACCAGAAATAAGGAGGACAAAGCAATACTTTAAGATGGAGTAGAACAGTCTGCCACTGTGTCACTAGTTATATTAACATAGGCATACATAGTGAGAATTTCGCGCAATACAAAGTATTTGTGCCTGGGCAATACCATAATACAGCAGAAAATAAATGGGAAGCAGTAACAGTTTCTCAAACAGGCAGGTATTCTAACAGGCCTGAAAAACAGGAGATGCCCTGGTAGCCTGGCACAGGGTATACTATGAAAACCTGATGTGTTAGACACTATAGAAATACGTCCATTTATGTAGGGAGGACCCAAGACGGGGGCCAACGTGTGAGAGTAAATTAAATAAACTAGGTAGAGATTGAACACAGAGCACCCTTGATCCCCCAGAATGCCATATGCAAGTTTGGGAGTACACCAGGAGCAAAGAGAGCAAGTGTTGAAAGGGATCAGAATTGATGGAATGGCTGACTGAAGAGAACACGTGATGTATACTCTAATTTCCACCATTCTATGCACAGAACAACAGCATGGGAACGGAAGCGAAGGGGGGAGGAGCAATCTGTCACAGCAGGTAGGAGTGGCAGGATAGAAGGGGGTGCAATACAGAGGTAGAGGAAGGAGGGCCATGGTAGTAAGGGCCACAAACCTATGAAGGCATAAATGTCGGCCTAACTGCTCTCCTCACCCATTACCAGCCAGAAAGGGTGACTAGAGTTGCAGGTACATTTCTAGCTTGTCCTGAACCTTGAATTTGAGTCTCTCATACAAAGGCAGCTTGAAACATTACGGTCAACAGATCATCATGGGTGGGTAAATGTGGCGAAGGACATAGATCTTATCTGTAGTCAGCACTGTGGAAAGGAAGCACAGTTTTTGTGTTGTTAGAACAGGGAGGTCAGCTGCGTTATGTAGTATAATCAGCTGTTGTGTCAGGGGGAGGTGTCTAGAATCACAGAAAGAGATCCCCTAATTCAGTGCCACAGGTCAGTCAGGGATGGGCAGTCGTAAAGGATGTGTACAACATCACATCCCCACTGGACATATCACCAGCAGTTCAAGTAAGGAAGTAGCCCTGCTTTGCGTTATTTGTGAGGCACTTAATGCCAGTCCTGAATCATATTAAAGAAACTGAATTTCATCCTGGGTTTCCTGGCCCTTCTGTCAAATTCCTATACCAGCCTCTTCTAGTCACTCAGGCCCATATTTATACTTTTTGATGCACAACTGCACCAATGCAGTTGTGCGTCAAAAATGTTACCGCCGGCTAACGCCATTCCAACGCGCCATGCGGGCGCCTTATTTATGGAATGACGTTAGCCGGCGCTGTGGACTGGTGTGCGTAAAAAAAAATGACTCACACCAGGCAGCGCCGGCTTATTGGAAAATGGGGGTTGTGCGTAAAAAAATGGGGCAAGTCAGGTCTGAGGCAAAATTCAGGCCTCAAACCGGATTTGCGCCATTTATTTTGACGCCCAACCTCCATTGACATGACTCCTGTCTTAGCAAAGACAGGAGTCATGCACCCTTGCCCAATGGCCATGCCCAGGGGACTTATGTCCCCTGGGCATGGTCATTGGGCATAGTGGCATGTAGGGGGGCCCAAATCAGGCACCCCTATGCCACAAAAAAAATCTGAAAAAAATACTTACCCGAACTTACCTTTACTTCCCTGGGATGGGTCCCTCCATCCTTGGGTGTCCTCCTGGGGTGGGCAAGGGTGGCAGGGGGTGTCCCTGGGGGCAGTGGAGGGCACCTCTGGGCTCCTTCCGAGCCCACAGGTCCCTTAACGCCTGCCCTGACCCAGGCGTTAAAAAACTGCGCCCATCAGGCTGTGCGTCGTTTTTTAAGGCCCACCCCCTCCTGTGCATCAAAATGACGTCATAGTATAAATATGGGGCACAGGCCTTAAAGTCATTTTTTGGAAGGGAACGCCTACCTTACATATAATTAACGCAAGGCTGGTTCCCCCTTCCAAAAAATGACGCACATGGTGGAATTTTGACGCCTGTGGGGTCGGACGTCAAAGTATAAATATGGGGCAGGGTTTGCGCCGATTGTGCGTCAAACTTTTTGACGCACATTCGGCGCAAAAAGAGTATAAATATGCCCCTCAGTGTATTCGACATGCAGAGTGTCCTGCCATTTAGCATGCATTTGGGACAGAAGGGGTGCAGCATGCAGATGTGTAATCAGTAGAGAAGAGAAGCCTGCCATAACACCCTTGAAGAGGCCCTAGTGATGCAAGTACTTTTCTATGGGAAATCCTGAATGACCCAGGGTGGCTTCCCAAATTTTCTCCGTAGACAGTGCCGTACTTGGACATATCTCCATTTTTGGGTGGCAAATAATTCAGAACTCCGCTTGCAATTGAGAAAAGGAATTCAGCTCACCCTATGACATGAGTTTGCTGCAGTTGTCGTTCACAATACAAGCAAAATCTCGCTATTGTCCCGTTCACTTTATGTCCCAATATCACAGCAAAGTCAGAGATGAGAGACATAGGCCCTCATTACAACCCGGGCGGTCGGTGTTAAAGCAGCGGTAATACCGCCAACAGGCCGGTGGTTAAAAAAATGGAATTACGACCATGGCGGAAACCGCCAACATAGACAGCCACTTTAACACTCTGACCACCACGGCGGTAGAAACAAACACTGCGGCGGTAACTGCCAACAGACAGGCGGAACCCAATGTACCACCCACTGTATTACAACAGGCCTATCTGCCACCAATTCCAGGGCGGTACCAACTCCATCAAAAGCACGGCGGAAACAGGACTTGGAACGGAAACCACTCACTTCTCAACACCCAATGAGGAACCCGGATGCCATGGAGCCCGAGTTACAGGTCCTGCCCATGTTGGTCTACCTTCTCTTCTACCAGGAGCAGCAAAGATGCCAGCGACGACCACAGTGAGTATTGCACCTAGCACACAGGGGAGGGGGGCGGAAAGAGAGAGTGACGCACACACACGCAACACTCCTTACCCACAACAACATAGACACAAACACATGCAGCAACATTACATTTACACCCCGTCACCCCCTGGAAGAACGCAAGGACAAAATAAAATGATTGTAACGAGTGTAATCCTCAAAAAATCAGATAGGCCAAGATAACTTTAAATCATCACTATATACACATATGTACAGCAACTACACAAGTCCGGATAGTGTACCAATCATTATCCGTGGACCACCGGTCCCAAAAATGCATGGGTGAAGCCCACACATGATACCTGACCGTAAACGTAGAGAACACTGCTGGGGCATCAGATCGAAAATAAACAGGCACCTCAGGGGAAGGGGGCGAGGGGGCACCTCAGCTGGATGAAAGGACGATGCCACTGCTCCACGAGGGGGCCCCATGCCCACTGCTTTATCCTAGAGGGTGCAAACCCACAGTCTCTCAAGTGGATGGGTTGCCCACTGCTTTATCCTGGGGAGTGCAAAGCCACAGTCTCTCAAGTCTCTCAATTGGGTGGGTTGCCCACTGCTTTATCCTGGGGAGTGCAAAGCCACAGTCTCTCAAGTTCTTGACATGTTCCACTGGTTCTGGAGGGGGCTTTGTGCCCAGAGTGCTTCATCCTGCCAAGGACTGGGGTAGTGGATGGTGTACTCCACTGGTTCTGGAGGGGGCATGGTGCCCAGAGTGCTTTATACTGCCAAGGACTGGGGTAGTGGATGCTGTTCTCCACTGGTTCTGGAGGGGGCTTTGTGCCCAGAGTGCTTCATCCTGCCAAGGACTGGGGTAGTGGATGGTGTTCTCCACTGTTTCTGGAGGGGGCTTTGTGCCCAGAGTGATTCATCCTGCCAAGGACTGGGGTAGTGAATGGTGTTCTCCACTGGTTCTGGAGGGGGCTTTGTGCCCAGAGTGCTTCATCCTGCCAAGGACTGGGGTAGTGGATTGTGTTCTCCACTGGTTCTGGAGGGGGCTTGGTGCCCAGAGTGCTTCATCCTGCCAAGGACTAGGGTAGTGGATGCTGTTCTCCACTGGTTCTGGAGGGGGCATGGTGCCCAGAGTGCTTCATCCTTCCAAGGACTGGGGTAGTGGATGCTGTTCCCCACTGGTTCTAGAGGAGGCATGGTGCCCAGAGTGCTTCATCCTGCCAAGGACTGGGGTAGTGGATGCTGTTCTCCACTGGTTCTGTAGAGGGCTTTGTGCCCAGAGTGCTTCATCCTGCCAAGGACTGGGGTAGTGGATGCTGTTCTCCACTGGTTCTGGATGGGGCTTTGTGCCCAGAGTGCTTCATCCTTCCAAGGACTGGGTTAGTGAATGATGTTCTCCACTGATTCTTTAGGGGGCATGGTGCCCAGAGTGCTTCATCCTGCCAAGGACTGGGGTAGTGGATGGTGTTCTCCACTGGTTCTGGAGGGGGCATGGTACCCAGAGTGCTTCATCCTGCCCAGGACTGGGGTAGTGGATGGTGTTCTCCACTGGTTCTGGAGGGGGCTTTGTGCCCAGAGTGCTTCATCCTTTCAAGGACTGGGGTAGCGAATGGTGTTCTCCACTGGTTCTGGAGGAGGCTTTGTGCCCAGAGTGCTTCATCCTGCCAATGACTGGGGTAGTGGATTGTGTTCTCCACTGGTTCTGGAGGGGGCTTGGTGCCCAGAGTGCTTCATCCTGCCAAGGACTAGGGTAGTGGATGCTGTTCTCCACTGGTTCTGGAGGGGGCATGGTGCCCAGAGTGCTTCATCCTTCCAAGGACTGGGGTAGTGGATGCTGTTCCCCACTGGTTCTGGAGGGGGCATGGTGCCCAGAGTGCTTCATCCTGCCAAGGACTGGGGTAGTGGATGCTGTTCTCCACTGGTTCTGTAGAGGGCTTTGTGCCCAGAGTGCTTCATCCTGCCAAGGACTGGGGTAGTGGATGCTGTTCTCCACTGGTTCTGGATGGGGCTTTGTGCCCAGAGTGCTTCATCCTTCCAAGGACTGGGTTAGTGAATGATGTTCTCCACTGATTCTTTAGGGGGCATGGTGCCCAGAGTGCTTTATCCTGCCAAGGACTGGGGTAGTGGATGGTGTTCTCCACTGGTTCTGGAGGGGGGCTTTGTGCCCAGAGTGCTTCATCCTGCCAAGGACTGGGATAGTGGATGCTGTTCTCCACTGGTTCTGGAGGGGGCTTTGTGCCCAGAGTGTTTCATCCTGCCAAGGACTGGGGTAGTGGATGCTGTTCTCCACTGGTTCTGGAGGGGGCATGGTGCCCAGAGTGCTTCACAAGCTGTGTGGCAGGTTCCATCCCCTCACCTGGGTGTGTGTGCCATTGCCTTGGAACAGGTAGCATGATACGCCATGGAGGCAGAGACACACTCCACCTTTTTGCGACTTTGCCTGCCACCTGCTGGTGCAAACAGTGCTGGGTGTCGTGCCTAAAGTAGTCTGTGCATGGTCAGGATGTCTCCTTCAGCCTCAAACGTCTGTCTCCTGGGAATGTTAGCCATGTCGGCTGTGGTGGCACTGTCTGAGCACGTTGCGGGGCTGGTGGTGGTGGTTGCGGCGGTGTCTGTGGCGGAGATGCCACCAGTGGTGAATGTATCAGCACCTGTGGAGAGAGACAGCAGGACATCTCCTGCAGCCTCGGGCGGATGCCCACTGGGTATGATGCTGGGGACTGTTGCTGAGGCAGCAGACGTGCAGGTGGCGGTGTCCACCGCCATACAGGTTGCTCTTCTGGTTGCTAGAGGGGGTGACTCTAGTCCCTCAGCCGGAGGCTCCGTGCCCTGTCCTGACTTCCCTTTGCCCTTGTGTCCCTTCCCCACCTTGGATGTCACTGCTGGTCCTGTGGAACTGTCCCCTTTTGGCTTGGAGGAGGCCTTGCTGGGTGGTTGGTGCAGCTTCTCCCTACGGCATCTGGGCACCTTCTTTACCTTGGCAGGTGGTGGAATGGGCTGATCCTTGGCCTCGCTAGGTGGCACACTCGCAGCCCTGATGGGTGCCGCCCGCGATGTGACCGGACTTGCTGAGACCACAGTGCTGCAGGATTTGGTGTCTGAGGTGCTGTGCTAGGACCTGGACATCCTGGCCCTATGGGAAGGATGGGGGGGTAGGTGTAGGGAAGAGGTCAATGTTAGCCAGAAAATGTTTTTTTGACACCCTTGCCACAGGAAGATGGAGGGGGTTTGGGAGTGTTGGAAGAGGGAGTGGTTGTAGGAGGTGTACGTCTGCTGAATTTGGGTGAAGGTGCATGGGCCGGAGGCTGATGTGAGGTGGTTGGCTGTTGGGTGGGTGTGTGCCTGCATTTGTGTACTTTGGGAGGAGGGCTCATAGACACACTGGGAGAGGACACAGGGGACGTGTGTATGGTAGTGGGGGTGGTGAGTGCAAGTGAGAGGTGTGTGGTGATGGGCGTGCTGGTGATGGAGATAGTGGCTGAGGATGTACTGCATGCAGGTGTGAGTGGAGATGAGACAGGGAGGGAGGAGGAAGACGTGGGGAGAGGGACACAGTGGAGGCAGTGGATGTTGGTGTGTCTGCATGGGTATGGTGCTTGTGTGAGTGCCTGTGGGATATGTGGTGCTTATGTTTGCCTGAGCTACTTTTGCGTGTTGATTTGGGTGAATGCTGGTCTGATGGTGTGCTTGGGATAGGCTGAGGTAGAGGGGATTGGGGCTGTGTATTGGAATTTGTAGGGGGGAGGCTGGACACAGGGACAATTGCTGCCATCAGTGCTGAGGCCAGAGCCTGAAATGCTCTCTGTTGGGCTTCCACGCCAGAATGAGTGCCCTCCAGGTATGCATTTGTTTGCTGCAAATGCCTCTCGACACCCTGGATGGCATTCGAAATAGTTGATTGCCCAACAGTGAGGGATCTCAGGAGGTCAATAGCATCCTCACTGAGGGAAGCAGGGCTGATTGGGCAGGGCCTGCGGTGCCTGGGGCGAAGGAGATGCCCACCCTCCTGGGTGAGTGGGAATGGGATACACAATGAGGGGCTGCTGGGAGGGCAGTGCTGGTAGGAGGGTGGCGGCTGTACCTGTTGTTGCGGTAGGCACAGAGGTGCCCGCTACCAAAAGGAAGCTCCCATCAGAGGAGGAGTCTCTGTCGCTGGTGTCTGCTCCTGTCCCTGTCGTGGCGCTCCCCTTGCCCTCCATCCCACTGGTGCCTTCAGACTCCATAAATTCACCCTCCAGGGCCATGTGGGTTGCAGCTCCCTCCTGCTCTGGTGCCAATGCTCCTCCACCAGATGATGCTAATGCACATAGGGACAGGGTGGCAAAACAAAAAGGGGGGGAGACAGAAGAGACACACGGTAAATGCCTGCACCACCACTACCGTTGGCGGACACAACACACAGGGATCATACCTATGCACTAGCGCATTCACTAACAGTACAGGGGAAAAACACATGCCCATGGGGGACTCTGCCTAGACCCATTTAATGCACAGCTGGAACCCATAGGAGCCTGACTAGGTGTACAGCACAACTACCACCTTAGGGGTTGGAGTGGCACTGAGCCTGCAAAACAATGGATGTACCTTGGCGCGTCTGCCCTGCCCTAGGGGAACCCACAGCCCACCTCCCCAACCCAGACACCTTGTCAAGCGTGCTGAGTCAGCACAATAAGACTGTACTCACCCCCTTGTGGCTACTGTGATGCCCTCTAGCGCCCATCCAACTCAGGATATGCCACCGCCAGGATCCGGTACATCAGGAGGGTCATGGTGTGACGGGCACCCCTTCCACGTTGGGAGGCCATCCCCAGCTGGGCCTCCGCTGTCTTCTTGCTCCAGCGGCGCAGTTCCTCCCATCTTTTCCGGCAAGAAAAGTGGGAGAAATGGAGTGCGTGTTCCATCTATGGCAGACACCCAGAATCCGCACTTCCTTGGCAATGGCACGCCAAATACCCTTCTGGTGGACGCTGGCCTAGAGGAATAGTGAAGTACAAATAGATGTTACTCCCCTGTCCAGTTCTACTCACTCAGTGGCCACAAACCTCGCACCCTGGCCCAGAAAAACATACACTCACCATCCTCACATGCTGGCCTTTGCCCCTGTCTCTTCCATCCACGACACTCCATATACTCATGTGCCATCCACCATGCATACAGTTTACTCAACTGTTTGTCTGGTGGACCATAGAGTTGCGTGTACTGGGGGAGGACCCCATCCACCAGTTTCTCCAACTCCTCTGCAGTGAAGGCAGGGGCCCTTTCCCCAGACAATGTAGCCATTGTCGCTTCCAGACTCAGGTCACCGCAGCACTTGCAGTGTAGGTCCTCTCCTGTTGAAGGTCAGGTATCAAGTGAGTGAACAGATAGAAAATGGCAGTCACGTCTGCGGCGGTGCGTACCGTCTCTGCCAGCGTACATCGTCATTGGCTCCTGGAACCCATAGGGCCCAATGATAACCAATGCTGAATTGCGCAGCGGTCTTCGACCGCCTACCGCATCGCAGCACAAAGCCAGCGCAGTCACCTCGTTTCCCCTTGTCCCTCCTTACAGGTCAAGCAGCCGCCATTTCAGGTGGCCACATGGCAGGCCAACTAACTGAGTCACGGCACTTTTGGCCATGAATACGGACTGACAAAGGCACACAAAGAATAGTTCATGATTGTGCTAAACAGCCTTGTGAAACCTATGTGGTGTATGACCCTCTGCTCACCCTTCTCCTCCATAGGGCACATCCACTGCGGCAGGTGATGAGATGGCGGCATCCTCTGGTGTACAGACCCCTGGTGGAGCTGTCGACAATGGAAGACAGACAAATCATTTTCACTTACAGACTTGATCGTGCCACAATCCAGGAACTGTGTGCCCAGTTGGAGCCAAACCTGATGTCAGCTATCCGCCATCCCAACAGAATACCCCCTCTAGTGCAGGTGCTGTCAGTACTCCATTTCCTGGCCAGTGGGTCCTTTCAGACAACAGAGGCCATGGCGTCAGGGATGTCACAGCCAATGTTCTCTAACGTGTTGTCCAGAGTGTTGTCTGCCCTGCTGAAACACATGTGCAGCTACATCGTGTTCCCTCAGGTGGAGGATTTGCTCACAGTGAAAGGTGACTTCTATGCCATGGGACATATCCCCAACATAATTGGTGCCTTTGATGGTACACATGTGGCATTTGTCCCCCGCCGCAGGAATGAACAGGCGTACAGAAACTGCAAAAGCTACCATTCTATGAATGTGCAGATGGTGTGTTTGGCAGACCAGTACATCTCCCATGTGAATGCCAAGTATCCTAGCTCTGTGCATGACGCTTACATTTTGAGGAATAGCAGCATCCCTTATGTGATGGAGCAACTCCAGAGGCACCGGGTGTGGCTAATAGGTGAGTCAAAGTTCCCCACACAGTTTAAATAGGTGTCTGGGTATGGGAGAGTCTCTAATGTTTGGAGGATGTCTAACAGTTGTCCCTCGACATTTGCAAGTGACTCAGGTTACCCCAACCTGTCATGGCTACTGACCCCAGTGAGGAATCCCAGGACAAGGGCAGAGGAACGCTACAATGAGGCACATGGGTGAACTAGGAGGATAATAGAGTCGACCTTCGGCCTCCTGAAGGCCAGGCTCCCTATACTACTCACCCAAGAAGGTGTGCCAAATCATCGTGGCATGCTGTATGTTGCACAACCTGGCTGTGCGACGCCAGGTGCCTTTTCTGCAGGAGGATGGGCCTGATGCTGGTCTTGTGGCAGCTGTGGAGCCTGTGGACAGTGAAGAAGAGGAGGCAGAAGAAGAAGATATAGACAACCGAAACAACATCATCATGCAATACTTCCAGTGAGACACAGGTAAGAGGATGGCACTGTTTTTCACATCTCATACTACTGTAGGACATAGCATAATTTGCATTTTTACCTCTGTGTATGGACCCTAACATGCCACTTTGGCTTTCCATTTCACAGATCTGGGTCTCACTTTGTGCCCTCTACTATGTTTACTGCTGCCCAACAACTGTGTTACATTGGTATGTGAACATGAACATTGACATTGCTATATTTCCAAAAGGTTGAAAATACACATTTGTAAAAGTACAGACTGACTCCAGATTGATTTGTGATTCAAGGGTTTTTATTTCAGTGCTAATAAGTGGAGGGGGTGCAATGGGCTGGGGTGATGGTGGAGGAATGTCCATGGTAGAGTCCAGTCTCTTGGTCTCACAGGTGCATTGTCCAAGGGGGCATAGGAAGGGGAGCAAATGCAGTTTAAGGTGGACAGGGTGACAAAGTGGGACAGAAAGGTGACAATCAGGAGAGTATTATTTCCTGGCGGGGGTCGTGGCAATGTTCTCTGTCTTGTTCCTGGATCTCAAGGACCGTTTGAGGGCTGGTTCTCCTTCTGCAGGGGGTGTGGTGCTGGTGGCCTGTTGGTCCTGTATCGGGGCCTCCTGTCCACTAGTGCCGGCGCAGGTGGAGTGCTGTTCATCGTTCAGGCTAGTGTCAGGGGCCCATTTGTGTCCCACTGTGTCCCTCATGGTGTTGGCCAGGTCTGCCAGCACCCCTGCAATAGTGACCAGGGTGGTGTTGATGGAATTCAAGTCCTCCCTGATCCCCAGGTAGTGTTCCTCCTGCAGCTGCTGGGTCTCTTGAAACTTGGCCAGTACCGTGCCCATGGTCTCCTGGGAATGATGATATGCTCCCATGATGTTAGAGAGTGCCTCGTGGAGAGTGGGTTCCCTGGGCCTGTCCTCCCCCTATCGCACAGCAGTCCTCCCAGTTTCCCTGTTATCCTGTGCTCTGTCCCCTGAACCGTGTGCCCACTGCCACTGACCCCCGGTCCCTGACTGTCTTGGGTTGGTGGGTTTGCCTGGGGTCCCTGTAGTGGTGGACACACTGCTGAAGGACGTGTCCTGGGGACAGAGGGATGGGCCCACTGGGTGGGTGCTGTGGTGGTGTCTCCTGAGGTGGGAGGCTCTGTGGTGGCTTGTGACTGTGGCAGGGGAACCGACTGTCCAGAGGTCCCTGATGGGCCGGGCTGTTCATCGTGATCCAGGCGTGCAGAGCTGCTGTCGTCACTGTGGGCCTCTTCTGTGGGGGGACTGGATATGTCGGGCACCTCCTGTCCGGTGACGTTGGGTATGGGTCTTGTTGGGGTGTAAATGCATAGTTTTAGTATCTCTGTGTGCCATCTTGTGCATTGGGTGAGTTACCCTCTACTCCTGTGCTTTCCTTGTTGTGTTTGCCAATGTGTGATTAGTGTTTTGGGGTCTACGTGGGTGTCTGTACTGGACATGCTTTGGCAATGGGTGTCCATGCTTTGGTGTTGCATGCAGGGCTTGGTATTGGGATGGCTGGGTTGTGATAGTGGGGCATATGTGAGGTGTTGGAGTGATGGGGGTGAGGGTGAGGGTATTTGATGGCATGCAGGATGGAGTGCGGGGATATGGTATTAAAGGTATGACTTACCAGAGTCCAGTCCTGCTGCTACTCCTGCGAGGCCCTCAGGATGCAGTATTGCCAAGACTTGCTCCTCCCATTTTGTTACTTGTGGGGGTCCACCGCCAGTCCTCTGTACAGCAATGTGGTGTCTGGATACCACGGAACGTACCTTCCCCCTTAGGTCGTTCCACCTCTTCCTGATATAATCCCGTGTTCTTGGATGCTGTCCCACTGCGTTGACCCTGTTGACGATTCTCCACCATAGCTCCATCTTCCTCGCAATGGAGGTGTGCTGCACCTGTGATCAGAAAAGCTGTGGCTCTACCCAGATGATTTCCTCCACCATGACCCTGAGTTCCTCCTCAGAAAACCTGGGGCGTCTTTGAGGTGCCATGATGTGGTGTGGGTGATGTTTGAGGTGATGTTTATTGTGCTGTGTGAAATGTTGTGTTGGTGTGTGTTGTTTGAGGTGTGTGGATGTGGTATGCGTGATCGTGTGGTGTGCTAGTGGAGGCTGGTGTAGTGTTAGCTATTCTCTCTCTGTGCTTCTTCACAAAAATGTCTTTGTAAGGGTTTGTGGGTAATGTGGATGTGTGTTTTATGGTGTTGTGAGTGTGTGGGTGTAGTGTGTGTATGTGTATCAGGTGTGTGTATTTCGATTTGTTCAATGTGGTTGTGTTTTGTAAATGTGTGTGTATTTTTAGCGCAGCGGTGTGGACCGCCAATGGATCACCGCATTGAAAGACCGCCGCGTTGATTCATGGTTCTTGATAGTGTGGGCATATTCTTGTTGGCGTGACGGTGTGGGTTTTGCTATAGCCGGTTTATCACTGACCTTTGGTTTGGCGGACTTGTGTGGGTGTCTGTATATTGGCGGATTACGAGATGTGGGTTGTAATACCTGTAGCGGATTTCCGCTGTGACCACGGTATGTTTGCGGACTTCAGCGCAGTGGTAAGTGGGATTTACCGCCAGGGTTGTAATGAGGGCCATAATGGCTGGGAGGCACTGGTGGAGGTCCTGAGTGTGAGACGAGTGTCATCTGCGTAAAAGAGTAGCTTAGACGGACTCATGGAAGTAGGGACACCTATGATTTTAGGAGACTTGCAGATGGCAGCTTCCAGGAGTTCTTACAGTAGAAGGAACTGCAAGGCCACCATAGTGCACCCTTGGTGTGGTCCTTTCCAAATCAGAAAGGCATCTAAGGTTAATCCTCCACAGTTAACATGGTAAGTCAGAGCCTCATAGAGTCATTGGACTTTAAATTGTCCCCAAGACCAAGGACCTCCGAGGCTGCAGGGGAAGAGCTGGAGCCTACCCCCACCACTGGCATCCCCGACACCAGCACCGCCACCAGCATCACTGCCTGCAGCAGTGCCAGCAGCAGCATCTCCAGTGGGCAGCCGTCCGAGGCTGCAGGGGATGGGCACCGCCACTGCCACCACTGAGCAGCCGTCACTGCTGGCGGGCAGTGTGTAGTCCTGCCTCCATGGACTGTAATGCATCTTGACCCCTGAAAATCCTCTGGGTCTGACATCCAGATGAGAGACTGTGACCTTGCACTCCCCAAGATCTGCATCACAGGGCACAAAGCCCCCTCTAGAACCAGTGGAAGAAGGCATCCACTCACCCCCTCCTCGCCAGGATGAAGCTCACTGGGCACAAAGCCCCCTCCAGAACCAGTGGAAGAAGGCATCCACTCACCTCATCCTTGCCAGAATGAAGCACACTGGGCACAAAGCCCCCTTCAGAACCAGTGGAAGAAGCCATCCACTCACCCCATCCTCTACAGGATGAAGCTCACTGGGCACTATGCCCCCTCCAGAACCCATGGAGAAGCCATCCACTTGAGAGACTGTGGCCTTGCACTCCACAGGACCAAGCAATGGGCAAACCACCCACTTGAGAGACTGTGGCCTTGCGCTCCCCAGGACCAAGAAGTGGGCAAACCACCCACTTGAGAGACTGTGGCCTTGTATTCCCCAGGATCAAGCAGTAAGCAAACCACCCACTTGAGACACTGTGGCTTTGCACTCCCCAGGACCAAGCAGTGGGCAATCCACCCACTTGAGATACTGTGGCTTTGTACCCCCCAGGACCAAGCAGTGGGCAGAATACCCACTTGAGAGACTGTGGCTTTGTATTCCCCAGCACAGAGTAATGGGCATGTTGGCCCCTCCAGGACCAGTGGTGTTGTACCATCTTCCAGCTGAGGTGAACCCCATCCCCTGTCCCACCGGGGTGCCTGTGTATTTTCGACCAGATGCCCCTGCAGTGTTCTCTCCATGTTGATGCAGGAGTCAAGTGGGGCCTTGGCCTATGTGATGTGGCCCTGTGGCCCACGGACATTGTGGACTGGGCAGTGTCCCTCCATTTGTATATATGTATATACTGTTTTGATTTTGAAGGATGTATTTCTAGTATTTTATCTTGTTACACTCACTTTAATCAATTCTTTTTGTCCTTGCATCATTCCTGAGGGGTACAGGATGGATATGTAATGTTCTTGCATCTGTTTGTGTGTATGGTGTTGGGGTGGGGGTGAGGGTGTTGCGTGTGTGTGTTACTTTCTTTTTCCTCCCCCCCTCCCTAGTGTGCTAGGCGGCAGTAATCAGTGTGGTTGTCTTCGCCGGCGTTGGTATTCATGGTGAAGAAGGAGGTAGACCAACATGGAGAACACCTGCAACTCGGGCTTCATGGTGGCCTGGTTATTCCCTGAGTGTCCAGAGGTGAGTCGTTTCCCTTCTGTGTTCTGTTTCCGCTGTGCGTTTGATGTCGTCGGTACCACCCCAGAAAAAGTAGCGGATAGGTGTGTCATATTACTGTGGGTGGTACACTGTCTTCCGTCTGGTTGTTGGCGGTTACCGCCGTAGTGCTTATTTCTACCACCGTGGCGGTCGGTGTGTTGAAGTGGCTATCTGTGAGAGCGGTTTCCGCCGTGGCCATAATAAAATATTTTTACCGCTGGCCTGTTAGCGGTGTTACCGCCACTTTATCACCGACCGCCAGGGTTGTAATGAGGGCCCAAAAGTCCTAAGAGTGTGGAACAAATAGGGATATTCAAGCCTACTGAACAACTTCTCAGAGACAAGTGATAGGTCTAGGGCATCATCCGTCACGTCCGTGGCAAGCCATAGAAAGTTATTCAAAGTCTGTAAATGAATATGGTATGTGTGCCCAGAAACAAAGTCTACTTGAATATGATGGATGACCTTGGGAATTACTTTTTAAAGATTGGTTGTTAGTATACTTGGCTAAAGATTTATATTTCTATTGAGGAGGAATGCAGACTGGTAGTTACCACAGAGTTGTGTGTCCTTGCTTGGTTTGGGGAGGACAGCAAACACCACCCTGCACTATGCTGTCAGTTCTTTCTGCTTCATTGTCTGTGGCATATAAGAAATAAATTATTTTTTGCTTTGTCCACTTGTAAAATTCTCGGGGGAAACCAATAATGTCTGATGCTTTGATGTATGAAAGGTTAGATATGGCTTGAGCTTTTTCTTCCATTGTGATTATCCTACCAGGAGTGCAAGCTTATGGGAGAGTTGATTATGGCTTGATCTATTTATTCTTTGGTGACTACCTCTCCTAGGAATGCACAGCCCTCCTCATTCAAACAAGGGAAGTGTGCATTCCAAAGCAATGCATCTACCATGCGCACATTTTAGAGAGTTCAGAACTCTATAGAGTTCAGTAATAATATGCAAATTCATAGATTATTTGCTGAAGATGGTGAACCAGATGCCATGCAGTAGAATGGATGGCAGGGATTGTCTTTGCTGCCTTCCTTTGAAAGAGGTGTGTGGCCAGTAATCAACCTGCTTTCTTTTCCTATTCATAAGGATAGGCTCTAAGGCGATAAAATATGTATTCAGCTTTTGACGCCTACAAGGTGTTCAATTCTGTTCTTGCAGCTTCTAGTTGTCATCTGGTATACAGTGAGAAATTTGCAGTATGTAGGTGTGTCTTGGACTAAATGTCCGCTTCATGGGTAATTATTGGGCCTGTCTGCATTTATTGGCTAAGGCAACATCCTACATATTTTTTTTTCAGAGAGTGTCTTTGGCCACTTCCACTAATGTTGTGCTGAAGTCACGCAACCCTTATTCTCTTTTGGGTAGGTAGAGCCATGTGATTTAAAAAGGGTCTTCTCAGTGGGCATTTTGTAGAAGGAGGTGTATAAATTCCATAGGTTGCAAACTGCTTGTTCACGTCAGCGTGAATGTAATGGGATCAGACAGAATTAAACCCAAAATGAATTGGAAAGCCTGACCTGTTGCAAAGCAGACACGAACCCCCTATAACCATGGCGGCGGATCGATAACGGTGAACAAGTACAGCATAAAGGAGCAAGGGGAGGATTTGCAACTCAGTGTTTACATTTTTTTTTGTGTCGATCTGTCACTACTATGGTAATGGCAGCACTGCTTACCAGGCCCCAAGATATTGGACACGGCAAGGCTTTGCTTTACATCCCAGCTGCGTGACTGGCTCTGTTGCCACACAGCTGATTATGCTGGGCACACTGAACTCAACTTCACCTGTGGCTGAAAGAATGGAGAGCAGGTGCTCATCACCAATTTGTTGTAAATAACTCTTCTCCAAATGTCATATTGTAGATATTTATTGATCTTCAGCCACAAGGATGAGGCTCCCTCACCTGCGCTGTTGCTCTGGAATGACTCTCACAACAGCACTCTTCAGTATCTATGCACCCTTAAGATTCTGCAGGGCACCATAGCGACAGAAAGGCCAGGCACGAGGACAAGCCTATTACAACACTAGTCTATCCAGCCCCCATGTCTATGCATAGGAAGATTGGTGCATGATCCAAAAGGGATCGCTCCAGAATGTCGCCGCAGTTTAAGATTTGTTTAATCAGTTGATGAGTAGTGAGAAAGGAATCAAGTCTGGATTGGGTGCTGTGTACCAGCAAAATGTAAGAGTATTCTCTGTCTGATAAATGAAGTAAACACAACATGTCATGTAGACCATGATCATTTAGATGTCACTCAGGATTGCTGTATCTCTGTTGTGGACTGCATCAAGTAACCATGTGCGAACCAGATTCAACACCTATTTTTGTGCTAGTTTCCAGTCACCACCCAGGATCATGTGGGTGAGGTCCACCTCTGTTATAATCTTATTAAGGAGGTTCCAGTTGTTCCCAACTGGGGCATGGATGGAGCCCAACCCTAGCGACTGGTTTCCTATTCCCAATTTGGCAAGGGTGTCTGTCCTCATTGTCAGTACGGGTACTCACTGTCACACATGGAAGCATTTTCAGAACCAAAATTGCCACCGTACATTTCCTGGAGCTGTAGGACCTGCCTCAGGGACTGGACAGATCTCTATACAACTGTATATAACTTGCCCACCCTAGTCTCTTCGCATTTTCTCCATCTTGGCTCAAGAAAGGTGGGTTTCCTGTAGAAAAGTAATATTGACCCGCTTAGAGGCAAGATAGTACACAATTTTCTTTTCTTAATTTAGTGTCTCAGGCCATTGACCTTTAGGAAATCTATTGTGAGTGGCATGGTCGACATGTCAAGGATAGCATGCAAGAAAGCTTACCAACACGCGGATCCCAAGATTGAAAACAGGCACCCCATGTGTGGATATGAAGAATGTACAAACCACCAAATACCACTCAACCCACACACTGCCATTGGATGGAAGCAGCTACTAAGGTACAAAAAAGAAGAAAAAAAAGAAGAAGAAAGAAACTGAAAAAAAACAACTCAAATCTTTCAATGACAGGCCTAAACCCAAGATGTGATCCAGGTCACCGCAGGCAGTGCTAGGGGCCTAAACCTGAATAGGATACATGACACTAACCCCTGTAGAGGAGAGAAATAGGGGCAGAGCTGTAGTGGGCAAAGAAAAAAAAAAGTTGAGGGTGAGAGAGTGGTAAGAGGATAGTGAAATGTCAGTCCATTGTCGTAGTGACATGTCCTGAGACTATGAAACCCCAATCAGTGTATAGCTACTACAAGTACCTGGACAAAAAACAGGAAGTTACAAGGAAACCAGGGCCTGGACCAGAGGGTGCTAGTAGAACAATGCAGATTAATCATAAAACAACAGTGGCATAGAGCCTTCAGTATAATATATAGTAAATAGGAGACCAACATAACCATGAAGATCACAAAGCGGTACAGTTAATAGAATACTCAGCAACTGGAACTGTTTGCTCAAACCGGTGGAAGAAGGTGCTAAGAAACAGTGTTACTGCTGGAGGCCACGGCAGGCTTCAAAGGCAATCTAGAATTTTGGGTTTATTATGAAGGAAAGAAGGGATTTATTTTAGTGTTACAAATCCCTCAGTTCGGCTTAGTAGACTGCAATTAATGGAAGTCTGAGCTCATGCCGTTGTGACAAATGTATCCAGCATGACTATTGATATTTTCTGCCTATATCTTTGGAATCGCTGCCCCAAGAATGCAGCTCAGCAGTCCCTGTGCCCATCAGCACATGTATCAGCGTTCTCCACTGAAGCAGAGCTGTAAAGAGAGTTCTTCCTTTTTTTTCTGTGGTGGACAGGATCCATTCTAAAGATAATTTTTCCTGGGGGAAATCTTCATATAAGAGGATATATGACCCAAGGGTAGGTCGCTCCCCCTGCCGCTGCAGCTCCTCCAAGTTCCCGAGTTCCTGTGTTCCTGAGACCCACCTAACTGTAAGTACCCCCCTCCTCCCAGCCCCTCGCCCTGCCCCGCGCCACTCACCTTCTCTCCTGCTCCTGCTTCTTTTCCTCCTCTCTGTCTCTTCCTCCTCGCTCCCCCTCTGCAATCTTCTTCTGTGTTCTTCTGTTCTTCTCTTCTGTTCTTCTGTTCTTCCCTTCTGTTCTTCTGTGTTCTTCCGGTCTTCTGTGTTCTTCTTCTCTGTTCTTCTCGGTGCTTCTGTGTTCTTCTTCTCTGTTCTTCTCTGTTCTTCTCTGTTCTTCTGGTCTTCTGGTCTTCTGTCTTCTGCTCTTCCGGTCTTCTGCTCTTCCGGTCTTCTGTTCTTCTGTCTTCTGTTCTTCTGTCTTCTGTTCTCCTGTCTTCAGCTCTTCTACCTCCTCCGTCTTCTTCCCCCGAGCCTGCCCTCCTGCTCCTTCCTCACCCCCCTCCCTCACTCCCCTCCCCCTCTCTCACCCCTAGCTAACCCGTTCGCTATCTACCTCCCTCACTCCTCCTATCTTCCTATCTCTCTAGCTCCCTATCTCACTATCTAACTCCCCCACTCTCCACCTCCTCCTACCTACCTATCTGTCTATCTATCTATTTCCCTATCTATCGACTTCTCTATCTATTTTCTCTATCTATTTCTCTATCTCTCCCCCCCTCCCGCCACCCCCTCTACTACCTATCTCCCTATCCTCTCACTCTACCTCTCTCCCTCACCCACCTCTACAACCCCCCCTCCCCTATCTTCACAACCCTACTCCTATCTCTCTCCCTAATCTCCAAACCTCCTAACACTCACCCCCCTCCACCCTAAACCCCCTCCCCCAGCTCCTCTCACTCTACCTGTCCCCCCCCTCCCTCGCGCTTTCCCGCCGCGACCTCCTGCACGCCCCCGCCCCCCAGCTCCCATTCGCCCCCAGCTGACCCCTCCCCCCCCCTCCTACCTCTTATGGCGGCCGCTGCGCGACAGTGGTAGCGACCCTTGACCCAAGGGTAGGTCGCTCCCCCTGCCGCTGCAGCTCCTCCAAGTTCCCGAGTTCCTGTGTTCCTGAGACCCACCTAACTGTAAGTACCCCCCTCCTCCCAGCCCCTCGCCCTGCCCCGCGCCACTCACCTTCTCTCCTGCTCCTGCTTCTTTTCCTCCTCTCTGCCTCTTCCTCCTCGCTCCCCCTCTGCAATCTTCTTCTGTGTTCTTCTGTTCTTCTCTTCTGTTCTTCTGTTCTTCCCTTCTGTTCTTCTGTGTTCTTCCGGTCTTCTGTGTTCTTCTTCTCTGTTCTTCTCGGTGCTTCTGTGTTCTTCTTCTCTGTTCTTCTCTGTTCTTCTCTGTTCTTCTGGTCTTCTGGTCTTCTGTCTTCTGCTCTTCCGGTCTTCTGCTCTTCCGGTCTTCTGTTCTTCTGTCTTCTGTTCTTCTGTCTTCTGTTCTCCTGTCTTCGGCTCTTCTACCTCCTCCGTCTTCTTCCCCCGAGCCTGCCCTCCTGCTCCTTCCTCACCCCCCTCCCTCACTCGCCTCCCCCTCTCTCACCCCTAGCTAACCCGTTCGCTATCTACCTCCCTCACTCCTCCTATCTTCCTATCTCTCTAGCTCCCTATCTCACTATCTAACTCCCCCACTCTCCACCTCCTCCTACCTACCTATCTGTCTATCTATCTATTTCCCTATCTATCGACTTCTCTATCTATTTTCTCTATCTATTTCTCTATCTCTCCCCCCTCCCGCCACCCCCTCTACTACCTATCTCCCTATCCTCTCACTCTACCTCTCTCCCTCACCCACCTCTACAACCCCCCCTCCCCTATCTTCACAACCCTACTCCTATCTCTCTCCCTAATCTCCAAACCTCCTAACACTCACCCTCCTCCACCCTAAACCCCCTCCCCCAGCTCCTCTCACTCTACCTGTCCCCCCCCTCCCTCGCGCTTTCCCGCCGCGACCTCCTGCACGCCCCCACCCCCCAGCTCCCATTCACCCCCAGCTGACCCCTCCCCCCCCTCCTACCTCTTATGGCGGCCGCTGCGCGACCGCGCAGCGGGCGTGAGCAGCGGGCGTGCGCAGCGGGCACGCCGCTGGCGCGCCAGAGGCAAGCCCGTCTGCGCCCGTCTGCGCCTGGCCCGCGCCCAGCGCCACGACCCCTGGTCCCCAGCTCCCCCAAGCCCCGCTGATCCGCTACGACCCCACCACCCTCCACGCCCTCAACCCAGGGCGCTCCAAAACCTGCTTCCTAGCTCACCCCAAACGCACCCATGGACCCTTCGCCTGCAACTCCTGCAAACGCATCTTCCACCACGCAACTACCACGACCACAAGCCCACGCGCCATCAACCACCTCAAGTGCATCCTGATCAACGCTCGTTCCGTCCACAAGCACGCCGTTGAACTTTGGGACCTCCTGGACTCCACAGCCCCGGACGTCGCCTTCATCACGGAGACATGGATGAACGCCTCCTCTGCTCCAGACATCGCTACCCGCCATCCCCGAAGGCTACAAGATCTCCAGAAAAGACCGCACCAACCAAGTAGGAGGAGGTGTCGCCATCATCTTCAAAGACTCCATCAGCGTCACCACCTCCACCGAAGACCCCCCCCTCGCCGCTGAACACCTGCATTTTCAGATTCGCACCGACCCAAGGACCACCCTCAGAGGATCCCTCGTCTACCGTCCTCCCGGACCTCGCGCCTCTTTCAGCGACGCCATCGCCGACTTCATCTCCCCGCACGCCCTCGCCTCACCGCACTACATCCTCCTAGGCGACCTCAACTTCCATCTGGAACAAAACAACGACCCCAACACCACCACCCTGCTCGACAACCTCGCCAACCTCGGCCTCAAACAACTGGTGAACACCGCCACCCACATCGCCGGACACACGCTCGACCCTATCTTCTCCGCCAGCAAACACGTCTTCTTCAGCCACACCTCTGCCCTACACTGGACCGACCACAGCTGCGTCCACTTCACATTCCGACGCGAGACCTCCCACCTCCGCACTCAACCCACCCCTCGTCGACAGTGGAACAAGATCCCTGAAGAGCAACTCTTCTCCGCTCTCGCCGCCAACCAACCCACCCTCACCACCGACCCCAACGACGCAGCTCTCAACCTCACAAACTGGATCTCCAACTGCGCTGACAACCTTGCTCCCCTCAAACGCACGCATCGACAGACCAACACCAAAAAACCTCTCTGGTTCTCTGACACCCTCAAAGAATCAAAGAAAACTTGTCGTGCCCTTGAGAAGGCCTGGCGCAAGGACCACACCGCGGACAACATGACCGCCCTCAAGAACGCTACACGCGAACACCACCACCTGATCCGCACTGCCAAAAGGAACTTTTTCACCGACAGACTAGACAAAAACAGCCACAACAGCAGAGAACTCTTCAGCATCGTCAAAGAGTTCTCCAACCCCAGCGCCAGCGCCAACGCCGTCACGCCCTCACAGGATTTGTGCGAATCCCTTGCCACTTTCTTCCATCGCAAGATCAGCGACCTCCACGACAGCTTCGGACACCAGACCCAACCATACACCACTGAACCCGCTTCCCCGGACATCATCCTCAACAACTGGACCCACATCAACACGGAAGAAACCAAATCCATCATGAACTCTATCCACTCCGGCGCCCCTTCGGACCCCTGCCCGCACTTCATCTTTAACAAAGCCGACGACATCATCGCCCCGCACCTCCAGACCGTCATCAACTCTTCTTTTTCTTCTGCTACCTTCCCCGAATGCTGGAAGCACGCTGAAGTCAACGCCCTACTAAAGAAACCTACGGCTGACCCAAGCGACCTGAAAAACTTCCGCCCCATCTCTCTTCTACCTTTCCCAGCCAAGGTAATAGAAAAGACCGTCAACAAACAGCTGACCACCTTCCTGGAAGACAACAACCTGCTCGACCCTTCACAAACCGGATTCCGAACCAACCACAGCACGGAAACCGCCCTCATCTCAGTCACAGACGACATCAGAACCCTGATGGACAACGGTGAAACAGTCGCCCTCATTCTCCTCGACCTCTCGGCTGCCTTTGACACCGTCTGTCACCGCACCCTAATCACCCGCCTACGCTCCACCGGGATCCAAGGCCAGGCCCTGGACTGGATCGCCTCCTTCCTCGCTAACCGCTCCCAAAGAGTTTACCTCCCTCCGTTTCGCTCAGAACCCACCAAGATCATCTGCGGCGTACCTCAAGGCTCATCGCTCAGCCCGACACTCTTCAATGTCAACATGAGCCCCCTCGCCGACATCGTACGCAAGCATGACATCATCATCACCTCCTACGCCGACGACACCCAACTTGTACTCTCCCTCACCAAGGACCCCGCCAGCGCCAAGACCAACCTACAAGAGGGTATGAAGGACGTCGCAGATTGGATGAGGCTCAGCCGCCTAAAGCTGAACTCTGAAAAAACGGAAGTCCTCATCCTCGGCAACACCCCGTCCGCCTGGGACGACTCCTGGTGGCCCACGGCCCTCGGCACCGCACCGACCCCCGCAGACCACGCCCGCAACCTCGGCTTCATCTTGGACCCTCTTCTCACCATGACCAAGCAAGTCAACGCCGTGTCCTCCGCCTGCTTCCTCACTCTCCGCATGCTCCGCAAGATCTTCCGCTGGATCCCCGCCGACACCAGAAAAACCGTGACCCACGCCCTTGTCACGAGTCGCCTGGACTACGGCAACACCCTCTACGCCGGGACCACCGCCAAACTCCAAAACCGCCTGCAACGCATCCAAAACGCCTCGGCCCGCCTCATCCTCGACGTACCCCGCAACAGCCACATCTCCGCACACCTGAGACTCCTGCATTGGCTCCCAGTCAGCAAAAGGATCACCTTCCGTCTTCTCACCCACGCACACAAAGCCCTCCACAACAAGGGACCGGAATACCTCAACAGACGCCTCAGCTTCTACGTCCCCACCCGCCCCCTCCGCTCCGCTGGCCTCGCACTTGCTGCCGTCCCTCGCACCCGCCGCTCCACGGCGGGTGGGAGATCTTTCTCCTTCCTGGCGGCCAAGACCTGGAACTCCCTCCCCACCAGCCTCAGGACCACCCAGGACCACTCCGCTTTCCGGAGACTCCTAAAGACTTGGCTGTTCGAGCAGCGATAACCCCCCCTTTTTTTCCCCCCTAGCGCCTTGAGACCCGCACGGGTGAGTAGCGCGCTTTATAAATGTTAATGATTTGATTTGATTTGATATCTGACCAGTCCTCCAAATTCATCAACATTAGATCTATATCGAAAAAAAGTGGTAATCATTATACAGCTAGCATTTTCATCAAGTCCCATCTGACCTGGCAGCAATGCTCATTCAAGATGAAATCCCTCTGCTGACACAAACTTCCGCTGCCATCACTCCAAATCTCTCTGACCATGCAGAAATTATTCTTGGGGTATAGTGTTGTATCATGACTTTTGTCTATATGAGTAAATACACTATAATGAGCAGTGTCTGCTCACCTGCGTTCGCCCGGGATATACTCATGTTTTTTCTAAAAGCACTCTCATGCACTTGGTTGAATTAATGGCATGCTTCGTCATCGAGACATCACCATTGTACACCTAGTTATCTGGGTGGGCTCAACCCTAAAGAATTCAAAGGAGCTCTTGACTTCACTTTTTTCATGGGATCTTATGATGAAATTGCTTGAGGATAAGCCAGCCAGATCATATTTAGGTTGTTTGCATGATTTGGTAACATTAGAAAGCAAAAGCATTGTTTTTGGAGCTAGTTATGCACTCAGTATCCTAGGTCATGTCTACATGTTTCAGCCTTAGTAGTGCCAATAATTGGTGAGGTAGTTTTTGTCTGGACTAATCAAGATAACAATCCCTTGCAGCCCTATTTGGGATAGTATGTGTTTTCTTTGTTTTTGCACCCTAATTTGTGCTGCACCATTCACAACCAACCATCCGCAATTTCATGTCTTTCATATTTTTATCAGTCCTCCTGATGCAAATTTGTAATCAGTACTTGCAGGTGAAGGGAGAGTACTGTCATCAATACATCTGTCAAAGTAACTGAATTTCTTGTTTACTGTGGTCCGTAAGGTGAACACTGCAAGTAAATGAATATCATTGAAGAAAATACATAACTCTACATCATGCACTTGATAAAGAAAACTGCTGTCAATTCAGAAAGGATATCCATTCATTGTAACCAAAAATGGCTAATGACATATTTCCTGTTTTATTTTGATGCATATTTCTTGAAAGCTGGGTAGATACACATCTAAGGGGCTTCTTTCCCCCATTTTCGATGTGATTTGTTTTGTCTTCATGGTCCTGTAGCAGTATAGAAAATTCAAGCAAGATAAGGGGGGCATAGCGTGAATGGTCAAGAGGAACATTATGCAAAACTAATACCTCCCTACTTAAAACCTTAGCTCACATAGGTACATGCTTCTTGACTCTCCTCTTACTCCTCTCACATTCCTCCACCAGAGCATCTTCATCCACCTATCACATGCTTTCAGACTTCATCTTCATTGAGTGCCCCACTCAGCAAATAGTTTTTATGGTGTTCTGCATCTTTTACTGTCAGATGATCAAGTGAATGCAGAAGAAACCACATCATTACTGAGCAAATATGCAAGCTATGTATATCAGTATAATGCAATGCATTATGCATTTCTCATTTTTGTATTATTTAAAAGACTCATAAAATGTACTGAGGGAGAAAATAGAATCTCTGCAGAAATCTGATAATTACAGAGAGAAGTATAGATTTGTGGGTTTTCTTGAAAATTGATCTTTGTGCTACTACACTAATAATATTATGATTGCTACATGTCAATCCAGGCAAATTCTAATAAGGGACCATACCGCATGAAAGTGTAAGATTTATGTTCAACAATCTACACAGATGTGAGAAAATAATTTCAGACTCCTCTTTATGACAGCATTAATCTCAGATCCCATTCTGTCTCTCATAATCTGAGTGTCATTTAGAACATAAGTTGTATAACGTGATTACTTATGAAGATATTTATTCCCTATTGGTTTAACCATGATCTATAAACACCTAAATATTTCACAATTTATAAGAATGGAATCAGTGTGCTGTACTTCAAAGCAACAAGTGGCCACAGGGCAAATCATTTCAAAGAACTTGTATAAAAAATAGGAAAAAGTAGTAATATACCAGCAGCAAAAGGTAAGATGTGGTGCTGAGCCACAGGGCATTTATCTGCCTAAAGAAGACTTGAAAGCAATGAGGTATGTGACAAGAGGAAAATAGCTAAAGGAATGAAGAGTAGTGAGATCAGAGCTGAGGCATGAGGAAGCTTGGGGATGGAAGAAGGAGCCCATGGCAGTAGAAGGAAGTCACAAACAGAGAATGTAAATGGGAACTTAGGAAAACTGAGGAGAGAATAGATAGTGGAAAAGCAGAAGGAGAAGGTAGATAGTGATGGAGTTAAATCCTCAAAGAGAGGTATAACAAATAGGTTATTGGTTGTGCAGGATGTGAGGCCTGCACAAGTAATAGTTTCACAATTTCCCCTTACTTAGAACCCAGCACCCCATTGTAGCACTTTACTCTCTTAGGGTAGCAAAGCAGAGCTGTCCCAGGCTGACTCAGGGAAGGTGGTGTGGGCTAGTAATCACCATTCTCTGGCACGCAACAGTAACAGGCACTCTTATATTGTCCAGTCAGTCATTTTTCCTTGAAATAGGAAAAGTACATTTCTTACACACACTTAACTAAAGCTACGCATTAGTTTACAAATATATATTTCAGGCATATTGGCATACTGGATCCCCAAACTTGGAATATTTCCCAAATAACAGATAACATCACAATATAGTGGGGGCATCACTTTGTAAAAAAGCACGCCTCTTGTCGTTGTTAAAGATCACTATATCAACTTATATGGGACACCTGTTGGCTTTATCAAGGGGTGATAACAGTAAAAGATAAATAGCCACATCCTAAATACCACCATTAAATCACTGAAATTAAAAAGCCTGTTTAAATTGAATTGATATTGTCAATGAAGCATTGCAACAGGCATCAATGTCAGCAATAAACTGTCAATACCAAATTTTAAATCATCCTAACATGCTTGAGTTTGTTTATCACACCATTAAGCAGCTTAAAATGCAACCACAAAACAAAACCCTATGGATGACTATACTCCAGGCTGTAAAACAAATGTTGTAGTCCTGGTAGTATTTTGAAAACAATGTTTAAAAACCTAGCGTCATTCATTTTATGACTCCATAAATATAGGGTCACTTCACCAAAGTTAATCATGAGGGATGCTGCTCTCCTGCATCCCCCAAGCACTTTTTCAGATTTGTTGGTGGTGCTGCTGCTGCCCATTTTGGGCCACAAAAAGTATAGTTTTAGATGCAGAACAAGCCCTGCAGGGCATTATGGGGGCACCCCCTCTGTGGAGTATTGAATACTTGATTAGAGCTTCTGACAAGCGGCCATGTGACATAGCTCTTCCTCTTTTTGTTTCTTTTTAAGGGGTGCCCCAGTCCCACCTGGGACACTGTAATTCTTCTTTGTTGTGGGGGTAGTGCAACAGGCCCACTCCTGCGCTGTGCACTCCTGTGCTGCCCTGCTGGCACCCGACCCGGCTGACACAGAGCTGTGCCAACGTGGGAGCTGGCATTATTTTTCTCCCGCTTATGCTTGACGCAGGAGGATGTTACAGCCCTCAGTCTCCCCCCAGACAAAGACATGGGGAAGAAGCAGGACATGGTCTCTATTAGAGAAGCTTGGAGGCACTCCCCACCTAAACTCCTCATCTCAGGGTCCCAGGGATGGGGTATTGGGGTCCCAGAATTTCCTTGTCAGCCCTCATCAACTTAGTTATTGTTGCATCAGCCCCCAAGTAAAAAGGGGATCCCTGGGGCAAGAATGAGTCTGGGAAGAGGTCTCATGCAGCCCCTAACAGACAAACATAATTAATTCATCCTGGGTCAAACCCTGGTCACTGGGCCTTCCAGGGTGAAAATTTTAAATTTACTGCGAATCGCCACCCGCTTTGTTGCAGAGTCAAAGGTCAAAATCTTTGCAGAACTATTATACTTAGCAAATCTATCATTATTGCTGCAGTGTTTCATTCTCTTGTTTTCTTATTGAAAACAGTAATAAAAACAAGTTTAAAAAAAGAAACAGACATGTACAGTAGTGGCAAACACATGCAGTCCAATTTACAAAGAAAATACTGGCAGCGAGACTAAGGTAGTTAGAATCGCCCACCATAAGGATCCAAAATAGGATGATCAAAAGCAAAAAAAAAGAAATTGGGCATACTAAATGGGTGAAAACTATCTGCAACAAGAGGATAAAAAAGAAACAATGTGGAGGAAGATAGCTCAAAGGATGAAATCCCGAGGAACCAAAAGAGCTCAAGTGGAGGTGACAGTGGAGCAGGTAATGGGAAGTAAGAAGAGTTGCTAAAAAATGTGGTCGAATTAACTTTTCTACGCAGTGTTTACACAGAGGACAGATGCACAAAAGAGTACTCCAGAATTTCTAAAAAGAGAAAGAAAAAGGTAAACATGGTGGTAAAGACAGCTTAACAGGAGACACTGATTAGTAACTAGTTGGATACATTTTAAAGAGTTGAGTATTAAGGCCCTCATTATGACCCTGGCGGGCGGGGGAGAAGTGTCGGTAATGCCGCCAACATGCCGGCGGAAAAAAAATGGAATTATGACCATGGCGGTTACCGCCATGGTCATCCGCCACTTCTCCACTCTGACCGCCAGGGAGGTGATGACCTCTGGGCTGGAGACTTCGGTCTCCAGCCCGCCGGTGGTATCAGGACCCAGCATACCGCCATGGATTTCGGGTGGTTTGGAACTGCCACGAAATCCATGGCGATAGGCACTATCAGTGCCAGGGAATTCCTTCCCTGGCACTGATAGGGGTCTCTCCCACCCCGAGTCCTCCCCCCACAAACTCCACCCCCAAAGGTGGCAGCACACCCCTACACGCACACATACACTACAACAACACATACCCGCACACATACAGACATGCACACAGACCGACCCGCACACATTCCCCATACACACAACACACCCCTGCATGCATACACACACTCACACACCTCCTCTACATACTCACACGCACACCCCCATACATGCACACAACACACAACACCCCCAACCCCCCTCCCCTAACGGATGATCAACTTACCTTGTCCATTGATCCTCCGGGAGGGGACGGGATCCATGGGGGCTGCTCCGCCGCCAGCTCCCCGTCAACAGAACACCGCCACGCCGAATTCTGGGTTGGGATTCAGTGGCCAGTGTTCTAATGATGGGGAAGTGGAAGTGGACCAGCCTCCACTTCCCAGCCGACCGCCAGTATGGCTGCTGGCGGCTCTCCGTCCGAAAAAGGACGTAGGGCTGCCAGCAGTCATGATTCGCTGCGCGGAAAACCACCTGCACTGGCAGTCTTCGGCACAGCAGTACCTGGGCGGTCTTGCAAAAAGACTGCCGAGGTTGAAATGAGGGCCTAAGTCTTTTTCAGAATAGGAGGAGGTCTTTGGCTCATCTTCGTTAAACTAGTAATGAGTTTCAAATAAAGATTGCAATGCTGAAGAAAGATTGAGTGTCAACTGTGCAAAATATTTTTCTTTGCTTCCATTCCTTGCTTATTAATGCTTTTCAGGTTCTTCTTACCATATCAATTTTGAGAGAAGATCCGTCTGTGTGTTAGTTGTGCTTAACCTTACCAGTGATGCACGTCACTCTGATTTTTTTTTTAAAGTAAAGTCTTTTGAATTGTGTGTCCTAGCTGACACTGCCTTGATGTTGCCAAGAATGTTGACACTTTTGTCTGTTGTGAGACAACGTCTGAAATCACTGCTAAAGGTAATGTCCATATGAATGTTCATTTTGGGCCTGATTGCAAGTTGTAGTGTTAGTTATAACACCTCATAAATAATGATACCATGGGGAACGTTATTTATTGGGTAGGATAAATAACACTTATAACAAGCTTGTGGGGAATAACACGCAGCTTTTTGCATTTAATGCTCCAAAATCTGCATATTTTGGTAAATGCTGCATGACTTTCCCATGTAAATCTCAGCAGGTTTCACTTGCTGAAATTTAAGGACAGTTGAGGTATATAACTCCTCCGATAATTATTGAATGCGTTAACTGCAACCAGATTTACAATTCTGACCCATGCTTAAACAAGGCTTTGTGAAGGGGTTGGGATTAACTGACCCACTCCTAATCAGACTTTGTGTCTTTTTTAAATCCACTCAATACTTTTTAAAAACAGCAAAAAGAACACTTTGGCATGTGAGGCTGCACGAGTCAATACAAAAATAGCATGAGCAAATAAGGTGTTTGTTTTTAATTTGTTTCACATCTGGGGTGTTCACACAACCATGTGTTGGAAATACTGCCAAAAGTTTGCTATTAGGTTTTCCATACACAGTTCCTGTTAACATTTTTGTCATGTTCTATGTACATCCATACATGCTATTGCACAGATATACAAACGTTTTTAATCAGGTTTGAGACTTTTTTAATGCAGACCTGACACAAAATTATTTTTGGTATTTACAAACCAAACCTAATGGCTGTTTACAATGATTTGTAAAAACGTTGGGCTGTCATGTGTAACAGGCATAGATTCCAGGAGTGGTGCATGGTGTTCCTGTGCATCCACCCATGAAAATTGATGCAAGCCAATATTTATACAATTTGTGAACATGGATTTGTGCCAAAATCCTGCACTTCACATGAGGTTGGTGTTACGAGGAGAAATATATTATTTCTCCTCATAAATTCCTCTTGACAAGTGTGCCACATTCTGCAGCACACATATACATAGAAAACAGCCTCAAAGGATAATTTTTGTGCAGGAAGGTTATCCTTAATAAAAACAGTTGTGACCACAATGCAGAACACCCTTGCACTATGGTGCAAGAGTGCCTGTGTTGGTGCTAGGCAACACAAAGTTTGCTAGCTCATAGAGTGAGTAGAACTGCTCTCTTTCTTTAAAGTCATGACACTGTCGCAACACAGCAACTTTGTGTGCCAATTGTCAGTAAATCTGTCCCCATATGATTTGTTTTTCAAGGATAGTTGCAGGTGCATTACCAGCATCAACATCTTTCTATATGGTGAAGATAAAATAGTAAATCCAAGGTTCTCTCATTAGCAACATTGATTGCATTATTTTGTTTTCTCATTAGCAACATTGATTGCATTATTACCTAAATGGACAAACATAGCTCTCATAACTCTAATCAACAATATATTTCAATGTCTGCTCATTTTTTTTTAATCATAACTATGTATCATATCCTAGCATGTGACTTGCTCAAACAGTTATATAACATTTGTTCAAACCTGTAAATTGTGGCAGAATAACGGCAATCACATCTCAGTCTTCTGACCATCAGAATTCAAAAATAATATATATATGTATATATATATATATATATATATATATATATAGCGAGCAAGAGAGAGAGAGAGAAAGAGAGAGATCTATTGGAAGGCGGTACACCTCTTATGCCCCTATTGAAAGGCCAAAGCGCTACAGAACGTTATAACTGCGTTAATTTTGTTAATTTATTTCATGAAGTTGTAAAGTATGTGCTATTCGCTTGCAACTCCATCACAAAGACATTTTCCTTTAAGTATCTCAATAAATCGATTCCCTTGGGTATCCAGAGTGTCAGGAAAATGGCATGTATGTTGTTTTCAACAGGCAACACACTGCCACTAAATGATAGCAGTACAACCTGGTCCAGATTTCATGTTTTTTTGCAGCTTGCAAAAATCTCAGATTGATATTGCTAGATTTAGGGCCTCATTTAAGAGCCCTTGCACCACCAGAGCATCACTTTTAACAAAGCTCTGGTGGTGCAATACCTTGCTCCATTTTTACAAGGTGACGTTAAGGCACTTTTTGTGCCTCAATGCTGCCTTGTAAATACAGCCCCTTCACATGCATCACAGAGTGGAAGGCCATGCAGTGGGTGTTGCTGTGGGTGTTCCACTGCAACACCCATTGCATTTTGATGCTTCCCCAGATTTGCGAGGAATACTAAACCTGAAGGATGGCGTTAGCATGGCGCAATGAGGAGAAATACTTTTATTTCTCCCTGTTTTTGCTTTTTAAAAGTGTGCTGCATTCTTCAGCACACATAGAAAGAGCAAAACGCTATGAATTATTGTTTATGTGCTGTAAGGTGTTCCCTCCTGCACATAAGCAATCATTAAATAATGACAATGTGCTACTTCTATGTGTGCTGCAAAATGCAGCACACATAGAATTAGCAAATCACCATTATTGATTGTTTATGTGCAGGAAGGGATACCTTACTGCACATAAAAAAATCATTCACTACAATGGAGGTACCCTTGCACTGTGGTGCAAAGGTGCCAGCATTGGCACTAGACAGCAAAATTTAGGCCAGCTAAAAGAAAGACAGGGGTGCACCACATTTTTGTAAATATTGCACATCCCTGCATTTCTGAAGCGATGCAGCGTGGCACTGCCAATTTTGGCGCACCACCCTGCTGCGCCACTTTCATGTAACTGAGACCCTTAGTTTGCCTGCAGACTCTCAAAGTGGCATGGTTATTTGCCTGCTCCAGAATCACTTTATCAAATAAAAAAATAGAATGCCAAAATATGCACAGCCCATGAAATCTTCTCTATTTCCACAGATTAACTTGTTGGGAAAGTGTGAGTTTTCCTGAGTTTTGTCATATTTTTAATTTTAGCCTCGCATACGTGTAGCTTGTGAATGTTAAGTTAAGCAAACATGGTTTGTATGGGTTATAGAGTGGATCACAACAAGTCACATTTAGTGTTTGAAAGTATTTGCCCTGCCTGCAGATGTTAAACTGAAAAAAGTGAAGGTTCCATGCCTATGTTCATGTGATGAGCGATGTAATATGTGAGGTCATAAGCAGTGCATTATAGAGGTGCAAGTTATAGTTAGCTCAGGTAACTATAACTACAGGAAATCTATGGTTTTGTATGTGTTAAATTTCAGGTTAACTATAATGTTCCTTTAACCTTTGTTTTTTCAGTGAAAAAACAAATATATACATATATTCAATTAAATAAACAAAGTTTATAGGGACGTTATAGTTATTGTCACATCTTAAACATACAAAACCATCGACAATTCACCTGTTATAGTTAGAGTTATTTCAAGTAACTATAGTTTGTGCCCTAAGGTAAATATAACTCGGGCCCCCACTATGCAGAGTTATGTGATCAATAATTTTACTGCAGATGTTACAATGACATTATCAATGATCTTATCAAAGATGTCATGAGCACTGTAATGTGTGGGATAATTAGCAGTGCATGGTGAGGGTGTGAGTTATAGTTACCCTAGGACGTGAGTTATAGTTCCTTGTAATAACTAAAAGGTGGATTTTTATGGTTTTGTATATTTAAAATCTGACCCTAACTATAACGTCCCTGTAACCTTTGGTTTTTTATTTGAATTTCCTTGTTTTTCTAATTTCTATTCCCTAACTACAATGTCCCTTTAACCTTTGTTTTTTTCAGTGAATTACAGTTTTTTTTTATGTAAATGTAATTTTCATTACAATATGTTAATCCAACCACAGCAGCAGTTGGCTGCAGGGCCTGCCCTGCAGCCAGGCCCTGTGGCCAACCCTTTTATCCACCCAACCCTGCAAAGCGCACGCCCTTCGGCCATGCACAGCAGTGGTTGGCTGCCACATCTGGCCCTCGGCCCCAACCCAATCTTTGCCTGGGGACCCCATCCCCAAGGCCTAAATATTTAATTATTTTTTTGGGGAGGGGGGCACCCCAGTCTGATCTTGGCCCTGGAGATCCCATCCCCCGGGGGCCAGCCAAAATATAATTTTTTTTTTAGGGGGTAGGGTTATCACGCAGCCCATCAGCACATCTCAGCCCTGGTGACCCATCCCCAGAACCCAACCAAATTATTGAAGGTTTTTTTAAGGAGGGGGGCCGCACAGCCCTCCCCTGGCTGGTCTCAACCCTGGGGACTCTGTCCCCCAGGGCTAGGCCCTGTAGCTGACCCCAATACCCCACCCAACCCTGTGATGTGCATGGCCTTTAGCTGTGCACAGCAGGGGTTGCCCGCAATGCCTGGCCTGCAGCCAGGTCCTGTGACCAACCACTATAACCACCCAACCCCGTAAAGTGCATGGCTTTGAGTCATTCACAGTGGAGGGTGTTCGCAGAGCCTGGCCTATGGCCAGGCCCTGTGGTCAAACCCTGTAGCCACCCACCCCATATTATGCACAGCCTTAAACCATGCACAGTGAGGTCTGGCCACAGAGCTTGGTCTGTGGCCAACCCCTATAACCACCCAACCCCTAAAACCACCCAACCCCATGCTGCTCACACACTTTGGCCATGAGCAGCAGGGGTTGGCCGCAAGACCTGGCATGTGATGGGGCCCTGCGGACAACTCCTATAACCACCCAACCCTGTGCTGTGAATGGTCTACGGCTGTGCACAGCATGGGTTGGTTGCAGGGCCTGGCCTATGATTATGCCCTGCAGCCAACCCCTATAACCACTGAACCCCACAGGGTTGGCCACCATGCCTGGCCCAACCCCTATAACGACTGACCCCACAGGGTTGGCCACCATGCCTGGCCCACAGCCCCCCTCCCAGGGCCTGGCCTAAATATTAATTGTTTTGAGGGGAGGGTGGCCATACGGCCCCACTCCCCAGGCTGATTTTGGCCCATCCCCAGAACCCAGCCAAATGTTTCAAGTTTGTTTTGGGGGGTCGAGGGCCACATGTCCCCCCTAACCTGGCCAATCTCAGCCCTGGGGACCCCATCCTCCTGGGCCCAGCCATGTGAACTGGGTACCCTCCAGGCGACCCAGTCACAATGTTGAGGGCACAGTGGGAGTCTGAAGGTCTCCATTGTCCCAGCAGGCTCCCCATCTCTTGTGAGAGCTGGAATTACTGTCACAGAGATGGAGCTGCTGAAGCTGCTCCCTCTCTGGGAGAGCATTGCTTGTTTCCGCTGTTTCCCTGCCTACATCTCCGCAGGCAGGGAAACAGAGGAAACAGAGGAAACCTCCACTTGTAGTGAGGGAGAGTTGTTTGACAGCTCTCCTTCACTGCAAGCAGAGTGTTTACTCTGACTTTGTGGGAGCTGTCAAAGTTCCCGCCAAGTCAGAGCAAACAGCTATTTCCAGGGACTGGGCACCCTGGGACATAGCAGGAGCCGGCACTGGGGGGGGTGGTGGTCCCCTGTGCCATCAGCGGCTTCTCTAGGGGCACCGCTCTGCTCACCTCCAACTAAAATAGTCCAGGGGTGATGGAGGTCCTTAGTGTCTGGGGGTCCGAAACAGACCCCGTTTGTTTTAAAAAATATGCCCCTGGGAGGAGGCGGTCCCTGGGCTGTGGGGGGATGCATGGCCCCCTACATATCATATTACATTGCCCTAGGAAGGTAGCCATCTCTGGGGCTTTGGGGGGGGCAATTCAGCCTCCAGCACAGAAATAAATGTTTGCCCTGAGGAGGAAGTGGTCCTCGGGACTGCTGGGGGGGGTCACACAGACATATTGCATTGGCCCCGGGAGGTTGTGGTCCCTGGTGCTGCTGGGTGGCTACATGCCCCACACACACATCTAAATCTTCACCCCGGGGAGAGAGCAGCTGAACTGACCAAAGTATAAGTTTTGAACATTTTGTGAAGATTCGTCAAGTGGCTCCAAATTTATTGGCAAAACTTATATATATATATATATATGTACAAATTAATAAATTATTGGCAAAAAAAAGAGAAGTGCTTGTTTTTTAATGCCTCATGGCAGACCCGGCCTGGGGCATTTTGAAATAAAGGAGAGGAGTGCACAGGGCCCCTCTCCTCTGGCATTTTGATGCCTCGCGGATACCATCCCTCTGAGGCTTTATTTATGATGAGTGCACAGGAGGCCGCAATGCAATCCCCCCACAGCTCCGGGGACTCCCAGTTCCCCAGGGCATTGAAGAAATATAACGCAGGAGGCACCCGACACCCCACAGCACCAGGGATCACCACCTTCCTGGGGCTAAAATCAAATATGTTGCAGGGGGCTGAGCGGCCCCCCTGCATCCCCAGGGACCACCATCTCTTAAGGGCTTTAATAAAATATAATGCAGGGGTGTGCAGCCTCCCCCCGCATCTCCAGGGACTTCCACCTCCCAGGGGCTATTTTACATTGGAGAGGGGCATAGATGGCCCTGGGGATCACCACACCCCAGGGCTGGCTCCTGCTATGTCCCGGGGTGCCCACCCCCAGGACATACCTGTTTGTTCTGACTTGGCAGGAGCTTTGATAGCTCAAACCAAGTCAGGACAAACGCTTCACTTTCTGCAAGTGATAGCTGTCAAACAGCTCTCACTTGCAGAAAGAGAAGTTTTCATCTCTTTCCCTGCACACAAATATATGTGCAATGAAACAGTGAAAACATTGCTCTACAAGCAGAGAGCTGCGATTTAAAGCAGCTCCCTTCTTTTGGGAGCAATTCCGGCTCCCACAGGACGTTGGGGACCAGCTAAGGCCACAAGGGCCTTGAGGCTGCCCCCGCAGTCCTGTCACTCTATCTCTCTCTCTTCCATCCCATTATGGGATGGAAGAGAGAGAGAGAGATTGTTTTTGCAATGGTCACTCTATGAAATAACTTCAAAGCGTCAAAGCATCAAACTAGAAAGATGTTTGTTTTGATGGACAGCAGAAGGTCACTTCTGGCCTAATGGTAAAGCATTTGCATTGTCAGTAGGAAGAAGGTTCAAATCCTCATATCTCATGACAGCGTGTCGGTTTATTTTATAGTGTTTTGACTGTTGTGATGGAACATTGCAGTATTTTTCACTGCAAAATCTGTTGTTTGATTGTCATAGCTAAGTCTGAAGAATGCACAGACATGAGTCACCTCTGGCCTAGTGGGAAAGGTCTCAGACATGTACTCCAAAGGTTAGGGGTTCTAGTCTAGGTGAGTCTGTGGTCATTTCCGGCTTTAGTTTCTTTTCAACTATAAATATATAAGTTACATACTGAAAGACGATTTCACTTTTTAATTGGCAAAAACGTGTTTCTTTTCACTTCATCAAAGCCTAAATCGTTCTCTCTCAATCTCTTGCCTTATCTTTCTCTCTCTCTCTCTCTCAGGGTTGGGTGGTTAAAGAGGTGCTTATGGAGGGTTGGCCGCAGGGAATGGCCTCAGGCCAGGCCCTGCATGGCGGTGGTTGTTTGACATATAGTAATAAAAATTACTTTACATTAAAAAAAACATAGAAATTCACTGAAAAAATACAAAGGTTACAAGGACGTTATAGGAAATCGAATTTTTAAAAACATAGAAATTCACTTAAAAAGCCAAAGGTTACAGGGGCGTTATAGTTAGGCTCACATTGTAAATGGACAAAACCATAGAAAGTCACCTGTTATAGTTATCTCAAGTAACTATAAATCATGCCGTAAGGTAACTATAACTTGTGCCCTTGCCATGCACTGCTAATTGACCCAACAATTACGGCACTCGTGACATCTTTGATATCGTCATTTATAATATCAATCTAATATTTGCAATGCATTTTTTGGTGAAAAACTGTGCATGGTAGGGACACGAGTTATAGTTACCTTAGAGCTCAAGTTATAGTTACTTGAGACAACTCTAGCTATAAGAGTTGAATTTTTATGGTTTTGTGCACATAAATTCAGAACCTATCTATAACGTCCCTATATCCTTAAGTATTTTAAGCAAATTTTTCAGGTTTAAAAAAAATTCTATTTCCTAATAATAACATCCCTGTGACCATTGTTTTTACAGTGAATTTTATGTTTTTTAAAAAAAATTAAAATATTTGTAATTACCATACATTAATGCCTATGGCCATGCACATCAGTAGTAGATGGCCGTGCACAGCAGGAGTAGGTCTGTGTCCAATATATATATAAGTTAATCCAACCACTGCTGCACACAGCTAAGGCCATGCATGGTGGGGGTCGGACCAACCCCCCTAACTACCCAACACCACTCTGCGCACAGCCTTGGGTCATGTGTAGCAGGAGTTGGCTGTAGGGCCTGTCTCTCTGGGAGTGAGATTAGGTGTGATGGTGTCTCTGGGAGTGAGAGTGGCTGTGAAAGTGACTATCTGAGTGCGAGAGTGGGTTTTAGAGGGTCTACGTGGGTGTGATAGTGGGTGTAAGAGTGTTGGATTGCGCTCCAATAATTAAAAAGATGCATTCACCATCACAAGGGATTTGAGGTTTTTTTTCAATATTGAATCACAGAGTAAATTCACTTGCTTTGTCTTTGCCAAAACCAGGAGTTAGGACCACTTGCCCATTCCAGAAGTAGAGCTTCCACTGGGGCACCTGCTACGTTTATATTTGTAAGTGCTTCCTGTTGAGGTTACAATTTTCTAAAATGAGCATCCTGGTCAAAAAAGGAGCCCACCTGCTAATTTATCCAACAAGAGTCCATAGTTTTTGCACAAAATGTCTATTCAACTGGAGCACTTTCTACTGGTTAGTTAGTATGTGCTACCTTGTTGTGCTGCCTTAGTGAGCATGGATGTTGTAATTTTGGGGTGCTGTTCGTCTGCATGAACATACATGGTTTAGGGTCTTTCAGTCATCCATCTCAATCATGTTTAAGAGTGTCATGACATGCCTCTGTACAGTGGTTTGCTGTTATGGTTCGAGTCTCATCGTCCTCAGATTAAATTAACAGAGTTGCAATGGATTTACTTCTTGATTTTTAGGGTCCTATTGAATTTCTAGTGCAGGCTCAGAATTGCTACTTTTGCATTCACCTAAGTGGATGAGTGTTGGATTGAAAAGTTTATGGCACCAAATTATTTATGGGATATTGGGTTTTGGTTATGAACTCTGGTCTTATCCCCTAAGGTTACCGTGGTTGATTGTTCCTGTTTCCTTGAACATTGCTATAGGAAATGAGTTCTGCCCATTTAGTCTACCAGGAGTTTTTCCATTTGACTTCCCTTAGTTTGAACTTTTACTGTAAGTGACTCTCACTACCAGAGTATCTTACTTACTAATGCCTATTACCCCTCCTGGGGTGAAGGTCACCAACCAGGACTCTCCAGTCATCCCTGTCCTGAGATTTTCTTTTAATCTGACTCTAGATGTAACCCATCTCCTTGCAGTGAGCCTCGAGGCCAAGGTGCTAGATGCTTCTTGGCCTTCCTCTTTTCCATTGATGATTCCATGTCAGGGTTTGCCTGGTGTTGTTTGATGTGGGCTTGAGGAGGGTCTTACCTTATCCAGCCCCAGTGTCTTTTAATGATTTCTTCATGAGCAGGGAGTTTGGAAGTCTTCTGCCATAGGTCGATGTTGCTGATGGTGCTTGTCCAGAGGATTTGGATGACAGGCTTTGATGAAGGACTTTGTTCGTGTTGGTCACTGCTGTCCTCCATGTTTCTGCTCCTTTTAGAAAGACTGATTTTGCGTTGGTCTTAGGAACCTGATTTGGTTTGAAATGTTAGGCCTTTGGAGCTCTGGATCTTCTTTAGCTGAATGAAGGCATGCCTAATTTTGCCAATTCTTAACTTAATGTTGGTGCCTGTGCCACCCTGGTGCTGTGACATGGCCCATGTAGGCGAATAACTCAACCTTTTTCAGTAGATTGCTTGCAAAAGTGACTGTAACTGTTTTGCCTGTGTTAGCCTGCAGGATCTTGTTTTTTCCCCTGTGGATATTGAGGGCAAGTTGTGCTGATGTGGCTGCCACTTTTTCTGTATTCCCTTGCATCTGCAGATAGATATGGAAGAGTAGGGCCAGGTCAACTACAAAGTCCAGGTCATTGAACTGCTTCCATGTGTCTAGTAGATCTCATTTTTTCTCCTTGCTGTGGGTGTCTCCATGATCCAGTCTATGGCAAGCAGGAAGAGAAAAGGTGAGAGCAAACAACCCTGATGGACTATGGTCCTCACTTGGAAGGCTTCCATGAGTTGTCTTCCATGGACTGTCTTGCAGTTCAAACCCTTGTAAGAGTTCCTGATGATTCTTATAAGCTTATCTGGCACTCCGTAGGGGTGGAGGAGTTTCCAAAGGGCTTCTCTTTTCACACTGTTGAATGACTTTTCATAGTCAGTAAAGTTAACTTAGAGGAGGGAGCTCCATTCCATTGACTACTCAATGATGATATGCAGTGTTGCAATCTTGTCTGTGCAGGATATATTCTTCTTGCTGATCGCGCAACTGGACATCAACTTGTTCCTTCAATCCTTCATTCTGAGATTGACTGTTAAACAGTGTGCCTGGGTTTGATAGAAGAGTTTTCACAGTTTGCACAGTTACTCAGGTCACCTTTTTGGGGACCTTCATGAGATACTCATCCTTCCAGTCTGAATGCACATTCTCTTCCCAGAACATTCCAACCTGGGGTAGAGCATGTTTATTAATGTTTCAATGTCTGTCCTCAGTGCCTCTGCAGGAATGTTGTCGGGTCCTGCTGCCTTCCCATTTCTCAGATGATTGATGGCTTGCCATATTTCTTTCTTGGTTGGGCTGCTGCAGTCAATTAGCAAGTACTTGTCAGCTGGCTGTGTGTCTGGTGGAGACTGTGGCATGGGCTGTTTTGGCAGTTCTTTAAAGTGCCCCACCCATCTGCATTGTTGACCTTTATTACCCATAATTGTCTTCTAAGCTTTGTCTTTAACAGGTCTTACTGGCTTGCTGTATCTCTTGGAGAATTTCCTCATTATGTTGTAGAGTTCTCTCAAGCTTCTATGCCTTGATAATGACAGCAACTGAGTTTTCCCTGCTGCTTCTATGAATCTTTGAGAAGGGTGTGTCTCACCCACAGTAAATTCACAGTAATTGGACTGAGATAGTTAACTGCCAGTTTTGCAGTACACTGTCCAAAAAATAACAATCTGGGATAAAACATGCACCACTGCTATGAGTTCCCAGTCCCCACTATTCCACATACACACCTTATGCCACATCAGGATTTGTCATAATTCTGTGGCTCAGCTCATAATCAGATTCCAGGCCTTTGTCTCCCCCCCAGTAGACCAAATTATTTTCTCCACTCCCCATCAGAAGGATCAAAGACCACCCCACACAAAATGTCAAATTATCGTCATTGGTCCATCTCCTGGGAAAAGAAAGGGATGGGTATGAAATCTGCATCTAGTAATTAGCTTATAGGATATACCTGGGCTGGGACAGTCCATGCCCCTGGAACAAAGAAGGAAGCCCAGGACTTTAGAGCTAACATAGGAGGGGCGCTCCTTTTCAATTTTGATGTGAAAGGAAGAGTCAGCCTTGTCAGCTAGGGGTAGAGCTGAGGCTCTCTGAAAAGCTCCTACCCAAGACAGCATGTAGTTGCCATTTTGGATTGTCCCAGAATGCTTTACATTAGCATTGGAACAAGGTTGGAGGGATGATGTAGCATCCTAGCATTGTCCAGGGTTCACACCCCCTAAACTTTTCCACCCTCTACTTAAGGGGCTTGCACAAGGACGAGGCAGATGTGAAGACCCTGGACCTAGGAGCATTGACAGTAAAAGAATCCAAGCTGAAAGGAGAAGACTCCTGATTCCCAACAATGATGGACTAAGTACTGTGACCCCCTAGGACTAGGATGGACCTATCCAGGGCCACTGATGCTGACTCACTTAAGCCCCCTGAGAAACAGTTGAATGAACAACCAACTGCGGGACCCTGTCTCCCCATGACTTCTATGGACTAGCTCTTGACTCTGCTGACTCCTGGGTTCCCTTCAAGAATGCAGGTGACTCTGGGGCCTGGAAAGTGTGACAGGGAGGATGCTTTGTTGGCTGGTGGTGGATGAGCTGCACAAGGTGCCCACACCAGAAGGAGGCAAGCATGAAAAGCCAAGCAGAGGACAGGTCTGGAGCTGGGAACATGAAAACCAGCTTCCCATGAAAGGCATCCCTCTAAAGATCAGGAGGCCTGAGGAAATGTTCTAGGTGGCTAGTACTGGCTAACATGGGCAAAACAAGCCAAAAGATCATCAAAATTGGCTCTTTGGGGCCAGAGATATGCCAATTTAGAGTTTTAGCCCCAGGGGAATGGAAAGCAAACACTAACAGGCTCCACTGATATTTCTTCAACCCCTTTGGGGTGGGCCAGGGCCTAGGCGTCAATATATCTACTGCTTGTTTTATTCCTTGGGGACACATGTGTGTGCCCCCCCCCTCCCTAGCTACATTAGCCCCCCTCTGGCCCATATCTTCCCAGAAACTGATGAAACAGAAGCTGGTCCTGGGACTAGGAAGAGAGATTGTTAGGTGTGCTGCCCATCCCTGTTCCCGTGTCTGTGGTGGAGCGCAGGGCACGCTAACCCTGCAGGTCCCTGCTCATGCTTATCACTAATAGGAAAATTGTACATCTCCTACCAAAGGACTTGTTCCCCACGTGGTTCAAACCAAGGGCACAAGCTGGTTTGGAGTGGGATCTCTCTGCTGTAAAAAAAGAGAAATTAATTTGAGGCTGTGGGTACTCAGGTGGGCCCATGGCACCCAGTAGTCAAGTAAGAAGGAAATGTGACATAGTGCAAAGTCGCACTCGAACACAACTCACTCACAAACCATTGGGTGAGGAATGCCCCATAATCAGGGCAACTGGAATTATGTTATTGTGTGGCCTGTCAGTTTTCATATAATTTTAGATTTGCTGCATTTCCCACATAATCCATCATCTGCCGCATAATCTGCAGATTTTAGTTAACAAATTCTTTCTAGATCCAACAGTTCGAAAGTTACAAAAAATGCAATAACTTGTGTAGTGGAAGGACCTTTGCAAATCTTGACTGTTAACCTTTCTGTTGCTTATTGCTATATTTGGTTGTGTTAATTTGGTACTGTTATAATGCAACCAATGCTCAGAGAGTGTTACGAAGTTTCAAAATGCTAAATTACTAAAGTAATACTATTACAAAATGTGCCGCATTATGCCACATAATTTGCCTTTTCTTGCAGCATAATTTATTCAGCCCAGGCCACATAATTCCAGTTGACCTGCTGCTAATGCCTTGGAAGGGCTTTATTTACATCATTCTTGGCTAATGTGATATCCCAAACTGGGCAAGGGCACCACCAACTTTCTTCTAAACTACATTAAGGGACTGCAGAGTTTGCAACAGTCTCCCAGAAGGGGATTTTAAAAAATGGCCTTACCTCTCCAAGTGGAGTGAATCTAGGCCCAGGTAAAAACTCTGCGTCAGTCACAGAATTTTCAAACTTTGGGCACTTCGTGCTACCCAGAGTAGGACAGAGTTCTCAAATTCTGCCATCCAAGTAGTAGCAGAGATTTTTTTTTTCCTTTTGCAGGAACGAGATTTGTTTTTGGCACTCGCAAGGGCCAGAATACTCTCAGGGAGCTATCGAGTGCATGCAAGATTTCATGCCCACTCGCGTGGCTTCCAGCCACGACGGCGCCAATATACTTCCTCTCACGAATGTACCTCGAGCAGATTTTCATCTTGAGAAGCAACAAAATCTACTCAAAAGTAGGTTTTCAAGTGAACTTTCTTCTCCAGCGGACTGTTCAAGTTGTTTTTTAGTGGGAGAAGCCTTTTGTTTTTGCTTTTTTTTCCCAAAAGAAAGAAAGTGGCCCAGAGACTCTAATTACCTGTACTTTTCCAGCAGGCTCCTCTCAATGCTTTGTCCATCTCCTATTGTCTTTTCACTTGTATTTCAAGGTGGAAGCATAACTATCGTGTCTCCTGGATATATACCTTTGGATGTAAGGGTTTTGTTTTGTGGTATCACACAAGTAAGTAAAAAAATTATTGTATAAGAGTATTGTTTGTTTGATAGGGCATTCATCAGTATTTCTTTTGTTTAATTTTAAAATCTAATTGTGGTGGGTGGCCTGGAGTTTAAGTAGGGGCCTAGTTACTTTTTTGCATTTCATTGATTTTCTTTTCTTTTGTAAAGGAAAATTGTTGCACAGCTCAATACCCTCAGTATCCTTCCTCCATGTTTGTTACATTTGAAATATTCATTTATTTTACTATGTGGCCTAGACATCCAATGGGACATCTAGCCAATAGACCCAGTACTAGTCATCAGCACATGAAATAAATGTTTCTGTGGCATATGGTTTTAAATCTTCATTTAGAGCAGGGATGGCATTGGACTAAATTAAAAATGTTGACTATTTGTTGCATTTCATTTTTTTTTGTTGCAAAAAGTGTCTATGTGGGGTGATATTTGAAAGCCTAGAAGGATGTGTGTTCTCATTTTTTTAAGCTTAGTTAATTTTTGTGTTTTCCTCAGTGTTACCACCATGTCTCTTTTTCTGGCAAGTGTGCATGTGTGTGTTTGTCATCAGCCACCATTTATCTTTATTCTCCTAATCATTCTCCTGAATGTGTTCTTTGTTCCCCATGCCTCCTTGCTCACTGTTTTTGTTTGGCCATGTGGCTGGCAGTCATTTTGTGCATCCAGCCTGTGTGAGTTGTCCTAGGCTTGCATGTGTTCTTTGTTCCCCATGCCTCCTTGCTCACTGTTTTTGTTTGACCATGTGACTGGTCAAATTAGCTAGCTAGCTGGTAGCTATTTTGTGCATCCAGCCAGTGTGCTTCTGCAAAAGGCATGCATGTATTCTTTGTTCTCTGTGCCTACCTGGTCTTGGTTGTTATTTGACCATGTGATTGGTGGACATTTTGTGCATCCAACCAGTGTGTTTTTGCAATAGGTTTGCATGTGTTCTTTGTTTTCCATACCTCCTTCCTCTCGGTTGTTTCTTGACCATTTGGCTGACAGTCATTTTCTCAGTCTAGCCAGTGTGTTTTATTTCCATATGCTTGCATGTGTTCTTTATTTCACATGCCTCTTTGCTCACTGTTGTTTGTCCATCTGGGAGCCATTTTGTGCATCCAGCCAGTGTGCTTTCTCCATAGGCTTGCATATGCTTTGTTCCCCATGCCTCCTTGTTCACTGTTGTTGCTTGACCATGTGGCTGGTGGCCAGTTTGTGCGTCCAGCCAGTGTGCCTTTTGCCATAGGCTTGCATGGTTGATTCTGATTCCAGTTTAATAATATGCTTGAGGATCAGTGTAGTATATGTATGCTAAGAATATCATTTTGATAAAAAGTGCTTACATTATTACATGCTTTTTTTCATTTTTTTATTTTGCACCTCCTTGCCTCACAATAGGTTTCTTTTCTTTTAATATTCCCATTCAAACATCAACAATTATTGTTCTTTTTTTTTTTTCAAATTTATTATTTTAATGTGTTTTTTACAATTTTTTGAATGTTTTTATTTTAATTTTGTCTATAAATTTAATTTCTTATTTTTCTATATTGTTTTTACTTTGTATTTTAGATTTTGTTTTACATTTTTCTATTTATTTATTTAGTTTATTTGCATTTTGCCTTGATCCATCTATCCGTTCCTTTGTCCATCCATCCATCCATCCATCCATCCATCCATCTAAGGTGCACAGCTGCACAACAGTATTCAGTCTTTTTACATACAATAATTCCATTTTCTTCTGGGCATCCTAGCTGCAGTGCACTGCAGACACATCAGCATCATTCATTTTTCAATGATTAGTTATTCCATTTCCTCCTGGACCACATTTCCTGCCATAGGCACACACTAACCTTCCTTTAAAAAAAAATATATATATTCCATTTACACATGCACTTCCCTGACTGCCACAGGTGTCTCCTTTAGAACAGATGGACATAAAGCAAAGAGATATATGTATGTTGTGGCATCCTGATAGGAAATCAAATGTATGGTTTAGGGGTGTGGTTTGGCTTTAAAGTGGTTTATTTATGATTACCTAAGCAGCGAATCACAGTAATAATGCCTTTGTCGGTTCTGATTGAATCTCAACAATGCCATGTTTGCCTAAATGATTTTCTTGCTTGTTTGCCTTTAGGTGCACATGAGAAGAAGAGAGATCACCTTCACTACTGTTAAACCCAAGACCTGTATAGTGACATCAGTCCTCCAATCTCCTCCACTTGTGAAGCTTAGTTCCACTGGCAGCTGAGAACTTTAAGATGCCCCAAAAGAAAGTTGCTCCCAAGAAAGTGGTTAGTGAGAAGTAGTATCTTTCTACCAGTGGCGTTCCACCCAAAACATTTTTCCAGAGACATGTGCCTGCCACACCAGCCTCCGGAGAGAAACATAGGAGCAGCATTCCCACCTCAACAGCACCACCCTATTCTAAACCCAAGCCCATGTCCGTCAGTGAGGCAGCCACTGCAATCATGGCGACTCCGATGAGTAGTGATGTTGACTTGGATTTGTCCCTTTCGCAAAGTAGTACCCAATCGTTTCAGGAAACAGAGCAAAGTGGACAACAGCTACAGCCAGCAATAGTAGCTCTTCCTGACGTTGGGGTAAAATAGGAGGTTGAGCTTCCTGCTGAGCAAGAACATCCTCTTTTAGAATCATTGGCTCCCAGACCTCCAGTAAGGAAAAGGAAATGTACTACTCCACTATCTTGTCCAAGCACTACTTCTGATGATAATGATAGGTACATGGAGTGGCCCCTGCCAGAGTCCAGGACACAAGTTCCTGAAAGCCTTGACATTATGGACGGGATGATGATGAGGATAACAACAATTAGCCAGTCATTTTGGAAGCTAGCACAGAGGAGTCAGACATTACAATTCAACCTGCCCTGAGGGAGGTGGCACAGGTCTAACTACCAGCTCTCATATATCTAAGGCCCCAGCTGAAACCTGCACCAACCACTACCTCTGTAGAAGTAAGCACTGAGGGAGGCAATCAACAACACAGCAACATACCTCCAATTCTTCTTCAGTCATTGGCCCACTAAGAAAGTACTCCTCCCCAGTTTGTGACTTTTTATGCTTAGTGCACACGAGGAGAACATTGCAATATGTTCCATTTGCCATGTGAGTGTTCGTCGAGGTAAGCCTGGTTCACATTATGGTACAGGAGGCCAAACGACCCATATAAAAAACATCACGCAATCCGGTGCCTATTGTGGTGGTTGTATTGCAGGTGAGGAGAGCTGTGAAACATCAGTTACAAGTCCAATCACGTTGGGAGGTGCTGAAGAGTGAGACATCCTCATAAAAAGCAGCTCTCTCCCCAGAAATACATCAGAATCACCTGCCTCTGCAAACTCACAGTGGCACAAAAAGACTCAGAGTCAGATGGAGACATTACGGAAATAGTAAATGCCCCACGACGCACATTGAGCATACCACCACCTACTTTTCGAAAGTCGCCTGCATCAGTGACCCCAGAAAAGAAGAAAGTCCAGACTGCTGTTATGGCATGTTTAGGCAGGAGGTGACATACGATGGCAACCACCCAATGGCACGTTTGAACAATTGGAAGCCAGCAAAAATGTTAACACTGGATATCTTCCCTTTTTCTTTGTGAAAGGAGTGGAAGTCTTAAAATCTCTGGCAGCCATCCGCCCAAAATGGAAGGTTCCAAGTTGGAGCTACTTTGCCAGAATTGCTCTTCCAGCACTGCATCACAATTTGTTGCAAGTGGTTAGACACGATTTACATCAAAGTGTTTCCACACTATCCACCTGACAACAAACATATGGACCAGTTGCCAGGCAACTGATTACATGTGTATCACTGAACACTGAGGCCCTCATTACAACCCTGGCGGTCGATGATAAAGTGGCGGTAATACCGCCAACAGGTCGGCGTTAATTACCGCCAAATTATGACCATTGCGGAAAGATCTCTGAAAGACAGCCAATGTACCACACCAACCGCCAGGGCGGAAACAACAGCCACCACGCTGTAGCCACCTACAACCAGGCGGAAGTCAAAGTTAAGCCCACCATATGAAGACCCTGCAAACAGCCACCTTTTCCGGGGCGGTACCAACGACATCAAAAGCCTGGCGGAAACAGAGCTCAGAAGTGAAAGGACTCACCATTGGAGACACAAAGAAGAACCACGCCACCATGGAACCAGAACTGCATGTATTTATGATGATATTCTACGTTCTGCTCTACCACGAACACCAATGCCGGTGAAGACGACGATGTGAGTACAGCTGCCTAGCACACAAAGGAGGGAGAGAGGAAAACCACACACACACGCACCACACATATCCTATACACATACCATACACACAACCAGATGCACAACAAAACAAGTTAATACCCCTAAATCGGCTGAATAATGCAAGGACAAAACAAATTTACTACAGTGAGTGTTATAACATCAACACAGTATAAAAATAACTTGGCCAATGTTACAGATATCTACAAATGTACAGAAAAAGGGACACTGCCCAGTCCTCAGTTCGCGTGGGCCACATGGCCACAGGGCAAAGTCCAAGGCCCCACTTCTCACCTGCATCAATACGGACAGAACACTGCAGGGGCATCAGTTGGCAAATAGGCAGGCACCTCAGGGGTGGAGGAGCACCTCAGCCTGGAGCAGAAACAAGACCACTGATTGAGGAAGGAGCAACATGCCCTGAACTGTGTCCTGGGGAGTGCAAGGCCACAGTCTCTCAAGTGGGTGTCTTGCCCACTGGTTCTGGAGGGGGCAACATGACCTGTGCTTGGTCCTGGGGAGTGATGTGCCACAGTCTCTCGAGTGGGTGTCTTGCCCACTGGTTATGGAGGGGGCAACATTCCCTGTGCTTGGTCTTGGGGAGTGCAAGGCCACAGTCTCTCGAGTGGGTGTCTTGCCCACTGGTTCTGGAGTGGACATGCAGCACAGCAGCCCATGGAGGCAGGATCACATTGAGGGGAGGCGCGAAAGGACACCAGCAGGAGGCGGGGCTGCCCGGGAGCCCTTAAAAATTTATCTCTCGCGCTCCCGCTCTAAGGGAGGTGCGAAAGGACACCAGCAGGAGGCGGGGCTGCCCAGGAGCCCTTAAAATTCATCTCTCTCGCTCACGCACTACGGGAGGCGCGAAAGAACACCAGCAGGAGGCTGGGCTGCCCAGGAGCCCTTAAAATTCATCTCTCGCGCTCCTGATCTACGGGAGGCGCGAAAGGACACCAGCAGGAGGCGGGGCTGCCCAGGAGCCCTTAAAAATTCATCTCTCATGCTCCTGCTCTACGGGAGGTGCGAAAGGACACCAGCAGGAGGCAGGGCTGCCCAGGAGCCCTTAAAATTAATCTCTCATGCTCCCGCTCGCGGGACGCGCCCGGGCAAAGCCCGGGCCAAGGGTGGGCCCGTCCTTGCCCGTCATTGCCAGGAAGAGGCAGGGCAGGGCCCCCCCCGACATTCCCCTCAAGGCCTCTTGGATTTCGGTGACTTATAGCCATTTGGCTGGCAGGGTTTTTTTTTTCTTAGCGCTTTCTTGCTTCCTTCTATTGTCTTGTTGTTTACATGACTGAGTCTAACTTTTTTGAATATGTAAAGTAAACAAAAAGAGCAGCATTTAGCTACTGTTATTGGGGCAGGTCCAAAATCTAATACACTTGATACTGTGCCTATATCACAAACGCATGTTTTTGTTTGCAACCGTTGGAAGTGGGACTAAATCCCTACAAATTTTATATTGAGTATCTGAAAGATCAGATTCCTCCCGTGGGTGCTGGGGGTGGGATTCATTTCCTACAAATTTGTTTTTGTGCCCTCTTGGCTTCTTTCCACGTGCTATCTACCCTGAGGGATTTCAACAACCCATCAGGATGAGGAAAAGGAAAGCCAGTGGTAATCCCACTGGGTTGGGGGGCAAAGAAAGTACCTTGACATGCAGCTGAAAACTGTACATTGACCCAAATTGATGATCTAATAGAGGAGGTGGAAAGTTTGTTAGCTACTAAGCCCTCTAAGCCCCTTAAAAAAGGGGTCGCTGCCGCCACCAATGACATAAAACCTTTTTCACCCCTGTGAACAGAGAATTTCCGTTACCTTCACTGCAAGGACCAAACTTAGAACACACTCCACCAGAAGCTTCAACAAATATAGTAGAGAGCCCCAAACTGAGCTTGCCCAGTCAGCAGGGCAATGTGTCAGTCCTCAAAAGTTGTGCCAATCGTTTTCTACCTCTTGCCTCCTTGGCGACCTCTGATTTAGAGAAAAGTGCCTCAAGGGAAACTGAGGAGCCACTAACGCACCTAGCTACTCATAGGGAACACCCTGTCGAGGCTCAGTTAGTACAAATAAGAGCTGAAATTCTGACCCTCAGAGAGTACCTTATATCTTTTAGCCATATGATACATGAAAAGCTGGACGGCATATCTGCCATAATTGGGGGTATAAGGAAATCTCCAGCTAAACTTGAGCCTAACTCTTTACCTAGACAAATCCAACAAGTTGAGACATTTACAACAGGAATGCACAGGGGAAAGAGGGCTGGAGTGGCAACACAAAATTACTATGGAGAAGAAAGTGTACCTCCTGTTGTGGTCGACTTTAAAAAATGTGACACAAACCAGAAAAAAGGGACTAACCAGGGGGCGCACAGAAACAAATTCTTAGACAAAAGTTTTATAGGTCCTCTGTGAAGTGCCCCAGCAACTCAGGCCAACTACAGCCAGTATGACGTATATATGACAAACGTCCCCAAGTTAAATTATGGTCTAAAAGAACAAGGAGATTCCCTGAAGAATAAAGTAACCCACTGGATAAGGGGGGTAAAGAAGTGTAGGTCTATTATAAGGGATGACATAGTCACTGTCCAGAGATATTCAAGAGAATGCTCAGGAACAGACCTTATAGGGCTGAAACTGAGCAGCCAGAGCCTAGTAAAGGGTCTCTTGGCCCTTGATGAAAGATCGAGACCTGGCACTTCATCCCAAGTGTTACTTGTCCAAACAATCCCCCAGTCTTTGGCTAATCTGTTTTTTAAAGAGAGATATAAAATCCCAACGCCCCCTAGTACACGTACTCCAAGAAGGGATCATAGGAGCAGCCCAACTTCGACCATCGATTGACGTGAAGCCCCCATAGTGAAGGACGGGAGGGACGGTATACCCAGCAAAATGGCTTTAAACCCCTGTATAACAAGCAATCAGATATTGGGTACGCTGAGGGTAGAGCCAAGAGCACATTGTAGCGACCAAGCAGAGGAAATGTACTGCGGAGTAACGTCTTACTCAAGTGAGAATAGAGAGGAGTTGCAAGAGATGGGGGATAGAATTGATTCACCAGTTAAGCTTCTATCATGGAACGTGGCTGGTTTGCTTAAAAAAATAGCTACCCCTGATTGGTGCAGCCTCATAGACCAACACCATAATATTTTATTGCAGGAGACATGGGCCCCTTCTACGATTAATAGAGCAGGCTACTGGACCTTTCAGAAGGCCGCACTTCCATCACCATCTGGCAGGGTATCAGGGTGCTTGATAACCTGGTTAAAACATGATTTGTTCCCAAAGGCGAGGGAGCTAACAACCCACACCAGGGATATTCTAGCTGTCGAGGTCGAATTTAGCAGTCCAAGGGGGCCCGTCCATATAGTATTTGTAAACATATATGTTAGACCTGGCCCCCAAAGGTCTCCTACCATTTTGATAAGTATGTTAACAGACCTTTTGAACTGCTTACCAGGAGGGCAGGGCTTAATTGATGCAGGAGATTATAATATGCAACTGAATTGTAGAGATGACTACCAGCAAAAAGGAACCCAGTTTGCAGATCCATGGGATAGATCTGGGCTGGTTCAGACTACAATTAAGAAAGCAGGGGGAGCATCAGTTTTATTAGAGGACCTAACAAAAGTAAAGGGGTTAGGAATAGCAAATGGGAACACGAAGTCAGACATCCCAGCGTTGCCTACATACAGGCGAGGCCCATATTCGAGTCACCTAGATTATGTCTTAGTAGATGACGCGCTTTGGAAATCTCTCATTGATATGGTCGTCCTTTCACGTAATGATAGTTACCACCAAGCTCTGAATACTACCTTCTCCACTACCTTGTTTAGCTGTAAAACACTGACAAAGTGGGTTAAGGGCAGTGCCCTAGCGATGACGAACGATTACAAAAATGTGAAAGGGGAATTGGTGGAAGATGATGCAAATTTCCAGTTATTAATTTACAAAATAGTTTTCACCCTTGAAATATACTGACTTTGTACAGGTGGACTTGATTAACTTGCATAGTATTTTGACCAATCGGTTAAAACCACATTTCCAGGTAGTAAGGAGGCGGACAGAAACTAGGGCCAGAACTCTGAGGTGGTTTTCTAACTCCTGCCGTCAGGCTAAAACACAGTTATTGGGAGCACTGAAGATAGGGAATCGCCAAGAGATAAGAGAATCCAGGGTCATGTACAAAGCAGCACTAAAAAACGCCAAAAAAGAGTGGGAAACTAAAAATTGGAATGGGCTGGTAGATGCACTCTATGAGAAGGATCTCAAATTGTTTTGGAAACTAGTGACAGGTAAAGGCTGCTCCCGAATTGTGGAGAACTACCCTGTAATCCAGCCAGAAACTTGGGTGTCACATTTCAAAAACTTACATAGAGTGGCTCCAAATAGTAGCACTACTGTCCCTTTATTAAAACCTAACGGGTCTTTTATCTCCCACACACCAACCGGTGAGATAGTCACACCACCTAAATTTGACTTAGATCTCTTTTCTCTAAAAGAAACAACTTTGGCTCTCCAATCAGTACATAAAGGGAAGGCCCCCGGGCTAGATGGTATCCCAGGCAACTTATATTTGTCTCGACCAACAACCTGGTCTTTATATTTAAATGCGCTCAGTAACGAGATACAGAGGGGTGGAGGACTTCCCCCCACGTGGCAAGGAGCAATTATAGTCCCTATTTTTAAGAACGGTCCTAGGGAAGAACCAACTAAATATAGGCCAATAAGTCTAATCAATGTTAGCCAAAAAATATTCTGCAAGCAGGTATTGAACAGATTACAGATATGGATAGAGGATTCTCACATCCTTTCTGACTTCCAGGCAGGATTTAGGAAAGGAGTGAGCACAATAGAACAAGCATTTAGGTTCAACCTTCTGCTGCTGGAAATACCTGCCACTCAATAAGAGCCACCTGTATATGGCTTTTATTGATCTAAAAGCTGCTTTCGATATGGTTCCACGGGATTTATTGTGGAATGCTCTGGAGAGCTACCAAATTGATAGAGAATTATTAAGATTGATTAGGTTCTTACACGAGGGGACTCATGCTCAGGTACGCTGGTCTCAAAGTGGTGATCTAACAGAAGCTATACCTGTCAATAGGGGGGTCAGGCAGGGGTGCGTCCTGGCCCCTACATTGTTCAATCTTTTTATTAATGGTGCGGTGGACCAGTTGTTACACTGCAACCATGATGCTCCAAAGTTAGCAGGAGCCCCTGTCCCCACTTTAATGTTCGCCGACGATACTTTATTAATTTCAAGAACTCCAATGGGCCTACAAAATGAACTGGATGCTTTTTACAACTTTTGCTCCAGTAGAGGACTTGAAATAAATCCAACCAAATCAAAGTTTATGGCTTTTAATCCACATAAATCATTCAGGGGGACAATGACCATAGCAGGCCACTCGGGAAGAGAGAGTCAGTCAATTCGACTATCTGGGGCTTAGGTTAGCAGACGATCAACTGTGGTCGGCGCAGATTGGGAAGAGTCTCTCAGTCCTTAGACAGAGGTCAGCAGTGATAGGGAAGGAAATCGCCAATATCTCGGAAGGGGAAATCTCACCCGCCATCACAGTCTACAAAGCAGCGGCAGTGGCAGCTTCAACTTATGGTGCGAGCTTTGGGGGCACTCTAATTCTAGGTGCTTGACAACGGTAGAAAACCTTTTTATACGTAATTTTTTGCGGCTGCCGATGACCACTCCTCTTATACCCCTTAGATTTGATTTAACCCTAAACGAGGTTCACAATGAAATCGCTTTAAGACCTCTTATGTACTGGGTCCGCCTTTGGACTTCTGAGTATTTGTCCACCTTCCAAACAGCAACAGATGAGCTTCTTATGGATGATTGTGCATTCAAAATCCCCTGGTTTAGATACATCAGAGATATGTGTAAATTTCTTAAAATGGAGGAGGTGTGGAGAGATCCTCACAATTTGACCAAGGAAGCAAAAGTGCGCATAAGCAGGTGCTACTGGGAGAACATTTTGGTGCAAATTTGGTCTAAAAAAACTCAAGGCAGTCAGACGCTACAGTTTTTGGACCATAAATGTAGCCCTAAAGTCGAGGCCTATATGGATAATGTAAATCCTCCATACCCCAAAACCCTCTTTATTAAATTCAGATTAGGGATTCTCCCGCTCAAGACATTCACCGCGAGATGGAGCGCGGAGGATTGCAACCTGATCTTTTGTCATTATTGCCAGGAGAAACCAGAGACACTTGCACATTTTATGTTTTTTTGCCCGAGATACTTGGGCCCGTATTTATACTTTTTGACGCTAAACTGCCCTAACGCAGTTTAGCGTCAAAAAATTTTGCGCCGGCTAACGTCATTCTGAAGCGCCATGCGGGCGCCGTCTTTATTGAATGGCGTTAGCCGGCGCAAGCAGACCGGTGCTGCCTGGTGTGCGTGGAAAAAAACCACGTACACCAGGCAGCGCCGGCGTTGGGAAAAGTGGCACTAGGGCGTCTTAAAAATGGTGCAAGTCAGGTTGACGCAAAAAATCGCCTCCACCCGATTTGCGCCATTTTTAACGACGCCCAGGCGCCATTTACATGACTCCTGTCTTAGTAAAGACAGGAGTCATGCCCCCTTGCCCAATGGCCATGCCCAGGGGACTTATGTCCCCTGGGCATGGTCATTGGGCATAGTGGCATGTAGGGGGGGCACAAATAAGGCCCCCCTATGCCACCCAAAAAAAATAAAAAATAAAAATTTATACTTACCTGAACTTACCTGAATGTCCCTGGGATGGGTCCCTCCATCCTTGGGTGTCCTCCTGGGGTGGGCAAGGGTGGCAGGGGGGGTCCCTGGGGGCAGGGGAGGGCACCTGTTGGCTCATTTTGAGCCCACAGGCCCCTTAACGCCTACCCTGACCCAGGCGTTAAAAAGTGGCGCAAATGCGGGGTTTTTTTACCCGACCACTCCCGGGCGTGATTTTTGCCCGGGAGTATAAATACGACGCATTTGCGTCGCCGTCATTTTTTTAGACGGGAACGCCTTCCTTGCATCTCATTAACGCAAGGAAGGCGTTCACGCAAAAAAATGACGCTATTTGCCCATACTTTGGCGCTAGACGCGTCTAACGCCAAAGTATAAATATGGCGTTAGTTTTGCGCCGAATTTGCGTCGAAAAAAACGACGCACATTCGGCGCAAACGGAGTATAAATATGCCCCTTGGTCCCCAGGAAGAAGTGGATTATTCCGCTATGTAGGTTAATGGGGATAAGGGAAAATAAGACATCATTACGCATTTTGGCAACTGATACAACTGACAAGGTAGTCTTTTCAGTAGCGAGATACCTGCAAAACGCATGGGCCATAAGAACCAGAGAACTGTTATAATTGTGTATTTTAACAAATTGATTTTAGAACTATTTAATGTAGCAGCTGTTAATTGATTGGACTTAAGATATAGTGGCCCATTATATTTTGACATTTTAATATTTTAGGATTTCAAGACTTTTAAGATTAATGTCTGCTTTATGATGTCTTAACAAATTTGTGATTTTATAACTTATTCAGGGTCTCTTAATGTAGTACTTGGCACATTTTGTCTATTTCTTCCCCATAATATGGTATTGTATAATTATGATATAGTGTTCCTTGCATACTTTTATGGTTTTTTAGCCAAAATAAATTTATTATTGATTGATTGAGTCTGCCGGAGATGACGGCTGCACTGTGGTGGTGTCGGTGGTGGTGGGAGGCTCCTGCACATCCCCTACACCCTCAGTTGGATGCACTATGGTGGTGCTGGTGGTGGGAGGCTCCTGCATATCCCCTGCACCCTCGGATGGATGCACTGAGGTGGTGCTGGTGGTGGTGGTGGGAGGCTCCTGCACATCGTTGCACCCTCAGATTGATGCACAACCATGGTTGTTAGTGGGGGCTCTGTGACAGCTGCTGGTGCAGGCTCCTTGCCCTTCTTGCCTGCTGGTGCAGGCTTCTTGCCCTTTTGGGTGGCAGGTGCAGGCCCTTTGCCCTTCTGGCCTGCTGGTGTAGGCTCTTTACCCTTTCGGGTGGCAGGTGCAGGCTCCTTGCCCTTCTTGCCTGCCGGTGCAGGCTCCTTGCCCTTCTTGCCTGCTGGTGCAGGCTCCTTCCCCTTCAGTACACGTGGCCTGGAATCCTTTCCACCACGAGTAGGTGCGGATGGAACTGGACCCGTGGACTGTGTGGCTGAGGTGCTTGGCTGTGTTCGGGATACCCTGGCCTTACCTGCAGGACAGGTGAGAGGGGTAGGGAAAAGGTCAATGGTGGATAGGAAAAATTTCTTAGGAACATTGGTGTGGGAAGAGGGAGAAGGAATGGGAGTGGAGGATGATGGAGTGGTTGTCGGAGGCGTCTGTCTGCTGGTTTTTGGTGCAGGTGCATGAGCTTTATGCTGTTGTGAGGTGGATGGCTGTTGGCTGTCTGAGTGCTTGCGTTTGTGTACTTTAGGAGGGGGGACCGACACAGTGAAAGAGGACACAGGGAACATGTGCATGGATGTTGTGGAGGTGTCTGCCAGTGAGGTGTGTGTTCTGCTTGGTGTGGTGATGCTGGTAGTGGATGCTGATGTAGTACATGCAGGTGTGAGTGTGGACGTGACTGGGACAGAGGGAGGTTGTGGAGGGGGTGGAGGGAGAGACAGTGGAGGCAATGGATGTTGTAGTGTCTGTATGATGTTTGCATGAGAGCTTGTGGGATGAAGTGTGGTGCTTGAATTTGCCTGTGACACTCTTGGGTGTTGTCCTGTGTGCATGGTCATCTGGCTGTGTGCTTGGGATGGGTTGGAGTAGAGGAGAATGGGACTGGGAAGTGGTAGTTGGAGGGGGGATGGTAGAAAAAGGGACAATGGCTGCCATCAGAGAGGAGGCCAGAGCCTGGATTGATCTCTGTTGGGCCACCATGCCAGTGTGAATGCCCTCCAGGAATGCATTAGAGTGTTGCATCTGGGCTGCCAGCCCCTGGATGGCATTCACAATGGTTGACTGCCCTACAGAGATGGATCTCAGGAGGTCAATAGCCTCCTCACTCAGGGCAGCAGGGCTAACTGGGGCAGGTCCTGAGGTGCCTGGGGCGAAGGAGATGCCCACCCTCCTGGGTGATCGGGCATAGGCAACTCAATGAGGGGCTGCTGGTAGGGTGGTGCTAGTACGGGGTGGCGGCTCTATCTGTAGCTGGGATGGTCACAGAAGTATGCGCCACCACCCCAGGGAGCTTCCATCGGAAGAGGTTTCTGTGTCTGAATTGTCCCCTCCAGTCTCCACCATGGTGCTCCCCTCGGTCCCACTGGTGCCCTCAGTGTCGGTGTACTCTGCTTCCTGGGTCCTGTGGGATGCAGCTCCCTCCGTCACTGATGCCTCTGCTCCTCCACCAGATGATGCTAATGCACATAAGGGCAGGATGACAAAACAAGAAAGGGGGAGAGAGACACATAGGGTATATTGGGTCAATGGCTGCACCAACACTACTGTTGGCATTAACAGCACCCTCTCACACAGGGAACAGGCCTACCCACTATGCATTGCACAACCACTGATATCGCTAGCCAGCAAGGCATGAGGAGGGGCACACACCGCCAACTGCAGCACACCTGGGACCCACGCAGCCCTGACCAGTAGTGGATGCTTACAAGCTAGATAGGCAGGATTATCCCTTCAGAACCCGAGCCACCAGAGGACCTACGCTGCTATGTCAGGCCTGGCCTAGGGGCACCCACTGACACAAATCCACCACCCAGATACCACCCCACCAGCCGTAAGTTGTAATGATAGCCACTGTACTCACCTCCTTGTGGCTGCTGTGATGCCCTCAAGCGCCCATCCAGCTCTGGATAGGCCACTGCCAGTATGCGGGCCATCATAGGGGTCAGGGTTTGACAGGCACCCCTTCCTCGTTGGGAGGCCATCTGTAGGAAAGTCCACCTATTTGCCCTGGTCACCCCCAAACTTTTTCGACAGGTACTGGTGGTTACTGCCTCTTGGCTGTGCCCTGGGTACTGCTTACCAGTCCCAGGGTCAGTGCTCTGTGTAAAGTGGATATGCAAGTTAGGCTATTTATAATTGGCAAAATTAGCCTACCTATAAGTCCCTAGTATATGGTAGGGCATGAAGGTTTAGGGGCCCCAGCATAGGTGGTGCCCCCGTGGGTGCACTGCTCAGGTGCCCAGTGACATGCTAAAGGCAGGCCTGCGTTGCTGGCTGCTTTTAAATTAAAGTTACATGCAAATTCAACTTTAGAAATTAAAAATAGTTCCAAAGTCTTAAACTACCTTATTTTTACATATAAGTCACCCCTAAGGTGTGTCCTATGTTCCCCTAGGGCTGGGTGTCTTGTAACTATAAGCAGGAACCTTATAAAAATAGGTTTATAAGCCCTGGTGAGGTAAAACAGGCAAATTCGTTTTTCCCTCATTGTAGTGAAAGGCCTCTATAGGCTATAATGAGGAGAGTTTATTTTAATTTTTTAAATCCCCTTAAGTAACAGATACCAGAAGTTTGGTATCAAATTAATTGTTATAATAAATCCCACAACTTCCATTTGTTGGATTTAATATAACTTGTTCAGGTAAAGAGTGTTACGCTTTACGTGATAAGTTGCCAACTCCAGCCCTGCAGTGTTTTTGCTGCTGTACGCTGATTGGCCAGACACTGGCAGCCTGGCCAGGCTGCCTTGATGAGGTGTGAAGTGGCCTGGCTCAGCACAAAGAGATAGGCCTGGGGAGGAGATCTCCCCTCAGCAGATGGGGAAGCAGGAAGCGGGAGGGCTGCCAAACTGGTCTTCAAAGGCAGAGGAGGACATTTGGAGCAACCCAGCAACACCCTCACATCCTGCAATCCCAGATAACTAGGTGCCCCCTTGATTAGATTAGGAGAGGGCAGGAGAGGGGTGTGTTTAGGATTTTTAGCCACACCAGTGGGTGGGCTCAGCCAGATGTAACCTCCAAAAATCACTTTCAGCCATGATTTATTTTTGAGGAATGTTGCTAGCTGGGATTGATTTTTGCCACACTTCCCAGGAAGTAGTCATCACAGGGGGAAGGACCCTGCCCCTGATTGGAGAACCAGGACCCCCCTGTTTTTCACCCAGGAGCAAGGATAAAATTGGCAGACCTGCACCCACACCTCAGATCCCCACCAGATTCCAACAAGGAAGAACTACAGTAGAAGAAGGAGTGCCCTGCTGGACCCCTGGCCTGCACCTGGACACTGCACTCTGGAGGACTGCACCAGCTAGACACTTGGGCTCCACCACAAGAAGGACTTTGCCTGGCTTTAACTGGTTCAAGGAGGGGCTCCCTGTTTGCTACAGGTGAAAATGTGCTAAACAGAGTCCCATGCACCAACTCCTGAAGAAATCAACCAGCTGACCACTGTCCAGTGGCCAAAAAGGAGTTTGCACCAGGTGCATTCTGGGAGTTGTAGTCCACACCCCTAAGGAGCATCTCAGAGCTTCTGGAACCTTGGGGTGAACTGTGGACCTCAAAAGAACCTTAAAAGTACATCTGGAAGAGGATCCAGAAGTTTGGAGAATTTGGAGAAATGTTTGAAAAAAAACCTCCATAGAGGGACCGACCCGCTGCGGCAACTCTAGCCAGCTTACCTGACCCGCGATCCGGCCTGACTTGCAGGTTTGTCCAGATGAAGAAAATCTCCAAAAAAGAGACTAAGGCCCATGTTTATACTTTTTTAGCGTCACATTTGCACCGCTTTTTGACGCAAAAGCAGCACAAACTTAGAAAATACAATTGTATTTTGTAATTGTGTGCCACTTTTGTGTAAAAAAATTACGCAAATACGGTGCTAAAAAAGTATAAATATGGGCCTAAGTCCGAACGTAGGAAGTTGACTGGTACCTCCCAGCCAGAGTATCTGAAGAGGGCTCCACGGACATCAGATCAAGCTTCAGGTTTGCCTGGTCGGAGAATTTTCATCTCGAAAAAACGACTAAGTCCGAAAGTAAAAATCTCCTCTGAGGGCTCCTGCAACGCGTATCCGAGGAAGAGTTCCAGGAGGTCGGATTGGACTGGCAGGTACATCCCGCTGAAGAAAATCTCCAGAAAAATAACTAAGTCCTAAGGTAAACTTTTGACGGGCTCCATCGCGGTCGGCTTTAAACTTTGACTTTGCCCCGGTCGAGGTGCGACCAGATTGACGCTTTTTGTTTCTTTGCGCCAGAAAGCAATAATTCTTTAAAAATTCATATCTACGGTTCGCCTTATCCAATTTTATTCATTTTTGTTTCATTTTTAAGCTACAAATATTTACTATTTTCATAAATTGATTTTGGATTTTTGAATTGTTTCCTGTGTTTTATTTAATTACTATTTTGTGATATTTGAATGTTTTACGCTTTGTCTCCTAAGTTAAGCCTTGTCGCTCGTTGCCAAGCTACCAAGGGTTGAGCTAGGTTTAATTTACTGAGACCTAACTGGATTAATTGGAGGTCAGTGGCCTATTGGTAAGTGTAGATACTTACCTGCCCTTACCAATAACTCATTTTCCAACACCATCCCCAGCTGGGCCTTCCCCGTCTTCTGTGCCCAGTGTCTCAGGTACTCCCACTGTTTGCGACAGTGGGTGTCCGCCTGCCATTGACCCCCATGGTCCGCACCTCCTTGGCGATGGCACGCCATATACCCTTCTTTTGATGGGCGCTGACCTGCACAGGCAATACACACAGGAAAACACTATTAAACAAACAGTCTAGCCTGTTACACATATGGCCCACCATACCCATGTGCATCACCATTGGCATACACATAGCCCAGCACACAGAGTGTACACTGCAAACAGGACATCCACCCACCCCCCTTACACAAGGCCTTCACACACACAACTCCATGCATTCATGCCACATGCATCGTGCCAACAGTGTACTCACCTGCTGGTCTTGAGGCCCATACAGCAGTCCGTACTGGGGTAGGACCCCATCAACCAGTCTCTCCAACTCTTCCGAAGTGAAGGCTGGGACCCTTTCCCCGGTCACACGGGCCATGGTAGGTTCCAGACACAGGTCACAGCAGCACATGCAGTGTAGGTCCTCTCCTATGGAAGGTCAGGTAGCAAGGGAGGAATATGATAGAAAATGGCGGTCACGTCCGCTTTGATGCATACTGTCACCGCGACAGGCACATTATCCTCGCCTATAGACCTGACAGTACCACAATCATTGAGCTGTGTGCCCAACTGGAGCCTGACCTGATATCGGCTATCCATCACCCCACTGGGATCCCCCATCTTGTGCAAATGCTATCTGTACTAGTTCTTTCCAAGTGACAGTGGGCTTAACAGCAGGAATGACACAGCCAGTGTTCTCAATAGTGCTGACAAGAGTGTTGTCTGCTCTGATAAAACACATGTGCAGCTACATTGTTTTCCCCCAGGTTGAGGAGTTGGCCACTGTGAAGACCGAGTTTTATGTAATGGGACATAACCCCAACATAATTGGTGCGATTGATGGTACGAATATTGCATTTGTCCCCCTCCCCACCAGAATGAATAGGTGTTCTGGAATCGTAAGAGTTTCCACTCCATGAATGTTCAGATGGTGTGCTTGGCAGACCAATACATCTCCCCGTCAATGCTAAGTATCCTGGGTCGGTGCATGATGCCTTTGTCCTAGGGAATAGCAGCATCCCAAATGTGATGGGCCAACTACAGAGGCACAGAGTATGGCTAATAGGTGAGCCCTGGTTCCCACCCAGTAGATGTTGGTGTATGGGTATGTTGTGGACCATATAGGATAGTGTGTTGCTAAATGTTGTCCCACAATATTTGCAGTTGTCTCTGGTTATCCAAACCTATCATGGCTGCTGACCCCTGTGAGGAATATCAGGACAAGGGCAAAAGAACGTTATAATGAGGCACATGGGCGAACCAGAAGGATCATTGAAAGGAAGTTTGGCCTCCTGAAGGCCAAGTTCCCGTGCTTCCATCTGACCTGTGCTACTCACCCAAGAAGGTCTGCCAGATAGTAGTGGCATGCTGCATGTTGCACAACCTGGCCCTCAGACGCAATGTCCCTTTTCTGCAGGAGGAGGAGACTGGAGATGCCCTTGTGACAGCAGTGGACCCTGTGGCCAGTGAGGATGAGGAGACAGAGGATGAGGATGAGGACAACAGAACATCAGTTATACAACAGTACTTCCAATGATACACCAGTAGGACAGTGAAACTTTACATTTCAGTGACTTTGGTTGTAATCTGTGTGGCAATGGCATGCTGATATTCCCCACTTCTATGCCCACTTACTGTTCCCTCTGGCACTTCATTTTGCAGATGTTGGTGATGTGACAAATACTCATAGTGTGATCACTACAGCCAGCTACAGATCATTAATCTATGCTCATCGTATGTACAGTTAATTAGCAATATTTGTACCTGTTTCAATGAATACATATTTGATATACATGACATACTCCAAATAGATTTCTTTCAAAGGGTGTTTATTGAAGTGCTAACATATAGGGGGAAGTGCAATGGGATGGGTGATGATGGAGGAAAGTCTAGGGTATTGTTCCAGTCTATTTTTCACACAGGTGCATTGTCCTAGGGGACATAGGAAGGGGAGCAATGGCAGTTCAAGGGGGACAGGGTGATTGAGTGGGACACAAGGGTGACAATCAGGAGAATCTCATTTCCTGGCGGAGGTCTTGGTTAGTGTCTCTGACGTCTTTCTGGATCGCAGGGAACATTTGCGGGATGCTTCACCTTCTGCAGGGGGGGGTGCTGGTGGCCTGTGAGTCCTGTGGTGGAGCCTCCTGGCCACTAGCGGGAGCAGAAGTAGAAGGCTGTTCAGATGTCTGGCTAGTGGAAGGGGCCCGCTGGTGTGACTGCCTCCCTCATAATGTTGGCCATGTCTGCCAGCACCCCTGCTATGGAGATCAGGGTTTTGTTGATGGCCTGCAAGTCCTCCCTGAACCCCTGGTACTGTCCCTCCTGCTGCCACAAGTTCTCCTGCACGTTGTCCAGAATCTGGCCCATCGTGTCCTGGGAATGTTGGTAGGCTCCCAGGATCTCGGAGAGTGCCTCCTGGAGAGTCGGTTCCCTGGGCCTGTCCTCCCCTGGATCACAGCAGTCCTCCCAGTTTCCCTGTTGGCCTGTGCATCTGTCCCCTGAACCTTCTGATTGTCTTGTGTGTGAGGTACGGCCTGGGGTCACTGTAGAGAAGGACACACTGCTGATTGACGTGTCCTGGGGACAGAGGTGTGGGTACACTGGGTGGGTGCTGTGGTGGTGTTTCCAGATGGGGGAGGCTCGGTGGTGGTGTGTGAATGGGCTTGGGTAACCGGCTGTCCAGTGGTCCCTGATGGGCCAGGTAGATCATCCAGATCCTGAAGACCAGAGTTACTGTCATCACTGTGGGCCTCTTCAATTGGGGGACTGAATAGTGCTGGCACCTCCTCTCTGCTAACATTGGCTGGGGCACCTGTGGGGATGTAAATGATGTGTTATGGTTAATGTGTCTGACATATTGTACATCCATGGCTTCCCCTCTATGGTTGGATTTTCCCTGCCAGCTTTCACTTGTATATGTTAGTGTACAGTGTGATTGTTAGTTCTCTATGGTGTGCATGCTCTAGTGATGAGTGTCCCTGCAGGACTGTGAGGGGTGTCCATGCATTGGTACAGCATGCAGGGCTTGGCATTGGGATAAGTGAGATGTGATGGTGGAGTGTGTGGGATGTATTGGGGTGATGGGAGTGAGGGTGAGGGCATTTGATGGCATGCAGGTACTGGGCTGTTAATAATAGACAATTGACTTACCAGAGTCCAGTCCTCCAACTCAGGGCAGGCCCTTAGAATGCAGTATTGCCAAGATTTGCTCCTCCCATGCTGTGAGTTGTGGGGGAGGAGGTGGGGGTCCACCACCATTCCTCTGGATAGCGAGCTGGTGTCTTTCTGCTATGGAACGTACCTCCCCCGTGGGTCGTTCCACCTCTTCCTGATGTCATCCCTAGTTCTGGGGTGCTGTCCCACGGCGTTGATCCTGTCCACGATTCTCCGCCATAGCTCCATCTTCCTGGCTATTGATATCTGCTGCACCTGTGCTCCAAATAGCTGTGGCTCTACCCTGACAATTTCCTCCACCATGACCCTTAGCGCCTCCTCTGTGAAATGGGGGTGTCTTTGTGGTGCCATGGGTGTTATGTGAGGTGTGTTGGCGAGGGTGTGTGGGGTAATGTGTTGGGGTGTGTGATGTGGAGTGCTTGAGTGGTATCTAGGTGTCAGTAGTTTGTGGCTCAAGTTGTGTCAGTGGTCTTGGTGTCTCTCTGGTGGCAACGCTTTGTAGTAGTAAAGGGTTGTGGGTAATGTGGGTGGGTGTTTTATAGTGGTGTGGGCGTGTGGGTGTGGTGTGTGTATGGGTGTAAGATGTGTGTGCATCATAATATATCCGCTGCCGCAGTGGTAATTTGGTGGCCATCAGCGTGGCGGTAAGCGGAATTTACCGCCAATGTCATAATGAGGGCCTGAGTCTTTTTTGCGAGGGAAAGCACAAGCTATAGACAGGACTTGGCCCGGAAGAAAGTTTTAAGAGCATGCAACAGTAGCCAGGTTCGCCATGGAGAAATCACATACAGCTGCAAACATTTAGGATGAATTTAACAGCAAGGAGTCTGTGACTGTTAGACTTGGTATCCTTGGCGTGGTCTCCCCTAACTTTTTGCTTCCGTTTCCCAGGTTGTTGATGTGCTGGACTCTGTTTTTGTTACTCTCTGCACTTTACCACTGCTATCCAGTGCTGAAGTGCAAGTGCTCCCATGCAAAGTGTACATGTAATTGTCTTTTGCAGATTGGCATATTGTATTTACTAGTAAGTTCCTAGTAGAGTGCATTAGAGGTGCCTAGGGCCTGTAAACCAAATGGTACTAGTGGGCCTACAGCACTGATTGTGTCACCCGCATAAGTATCTCTATAAACGTGTCTCAGACCTGCCATTGCAGTGTCTGTGTGTGCAGTCTTGCACTGCCAATTCAACTTGGCAAGTGTACCCTCTTGCAAGGCCTAATCCTTCCCTTTTTATACATTCAAAGCACCCCTAAGGTAGGACCTAGGTAGACCCAGGGGCAGGTTGCAGTGTATGTGAAAGGTGGGACATGTACTTCTGTGTTTTATATGTCCTGACAGTGAAAGACTGCTAAATTCGATTTTCACTGTTGCAAGGCCTATCTGTCTCACAGGTTAACATGGGGGCTGCCTTTAAATGTGATTAAAATGCAGATTCCCTTTGGGAGCAGATAGAAATATGGAGTTTACGGCATCTGAGCTCACAATTTAAGCATACTTCTTTTAGTGAAGTTGGTTTTTAGATTGTGTGTTTGAAAATGCCACTTATAGAAAGTAGGCATTTTCTTGCTTAAACCATGCTGTGACTCTGCCTGTTTGTGGATTCCCTGTCTGGGTCAGTTTGACAGTTGGGCTGTTTACACCTCTAGACAGTGATACAAACGGGTCTGGGGTATAGCCCCCATATCCTTTTTGCGCCATCCGGGGTGGAGGGGAGGGCATGAATGGTCACTCACACCTGAATGGGAGTCTCCAACCTCCTGGTGTGTGGCTGGGGCCTGGCGTGGACAAGAAAGGATCTTACAGACAATTGAGACTTTGCTTTGAAGTAGGACTTCTTGAAAGGCAGAAAGGGGTATAAGAGGAGGACCCAAACCCCAGACTTTAGATTACTTCAAGGATTCAAGAGGAACCTCTGTCTGGAGAACAACTGAAGAGTTGATGAGAAGTGCTGCCCTGGCCTGTGACTGTGCTATGTTGGGCTCTCCTGCAGTTGCTGCTTCTGCCTGTGTAAGGGGACAGAGACTGGACTTTGTTGCATTCCTGCTTGAGAAGTGACGCTGAGGGCTTGGAGTAGAGCTTGCCTCTTGTTCTGAAGCCTCAGGGACAGCAAAGACTTCCCCAACCAGACCTCAGTCTAACTGCTATGGACTCTAGCTTGCCAGAGGGTGCCATTCCAGTTCCTAGACCCCTGGAAATGAATTCTTGGAGAAAAAACAGTCTAAAGACGCCGGACGACACCCTGCGACTTCGCACAGGATGCTGCTGCCCAGAACTGTGATGCCGCTTGCCCTGAGGACATGGACCTCCTTGAGGGCGATTAATCCGATGACCCTGTGAGTTGACGCTGCTTCCCCTGAATCGCGACGTGCCCTGCCCCTCGTAGAAGTCCGACAACCGTGTAGGCCTCACGTCGCAGCAGCCGCTGATCCCGCCCAACTTCACTGGCACCGGAGTGTCGTAAGTCCAATGTCCGTGACGATCCGATGCCATTGCAGCATCTGAAGCCCTGTGGTATCATTGCAACCCTGGGATGTTGCCCGGCAGCATCCAACGCCGCTTCATCTCCACCACCCTGTAATGAGGTCCCGACGCCGCAGCGCGCCACTGCAGTCCTTCTGACCCAGCGAAGTCGCTCTCCTCGACTACGTGCAACGGCCTGTTTTCTACTTGTTTCTTAAGGTACTGTACCTGGAGGTCGAACTACTCCATAAACGGTGCCATTGGTATTGCATTGTAGGAAACGACTCAGTCACAATGCCGCATACTACCAATTTGCAGTATTTGTGCCTCAAGGCACTGTTTTCTTACTTTTAAGTGGAAAATACATATTTTTAACTGTATATTGTGAATGTTTATCGCATTTGGACTTGTTTATTTAGATAAAATATTTACTATTTTTCTAAACCTTTGTTGTGTAATTTTATAGTGGTTCATTTTATTATTGTGTGTGTTTGTACAAATGCTTAACAGATTGTCTCTGATTTAAGCCTCCCTGCTCGTGCCCAGGTACTAAGGGAGTGAGCGGGGGTTAACTGAGTGTGATTCTCCTTTACCCTGACTAGAGTGAGGGTCCTTGCTTGGACAGGGGATAACCTGACTGCCAAACAAAGCCCCCATTTTAAAAATTGACCCGGATGTTTCTGAATTGGATTTGTTGCCAATGTGGTGAAGGCCATGGCAGACGGCAGCTATTTCAGGGTCCTGTGTTCAGGGCACTGCATCAACCTGGTTGTACAACACTTTCTAAAAAAACAAGACGTTGTCAGCAACATACCACCCACCTGCAGACAAATCTTCACTCATTCTAGCCTTTCTTTTAAAGCCCAGAAGCAGTTGCGAATCATTCAGCGTGCTAACATAGTATCAGTTAAAGACCTGATACAGGTGGTGCCAACGTGTTGGAACTCGACCTATTATATGTTGCAACGACAGCTTGAAGTACAGGCAGTAGACGACCATTAATGGACAAAGGGAGCCAGTGTGACTACAGTGAGGAGTCACCAGGTGTCTGAAGAGCAGATAGATCCCTGTGTACTTCACCAAGTAGTTGCAGTGGACAACTCAGAATGCCTGTGCAGAGTGGCACAGGTTCCCTTTGAATGGGGGGGTCTCAGGTTCCTTGAAGGTAGCAGTGAGTCCAACCATACCTGTGGATTATTTGCTTGGCAATTACCTGGAGGATTCCCCTTGGAAGGAGGTGGAACACAGGTCACACCTAGAAAAGTTGCCTGGATGGGTATGCGTATCCACCAGGTCAATGGCAGCCCATCAAGGCGGTCAGAAGCCCCTGGAGCCTGAAACACTGGCCCAGGGGACTGCCAAAATGAGGAAGAGCAAAAGGTGCAAGAAACTGTCCCCAGAAGTTCCCACGGTCTGGGAAGAGGTGGAGCCTGAGGGTGATGCCCCAGAACCTACAGGGGAACAGGTGGCTGAGCTGGGGGAGGTCCCTGAGCTATCCCAGTGGCAGCAGGAAGGGGGCCCACCAGTGAGGCCTTCTGTGAGGCACAGAGGACATGCCCTACTTTAGTGGGTTTGCAGCAGCAGTTTGCAAACCAAATGGCTGGCAAGGAGCTAGGATCTCACCTGATTTATTGGGAAGACGGCCTCCTGTATAGTGAGCCTAAGGTTGCTGAGCCTGGGACGTCCCATGTGCTGGTGGTCAACCAGTGTTTCAGAGCCTTCCTACTGGGTCTGGCTCATGATATGCCTTTAGCTGGACATTTGGGGCAGGACAAGATCTTTGAACGGCTTGTCACCCACTTCTACTGGCCCCTAATGCACAGGCACTTGGATGCTCATTGTAGCTCTTGCCAAACTTGTCAGGCAAGTGTGGGGGGAAATGTAAGGCTCCCCTCAAACATTTTTCAGTGGTTAGTACCCCCTTTGAAAGGGTCGGTATTGACATTGTGGGGCCTCTGTATCCCAAGACAGCCACGGGCAACAGGTTCATCCTGGTCTTCGTGAAACATGCCACCAGGTACCCAGAAGCCATTCTTCTACGATCAATCACTTCCCCTGTAGTAGGTCGTGCTTTGATGGAGTTTTTTACCCCCATGGGGTTCCCCAAGGAAGTGATATCCGATAGGTGTACCAACTTCATATCTACGTATATGAAGTCTCTGTGGCAGGAGTGTGGAGAGGCTTATAAGTTCACCACTCCTTACCACCCCCAAAGCAATGGTCTGGTTGAGAGATTCAACAGCACCTTAAAAGGCGCAATCATGGGCCTGTCATAGCTCTTGAGGTGGAAGTGGGACATCCACTTACCATGTCTTCTGTTCGCCTACAGGGAGGAGCCTCAAAAAGGGCTTGGATTTAGTCCTTTTGAGTTACTGTAAGGCCACCCTGTTAGGGGACCCTTGAATCTGGTGAAGGAGGGCTGAGAGAAAGCCCCCAGTAAACCTCCTAGGATGTATTTAGCTACATGCTGTCCTTCAGAAACCAGACTGCCCGCTTCAGAGCTGTCACCCAAGAAAACCTGGAAGCAAGCCAGGCAGACACGAATGGTGGTATGACCAGAATGCCACACTGTTTGAGTTTCAACCTGGGCAAAAAGTGTGGCTGATGGCGCCAGTGGAGCCTAGGGTGCTCCAAGACATGTGGACTGGGCCATTTGAGATGGTGGAGTGCAAGAGTGAAGTCACCTACCTAGTGGACTTGCAGACTCTCAGGAACTCTTTAAGGGTCGTGCATGTGAACTGTCTCAAGCCACACACTTTGAGCGTACTGAATTGTCCATGCTCCTAGCAACAGATGACGGGGTGGATAAAGAGAGTGAGCCTCTTCCTGACCTCCTGTCTGCTGCAGAAAAAGATGGGTCTGTGGAGGAAGTGAACTTCTCCCCCTCCCTGACCACAGAACAGCAGAGGGACAGTTGTTAGATATTGGGTCGGTTCGCCTCCGTGTTCTCCCTGATCCCAGGGGTCACACACTTGTGTACACATGATGTGAACACTGGGGAGAGTCCACCCATTAAACAGAAGGGTAACAGGGTGACTGATAAGGTCAGGGCTAGCATAAAAAATGAGGTGTCTAAGATGTTATCCCTAGGGGTCATTGAGTTTTCTATCAGTCCTTTGGCCAACCCTGTGGTCTTGGTCCCAAATGCTGGTGCTCCTAGTGCAACACCAGATCTCCGGTTCTGTGAGGACTACCGGGGTCTCAATGCGGTCACTAAAACTGAGGCGCACCCCATTCCCCGAGCTGAGGAGCTCATAGATTGGTTGGGAGCTGCCAAATACCTCAGCACGTTTGATTTGATGTCTGTGTTTTGGCAGATTGCCTTAACTAAAGGGGCCAAGGAGAGGTCAGCATTTTCTACCCCAGATGGGCACTTCCAGTTTAAAGTGATGTATTTGGGATAAAAAATGTCCAAGCCACATTCCAGAGGTTGGTCAACCAGGTGTTGACTGGGCTGGATGACTTCAGTGCAGCATACCAGAATGACATTGCAGTGTTCATTTCCACTTGGGAGGAACACTTGAAGCACCTCTGCAGAGTGTTGGAGGCATCGCAGCAGGCATGCTTTACTATTAAGGCAAGCAAGTGCCAAATAGGGCAGGTTTCAGTGGTGTATTTGGGACACCAGGTAGGGAGTGGCCAGATGGCACCCCTACAGACAGAAATTGACACCATTCTGGCTTAGGAGCCTCCCAAGACCCAGACTGAGGTAAGTGCCTTATTATAGGCCTCACTGGCTATTACAGGAGGTTTGTCAAGGGATATGTTATATTCTGTTATGTTAAGAAGATTTATAGAGCGCATGGCTACCCGAAGGCCTCCCAGGGATGAATACAGACCATCAGGATTTAGTCTGAAAATTAAGCTCTGAATAGCCAGGTTTTAAGCAGTCACTGAAAGGAAAGCTCATGGTTAGTCAGCCGAAGGCTGAGGGGCAGAGAGTTACATAATTTACTTCCCGAATAGGCCATAGAAATTCCACCCCACTTGGCTTAGTTTTTTAAATTGGAACTCTAACTAATGAAGCGATGAAGATCTTAGCTACGCAGAAGGCATATAGAAAGAGGCTAATGGCCTTAACAAAGAAGGACCTCTATTGTGTAGGGACCTGTGAATATAGTACAGAGCTTTGAACTTTATGCACTGTGCCACAGGAAGCCAGTGAAGAAATTAGATAGCCTCTTTGGCAGACATATGTCTAGGTATGTCTAGAAGGAGCCGAGCAGAGGCATTCTGAACCACCTGCATTTTTCTGCTTTATACTCTGGAGAGCCAAGTTACAATGCGTTACCCTAATCAAGCCGGGAGAGGATAAGGGCCTGAACAATTAGGGCCAGATGTAGCAAAGTGTTTGCGCCTCGCAAACGGCGAAAATCGCCGTTTGCGAGGCGCAAAAGCCACTTTGCTATTCAGAAATGCATTTTGCGAGTCGGCTCCGACTCGCAAAATGCATTTCCGACTCGCAAATAGGAAGGGGTGTTCCCTTCCTATTTGCGACTCGCAGTGGGATGCAATTCCATTTGCGACCGCGTACGCGGTCGCAAATGGAGTCGCAGTTACCATCCACTTCAAGTGGATGGTAACCCACTCGCAAATTGGAAGGGGTCCCCATGGGACCCCTTCCACTTTGTGAATGGACCCAAAAATATTTTTTCAGGGCAGGGAGTGGTCCAAGGGACCACTCCCTGCCCTGAAAAACTACCGAAACTAAAGGTTTCGGTTTTTTTTTTTAAGTGCAGCTCGTTTTCCTTTAAGGAAAACGGGCTACACTTAAAAAAAAAAAAACTGCTTTATTTAAAAAGCAGTCACGAACATGGAGGTCTGCTGACGTCAGCAGGCCTCCATGTTAGCGAGTGCCTATACTCGCAATGGGGCCGCAATTTGCGACCCACCTCATGAATATTGATGAGGTGGGTCATTGCGACCCCATTGCGAGTCGCAGTCGGTGTCTGAGACACCGTACTGCATAGCAATTTGCGACTTGCAAATTGCGAGTCGCAGGGACTCGCAATTTGCAAGTCGCAAATTGCCAAGTTGCTACATCTGGCCCTTAGTCTTTTAGATGCAAATGGCAGAATTCTGAAGACTTTCCTCAAAAGCCTGAGCAGACTGAAGCAACTTGCAGAGATCTTTTTTACATGATAATCCATCGTGAGCCGGGGGTCTATCCATACTTCTAGGCTCTTAATATTCTCTTTAAGGGAGGCAAATTCCTTATGGGGTCCAGAATAGAAGAATGGAACCGCAAACGGGGCGATGCCCCAATACCATTATTTAAATTTTGTCTACATTTAACTTGAATTTGCATTCCGACATCCATCTAGTCACTGCCTGTAGGCACAGTGTGAGTGCCGAGCAATCAGTGCTAGGATTAGTGGAAAATGAGAATACCAGCTGAGTGCATACGACAATATTGAGAGACCGTAAGGTCTCACAATCTCTGCCAGGGGTGACATTTATATATTGAAGAACGTGGGGTTGGGGGAAGTACCCCACAGTTGATCGGTAGGCAATTAGCTTGAAAGGACCGGTCCAGTACTTGAAAAGTCCTCCCCTCCATAAAGGAGGAGAGCCATCCCAGGGCACTAACTCTAATTCTGAGCTCCGCCATTCTCAGAATTAGTATGCCATGATCAACTGTGTCAAAAGCTGCACTAAGATCAAGAAGAACGATAGCCATCACACCACCTTGCTCAAGATGCCTTCTGGCCTCTTCTGTGACCGCTAGCAGTGCCGACTCTGTGCTATGTAGCGGCCTAAAACCCATTTAAGTGGGATGAAGAAGGTTTTTATCTTCAAGGAAGCCTGAAAGCCGGATATTCACATGCTTTTCTGTTATTTTAGGCAGTGCTGGCAACATAGTTATTCAAGATGTGGCTTTTTCAGCAGGGGCTTAACTATGGCATGTTTCCACTGATCCCGAACGAAACTCCTATTAAGGGAGGAGTTCAGAAGATCGTTAAGTACCGGAACTATAACAGAGGCACCCAGAACAAGCACATGAGAGGGATCTGGGTCAAGGGGCACCATTGTTGCCCCCTTGAGTGAGTTGACTTCCAAGGAGCAACCCAAGAAGGTGATCTGGACAGAGGCATGCCAGACCACTTTTAATGCCCTGAAGGCTACCGTGTGCACAGCACCATTGCTGAAGGCACCTGACTACTCCAAGGAGTTTGTTGTGTAAACAGTCGCCTCAGAGCATGGTATAGGAGCAGTACTCTCACAGCCTGATGAAGAGGGCCTAGATCACCTGTAGCCTTCATTAGCATGAGGTTACTTCCCAGGGACCGTAGGTGGAGTGCAAAAGAGCGTGAAGCTTTTGCTGTGGTTTGGGCACTAAAAAAGTTGAGACCCTACTTGTTTGGGACTCACTTCTGGGTTCAGGCCGACCACAGACCCCTCAGATTATTGCAGATGAGGGGTGTGAATCCAAAACTGTTGAGGTGGTCCATTTCCCTACAGGGAATGGACTTTATGGTGGAACACCACCCTGGTACAGAACATGTCAATGCTAATGGTCTGTCCAGATTCCTCCGCCTTAGTGATGAGGACTCCAATGAGGTTGGGTAGTTAATCCCCACTTTCAGCTGGGGGGGCATGTGTTAGACTTCGGAACCTTGGTGTGGTCTCCCCTAACTTTTTGCCTCTATTTTCCAGGTTGTTGATGTGTACTGGACTCTGTTTTAGCTATTTTTGTTACTCTGGGCACTTTATCTCTGCTATCCAGTGCCAAAGTGCAAGTGTTCCTATGTAAAATGTATATGTAGTTGGCTTTCCCTGATTGCCATATTTGATTTACTAGTAAGTCCCTAGTAAAGTGCACTAGAGATGCATACATCCTATAAACCAAATGCTACTAGTGGGCCTGCAGCACTGATTGTGCCACCCACATGAGTAGCCCTGTAAACATGTCTCAGACCTGCCACTGCAGTGCCTGTGTGTGCAGTCTTGCACTGCCAATTCTACTTGGCAAGTGTACCTACTTGCCAGGCCTAAACCTTCCCTTTTTATACATGTAAGGCACCCCAATGAAGGCCCTAGGTATCCCCAGGGGCAGGGTGCAATATATGTTAAAGGTGGGACATGTACTTATGTGTTTTACATGTCCTGACAGTGAAAGACTGCTACATTTGGTTTTCACTGTTGCAAGGCCTATCTCTCTCACAGGTTAACATAGGGGCTGCCTTTAAATGTGATTAAAGCGCAGATTCCCTTTGGGAGCAGATAGAAATCTGTAGTTTAGGGTCCCTAAGCTCATAATTTTAAAAAAACAACATCTTTTAGTGAAGTTGGTTTTTAGATTGTGTGGGTCAGTTTGACAGTTGAGCTCTTTGCACCTGTCTCTAGGCAGTGACACAAAGGGGTCTGGAGTGTAGCCTGCATATCCTTTTTGCGCCATCTGGGCTAGAGGGGAGGAGTGGCCACTCACACCTGAATGGGGTGTGCCTGCCCTCACACAATGCAGTCTCATACCTCATGTGTGTGGCTGGGGACTGGCCTGGACAAGAAAGGATCTTACAGACACTTGAGACTTTGCTTTGGAGTAGGACTACTTCAAAGGCAGAAACGGGTATAAGAAGAGGACCCAAAACCCCAGACTTTAGATTACTTCAAGGATTCAAGAGGAACCTCTGCCTGGAGAAGAGCTGAGGAAAAGTGCTGCCCTGGCCTATGAAAGACTGGACTTTGTTGCATTCCTGCTTGAGAAGGGCTTGGAGTAGAGTTTGCCTCCTGTTTTGAAGCCTCTGGGACAGCAAAGGCTTCACCAACCAGACCTGAGTCTACTTGCTGTGGACTCTAGCTTGCCAGAGGGTACCATTTCAGTTCTGGACCCCTGGAAGTGAATTCCTGGAGTAAAACCAGCTGGACAATGCTGTGAGACTTCGCAAAGGATGCTGCTGCCTCTGAACCCCAACGCCGCTTGCCCTGAGGTCGTGGACCTCACCAAGTGTGATGAATCCGATGACCCTGTGAGCTTAGGCCGCTACCCCGAAACCGCGACGCCGCCTGCCTCGAGGCCGTGGACATTGTAGAAGTCCGATGACCCTGTAGGCTTTGCATTGCTGCAGTCGCTGATCCCACCTGACTTCGCTGACACCGGAATGTCTTAAGTCAAACGTCCGTGATGATCTAAAGCAATGGCAGCACCTGAGGCCCTGTGACATCATCACGACCGCGTGAAGCTGCCACGCAGCACCGTGACTCCACTGTACTTCGCATCTGCCGGAACCAAAGGACCCACTTTGTATCTGACGCTGCTTCTTCTCCAATACCTTGTAGTGAGGACCATATGCCGCTGCGCAACACCACAGTCCTTCTGCCCTGTGGCACCGGAACCGAAGCCGCATTGGACTCTGCGAAGCCACTCTCTCCGACTCTATGCAACGGCTTGTTTTCTACTTGTTTCTCAAGGTGCTGTACCTGGGGGTTGAACGACTCCGTTAACTGCGCCATTGGTAACACAGTGTAGGAAACGACTCAGTCACAACCCCACATATTACCAACCTGCAGTATTTCTTGTTTTTAAGTGCTAAATTAATATTTTTATCTGTATATTGTGGATTTTCATGGTACTTGGTCTTGTTTATTTGGATAAAATATTTACTATTTTTCTAAATCTGTGTTGTGTCATTTTGTAGTGGTTCATTGTACTACTGTGTGTGTTTCTACAAATACTTAACACATTGTCTCTGGGTTAAGCCTGCCTGCTCGTGCCAAGCGTTCTCCTCTACCTTGACTAGAATGAGGGTCCTTGCTTGGACAGGGGATAACCTGACTGCCAAACAAAGACCCCATTTTTAAAATTGACCCAGATGTTTCTGAATTGGATTTGTTGCCAATGTGGTGAAGGCCATGGCAGACGGCGGCTATTTCAGGGTCATGTGTTCAGGGCACTGCATCAACCTGGTTGTACAACACTTTCTAAAAAAACAAGACGTTGTCAGCAACATACCACCCACCTGCAGACAAATCTTCACTCATTCTAGCCTTTCTTTTAAAGCCCAGAAGCAGTTGCGAATCATTCAGCGTGCTAACATAGTATCAGTTAAAGACCTGATACAGGTGGTGCCAACGTGTTGGAACTCGACCTATTATATGTTGCAACGACAGCTTGTGCAGTACAGGCAGATCAATGACTATGTCTTTGAAAGAGGAGGGGATGCAATTGTGAATGCTACGGCCATGAATACTGACAAATGGGGCCTAGTCAAATGCCTGATACAGATTTTATTGCCTTTTGAGACTTTCACATGGAAAGTTAAGCAAGGTGGAAAATACGAATGGCCAAGCATTCCCACTGTCGAAGTTGTTACAGGACCAGCTAAAGAAGGTGTCTGAAAAGTTCACACTCTGTGGTGTTAATGAAAATCCAGAAGCACACACCTTGGTTGAGAACTTAATTGTTTACTTGGCTTGTAATGCAAGGCTGCAAAATGACATCATGTTGTCCGAAGAGTACATCTATAGCACACTACTTGATCCATGGTACAAAGAGATTCTGCCCACTTTCAGTTCCTTTTTCTGAAGTTGATGTTCAAGAGGTGGATTGTTGAGCAAGCCTGACACCAGGAAGTAGAGTCTTACTCTACATTTCTGGTTACCACGTTCAACTTCCAGAGCAGGCAGTCTTGTCTCATCACAGCAGCCATCACCAGCAACAAGAACATCGGCAATAACGGCAACAGAAGAATCAGGCTCAACCTCTGCATTGGCTTGGTTTGAAGTGGGAGATCTGAAGTCGAGTGCTGAGGCGAAGGCAAAAAAGGTCGAGCAAGTGGCAGCACCAAGGACACTTCAGAGGATGTTCCAGGAGTATCTAGATGACTCAAAAGAGGTGTATGTGGATCGAAATCCATTGATGGTTTCACATAGGAAGATCCGCCAATGGTCAGCGTTCAGATGGCTGGCATTAAAGTATCTGGCTTCTCCTGTAGCCACAGTGTCTGCTGTGCATGTGTTCAGTACAGCTGGCACAGTGGTTACAGTAAGACAGACCAGTCTCTTGCCTCAAAACATGGGAATATTGACCATGATCAAAATGAACCAACATTTTATACCACCTTACAACACCGTTCCTCAAATACCACAGGAGGAGGGGGAGGAGGATTGGTCAGAATCAAGTGTGTTAGCTGACCAACTTCTGGGTGAACTACTTGACTCTGAGGAAGACCTCTACTTCCTGGGTGCCACCATAGAACTTTTTAATTATGTCTCATTGAACTTCTTTCTTTGCAAAAAAAAGAGAAAAAAGAGCTCATAGAATATTATTTGTGTTGGGTTTAATTTTATGCTGCCCCATATTTTTTAGTTATACATATGGCCAGTTTCTAGTTGAACTGTGCGCAGTGAGGAAGCCTCCACAATTCTGTCATGACATTGGAGAACATGCCTGCCTCCCTCACTTTTCTCACAGTCTTTTCTGCATCACTGAGTAGACTGCCCCAGAAGATTTATTTACAAGAGTGCCAATACAAAACCCCAAAGTTTTGCCTGCCTCAAAGATACAATTGTATATCTAACCTACCCGTGCGTGGATTGGAAGAGGTAACTATAAGTACAACTATTGCAAAAATGAGTGAATGATTGTTGTAGTGGCTGATTGTGGGGGAGAGTGTTCAATTAATAGTAAACTTTGATCTATTGATGCCCAGTGGGTGATCATTTATTTCTGAGGGTCATTGGCCTTTACAAACTTACATATTGAACATTTACCTGTACGGTCTTCTCCTTTTTTGGGGATCTTCAGAGACCAGACCAGTCGCTTTGGTTAACAAACACACATCTATACAACATATGGCAATGTATTTTCTCTATTTGTTCTTCAACAGCAATTAACTACACATCTCTCTTGCTTAGGTCAGGACTGGGATGGAGTTACTCGAAGTCAGGAAGAAGATCGAATGACTCGGGTAAGGCTATCTCATCAATAGCTAGAACAACGGAGTTATCAACTCTAATCATGACTCTGAGGCCTGGAGAGGGGTATGTTGATTTTAGAAATGCTGATGAGTGTGAGTGTGTGTTTTTCAATGGTGGCAGAAGTGAACCTAAGGCTTCTTGTTTTTTGCTCTGCCTCTGATTCTTCTTGGTATACTCCTCATGAAGCTTCCCTTCCTTCTACAGTACAGTTTTTGTTTTACAATCCACAGGCCTTCACCTCTCCTGCACGTACAAAAGGCAAAAGATGAGCTCAACACTTCAGCTTTTCCTACCGGACAGGAATTGGGAGAGGCACCCTGCAGTGACGGACATTCCAAGGAGAATGCAGATCCACCGCCCAGCTTGGCAATATAGTATTGTTTTTCTTCAATCACATTTTTTAAAAATTGGGTGGGTTCAATTCACTACTCCAAGCCACTTCTTCAAAGCTAGATGATAGAACATTTAGATATCTGTACCTTGGGTCTCTGGGGCAGAAGTACTGTTTGCAATGCATTTAATAGAACTGTGTCCTACTCATGCCTTCTTTTCCTTCCACAACAGATTGATGATGGTGTGCCACTTATTGCCCTGATGAATACTGTTGTGGTATTTTTGTTTGTCACATCTTTCCCTAATCCCCTTTCCCTTCCATTCATCAAACCCCTTATCCTCTTCCCCTGGCCTGTGTGATTTATTGAGGTGTTGCTTAATTTACACCAAGTAGATTTAACAGTTGGTGGGGTGGATGTAGTTAAATGCAACACCAACTCACAGCGGGATCTTATATTACCTCAGCAATAGCCCTTACCAGCCTCACTTACCCAACCACACATAAGAAAGAATGTAATTCCTCAAAGTCAACATCATCATTCAGGCCTTTGTTATGCTTAAGTAAACCACTGAACCTTGCTGACTATAGAGTACAGACTTTAAGTATATTTTTCTTGACTTGAGGACTTTGGTTTTCAAATTCCATGCTCACCAGTGCTCAGAATAATTTACTATTGCTAGTATTTGATATGAGGTATTCTTTGATGTATCATGGTGGTAGCAGTCTGTCCTCAGTATTTCTAAAGCCATAATATAAATGTATATGTATAACCTACTAACTCTCAGTTTTTCTTTCTATTTAGTTGCCTGTGAGCCTTTTGATTAACCCTATAGTTGGATATCATCTAGATGAAAGTGAGACTTTCCTGTGATGCCTTCCCTGTTAGCACACTACCATAAAGACAGCACCTTGGGAAAGCCTTCAATAAGATGTTGGAACTTGGTAGAATGACAGAGGGTGCAGTCACCAGTAATCACATTATCTTTTCAGGTATGAGAACTTTACCTAGTGCATAACTAACGTCTACAGCCAATGGGATAAGTGATCCATGTTTCTGTAGGCAATATAGGGGAATGGCAGCATACCCTCCTAACTGGCATACACTTAAAGAAATGGATTAAAAAGACAGGCTGCGTGAAAACGCCTCAGTGCAAAGTTAAAGTAAAACAAAAAAACTTCAGACATAAAGTGGATTATAAAGATTTCCCTTTATCAACATATAAAAAAGTGATTCCAAACCTGTGGTCCAGGGACCCAGGGGGGTCCTCAAAGCCTCCTCAAGGAGTCAGTGGCTGCTAGAAAATTGAATAATATTAACAGATTTATAAACTGTGTTAGACCTGACAGCCTCAGGGTGGTCCCCCCTAACTTTTTGCCTGCCTCCCTCCACTTTTTGGACACTGTTTATGCTGGTTTTAGGACTTTGCACACTTTACCACTGCTAACCAGGGGTAAAGTGCAAATGCTCTCTCCCTTAAAACATGGTGACATTGGTTCATACCCAATTTGCTTATTTAATCTATTTGTAAGACCCCAGTAAAGTGCACTACATGTGCCCAGGGCCTGCAGATTAAATGCTACTAGTGGGCCTGCAGCACTGATTGTACCACCCACATAAGTAACGGTTTAACCATACCTCAGGCCTGCCATTGCAAGGCCTGTATGTACAGTTTCACTGCCACTTCGACTTGGCATTTAAAAGTACTTGCCAAGCCTTAAAAACTCCCCTTTTTCTACATATAAGTCACCCCTAAGGTAGGCCCTAGGTAACCGATAGGGAGGGTGCTATGTAGATAAAAGGCAGGACATGTACCTGTGCAGTTTATGCGTCCTGGTAGTGTAAAACGTCTAAATTCATTTTTACTCTGCTGTGTGGCCTGCTCCTTTCATAGGCTAACGTTAGGGCTACCCCCATATACAGTTTGAGTGGTAGATTCTGATCTGAAAGGAGTAACAAGGTCATACTTAGTATGGCCAGAATGGTAATACAAAATCCTGCTGACTGGTGAAGATGGATTTAATATTACTATTTTAGAAATGCCACTTTTAGAAAGAGAGCATTTCTCTGCACTTAAATCCTTCTGTGCCTTACAATCCACATTTGGCTAGGTTACTTGACAGCTCCCTTGTGCATTTCACTCAGAAAATCCCAAACACAGGATGCTCAGTCACACCTGCATACATCTGCACACTGAATGGGCCTTCCTGGGCTGGGAGGGTGGAGGGCCCGACACTTACACTTGAAAGGACAGTGGCCTGCCATCACACAATGGACTGCCAAACCCCCTAATGGGACCCTGGCAGACAGGATGGAACTGAAAGGGGACTGGGTGCACTTCTAAGCCCCACTTCAAAAGCACATTTGGGTATTTAAACAGTGTCCCTGACCCTTCCAACTCAGACACTTCTGGGCAAGATACCACTGGAGAAGAATCCATGAACCGGAACCTGCAACCTGCCAAGAGGAACTGACTGGCTGGCCAAAGGACTCACCTGACTGCTTTTCTGCAAAGGACTGCTGCCCTGCTCTTACCTTTCTGCCTTGCTGCCCTCTGGCTCTGCTGAGAAGTGCTCTCCAAGGGCTCGGATAGAGCTTGCCTCCTGTTCCTTTAAGTTTCAGGACCAAAAAGACTTCATCTCTGCAAAAGAACTCCTAGTGTGGAGAAAATCAATGCGTGGCCTGTAAGAAATGACGCACAGCCAGCATCGTGAGAAAATCACTGCACGCCAAACCGCAACAATGCAGCCCAGCTCCCAGAGAGGAGATCGACGCAGCGCCGGCATTGCGACCGGAAGTTCGACGCATGGCCCACTAGATCGACGCAAAGCCAAACCAGTACGATGCAGCCCGACTTCCTGCGGGAAGAATCGATGCAGTGCCTGCCTTGTGACAGAAATTTCCACGCATTGCTCACCGGATTGACGCAGCCCCTGTGACTTCATCCTGCACGATATGGGCAGCATCATGAGGGAATATACAGCAAACCAGCGGGCCCCTTCCACTAGCCAGTCAACTAAACGGCCCACCACATCTGCTGCAGTCAGTGAACGGGAGGCCCTGCCACAGGATCCACAGGCCACCAGCACCCCTCCCCCTGCAGAAGGTGAACCACCCTGCAAACGTTCCCTGCGACCGAGACAGATGCCAGAGACACTTGCCATGACCAAGGCCACCACCAGGAAATGAGACCTTCCTGAATGTCCCCCTTGTGTCCCACCCTGTAACCTTGTCCACTTTGTACTGCTTTTGCTCCCCTTCCTATGGCCCCTTGGATACTGAACCAGTGCTACAAGCAGGCTGGACCAGTACCCTGGACTTACCTCTACCATCACCCCATTCCATTGCACTATTCCGACAACAAATTTCACTACAATAAACACCCTGGAACACAACTTGAGTGATATTGCTTTATGCGATGAAAATGTGCAATTATGGTAACAGTTACATCTTGTGAAAATGACCTGAACTCTGTGATAGCATACAAATAATGACCTGTAACTGTCTGTAGTCATCACATCAGTACACAGTTGTTATAACACCAACATCTGCAAAATGAGAAGCCATAGGTGACAGTAAGCTGAGATGCAAAGGAAGTGAATGCCATCCTGCTACAGCCACACAGATAAAATTAATAGTCAGAGGAATGGTCAGTTTCACTATCTCACCTGTATGTCATTGGAAGTATTGATGTAATTGATGTTCTGTTGTCCACACCCTCATCCTCTGTCTCCTCATCCTCACTGTCCCCATGGTCTACTGCTGCCACAGGGGAATTTCCAGTCTCCTCCTCCTGCAGATAAGGCACATGTCATCTGAGGGCCAGGTTGTGCAACATGCAGCATGGCACTACTATCTTGTGAGTAGCACAGAGATCCAGCTGTCAGATGGGGGCATCTGAACCTGGCCTTCAGGAGGTCGAAGGTCCTTTCAATAATTCACCTGGTTCGCCCATGTGCATCATTATAAAGATTCTCAGCCCCTGTCCTGGCATTCCTCACAGGGGTCAGGAGCCATGATAGGTTTGGGTAGCAAGAGTCACCTGCAAGTACTGAGGGACACACATGAGCCTTACACAATGGTATGGGGGATAACTCCTGAAGGCATACACTGACAACACCCTGTGCCTCTGTAGTTGTGCCATCACATTTGGGATGCTGCTATTCCTCAGGACATAGGCGTCATCCACCGGCCCTGGATACTTGACAGTGACGTGGGAGATGTAATGGTCTGCCAGGTACACCATTTGCACATTGAGTGAGTGGAAACACTTCTGATTCCTGAACACCTTATCATTGTTCCGGGGGAGGGGGGGACAAACACAATGGGGGTCATTCCAAGTCTGGCGGGCGGCGGAGGCTGCCCGCCAGACTTCCCCCCTCCGAAATACCGCTCCGCGGTCGAAAGACCGCGGAGGGTATTCTAAGTTTTTCCCTGGGCTGGCGGGCGGTCGCCAAAAGACCGCCCGCCAGCCCAGGGAAAAACTCCCTTCCCACGAGGATGCTGGCTCGTAATCGAACCGGCGGAGTGGGAAGGTGCGACGGGTGCTGTTGCACCCGTCGCGTATTTCACTGTCTGCCAAGCAGACAGTGAAATACTTGTAGGGGCCCTCTTACGGGGGCCCCTGCAGTGCCCATGCCAGTGGCATGGGCACTGCAGGGGCCCCCAGGGGCCCCGCGACCCCCCCTACCGCCATCCGGTTCCCGGCGGGCGGACCGCCGGGAACTGGATGGCGGTAGGGGGGGTCGGAATCCCCTCGGCGGCGCAGCTAGCTGCGCCGCCTTGGAGGATTCCAAAGGGTGGCGGTACACTGGCGGGAGACCGCCAGTGTTGCCGGTCCGACCGCGGCTTTACCGCCGCGGTCGGAATGCCCTTGGGAGCACCGCCGGCCTGTCGGCGGTGCTCCCGCGGTCCTCCAACCCGGCGGTCATTGACCGCCAGGGTTGGATTGACCCCCAATATGTGTTCCGTCCATCGGCCCAACAATATTTGGTATATGTTCCGTTGCATAGAATCCCACCTTCATAGTGGCCAAATCTTCAACTTGGGGGAAAGTGGTGTAACTCCACATGTGTTTGACCAAGGCAGACAAAACCCTTGACAGCACGATTGAGAACATTGGCTAAGACATTCCTGCTTCCAAGCCCACTGTCACTTGGAAAGAACCAGTTGCCAGGAAATGGAGCACTATTAGAACTTGCACAAGAGGGGGGATCCCAGTGGATGAGGCATAGCTGATATCAGATCAGGCTCCAATTGTGCACACAGCTCTGTGATTGTGGCCCTGTCCAGTCTATAGGTGAGTATTATGTGCCTGTCCTCCAGTGTAGCCAACCCCACAAGGGGTTTGTACACTGGGTCTTTTCTCCTCCTCCTATTCTTCTGCAGTGGTAGATATCTAAGGGACACAAGAGTGAGTAGGGTGTCTCAAATTGTACAATGGAACCACCACCTCAGTATACATAGAGCACTTATGTGATGGGACAATGTGAATGGCAATGTATGTGCAATTTACATCAATGACGCAGTTTCTAATTTCTGAATGTTGTCCAGCACCATAAAATGCTGTCCTGTAAATATGGACAGGTGGAAGTGAGGTAACTCCGCCAGCATTAAGCGTCATGGAGGAAGGAGGTCTTGCACTGGCGTGCTGTTCCTCATTGGCTAAAATGGGGCTCTATGGAGTACTGTGGCCAATGGGGATCACCAGTGGTGGCGGCGGTGACCCCCATTTTCGATCTAAAACCTCACTTGATTCCTGAATTTCCACAGTACAACACCTATACTGCGTGTGCTGCTGTGACCTGTATCTGCATCCTGCCAAGGCACGTGTGACTGGGGAAAAGGTCCCTTCCTTCAGTTCAGAGGACTTAGAGCACTTGGTGGATGGGATCCTACCCCTGTATGGACAGCTGTTTGGGACTCCAGACCAACAGGTGAGTACACCATGGACACGATGCATGTGACAAGGTTGCATGGAGATGTGTGTGCTAGTAGCATGTCAGTTGGGTGAGGGGTATGTCTTGTGGCAGTGTACATGGTGTTCGCTGGGTAATGCGTGTGCCAATGGAGATGGAAATGGTATGTGTGGGCCATATGTGTGACAGGCTGCATTGTATGGTTAATGGTTTCCTCATGTCTGTATTACCTCTGCAGGTCAGCACCCATCAGAAGAAGGGATTTTGGCGTGCCATCGCCAAGGAGGTGTGGACCCTGGGGGTCTATAGCAGGAGGAGCACCCACTGCAGGAAAAGGTGGGAGGACCTGAGACGTTAGCTCACGAAGACTGCGGAGGCCCAGCTGGGGATGGCATCCCAATGAGGGCGGGGTGTCCATTAGAACCTGACCCCCCCCTAATGGCATGCATACTGGCACTGGCCTAGCCAGAGCTGGATGGACACTTGAGGGAAGCAAGGCAGCCACAACGGGGTGAGTACAGTGAGCGTGACAACAATTATTGTTGGGTGGCATGTGATCCTGGAGGTGAGTTTCAGTTAGTGAGTGCCCCTTAATGCCAGCTCAGCCATTGTTGCGTGATCCAGCTCAAGGTAAATGGGAGTTTAGCTAAATCTAGTAACCTAGCTAGGTTGCATTCCATGTCAGACAGGGCTTAGTGGGTCTCAGGAGGGATGCATTTGGAGGTGGTTGTCTCTCACCTTGCTGTGGCACATAGCCAATGGAGTGCCAGTGCGATGGATAGTGGACAATCCTGATCCCTGTGTGTAATGGTAACGTGTGTGCAAACTGTGGTGATGGTGCTGTAATTGACCCAGTGCTCCTTTTCTCTCTCTCCCCTATTTTCTTCTATCATCCTGACTATGTGTGCATTAGCATCATCTGGCAGAGGAGCAGGGGCACTGGCGACTGAGACAGTTGCATCCCACAGGACCCAGGAGGCAGAGTCCACTGACGCCGAAGAGACCAGTGGGACGGAGGGCAAGGGGAGACCCATGGAGGAGACATGAGGTGACAACACTGACTCTGATTCCTCCTCCGATGGGAGCTCTCTGGTGGACACCTCTGGAACCACCCCAGCTACATGTACGGCTGCCACACACGTACCAGCATGCCCTCCCAGTAGCACCCCACCGAGTTACACGTGCCCGCTCACCCAGGAGGGTGGGCATCTCCTTTGCCCCAGGCTCCTCAGGCCCTGCCCCAGTGAGCCCTGCTGCCCTCAGTGAGAAGGCTATTGATCTCCTGAGTTCCATATCTGTAGGGCAGTCAACCATTGTGAATGCCATCCAGGGGCTGGCATCCCAGATGCAGCAATGCAATGGATACCTAGAGGGCATCCACTGTGTGTTGGCAGCCCTACAGAGATCGTTTCAGGATATGGCCTCCTCTCTGATGGCAGCCACTGTTCCTGTTCCTACCGTCCCCCTCCAACTACCACTTCCCAGTCTCCTCAACCCCAACCCATCCCAGGCACAGATACAGACATGCATGCTCAGAAAACATCGCACAGAGTAGCACAGTCATACACAGGCACACTTCAGGTCACAAGCACTCACACAGACAACAGACAGTTGCACACACAACCGCATCCACTGCCTCCACTGTCTTCCCCCCCTCCTCCTCCTCATCTTCCTTCTCCTCATCCCTCACAGCCTCTTCCACACTCACACCTGCATGCACTGCATCAACAGCCACCACCACCATCACATCAAGCAGCACACCCACCTCTCTTGCAGACACCTCCACAACACCCATCCACACGTCCCCTTTATCCTCTCCCACACTATCTGTCCCCCTCCTAAGGGACACAAATTCGTGCACTCAGACATCACCTCACACACACGCACGCTGTCCATGCACCTGCACCCAAGTCCAGCAGACGTACACCTCCGACAACCACTCCCTCAACCTCCTCTCCCACCCCAATGCCCCTAAGAAGCTTTTCCTTGCACGCCTTGACCTCTTCCTTCCTCCTCCATTGCACACCCTGCCTGTAAGAGCAGGGTCCCAACGACCCAGCCCTGCACCTCAGTCAAACAGTCTGCTACTGCTACTGTTCCAATAAAATCATCAGCTGCTGGCACAAAGGGGCCCCAGAGTGTGACGGCTGTCATTCCTACTGAGAGCACACCTCTGGCTCTGAAAGGAAGGACTAGGATAGTGAAAAGCAAGGGACAGGAGACGGGGACAGTGGAGGCAACTCCTAGTCCTGGAGTCAAGGACACAAGTGACATCTCAAAGGCCAAGGGGACCCATCACAAGTGGGGACACATGGATCCCTCTCCACCACCAAAGATTGCCAAAGATGCCCCTCCACCACCAATGAAAGGAAAGGTTCCCACTCAACCACGAATGAAAGGAAAGGTTCCCACTCAACCACCAATGGAAGGAAAGGTTGCCACTCAACCACCAATGACAGGAAATGTTCCCACTCAACCACCAATGAAAGGCAAGAGACCCATTTAACCACCAATGAAAGAGAAGGTTTCCTCTCAACCACCAATGAAAGGCAAGAGGCCCACTCCACCAGCAGAGGGCAAGAAGCCCCCACCTCCAGCTGAGGCACAGGAGCCCTCACCTCCAGCACAGGCACAGGAGCCCTCACCTCCAGAACAGGCACAGAAGCCCTCCCCTCCAGCTGAGGCACAGGAGTCCTTACCTCCAGCTGAGGCACAGGAGCCCTCACCTCCAGCACAGGCACAGGGGCCCTCACCTCCAGCATAGGCACAGCAGCATTCACCTCCAGCTGAGGCACAGGAGCCCTCACCTCCAGAAGAGGACATGTAGGCTACCCTCCTGGGACTGTTGTACAAGGAGCCCCCTGCAGAACCAGTGGCCAAGTTCCCCACTTCAGAGACTGTGGCCTTGCACTCCCCACCAAAGATTGATGGGCATGGAGCCCCCTCTAGAACCAGTGGGCAAGTTCCCCACTTCAGAGACTGTGGCCTTGCATTCCCACCAAAGACAGATGGACATTGAGCCCCCACGTCAGCTGAGGTGCCCCCCGCCCATCCCCCCTGAGGTGCCTGTCTATTTCCAACATGATTCCCCTGAAGAGTGGATTCCGGAGTGTGTCAGGAGCCAAGTTGGGCCTTGGACTGTGTCCTGTAGCCATGTGGCCCTTTTGTACTTTGTACTGGCCATTGGGACATTCTGGACATTGTCACCTGCATTTATATTCATATGGACAATAGGGTGACTGTTGGCAGCAAATTACAGTGTTTGTTAATAATCATTGTGGTCCTTGTTTCATTTTGAAGTGTGTCCTGTGGCATTGGTTAACTCGGCAGCCGGTTGTGTGTATAGTGTGTGTGTGTGTGTGAATGGTGTGTGTTGTGCATGTGTGTGTCACTCTCCTTTTCGTCCCTTGTGTGCTAGGTGACTGTACTCACCGTCATCGTCTTTGTCGGCGTTGGTGTTCCAGGAAGGCCATGGCATAGAAGAGCACCAGGAAGACGTGAAGTTCTGGTTCCATGGCAGCAGCGGAGTCCTCTGTGTACTTGTTGGTGATTCTTTCATTTTCTGTCCTGTTTTTGCCAGGCTTTTGATGGCTTTGGTACCACCCTGTAAATCCTGGCGGTTTGCTGTGTCATAATATGGTGGGAGGTACCTTGTCTTCCGCCTGGCTGTTGATGGCTATTGCTGTAGTCAGTGGTGTTAACGCCCTGGAGTTTGATGTGGTACATTGTTTGTCTATGGGCGGGATCACTGCCATGGTCATAATTTGCCGGTAATTACTGCCAGTCTATTGGCGGTATTACCACCACTTTAACAACCACCATCAATGTCATAATGAGGGCCTGAGTGTCCAATATTCAACCATCTTCTCCACCCACAACAACCCCCTCCCACCAAAAAAAGAAATCCAAAAAAGGGATGAAAGAAGTAATTTTGTATGAAGGTCTCCAGATGTTCAATGCAGGGCTTAAGGCATGTCCTCGTGCATGCCAGCTGGAGCAGCATGTGGTAATGGTAGAACCTGTCTGGAAGGGGGCCGGCACAGGGGCGGGCAGCTCCAGGCTGTCAACAGTGCTGCTGTGGCCTGGAGGCTAGTGTCACAGCCGCTTGGCTGGTGGAAATGGGCCCAGGTCAAGGAGCCGGAGCATATGCCAGGCTCTCCTCATCCACCAGCCACTGATAATGTGCACTGGTGGCTCTCAGCCTCTCTCACCCGAGCTGTGACACAATCTCCTGTTGTTTAAGTGGTGGTGGACCAGCACAAGTTGCTATATCAAGAAAGAAAAAAAAGAAAAAACAAATTGTAAAGAACGTTCTGTGCAAACACTTGTTTTTTAAATTGAATAGTGGCACAGCATAAGTATATTGCTGCTGGTCCCCTAGGGCACTGGAATTTTTGATGTGATGATTAAGAAAGTCAGTCAAAAGGAGGAACATGATTACAACACATGTCTCAAAAAACAACTCAAAGAGGAAGTATAACATTAAGAAAACAAAGTGATTTTTTTGTGGTCAAGCATTTCCTCAAACATTAAACCACACAGACACTTTGTGTGGAAAAAATAAAAAGAACTCTGCTTAATGAGTAAGGCATCATCCACTATGCAGTACAAGGATTCTATTCTTGTGCTAAATGAATGGAAGCGTGCTGGCTAGCACATCAGGTACACTGCAACTTTGCTGCAGTCTGCTGCTGGGGCAGCTGCAGTGGACAAAAAAACCATCCTTGATTCCTGTGGCTCTGCTCTTCTCCAAATGTCTTTCAATTCTATCCAGACTACAAAGAGGCAGATGATTATTATATGTCACATACGACATGTATAACATGCAGATAATAGATATCCTGTCAGGCTTAAGTAGAGGGTGAGAAAATCTATGCACCACAGTACAGGGATAGGAACGGAATATATAGATTTTTTTGGGCAGATTTGTCACAGAGTATCCCCATCCACAAAACACAAAATCACAGACACTTAATACCACTTTACTTCTAGGCCTCAACCTCAAACAGAAATTACTGAAATCAAATACATTTATTTGGCAGTAAGGGAAGGAAAAGGAAATGAAACGACTTAGGGACTGATTTAGACTAGTGTTTGGCAGAGGTGTTACTCCGTCACAAAAAAATGACACATATTCCATCCCCAGAATTACAATTAGTAATACGGCAGACTGTATGTCAGTCATGTTTGTGATGGAGTAACCCCACCCCCGCCAAAAGCCCAATCATGCTCCTAGTGCACGATTTAAATCTTGGTAGAGGGAATACTATGTCACAAATGTGATGGATAGCCCGTCTGCCATATTAAAATCCCCATAGAATGGGATATCCATTACATTTGTGATGGAGAATTCCTTCCTTCAAGATCTAGATAAGGTCCTCAGTCTGCTGCAGCAGGGTAAGGTACAGTGAAAAGTCCTGCTAGAAGCTTTGCTATAGAATCCTGGGGGGAGGGCCAGTGAGTTACTGATGATGTAGCTTAGGCTTAGTCAGCCACTGTATTTTTAACCGAAAGTTGATGAATGTCATATTTGAACAGGTATAATTCCATTATGAAAGCTACATGAAGTATAAACCACTTTCCAGGCCATAACAGTTGGCATATGTCAAAAAAAAAAATTCCAATGTGGAAAGAAGTTAGGAATGAACAAAGGAGTGCGGTACTAGGGCAGGTGACCGAGTGGGAACTGGAAGGGAAGCAAAATAAACCTTGCTTTTGTTTCAGTTTACAATCCACTGAAAGCTTTGTAAATACTACATTAACAGAAGCACATTGCACAGCCAATACTGCAGTGCCGGATTGAACCATGCTGCAGTTGGATGGGGTTATCATCATCACTCGCAAAGTACCATGGGCAGGAAGGTCATGGATGATGGTGGATGGGTGGGATCTGCCAGACTTAACAAACACAGTGGGTATACTAGTAATTGTCAATAACCAAGCAATATGGCTTACCATCACCTGTCCCTGCCACCGCAGAGACAACCCCTTCAAGTGTTGCATCTGGTGCACTGGTGCTGGTCCCGGCACTAGTGGTCTAGAAGTATAGAAAAAATCACATTACACATTTAGATGTCACATACACTGCCCCTTTTTTTTCACAAAAAACAACTGCAACACACGACTACAGTTGAGTTCACAGTGTCTCCTCTCACAGTCCACACGGTATAATGAAGTTAGGGGAGAGGGACAGCATAACCAAGCAGAAGAAAGCTTAAGCTACAGATAAGTACAGAAACAGGAGGACGTCAGCTAAAGAAACAAGAAATATAGAAAACAGGATAATGCAGGGTGGTATAGCAAGAATAATCTTTGTAAAGAATTAAATCATTTGAAAATAAAGTCACAGCATAAGAGAAAGGATGAAAAAATAATTTAATGGGTAGAGTTACAAGTTAGAGAAATAAACATTAACAAGAACTTACTGGGGCCAGCAGAGGCACCAGCTGCGGTGCTGGTGGTGGCAATGGAAATTCCATCCACTCCGCCACTGGAGGTGGCACCTTCCTCAGCCTGAACCTCTAATGCCCTCTTCTTGTCCTTGGATCCTGATGTAAGAAATAAAGAAGATAATAAAAATAGATTAGTGGAAGTTCCTTGGATCCTGATGTAAGAAATAAAGAAGATAATAAAAATAGATTAGTGGAAGCGGTACAGTTAATCGCCTAGAAAATATTTTGACAGGCAAACTCAGTAACATATTTACACTGACCTTTTCTGAATCAGATTGCCTGAAGCCTATATTATCAAGTTGGCCTATTTCTAATTTCTGACACCTTACCTAAGCCCTATTTTAAATTTCCTAAACTACATTTAGAAATACTAATGCATTGCAACAAATGATCTTTGCTTTGCAAATCACATTTGCGACCCCTTTTGATGGGATAATTCAGTCAGTTTCCCTTTTCAATGTATAGATGCATGTACATCACTGGAAGATTGCTTGGAATTGTATGAGCTACATAATAAGAAACAGAGAATGCTATCTTACTGATATATATTACTTATTATTACCACAGTAGTACCACTATCTTAGTGATAGGAAGACAGAGTAGTCAGCAAGCAGAATTAGGTAGCACTAATCACCCGGCTTGCTCAAATTGGATCACACATAATATTCGTAACATTACATTACGTAAACTTAATTAACCTCTGAGGGTGAGCAGCATGCTACTTGAAAAAAAATAACATTATAGGACAGGACACAACAAATATAGTAATAATTACTTTGCAAGCACCGCAACATGGACGCCCAGCAGGTCCTCTCCTGGTCAAATATATTGGTCCAGCAGTTGCATCAGCTGCTGCTGGGTGCGCTGAACCCCAATGTGTCAGCAGATGCACTGGTTCACCGTCCTCCACATCAGGTGATGCTCCCACAGACCGTACCCATTCCTGAGCCTACTGCCAGCATGGAGGAGAGGTTGGCACTGCACCAAAAGGACAAGTGTGGCCACCTCCTCCTCACTAAAAATGGTGCAAGGCTGCACCCCTTGGTGGTACCGGTGCCTACAGGGTGTGCGGCCCCTCTGCACGCATGCTACCGTTACCCCCACGTTCTGCCATGGCTCTAGGTGGAAAAATATATAAAAAAAAAAGATAGGCTTAAAGAAGGAATAGAAAGGGAGAATACGAGTTAGCAGAAGTTTGGGGAAAACGAATAAAGGAACAAAAAACTCACAGAAAATAAAAAAGGCAAAAACATAAAATACACAACGCAAATACACACTAAGGAAATAAATATAAAACAGGGGAGGATTAGTTGGATAAAGTAAGGACGGCCTAGATAAAGTAGGGATTTAAAAGTAGACCCAGCACCATGCAAACAATAGGAAAATCAAGATGTTTATGGGTTTTTCCATGGTGCCATTTGTGTTTGCATTGTAACACTGGCACCAATCACTGCAAATGGGCATCAGAGCACTACTCTGCCCAAGAGCTGTTGGGCAGAGTTCGCAGAGTTTTTTCTTCACTCTGCAGAATTCAGCATAGTGGGAGTGCGCAAACTCAACCCACCCCTAGTTGAATCTCTGACCCAGGGGGAGGTTTCCATTTGTTTGAAGAATTTCTAGATCTTGAACTTTTGCTCTTGGGTTTTTGAGGGTGGGGACCCCTTTTGACTGATGCTTTGGCTACACTGTATTACCTATTGAGTGTTAAGAAAGATTTTGACACATGTTTTGAAATGAAATGCTTTATTAATAATAACAGTATTGGGGATGAACACTGTAATGTTTACACTTGTAGTTATTTGATTACTGATCTTTTTCCTGATTGACCACCTTTATTTAAACATTGATCGAGTGTGCAATGTGGTTATTTGTATTAATGTGGGGCACCCTCCTTTTTCATAAATGAAACCCCTTTAAAATGTGATTGATCTTGCTTCTGTTATAGGTAGGATATGATTTAATGTCATCAAAACTATTTCCATTTACCTGATATACATTTTTTTTAATGTATGCATAGTATTCAGTTGTGAGTGTAATAAAAGAACAATCATTTATTCAATGCTGTTGTTGAATGCCAATAAATTTGGTTTGCTAGCCAACACCACCTCCCCCAAGTAGGCCTTGGACTGTTCTGCTTCACTACCCCTAGAGAATCAAGAGCTACAGTAGGAAACTTGGCACCCGCTAAAGAGACAATTATGGACCTGTGTGTTTCTTGGGAAATACTCAAGTCCTTCTCAAGTAAGGGACCAATTTCTTACTATTGGCTAATCTTTCCTCAATTGACTTGTTTCTATGGAGCTGCAGACTGTTACTCCTGGGGTTTTGTATCTTGCCTGCTTTCATTGCCTACTTGCCTCATTTTCATTTTGCCTACCTTCATTTTGAAGCAAATACAATATCCAGGAGGCCTCCGGCAAATGCTCCTTTGGGCTAGCGCTGGCTATCGGAGTAAAACAGACCAAAATCATCTAATTTGGCTCTATGGGGCCAGTGGTATGTCTGTTTAAAGTTTGACCCCGGAGAAAAGAAACAAAGAAAAACAGGTTTATGTGATATTTCTTCAGATCATCTTGCGTGGGCCATGCACCAGGCGTAAGCTACTACTTTCTTTAGTTGCTTCGGGTTGTGAATGGAGCCCCCCCAATGGATTTATTGAGCCCCCCAAGGCCTAGTAATATTAATTATTGCAAAATGTTTTTAAAACATTTGATGCTTCAAAATCTCCTCTGAGACTTGTGTCGTAATAGGTACAGAACAAAGAAGATGCAGGTAGTGATACCAGAAGGAACACTAAGCTCAATAATCAAACTGTCTAGAGACATAGAGCATGAATACACATGAAACTGTCTGAATTAATACAAGAAACAAATGTGTCAGCAATTTCCATACTATTTTACCACACCCGATTCTGAGCTCAGATCCTTTCCTTGAATTCTCATTTACTAATCTGTTAACTCCTAATTGATGACCAGCTTAATCATTTGGAGCACAGGAAAACAACAATTCAGTCATGATCAAAAATAGATGTTGGTGACTACCAAACTAGTAAACCCTGTAGGGCTGCATTGTGGTACTTGGCAAGCTTACACTGCTTACAGATAAAAGTCTTAGGACCGCCACATCTGCATTGACGATCGGACCACTGCACTCCAGTTGGTCTGACCACCCAATTACACTTTTGATGGGCAGACCCACCCAAAGACCACCGTCCCAGCCAGAATCATAGATCCTGATGGGGTGACGACGATCGGGCTTGTAACCCGCCAGGGTGGCACTGAACTCAGCTCTGCCTGTATGATTACATCCCCACTATCCCCACCATGAAAAGGCTGGTGGAAAGCCAGTGCTGAGATTCACAGATGGGCCTCTGCATTGCACATGATATGGGCAGTGCAGGGCCCCCCCTGTCCGGCATCGTCAAAATGCACACTGTACATTTTGAGGATGCTGGACCGCCCCCTCAGTGCTACCACATAGGACTCGGTTCCCTTAAGAGAGCCGAGTCCTGTATCATTGCACAGTTCCCATTAGACTGATCAGCAGGAACACGAATTACAATGTTTCCACTGGTCAGCCTGGTGCAAACATTGTAATATGGTCGGTGGGGACGTCACCGACATGGCAGTGGCATCCTACCTGTGAGTTTTGCGGTCCCATGGTGGGACCCTCAAACTCAAAATGAGGTCCTTAGTTTCTAGGGTCTGGTAGAAGATAAATATGCTTGGTTGGGTAGATGTGTAGGAAAGAGACAGGCCAAGGGTGACAGAGTGGTTGAATCACCTTAGCTATTGCTGGAACCACTTAGGCAAACATACATAAAGGTAGAAAGAATTAAGCTAAATCTGTGGTACGGGAACATGGACACCTCATCATCCCATTGGAGTACTGATAGGCCTCTGTGGAATACTTCCCTCAGTGATTCCCACAGTGATTTTGTAAGTCTCTTGCCATACCTGTAGGATATGTAGGGAATGTATGATGCAGGTACTGCTATTACTCTGGAGAAAGACACAACCACTGAACACAATTGGGAAATTTTGCGTCTAATGGAAAATCATCCCCACTCAAGCAGGGATGGCTCTCCTGGCTTTAGGGCCGACACCTCAGGGAGTCAATTTATTTATTTGTAAATCTTTTCTATTCCTTTAAGGTGGCAGTCTGGCCCCGCCCCACAGATCCAGTCCTCAACATGTAAGGAAAAATATCCACTAAACTCTGGTCTCTGACATTTTTTTATTACTTCCAATGCCGGGGGCATCACAACACCACAGGGCAAATTACCTCATAAGCGAGGCAAATGTTTGATGAATAAATGTTTGTAAAGGACCTCAAAATGCTAGGATGACTGGGAATGCATGATTACATGCCTTTTTCTCTGCCCCGGGGTTGATTGACATGTGGCACATGAGGGAAGCATACTAGTAATTTTAATAGATTGAACTATGCGCAAACTCATGGTTGGCACTAAAATAATTTAGGCCCTCATTATAACATTGGCGGTGTATAGTGCGGCCACCAAAAGACCGTTGCCACGGCTACCAGCCATCAGCTGGATTATGACCATGGCCGGATCTCCAGAATGATGGCGGAAATCCAGCTGTGGCCATGCTGGCGGATGGCAGTAAGGTAGCGCTGCTGCTGGCAGTAGACTGCCGTAGACTGTATCATGACACGGCCTGGCGGTGTTCTGCTGGCAGACTCTGCTGCTGGCAGCAGCACTCCGTCCTGTCTCCTGCCGAGGACCCCCTCACAAAAAGTAAGTTGGGTGCTCCGACAGGGGAAGGGGGGGTGGAGGGTGTGTGTGTGTGTGTATGTCTGTATGTGCGTGAATGTGGGTGTGTGTTGCGTGTTGTGTGTGCATGTATGGATGTGTGAGTGTGTGTATGTTGTGTTGTGTGTATGCGTCTGTGCCTGTATGTATGTAAGTGTGTGTGTGAATGGATGTCTGCATGCATGCTTGAATGTGAGAATGAGTGTGTGAATGTGTGTGTGCTTGTGTGACTGAAGGTGCATGAATGAAGGGGGGTCTGGAGAGGGAGGGGGTGTGGGGGGGAAATATGAGCAGGGGGAGGGGGCGGGGCGAGTAAGACCCCCATCAGTGACAGGGAAGGAATTCCGCCATGGTTTTCGTGATGGTAAGGAAGCCACGAAAACTATGGCAGTAGGCGGGGGCATAATCCTGCAGGCGGGCTAGTGATGGCCCCCGGGCTGGAGACTAGAGTCTCCAGCCCGGCGGTCGGTACCGCCGTGGCGGATGGTGTGGTACATTGGCGGTTTGGATTGAGCCAAACTACCAGTGTCTTAATATGGGGAAAAGTACTGCCAGCCTTTTGGCAGTACTTTTCTCCATTTTACCGCCATCCGCCGGGGTCATAATGACACCCTTAGTCTTGGATTCAGGGACATTGCAATCCTAGTCAGAGGCATATCAGACCTCTAGTGACTGTGTTTATGCCCTGAAAAAACCATAAGCTGGATTGATTGGAAATTGACCTTTGGGATTTCTGAGACTTCAGCCAATGTATTACGGGAGGCATAAAAGACAGTGTTTAAGGGTGGTTGTATCTACAACGAGTGGTTTGTACATCAAGTATATTAATCAATTATTTTGAATTTTTATTAGTTATTTTGGGTTAAAAAGTCCACATTATTATTAATTATTTTATTATTATAAAATTAATTACAAGGAAATTAAATTACATTTTGAAAACTCATTAAAAACAAAATAATAATTTGAATTCAACACATACGTTTTACCAATTTACCAAATGTTATATACAAATAAAAATGTTAATGAAGGTTGGATTGTTTAAAATATTTTTTTTCAGTAATTTATCAATTAAAATATTAAATTCAAATAATGAATTATTTAATACAAATTTAATTTGACGAGTGAATGTGCTTTACCATTGGATGCTATTAGTTCTGGGACGTTGAACACTCTTCTCACCCACCGACAGACACAGGACCTACTTACCTTCAGGAGACACCTCAAGACTTGGCTGTTCGAGCAGTAGCAGCCCCCCCCCAGTGCATTGAGACCCTCACGGGTAAGTAGTACAATTTACAAATGCCTTGATTGATTGATTGATTGGGTTAAAGTATTTTAAATGAATTTTAATAATTTGCACCATACTTACCCATACTTACCCAAATGGAGATCGCCACGTTGGTGGGAGCACCACCTATGCCTGCAAAGTTACTAACATGTACGTCTAAATCTAGGGATAAAGCTACACTCAGTAATAGTGACTAGCCAAAAATTGAGGAGTTACACCTTTGTGTAGTAGTAATTACACTCATGAATAAGTATGCATATGTATATTTACCTTTGCGAATAGACCACCTATCAGTTTACATTGATACGTTCCTGCCCAGAAAACAAGCCACAAATCGATAAAATATTATTTAATCAGGATGAAAAAGAGTTCTGAACAGCTCTGAAAGCACGGAATGGAATGTGCCCTTGCTAGGTGTAGGCGTGGAGTGTGAAATGGAAGGCAGGAAAAAACTCGATGTACTTAGCGGATTAGTCATTTTCTTTGAGCGAGATCCAGTTTGAAATCTGTATGAATAAAATACATACAAATAATAGGTGGTTAGCAAGTATAGAGTAGTCCCTGGGGTGCTAGTTGCATAAGTCTTCATGTTTTTCACAAACAATTTGGCACAAAATCACACTGTGTGCCTAAGGAAGGAGACTGGCGTGAGGAAGCGCTGGAGGGCGCCACCCAACAGTCTCGTTCACTGCCATGATCCAAGGGATCCAAGGGATCCAAAGAAGAGGCATGTGCCTTAATCAACATAAACGATGATTACCATATTTACCCATCCTAATCAGTCTCCGCCCCCTTTAAAAATAAGCGATCATTTTTTAAAATTTAAAACATAATACCTCTATAAAACTTTTTAACTCAGGGGGCACTATCTCCCCCACTCACCCAACACCAGCATTATTGTTGCTGGACAAGTGAAGTGATGTGACGTCACATGCTCACTTCAACTGCTCCCTTGTAGGCATGCCCAAAGTGAGTGTATTTGCCAGGCTGCTCAGCAAAGACCCAGCATCAAGGCCTAGTCTCCACCCCCTGATGACGCAGAGGCCAAGTTAGCCCCGGGCGTTTTTATTCAAGCCCTGAAGCGCTTAGCCTCCACGTCAATCAGGGAGTGGAGAGTATTGCCAACCCACCCTTTCCCAACTTGCCAGAGGCAGAGGGCGTGGTGGGATCTCTCACCCCGTGACGAGCTGGGAAAGGGTGTGCTGGCAGGCGGGAAGGCTCGCATTCCATCAATTTTTGCAGGAGAAAAACATTTGATCACTGAATGGAGGTATGTGGAAATCAGCGCGAGCCCGGGCTAGACAAGTTATTTGCATTCCTTCTGTCATAAAATATCATATCCACTTACCCAGGACGCCGTTTCTTTAGTAAATACAGTCACAAGAGTATTTCAGGTCTGGAAATATAAGACGGGGAAAACCTGCTCTATATAGCTCAGTGTAACAGCTTTGAACCGATTCCACAAAAAAGTCCCACTTGAGCAGATCTGAACTCAATCAAAACAAAAAGACACATATTACTTTTAAATAAGATTAGTCTTTATATTTTGCAGCTCAAGTTAAAACTCTACATGTCTTTCTCTTGTTTTATGTAAACAATAAAACATAATTATGTTTAAGAGAATACAAATTAAAAACTTCAACTAGAACGTGCCTCGCACAACAATTTCCCGATGGCAAAGCAATATGTTTAGTGATATAGTCTACAGGGCGATCATCATCAACAACCATGAGGGGGCAGTAGTCACTTCGGCAGGTTGGCATTTCTTTCAAAATAGTACCGAGGAGTGATTGTGTCAGCTCAGAGAGTTGGTATACAGGCATTACATGCGGTACTGTGTCAGCTCAGAGAGCTGGTATACGGGCATTACATGCGGTGTTGTGTGGGCTCAGGGAGCCGGTATACGGCATTACATCATGTATATATTTTATCTCTCCATGTTTCTGTATTTTTAGTGTATGTGAGTTGCCTTTATGCATGATCTTGAGTTTCAGTATGGGAAAACTAAACAATATATTATTGTATGGACTAAGAAGGCATTGACTCTGTTGGACCATCCTGAATGCCATTTTATCTCTGGCATGCACTGGCTCAATAGACAGCTCCAATCTTTTTATGCAACAGCAACATCATCAAAATTGTGATTATTAGCCCCTTCCTATAGTATTTTCTCTATATATCAGCCTGACATATTCACATGGAGAGGAGAACTCATTTCACAAACATGTTGTGAGTGAGATATCAACCCCAAAACATCTTGATGCTGTACACATTGCTAAAGAAGGAAGTCAGGCTTGCCTACCAAACCAGGCCAATAAAGCTATTTTGAAATGTATAACAATTTTGTTAAATAGCATTTGCAGAAGAAATGGAAAATTGCTGCTAACCTCCCGAAAAAATGCGCATGCCCATCCCCCTCGCCGCCAAGCCCAGTCCCACCACTCACAAACCTCACCAGCCGCCACTAATCCTAATTCTCCCACATTCTTGAAAACATTTTCAGACCCATTTCAATGCGTAGTCTATGATGATTCTTGACTTCAATAATTCACAAGGAGAAAATTTCTGATTGAAAAAGGTAGTTATAACTTTTCATGAGCTATTTACAATGAAACCGTTGCAAACGGCATTTTCGACTCGCTTCTAAAGATAGATTTAGCCTTTCCAAATCCTGCTTCTCTTTAGTGTTGGTCAAAACAGCTGAATTTTGAAATGCCAATTTTCTGATAAATGATGAAGAAATGATTCCCCAGAGTGGATTTTCTAACTGGGACTAAAGGGCCTTTTATATATCCTTTGATAACATGCATACAATTTGTATCCCAGCATTAGACTTATTACATGAACATAATATTTTAAGAATTTCAATTATTAAACATTCATGAGTGTCCTTTAAAATTCTTTGTTTCATTAGTGACATAAACCTCTCCTAGCTGTGGGAAATACAAATTTTTACCAGTCCCAGAAGTTCTATGTGGATTCAGAAAGGGTGTGTTGTGAACTTTGGGCCAGATGTAAGTAGCTTTTCTCTTGTCGTTTGTGACAAGACAAAAATCACTTTTGTATGTACAAACCCTATTTTGCGATTTGGTAATCTATTTACCTAATCGCAAAATAGGTTTGCGAGTCGAAATTAGGAAGGGGCATTCCCTTCTAATTGCGAGTCTCAGTGTTCTGTATGATTGTTTTGTGAACATGAATGCGGTCACAAAACAATCACACGTTCACAAAACAATCACAGTTAGCACCAATTTGAAATTGGTGCTAACCCATTCGCAAATGGGAAGGGGTCCCCATGGGACCTATTCCCCTATGTGAATGGCAGCGAAAATATTTTTTCGGAGCAGTCAGTGGTCCCATGAACCACTGCCTGCTCTGAAAAAATGAAAATAACTTTTCATTTTAGTTTTTGAAGTGCATCCTGCAGCATTTAAAAAAACGTCTTTATTTAAAAGCAGTCACCGACATGGTGGTCTGCTGTCCCAAGCAGACCAGCAGACCACCATCCCTGTGAGTGGAGCCATTCCCAATGGGTTGCAAATTGCAACCTACATCATGCATATTAATGAGGTAGGTAATTTGCGACCCCATTGGGAATTGCAAACAGTGTGAAGTACACTGTTGTACATAAGGTTTTGCATCTCGCTATTTGCGACTCGCAAATGAGTCGCAAATTGTAAGTCGCAAAACTCTGGGTTGTACATCTGGCACTTTGTCTGTTATCACACTTTCTTTTAGCTCTTCACTTCCATCATATGAGGCAAATGTGAAATTATTTTAGCCACTCACACAACTTACTTCCACAATGGAAAGATATAGCAAACAGGAGCTAGTGACAACTTTTCATCTGACAACCACATTTTATTTCACAAAATATTGTTTGAAAGGTAGGCTTTGTTAAATTCTTCACCTTTGTGCAAAGCGTTTCATTAATTTGTTAAAATGTCAATGCAGAGAATTTCAGAATGAAGCATGTCGCCGAAAAGAAACAAGAAAGAGAGTCAGTCTGCACTACAATTTTAACACTAAACTTAAGAAAAATGCTTCATCATTTTCAATGTAGGAAATGAGGCTCGCTCATTAGAAAAAGCATTGCAAAGACAATAGTTCTGTTTTTTACCACAGGCTTGTAAACAAAGGCATTCACATACAATGTTGACATATACTGCAGTCTATGCACAAATGCTGTTCATTACATTAAAGCCTACATTAATGGTTTTGCAAATAAGGAGGACAAAATTAGCAAAAATGAATGTTTTCTATATGAAATGACTATAGGAGAGAAATAATTGAATGTGACATAGAGTACTCTCCATGACTGTACTTTTCAAATGTAAAATAGTCTATCATGCATTCCAGTGGAAGCACTACCTGGCAGACAGAAGGATACAACAAATTGCCAATGGCATGAGATGAGAGAGAAATACTCCTCAAGGTCGAGCCATTGTCAAGTCAATGTACACGTTAAAGAATTGGTAACAAAATGTGCAGCAGGCAACATTGCTGTCCAGGCAGACCTAAAAAAAAATCCCAAATGCAGGAATGTTTTGTGCCAAATTTGCAGCGTTTTTTAACACAAATTCAGTGCAAAACTAACTCCATATTTATACTTTGGCGCTAGACCTGTCTAGCGCCAAAGTTACAGAGTTAAAGTCATTTTTTGGACGTGGAAACCTACCTTGCGTCAATGAGATGCAAGGTAGGCGTTCCCGTGCAAAAAATGACTCTATGGCCTTAGCGCCATATTTATCCCCCTGTGCTGAAATCACGCACGGGGAGGAGGGGTTCAAATAATGGTGCAAAGCTTGCTTTGCCCCATTATTTAACACCTGGGTCAGGGCAGGCATTAGGGGACCTGTGGGCCTATTATTTCCATGGTGGAACACCAAGGAATAAGCCTACAGGTGTCCTCTCCAGGCCCCAGGGACACCCACACCAGAGGATGGGAGACCCCATCCCAGGTAAGTATAAGTAAGTATTTAATTTTATTTTTTAAATTGCTATTGGTGGCTCTGAAATGGGCCCCCCTACATGGCAGTGGGTGCAATGGCCATGCCCAGGGGACACTGGTCCCCTGTGCTGGCCATTGGGGTGGTGTGCATGACCCCTGTCTTTTCTTAGACAGGAGTCAAATGGTATGGATGGTTTTGCGTCAGAAAATTATGCTAGCCTGGTTAGAGTATTTTTTTTTACTCTAACCTGTCTAACATAATTTTTTGGTGCAAAAAACCCCTTCTCCCATACCGCCAACCCCACAAGGCTAACATAATTTTTTTTTTTACACTACCCCACCATTTTCATTGGCTTGCATCATTCCATATATATGGTGCCTGCTTGGCGCTCAGGAATGGTGCAAGCCAGTGCAAAACGTTTTGATGCAAAACTGTGTCAGTGTACTTTTGCTCCAAAAAGTATAAATATGTCCCTTAGTTTTCAAGACTTTGCTAGTCAGGAAAGTAACTAATCTAGAAAAACAACAGCAAATTTGAGGCTGGGGCAGAGGTTCTGAAATGCAGCCTTCACTCTTCACACGGGGCAGTGCTGTTAGCTCGCAGTCTCAGCAGCAGCAACTAGCACCGTTACCTGCTATCCAAAATCCACTGCAACAATCACTTCAAGTTCAACCTCTGAAAAGGGTTGGTTTTACTCAGCAGGACTTTGGTCAAGTGCAGAAGAGCAGACTCAGTAAGTGGAAGCACCTTTGACAATTTAATAGGTGGTCTATGTCTATCTGGATGACCTAACAGAGGTGTGCCTAGATCAAAATTGGTTGATCTATTGGCATAGCTAAAGGGCACAGTGCCCAGAGCTCAGCAGGCTTGTAATAAAGTATCTTTCCTGTCGTGCAGCCAGTTTTTCTTTGAAGCGTGTTTTCAGTCCAGCTGCCACAGTTACCACAGTCAGAATGACCAGTCTCTCACTTTAACCTGTTGAGAGACTGGTGAAGACTAAATTGCACAAACGCTTCTTTCCAAATGATTACAGTGCTCCTGAAACATCGAGGACAAGGAGGGCATCTCGTCTGACTTCTCAAGTTTGGTCATTGAGTATCCTGTGGATGACACTTCTGAGATGACCTTTACTTTCCAGGTTCCAGACTGATACAACAGAAGTTACATATAAGAGGACTTCTAAAAAATAAATAATATATATATATATATATCCATCCAGCATTAGCCTAAACATCACGAGATACCTCCCACGCAATGAAAAGCAACAAGCCAGGACTCAGTGCAGAGTAACGTGCTTTACTTAAACAAAAGAAAGGAAAATCTAACGCGTTTCGGAGAATTAACTCCTTGTTCACAGATCCAAATCACCTCTGTTTTTACAAGTATTTTAATGTCCAAAAGCAGGCAACAGAGACTTAACATAAAAGAAGGACTCAAACCCAAATTTGTCACACAAATACTCAAAAGGGTGTCGGCCATTTTGAAACAGGCAAATATCTACTTATAATGAAACAGACCAATTAAATAAAATTTATACAAGTTGATACACAATCAAGTTTACTGTCAAGTATCATGTATATACCCTATTCTTAAAACTCATTAATTTTCTAATAAGCACAATACACTATTATAACACACTCTTATTTTTATACTATCACTTATCTGAATGAGAGATGTCAATCCTCATAGATATAATAGCTCCTTGCATTTCAGCAACACCCCACTAATATTTCTGATATACCTATTTAAAAAAAGGGAAAAAGAAAAACATAAGTATTCATACATAGGATACAGAAAAAGAGGAAATACAATATATGGTTAGTTATCTGCCACATTAATTCTAAACAAAGGATCCTTCCAAAATGAATTCCAATTTTCTCTCTACAATTTTTTCACCTACAGTTTTTCACAGTTTTTCCGCAATTTTTCACAATTTTCACACTCTTATTTAATCACATTTTTTCATATTATTTTAACCCAATTTTTAAACAGAATTAAGGTGGACCCAGAGTTCTTCATCCTGGTTAAAGCCATATGGGGAGGTAGTCGAATACTTGATGATAAATCTAGACTCTAACTGCCTCAAGTTTACTGTCAAGTATCATGTATATACCCTATTCTTCAAACTCATTCATTTTCTAATAAGCACAATACACTATTATAACACACTCTTATTTTTATACTATCATTTATCTGAATGAGAGATGTCAATCCTCATAGATATAATAGCTCCTTGCATTTCAGCAATACCCCACTAATATTTCTGATATACCTATTTAAAAAAAAGGGAAAAAGAAAAACACAAGTATTCATACATAGGATACAGAAAAAGAGGAAATACAATATATGGTTAGTTATCTGCCACATTAATGCTAAACAAAGGATCCTTCCAAAATTAATTCCAATTTTCTCTCTACAATTTTTTCACCTACAGTTTTTCCGCAATTTTTCTAAATTTTCACACTTTTATTTAATCACATTTTTTCATATTATTTTAACCCAATTTTTAAACAGAATTAAGGTGGACGCAGAGTTCTTCATCCTGGTTAAAGCCATATGGGGAGGTAGTTGAATACTTGATGATAAATCTAGACTCTAACTGCCTTAGTTCCAACTCTCTATTCCCACCTCTTATCTTTACTGGAATATTGTCTAATTCACAGAATTTTAACAGGTCCCTGTTTTTTTGATGTGTACTCGCAAAGTGTCTCGCAATTGGATATGATTTATCCTCATTGGTAATTGCTGTCATTTGGTCTAATATCCTCTTTTTGGCTTTGTGAATCGTGCTGTCAATATAATATTTGTCACATGGGCAGCTCAAGGCATAAACACAATATTCAATATTATAATTCACATGTTTCTTGATTGTAAATGGAACCATATCTTTGGATAATTGAACTTTGTGGCAATTTTTACTACCTTTGCATGCTTTACACCTTCCACAAATAAAGAAGCCCTGGACAGTACTCACTCGATTAGCCTGAGATGACTGAATTAAACTTTTGCATAAGCGATCTTTCAAAGATACACATCTTTTAAAAGTCACTTGAGGTTGTTGACCAACCACACTTAGCAGATGGTCACGATTCCATTCATCAGTAACCATCAGCATGGTCATGTCTGCCCTGTCCTGGTGGTGTTTCAACCTGTTAACATGCAGGATCCTATGAGGATTCCTGGGGGTGGCAAGGTCCACCAAGTAGGTGACCTCATCCTTTTTCTCCAGAATTGGATAGGCCCCAGTCCATTTGGCCTGAAGTGCCCTAGGAGCCATGGGCTCCAAAACCCACACCAGCTGTCCTGGGTGATACTCAGGCATGGTAGCCTTCTGATCATGCCAGAGCTTCATGAGCTCTTGGCTGGCCTCCAGGTTTCTGCTTGCCTTCTTCATGTACTCAGCCATGCGTGACCGCAGGCCCAGCACATAATCTAGCACATTCTCCTTGGACTCTCTGAGAAGCTTTTCCCAAGACTCTCTCTCCAAGCACAATGGGCCTCTTACAGGGTGCCCAAACAGTAACTCAAAGGGGCTGAATCCAACCCCCTTCTGTGGCACCTCTCTGTAGGCAAACAGCAGACATGGGAGAAGAACATCCCATCTCCTCCTGAGTTTGTCAGACAAACCCATGATCATGCCCTTCAGGGTCTTATTAAATCTTTCCACCAGACCATTGGTCTGTGGATGATAGGGGGTGGTGAACTTATAAGTAATACCACACTCATCCCACATGGCTTTCAGATAGGCTGACATAAAGTTTGTGCCCCTATCTGAGACCACCTCCTTTGGGAACCCTACTCTGGTGAACACACCAAGTAGGGCCCTAGCCACTGTGGCAGCAGTGACTGTCCGGAGGGGTATTGCCTCATGGTACCTGGTGGCATGGTCCACAACCACCAAAATGTACCTGTTACCTGAGGCAGTTGGTGGGTCTAGGGGACCAACAATGTCAATCCCCACCCGCTCATAGGGAGTCCCAACCACTGGCAGTGGTATCAAGGGAGCCTTTGGCTTGCCCCCTGTCTTGCCACTGGCTTGGCAGGTGACACAGGAGCTGCAAAACTCCCTGACTTTTTCTGACATTTGGGGCCAATAAAAATGGTTGACCAGCCTGTTTCAGGTCTTGGTCTGTCCCAAATGTCCAGCTAAGGGGATATCATGGCTTAAGGTAAGGAGGAATTCTCTATACTTCTGGGGGACCACTACTCTCCTGGTGGCCCCTGGTTTGAGGTCCCTTGCCTCAGTGTAGAGAACTCCATCCTCCCTGTAAACCTTGTGGGTCCCACTGGTATCCCCTTGTTCTTGCCTGGCAGCAGTCTGCCTCAGGCCCTCAAGAGTGGGACACTCTCTTTGTCCCTGGCACAACTCTTCTCTGGTGGGCCCACCTGCCCCTTGCAGTTCTGCCATGTCAGGCAGAGCTTGCAGAGGAAGTGGCCCTCCCTCAGAGGTCATATCCTCCCCCTCAGGGTTGGATTCCTCCTGACCCTCTGTACTTGTAGGGGCTGGCAAGCCAGACCCAGTGCCCTTTCTCTTCTTCTTGGAGGCTTGGCCCATTGTTCCAGGGTCCAAGTGTCCAGCACTTCCATGTTGTGCTGCCTGTGATCTAGTCACAACACACACCCATTCAGGGAGGTCCAGCATCTGTGCATGGACCCTTCTCTCCACCTCTGACCATTCAGATGCTTCAAGATCATTTCCCAGCAGACACTCTACTGGGAGGGCAGGAGCTACAGATACCTTCTTAGGGCCAGACACACCTCCCCATTCCAGACTCACCATGGCCATGGGATGGTTTTTGGTTCTGTTATCTGCATAAGTCACTTGGTGGAAGACACCAGGTAAGACCTGTTCTGGAGAAACCAGCTTCTCTGTGACCATTGTCACACTGGCTCCTGTATCTCTCAGAGCTTCCACCTCAGTCCCATTGACTTTAGGCCTCTGCCTATACCTCTCCATGTTGGGAGGTAAGGTGGCCATAGTTGCAATGTCCACCCCACCCACGGATACTAAGGTGACCTCTGTGTACCCTGATCCCAGCCCTGGGCCAACTTCCACCCCCAACCCTACACTAGCAATCCCCTGGGATTGCCCACCAGAGGGGGGCTTCTTGGAGCAGATAGCGTCTCCTCTTTTGTGTCCAGGTTGATGACACTCAAAACACTTGCCGGCCTTAGCAAGCTCCTGAAACATTCCTGCTTTAGCAGGATCATAATTCTTTCCCTGATACCCTTTCCCCTTAGAAGTGGAATGGCTCGGGGCTCCCCCACCCTGAGAAGATTTTGGGGACTCTTGTGAGGACTCCTTGGGCTTTTTATCATCTTTCCCTTGGTTCTACCCCTGAGAAGAACCATGTCCTCCCTTTTTCTGATCACCCCCTGGGGGTTTCTGGTTAACCCTAGTTCTTAACCAGTCATCTGCTGCCTCCCCCAGTTCTCTGGGGTTAGTCAACTTAGAGTCAACTAGATACTGGCGGAGCTTCTCTTGGACACAATTGGTTAGAAGGTGCTCCCTCATAATCAAATTGTACAGCCCCTCAAAGGTACTTACCTTGTTGCCCTGTATCCAGCCCTCTAGTGCTTTTACTGAAATGTCCACAAAGTCCACCCAGGACTGGGTGCTTGTCATTTGGGTGTCCCTAAACTTGAGCCTATACTGCTCTGCGGTCAGACCAAACTTTTTAGTCAAGCATCTCTTCATACTGGGGTATGAGTCTGCCTCCTTCCCCCTCAAGGTCAGGAGCCTATCCCTCCCAGAGTTGGGAACCAACTCCCAAAGAAGTGAACCCCAGTACTGGGGCTGACCCTCTGTACTTGTAGGGGCTGGCAAGCCAGACCCAGTGCCCTTTCTCTTCTTCTTGGAGGCTTGGCCCATTGTTCCAGGGTCCAATTGTCCAGCACTTCCCTGTTGTGCTGCCTGTGATCTAGTCACAACACACACCCATTCAGGGAGGTCCAGCATCTGTGCATGGACCCTTCTCTCCACCTCTGACCATTCAGATGCTTCAAGATCATTTCCCAGCAGACACTCTACTGGGAGGGCAGGAGCTACAGATACCTTCTTAGGGCCAGTACTGGGGCTTGACTCTCCTCATTTGGAGGGCCCTCTCAAAGGCCCGAGCCACTTATCTATACCATCCCCCTCTACATAGGCAGGAACCACCCCTTTGGGTAATCTGGGGCAAAAAAAACCACCCATGGACACCTCAGCTTCTTTGTCGCTGCCACCATCTCTTTTCTCTTCCCTTGCCCACTTTTTCTTTTCTAGGGCCAGCTTCTCTGCCTCCAAAGCTATGAATGCTAGCTGGGCCTCCAGCTCTCTTTTCCTGAGGGACAGGTTCTCTCCCCCTGAAGGGACCCCCTTCCCCCAACTATTTTTGGGTCTGCCCCTAGTTACTGTATGTAATGAGGACTGGTCTTCCTCATTCTCACTTAGGCTCAGATGCCCTCCCTCCCCTGAGTGGTTGGATCTAGCATCCTCCCCTACTTCTCCCTCCTCTGGAGCTTCTTCTGAGTCTACCTCTTGGGCCTCAGCCCATGCTGTCAGGGATTTGATCAGGACATGCTTCCTGAGGTCATCGGTTGCAGGCAACCCTCTTTCAGTCCACAACCCCCTAAGCTGGACTACTGTCAGTGTGGGTAGGCTAGCCAGATCAAGCTCCATGGTTCACTAGTTTTGTGTCAACAAAAGCTTTTTGCAAAAATTGGAAACAAGAATTTAGAAAAATCACAAAAATTCAATAATTGAAATTAATCCAAATTAAAAATGAACAACAATTTTTGCACTAGGACAATTTAAAGAATTTTTTATTTGTTTTACTTTAACTGTAATGTAATACTGAACACAAGTACAGGATCCCACCACTGCTCACCAAAAATGTTGGAAAATGGGTTATTGGTAAGGGCAGGTAGGTACCTACACTTAGCAATAGGCCACTAACCTCCACTAAGGTCCAGTTAGGTCTCAGTAAATTAACCCCAGCTCAACCCTTGGTAGCTTGGCAACGAGCGTCAAGGCTTATCTTAGGAGACAGAGGGGGTCATTCTGACCCTGGCGGTCCAAGACCGCCAGGGCCACGAATGACGGAAGGACCGCCAACAGGCTGCCGGTGCTTCAATCCCCATTCCGACCGCAGCGGTAAAGCCGCGGTCGGATTGCCGGGGCCGGCGGTCATCTGCCATTTTTGCCCCGGCTTGGGGAATCCGCCAGGGCAGCGCTGCAGGCAGCGCTGCCCTGGGGATTCTGACCCCCGTACCGCCAGCCTGTTTCTGGCGGTTTTCACCGCCAGGAAGAGGCTGGCGGTAAGGGGTGTCCTGGGGCCCCTGGGGGCCCCTGCACTGCCCGTGCAGCGCGACGGGTGCAACTGCACCCGTCACACCGCCGCAACACCGCCGGCTCCATTCGGAGCCGGCTCCTGTGTTGCGGCCCCCATTCCCGCTGGGCCGGCAGGCGCTAACATGGTTAGCGCCCGCCGGCCCAGCGGGAATGTTGGAATGGGGGCAGCGGTATTTTGCCCGCATGGCGGCCAAATGCCAGTTCCCGCCTGGCGGGCAGCTACAGCCACCCGCCAGAGTTGGAATGAGCCCCAGAGTGTAAAGCATTCAAATATCACAAAACAGTAATTAAATAAAACACAGGAAACAGTTTAAAAATCCAAACAAATTTATAAACATAGATTATATTTTTATCTTTAAAATGACATAAAAATGAATAAAATCGGATAAGGGGAACCGGAGATATGATTTTTTCAAGAATTATTGTTTTTTTAGCGCCTAGAAACAAAAAGCGCCAATCGGGTCATCTGGTTGCACCTCGACCGGGGCACAGTCAAAGTTTAAGGCCGACCGCGATGGAGCCCTGCTCGGCTACAGGCCGCGGGAGGCCTCGGTTAAAAGTTTACCTTCACACTCAGTATCTTTTTCGAAGATTTTCTTCAGCAGGACGAACCTGCCAGTCCAATCCGACCTCCTGGAGCCCTTCTCCGGATACACGATGTGGGAATCCTCGGTGGAGATTTTTACCTTCGTACTTAGTCGTTTTTTCGAGGTGAAAATCCTTTGACCGGGGTAAACCTGGATCTTGATCTGACGTCCCTGGAGCCCTCCTCGGATACGCTGGCTGGGAGGTCCCGGTCAACTTTTTACCTTCGGACTTAGTCTCTTTTTCGGAGATTTTCTTTACCGGAACAAACCAGCAAATCAGGCCGGGTCGCGGTTGAGGCAAGCCGGCTAGAGTTGCCACGGCGGGTCGGTCCCTCTATGGAGCTTTTTTTCAAAAGTTCTCCAAACTTCTTCAAACTTCTGGGGCTTCTCCCAGATGTCCTTTTAAGGTTCTTTTGAGGTCCACAGCTCTGAAGTTCTGAGATGGTCCTTGGGGGTGTGGACTACAACTCCCAGAATGCACCTGGCACAAACTCCTTTTTGGCCACTGGGCAGTGGCCAGCTGGTTGATTTCTTCAGGAGTTGGTGCAGGGGACTCTGGTTAGCAATTTTTCACCTGCAGCAAACAGGGAGTCCCTCCCTGAACCAGTTGAAGCCAGGCAAAGTCCTTCTTGTGGTGAAGCCCAAATGTGCAGCTGGTGCAGTCCTTCTGAGTGCAGCTTCCAGGTCAGGCCAGGGGTCCAGCAGGGCAGTCCTTCTTCTCCTTTGGTTCTTCCTTGCTGGAATCTGATGGGGATCTGAGGTGTTGGTGCAGGTCTGCCAGTTTTATCCTTGCTCCTGGGTGAAAAGCAGGGGGGTCCTGGTTCTCCAATCAGGTGCAGGGTCCTTCCCCCTGTGATGACCACTTCCTGGGAAGTGTGGCAAAAATAAATCCCAGGAGGCAACATTCTCCAAAAATCCATCATGGCTGAATCTGATTTTTGGAGGTTACATATGGCTGAGCCCACCCACTGGTGTGGCTAAAAATCATAAACACACCTCTCTCCTGCCCTCTCCTAATCTAATCAAGGGGGCACCTAGTTGTCTGGGGTTGCAGGATGTGGGGGTGTTGCTGGTTGCTCCAAATGTCCTTCTCTGCCTTTGAAGACCAGTTTGGCAGCCCTCCCCCTTCCTGCCTCACCATGTGCTGAGGGGAGATTCCCTCCCACAGGCACATTCCTTTGTGTGAAGCCAGGCCACTTCACACCTCATCAAGGTAGCCTGGCCAGGCTGCTAGAGGCTGGCCAATCAGAGCACAGCAGCAAAAACAATGCAGGGCTGAAATTGGCAACTTTTCAGGTAAAGTTTAAAACTCTTTACCTGAACAAGTTATATTAAATCCAACAACTGGAAGTTGTGGGATTTATTATAACAATTAATTTGATACCAAACTCTTGTTATCCATCATTTAAGGAGACTTTAAAAATTAAAATAAAGTCTCCCCATTATAGCCTATGAAGGCCATTTACTACAATGAGGGAAAAACAAATTTGGTAGTTTTTACCTTACCAGGGCTAATAAAACTATTTTTATAAAGTCCCTGCTTATAGTTACATGGCACCCAGCCCTAGGGGCATATAGGGCACACCTTAGGTGTGACTTATATGTAAAAATAAGGTAGTTTAAGACTTTGGAACTACTTTTAATTCCAAAGTCGAATTTGCATATAACTTTAATTTAGAAGCAGCTAGCAAGGCAGGCCTGCCTTTAAAACAACACTGGGCACCTCAGCAGTGCACCTATGGGTGCACTACCTATGCTGTGGTCCCTAAACCTAAATGCCCTACCATATACTGGGGACTTATAGGTAGGTTAACTTAGCCAATTATAATTAGCCTAATTTGCATATCCATTTTACACAGAGCACTGGCCCTGGGACTGGTAAGCAGTACCCAGGGCACAGCCAAGAGTCAGTAACCACCAGTACCTGTCCACAAAGTGTGGGGGTGACCAGGGCAAAAAGTAGGACTTTCCTACACTTACTCATACAACTACTCCACACCCACCGACTCTTCCATGGGCCCCCTTACACACGCAGTGACTCACTCATGTAGGCATTTGCACAACCATTCACTCAATGATAGAGCTACTCACAGATCCATGCACTTTCATATACAGTCACTGATACATCCACTCACATGTATTTACTAAGGTTTTTTGAAAATTATAAGCTACTATCCTGACAGTTATTAATTTACGAGAAGATGAAATACTAAATTAATGCTACTAATAAATGTAGTGCATCATAGCACACAATATCCTTTATATTTCTCACATAATTGAGTCCACCTTGATGCATAATTTGACCCTGCTACACCCCGCATTTCCAGTACTGTGATTATATCTTATTGGTTAAAGTACAATCTTACCAATACTATTTGTAAATTACATTTTGCCATTATTTTCCTATGAAAAGTGTTTTATAAGTAGATATACAGTGTATGCATTTACCTTGCATGAAATTGTGATGTTGTCAACTTCAAACATTGTTGTTTTCAAATACTGTCTTTTAAATATGTTGCACAGATTATACATTTATAGGAGCTTTCTAAGATAATATTTAAGGTTTTCCTTATCTATGAAATTATATAGGTAAAGTAATGTTCTAGTGATTTTTATTTTCCATTTTTGCGGTGACTCTGGTAGTCACCATGATGTTGTTAACCATGATGACTCAATGGCTTTCATATAGTGTAAATAATATATATGTGCATACTGTAGCCACTGTTTGTTTATATGGCTTTACTAAGATAATGTTTATAGTTTGATTTCTATATTAGGTTTTGCAGAAAATGTTTTTTTTACAGTTCTGTTTTTCACAGCGAATTGCAGTGTTATCATTAACTGCGACAACTGTGCAGTTTTCAAAGTATGTAAAACATATTTGAAGATATTGCAGATAGTATTTGGTAACAGGGATTTACTATCATTGTGTTTTAACTTTTAGATATGAAGTTTTTTGTAATGATAAACAATGTATTTGTTTTCAAAATGTCACAGTGACGTATATAATCGCAAAAATCATGTGACAAGAAAAAACAGTAATATCATTGGAGAAGCCAGTTTAAGCATTTTCAAAGGGGCCACACCAATTTCTTTGCTGAGGAAGCGTTAATTTGCTTCTTTACTTGTTTTTGGGAGGTCTGTCTACAGCTACATGGGAGAGACTGTACATTTTTCTGTTTGGAGTTTTTTCTACAGTTGCGAAAATGGCAAAAGGAGGCAGCTGTCAAGATAATGTGTCACAGCCCAAACAGGATGAACCCAATGAAGACCTGGACAATGAAGAGTCACCAGATTAATGGCCTTCATTGCAAAAAGCTAGCGTGACATGGTATTTTTTTGCTATTCCCAGTCAACTGCCCTTTCTGTCAGAAGACATTGTCAAGAGAGTCAAATGAAAAGTATTCATGTGGTACAACGTCTATGTTTTATCACCTGAAAACATGCGACCCAACTAAGAAGAGAAAGAAAGCAGAGAGAAGCTTGGAACAACATCCCCAACATCAGAAACAGCATCTACACCTGGACAAAGAGTGGCTGTTGAAGTTGAAAGTAAAGTTGGAAACATTGCATCAGAATTTTTCCAAATGGCGATGTACTGCATTAATTGCAGCAAGGTTGTCTCTGCTGGAGAACAGTCAGTAAAAGTCTTGTGTGAGGCAGCGACACAGCACAAATGTTGATTTTAATTTTGAATCTCAGTTTTTGCAGCTTTTATTTTTTTTAGGATGCAGAAGTTCTGCTTGTTGTAGTTTTTGATATCCATGTTGTCACTTGGTTAGCAGAGAAAAAAATATATATAACATGTTACAAAAGCACAAAAATCATATGCAGCCCTCCAAAGAAAGTGCATGATAAGTGTTGTGTGGGTGACTGAATGAATTTATCAGTGGTGTATGTTTTTTTTAAATGTAGTGCATACATGCATGTGTGAATGAGGGTGTCAGTGGTGCATGGGTGAACAGAAGAATGTATGAGTGTTTGCATGGGTGAGCAAGTGAATGTGTGAGAGATATTTTGAAGAGTGAGTGTTGCATGGGTGAGAGAACGAGTGCTTGAGAGGTGTATTAGTGAGAACATTAATTCACAAGTGCTTTATGAGTCAGTGAACAAGTTTATGGATGATATATGGGTATCAAGAGACTGTAAATGGTGCATGGATAACTTACTGTGTGTATGGGTGCTTGTATGGATGAGAGAATGACTGCATGAATAGTGCCTGGCTGATTGAATGACTGGATGACTGCATTTATGGGTTAATGAGTGCATAAGTACTGCATGGGTGATTTAGTGAGTGCTTGACTGCATGTATGGGTGAATGAGTGAATGTATGAGTGGTACATGACTGTGTGATTGTATGGGTGCTTGCATGGGTGAGCAAGTGAAGGCGTGAGAGGTATTTCCAAGATGGACTGAGTGAAAGAGTATGTACATCGGTGTGTGAGTGAAACGATGAGTGATGCACAGGTGAGAGTGTGAATTCTTCAGTGCTGTATGAGTCAGTGAATGAATGTATGGATGATATATGGGTAAGTGAGGCTGCAAATGGTGCATGAGTGACTGGCTGTATGTATGGGTGTATTTATTGATGATTGAATGACTGCATGAGTGGTGCATAGCTGAGTGAGTGTAGGAGTGCACATATGGGTGAATGAATTAGTGGATAAGTGGTGCATGGGTCATCCATTGAATGCATGAGCATTTGTATGGAGGAGTGAGTGCATGAGTGCTTTGTGGGTGAATAAATGTATGCATGAACCATCAGAGAGTGACAAAGGACAGAAATGGTGTATGTGTTACTCACTGTATGCATAAAGCATGTATGGGGGTGAGTAGATGAGTGGTTTATAGGACATTGAGTGAGTGTATGAGTGTCTGTATTGGTAAGTGAGTAAGTGCATGAGTGAAAGTATGGCTAACTGAGTGTGTGAGTAATGCATATGATGAGTAAGTGAAAGGATGAGGGGTTTAGTGATTGAATGACTGTACAAGTCAATGTATGGTGATGGAGTCTCCGAGTGGTGCATGAGTGAAGTAGAGTTTTAGTGTGTGTAAGTGAGTCTGTGTTTGGATTAGTGGTATTTGGGTGACTGACTGCATCAGAGAATGTATCAATAAGTGAATACGTTCTAGGAAAATATATGGATGATTGACTGACTGAATAAGTGCATGTATAGAATATTAACTGAGGACATTAGTGTATATAGAAGTTACTAAGTGAGTGTATCAATGGTATATAAATGCCTGAACTACTGTATGAGTTAAAAGTTGTATGGCTGTTTCTATGAGCTATCAGTTGAATTATTTATTAAACTGTCCATACTTACCTGAATAATGCTGACATTTTACTGAAAGATTTATTATAAAATAGGTACAAAATTATGCAGAGCTGTAGCCTGTTTTTATTTATGATTAAAAGTAGTTTCCATCACATTTGTCAGCAATATGTATATGCTTCAAAAAGTATTTTAAGATACCCAACATTGATGAGCTGCAGTAGCTATTGAGAGAAAACAAAAGAGAAAGTCATATTAGTATTTCCACTTCAAAGTTACACAAACACAATTTTCATTGCATTACTGTAAAGCATTATAACAATGTAGTTAACTTATCAAGTTTATTTTTTCCCTGTTCTCAGCTTTTCTACTTCTTCAAGTATATCAGTGGTTTGTATAGATCTTCATCTCTGAACTGTGGGGGGGGGTAATCAATGCACTGGACAAAAATCTCAAAGCTGCACAGTAGATCACTACAAATAAGTGCATTGTACTCACATTAATTTAATTAGTGACGTTCTCTGCACTTATGACCGTAATCTAAAAAAAATAGATTTTAATAGTTTTCTTCAATAATTATGGGCCTGATTCTAACTTTGGAGGACGGTGTTAAACCGTCCCAAAAGTGGCGGATATACCACCTACCGTATTACGAGTTCCATAGGATATAATGGACTCGTAATACGGTAGGTGGTATATCCGCCACTTTTGGGACGGTTTAACACCGTCCTCCAAAGTTAGAATCAGGCCCTATATCTGGTACACTATCAGAAATAAATGTAAAGTAGTATTCTTTTTTAGCAAATCTTCCGAAAAACATCATCCCTGGTAGGCCAAATGATGTGTAAGATGTTGATAAGGAATATTTAGAAAAATTCACTATTAGTTTTTCTCTACAATTAGGTTGTCGGATAAAAAAAGGGGATTTTTTCAAACGTTTTGAAGAAATGTTATTGTTTTAACCTAGAGATGCTGTAGTTTCAATCTTGTTCCATTTTTACACTTTATTTACACAGCGTTGTTTAGATTTTATATATGAACTCCTCTGTAGAATATTAAAAGGATTCTTGATACATGATGATGTTGATTGAAAACATTACCCCTATTAGGCCATATAATGTCTGAACAAGATTGAAGCATGTAGAGGAGACATGCAGTTTAATCATAATATTTCCTTAGTGCTTTGGTTGAAGAAGTAGGATATATGAGATTGGTAGTTTGAAGGGAAGTTTTGTTTTGTATTTCGGGTTGCTGTCTTTATATTCTGGCCATTCAGTTTTGTTTTTCAAATATACAGTGTAATGCAGCGGTTGTATAACCTCCTTCATGAAAGAGGATAACCAAAGTAGTAAAAGTTCTTCCTGAAATTGATATTTGTCCAGCTTTAAAGTTTGTAATTTGAGTTTCCAATTTGGTACCATCTGATCTGCAATGTTGTAGTCTTACTATAACGTTTTCCTGTTCTTTGTAGAAATAATGTAGAGATAAGTTCAGTTCTGCAGTTCAGGCAGGTCACATTTTGATTAGCATTTCTGTACAATTTCTCAAAATGCACAGTTTTTGAACCTGGTAATGTTAAGTAAAGAAATTGTTCAGAATTGATCTCAGTGGTAGATATAAATGAGCAGTCTTCAAACTGATGGCCCCATTTGTAACTGAGTCCAAATAGATCATCAATGTTTACTTTCTCTTCTAAGATTCCAAGGGTGACCATAATAAATTATTGTGCATCTTGTTGAACGTTGAACGTTGGGAGTAAATGTTATTGATCCTATTCGTGTGTCTAAAAGGTGTCGGATCCCTGAAGCAGAATGCATTATAGTTCTGTCTCTTCTTAAATGTTGCAGTAAATTATAAAGTGAAAAACACATTCTCTTGTCTAACTTTTATTCAATTTGGTTAAGTACATGGGATAAATGGAATAGTACATTGAGAGCAACATTTGCGTAACAGTTTACACTTGTACTGTTTTCAAATTGGTAACCAACTATTTTCTGCTGAAATCTCTTCCCACATGTCTTTCATCTCCGAATTTTCTGCCTTTGTTATATAAGACATCATGCAACAAGCTAGTGCAATAGAATTATTTGCAACAAACTGTATATCCATATTTGCATTCCACATCTTTAGAATAACTTGGTTGTAGTCTTTTATTTTGAGGCTTCTGGTCTTCTGATGATGTACATATTTTTAGATGATTTCTGTGTCAAGATGAGTCTCACTGCAGACGGAAAGCTATTCACTCTTCCTTCTGAGATACTAGGACGTGAAAATCCAAATCGACATTTGCTTTTGATTTGTGTTTCCGACAACAGTATTTACCACACCTGTGAGTTTGAAATCATAGTACTTGTTGTCTCAATACCTTTTCAGAAGTTTATTTTTTCAACAGCACATGGGACTGTTCTATGAAGGACAAGACAGACTCATCACTGTCTGTTCCAAACTTTGTAGGAAATCAATAACTTTGCCAAGAGGTGCATTTGTTTTGTTACAGGTGAAAGCCATCATTGCTTGAAATCAATGGTTAAAATATATACATCTGCTTCAAGGATCCAATGAACAAAGTTCTCCTGGTGTTTTCAGATTGATATCTTTTATGTTTGAGTTTGCTTCATGTAAAAAATTAAAGACAATCATCCCATGCATACTCTGCACAACTGAGTGTCACAACCCAAGTAGGTAATCCTAAATTTTCCAACACGCATTTAATTCACCATGGCGACAATACCAATATTCATTTGTACCATGTTGACATGCCATCAAATTAAGTTGTACTCGGGGTGTTCATCTTTTCCATTAATTTTATCAAGAGATTCCCTTGCTGTCAGATGCTGCAGATTTACTCCTGCTTTTAGAATGTGATTAACTGCATAGGATAATCCAGACAAGTCACTCTTAAATAGTAGATGAACTATAGAAGGAATACACTGCTGATATCTAGGGTCCTCTGAATATAGTCTACTTGACCTGTACTCAGGTGCTGGTATTTGTACACGCCAATCATCATACCTACCGCCTACTCCAGTAGGAAACAGTTGTGGGAAGCAACAAGCTTCTAAGCTTTTCTCCCCCACACTTAAAGGAGCCCCTTTTGCTTGTTTAAGCGGATTAATACTATAGTCTTCAACAATGTCTTCTGCTTTTGTTCGATCCACCTTTTCAATTTGGCCTCTTGATGCTACTGTATCATCATCTATATGTGAAATATCTTGAAGACCATCTACTTTTCTGCAGTCAATGTTATTTTTTACCAGATGTAATGTTGCTTTAAGTTGCCATATCTTTTTGCTATTAGTTGGTATACCATTGACTAGAATAACAAGTCTCTCTTCCAAATCTTTTTCCACACCAACAGTTTCAACATCCTTCTTAAACTTAAAATCTAATGGCAAATAAACAACTCTACATTTTGGACCCTTTCTGGAGCTCAGTTGGAGGTAACTTTCCTGTCTTTGGTTCTATACGAACAATCACTTGAAATAGGTGTACGTTTTGTATACGCATAGACTCATAAGTATTCAAGTCTTGCAGTTCTTGTGAAATAGAAACTAGTTCTAATGTGTTATACACTGCTCTAGCTGGCATGAATTCTCCCATAGTTTAATATACCAGTATCTTCATATAATTTGTTGTTTGCAACATTCAAACCATTCTTCTAAAAATAATTAAGCTGCAAATTCTCACCATTTATCATTGTTCTCTTCTTCAGTTTGTGAAGATACAATAACATAACAAGTTTGTGTTTTGTAGTGAGTGCATCTGCAACATATGCAAAAACAGTCTAGTTTTTCTGGACAGACTGTTTTAAACTTTCTAATCTCGTCATGAAAGTTATCTACACTAATAGATATCTCCTGTTCTGCTGTACCTGCAGATTCCAACTGTACATTTTCTCTGCACTCCTCTTTAGGTCCAAAGAAACAGAACTGCACATCACAGACCTTTTCTACCTTTGCTACTGTTCCACACAAAAGAGCTCTATTCATTGCTCCTGAACATGCTGTAGGAGTCTTCACATGGTAAAGTCTCCTAACGAAAGTTTGCATTCTTGAGTGGTGTACACTTAATATTCTAAAATGATGAAGGGTGCTTTGGCACACTTTCTTCAACAAACATGCTAGAGAATTACCCTGTATATTTGTATGTTTTCTTACTTTGCATGGATCTAATCCTTTCAAAATGGCAAATTTCTATTGAAGACTTTTGCATGGAAAGTTACATAGAAAATGCCTGACTATGCCAATTGATTGCTGACGAATGCTACAAATACTGCTACAATTCCACTTGTAAACAGGGGCCCGTCTACACCTTCCTTGAACATCTTCAAGTATGAATACCCCTACATTTCTAGGTACCATTATCTCTTTCTCAATAGGAGCACCATCTTTCACTTCATAATACCGTCCTGATTCCTCAACTGCATGAAGTAGTCCTTTCTCTTGCAAGTAGCTTTCTTCCTTAAAGAAAGGAGCAGTACTAGATGTATGTTTCCATTCCCCACTAAAAACTTTGCAAAAGTTGCCTTTGTTGATAATCCTTTTCTTTTGACTTTTTCTCCTCAGACTCAACACTATTTTATCTAGTGATTTAATTCTGTTAAAAATCAAAATAAAGACCTTCATCTTCAGAGCACATGCCTTATCGACTGTACTCTCAACACATTCCTTGTGTCTGATAGTTTCTCTCCTTCTTTTAAATGTATTCTTATTTCTAATTAGTTTCTGGATTACTATACTATAGAACATTCTAACTTATTTCCTTGAGCTGGCACTGTCTTCTAGTTAATTCTGTTCTTTGCATGATTCGTAGCTCCTTATATCATGTAATTTCACTTCTTTCTTCTTTGATGTCAAACTTTGTCTCTTATGCACTCCATTTTGCTGTCTTTCAAGTTGACAGCATACTATTTTAAGAAATGACTTTGTTCTCTTACCAGCAGCTCATTTTTCTTTCACTACTTTTTCCAGCTCTCTGTCACTTTTGTTTCTGAGTTCCAAGGAGGTGGTACTTTTGTTTTTCTTTCTTTTTTCACTCACTTCTTGATGTCATTGCAACTCTGTGTAGCTGTGTAGATACTTGCACCTGACAACTAATAAAAAAGGTACATTTAAGTTCTAATTATTTGCTTGCATATTGAAATCTTCACATACTTAAATACAATATAAAGAATTGAGTCATTATCCATCAAAACAGTTCTTCAGGTCAATTTCATCGGACAATCACAGAGCACTAACAGTCAGCATTACTAGGCCCCACCTTTTAGAAAACAACTTTTTGTCTTTAAAGAAGAAAAGCTTATCTGAGTACTTCCCTATATATCTGACTAAACATAGTTGTCTACCTCTAATACTACAATCACATTTGTTAATAGATGTCCCACTATCTGACTCCCTTCTTTAGCAGCTGTATGACTCTGTTTATCTGTATGTAACTGTTTGAAGATGTAGCAGAGGGACTATGTTACAGCATAAATAAGTATGTCAGTGTATTTGCAGTTGCCTTGATTAGCTCTGCATGTACAAGTGCTTTCTGAGTATGGCAATGAATGTAGAAGTGTGTCTATTTTTCTGTCACTGGCATAGACACAGGGCCCACACTTTGGAAATAGAACTATTAATTCCTTGTCAACTTCTTTATTCTATCTACTGCTTGGCTTTGGGATCTGAAAGTATGAGTACTTTTCTAAAACTGAGAATTATGTTTGCCAATCACTCAAGCACATTGAACCATGCTTCATGGAATACCTACAACATGTCAGAGAGATGTGATATTTGCAATAAAACGTCAGTTTGAGACTGGACAAACTAGTATTATAGAACAATTTGAGTTGCCAGTGACACAGTACTCACAGCCTCTGTACTACTTGCCCCCATCCTTCAGAGAAGTATTATTTAGTTATATTTAAAGTTGTGTTAGTAATTCTCTATATATCCCATTTAACACACATGTCTACTTCTAGTAGTACAACAACATATTTCAGTACATCTGCCCACATGTTGGTGCCTGTATTAGTACCTGTATAACTCTAATAATCTATACAAAAACAAATTTCCAAATCATTTGAGTAGATTTCTGCAGGCTTAATGCAATATCTGCAGCATGTAAGAGAGTTGATATATTTCACCAGGTTAGCAGCTGACTACACAAACATAGTTGTCTATCTGCAGTAGCACAAAAAGGAGAATTTGAGACTTCACTAAGCATTTTTACAGGCAATTTCAGTAGCAAGTGACAGGGCACGCAAAGCATCTGTACTGCTAGGCCTCACCCTTCAGAAAAACATGATTTGTCTGGATACATATGGCTACTGTAATATAATTGCCTTTCCAATTACTGCACACCTAAGTGCTTTTTGAGTATGTCAGTGAATGTAGAAGTATACTTGTTTGTCAGCGGCTGAGACAGCGCCCATGCTTAGGAAACATGAGAGTCGCTTTGTTACTGACTGCTATACTCTATGTAACGCTTGGCAAGGAGGTATGAAAGGGCAGAAGTAACTTTCTAAAACTGAAAACTAACTACCATACTCATTTAAGCACATTGCACATGGTTTATAGCATATGTACAGCATGTCTCAGAGGTGAGAGATTTCAACTAAGGGGGTGACTTTGAGTCTTCAGAAAACAGTTTGGTAGGCCAGTTTCAGTGGTCAGTACACAGCACACAGAAAGTTACTTTAAAGTAACTATAACTTGCACCCTAAGATAACTAGAACTTGCGCCCTTGCCATGCACAGTATTCGTATCAATAATTTTATTGCAAAGTTGCATTGATAATATTAAAAGTGCCATACAAGAGCTCATCTATGATATGCTATGTGGAGTAATTAGCTGTGCATGGTGAAGGCGCAAGTTATAATTATCTTAGGGTGTGAGTTATAGCAACTATAGTAACTATTTCGTCAGGAATAAATTCAAGAATGACGAACTTTGATTATGTTTGAAGAAATTTGAATTGACATTGGACTACTCAAGGGGCGTGCCTTGGATTTCATAATATTATATATGTAACTGGGTGCATGACTGTCTAAGTGGGTCTATGAGTGGGTTTGTGAGGGTCTCACTGAGTCTATGAGACACTGCACAAGGGTTTCAGTGGGTCCGTGAGTGTCTGACTGAGTCTGTGAGTTGGTGCATGAATGTCTGAGTGGGTCTGTGAGTACAATGTAATTTTTCTTTGTCAAATTCTTCCTCTAAGTCTCTCTCTCTCTCTCTGTCTCTCTTTCTCTCTCTCTCCATTCCTTCCCATAATGGAATGTAAGAGAAAGCAAGGGAGCTTGTATATAGAGACCATTGCAAGACCAAAGACCTCAGGGTCACAGTAGCAATATGTTTGATTTGCATGTTATAGCTATGTTTTGATGCACCCTACAGCAGTCACTTGTGGCCTACTGGTAAAGTTCTTGGACTGACTCAGTAGGTTGAGGGTTGAAATACTCCTTTTTTGATCACGGTGTGTCTGTTTATTTATTAGTGTTTTGAATGTTAAACATTCCTCATGATGGAATATTGAAGTCTTTTTCCCAACACAATGTTTGGGTTGCGGCCAACCCCCTATAACCACGCAACCCCAGGGAAGGCCCTGTGTCAAATCCCTGCTGTGCACGGCTGAAGACCTTGCATGGTGTAGGGTTGGGTGATTATAGGGGGTTGGCCAGGCCCTGCAGCCAACTCCTGTTGCCCACAACCAAAGGCCATGCATGGCATTGTAGGAATATCCTGAGCCCCTAGCCTTGGTGCAGGGGTCCCCCTGGGACACAGCCAGGGCAAAAAAACATTACTTTTAAATTACTACGAAATTCATAAATATTGGCAAATTTTGCAGTGAATTGAGAAAACAAAGCCAGCCTCATCTCTTGACCTCCTAGGGCTCTTAAAAGCTTCAGGGACCACCACCTTTCTGGGGCTCTATTTTATAAAATTGCAGGGGGGCCATGCAGACCTCTCCTCCACGCTCAGAGGGACTGCCACTTCCCCGTGACCAATAACTTACTTAAAATAAAGGAGGGAGCCATGTAGCTCCCCTGACTGGCCATATATGGCCTTGGGGACCACCACTCCTGGGGGCCAGCCCATACTAAACAAAGAATGGGGTCCACACAGCCCCCCGCCTGGATCCACATATGGCCATGGGGAGCGCCCCCTCCCAGGGCCAGCTCCTCCTCCCTCCCAAGGTGCCCAATCTCGGGAGTTAGTTGTTTGATTTTGCTTTCCGGGAGCTATCAATCAATCAGGTGCTTTTTAAGTGCAACTACTCACCCACAAGGGTCTCAAGGCACTGAGGGGGCGTGTACCGTCCATCAGTGAGGTGGTTCTTCGAAAAGCCATGTCTTCAGCTCCTTCATGAAGTTGAGGAAGGGAGGTAGTTTGTCTGAGGTGGCACAGTAGGGCGTTCCAAGCTGTGGCTGTGAGGTGGGAGAAAGAGTGACCCCCCTGTCCTTGTTTTCCTGATGCAGGGTATTTCTGAGATCTGGGCTGAGCGTAGGCTCCTGTGGGGTACATTGAAGCTGATTTGCCTGTTCAGGTAGGCTGGTCCGGTGTCGTGGAGAGCTTTGTGCACGTGGGTGAGGATCTTGAAGGTGATTCTTTTCTCTATGGTAAGCCAGTGTAGTGTGCGCAGGTGTTGAGGGATGTGGCAGTGTCGAGGCAGGTCGAGGACCAGTCTGGCTGCAGCGTTCTGTATGTTCTGTAGTTGGCGGATGAGTTTAATGTTGATCCTGGTATAGAGTGTGTTGCCGTAGTCCAGTCTGCTGCTTATGAGGGCGTGTGTGACGGTCTTTTTGTTTGAGTGGGATCCACCTGAGGGTCTTGCGTAGGAGGCGGGGGGTGTGGAAGCATGTGGATGTGACTGAGTTGATTTGGCAGTCCATGTTGAGTTTGGAGCCCAGGATGATCCAGAGGTTGTGGGGTTGGTTCATGGGGGTGGGAGGGCTTCTGAGGTGGGGTGGCCACCGGGAGTCATTCCACCCATCAGGTTGAAGGCCTATGATGAGAACTTCTGTCTTGTTCGCGTTGAGTTGAAGGCAGCTGTTTTTCATCCAGTTGGCTCCCATGCCTTCACTGAAGTTGTGTCTGGCTGTGTTGTGTTAATTGGATAGGGAGAGGATGAGTCAGGTGTCATTGGCCTAGGAGATGTTGTTGATTCTATAGCTTCTGACGATGGTGGCCAGTGGGGTCATGTAGATGTTAAACAGTGTGGGACAGAGGGAGGATCCCTGGGGAACTCTGCAGGTGGTAGGAGTGGGGTCCGAGGAAGTGGATAAGTCTCACTCATTGAGACGAAGGATTGGATCCAGTCGAGGGCTTTGTCTCTGATGCCGGCTTTGTGATGTCTACGTATCAGGGTGTGGTGGGAGACTGTGTTGAAGGCTGCTGAGAAGGCCGCTATGAAAGCTCCTACCAAGCAAAAGCAACATAACTCTGCTCCCAGCAAGCAGGAGAGTTAAAACTGCTCCTGTTTGCTAGGAGGTATGTTTTCATCTCTTTTCCTGCCCGCTGTCATGCAGACAGGGTAAGAGATGAAAAGATTGGACCTGTACACAGAGAGCTGCTTAAGCAGAAGCTTCCTGCAAACAGGAGCAATGCCGGATCCCCAGAAGGCGGGGAGCCAGCTAGAACTGCAGGGGTCACTGAAGCATACACCCACACACTCAGTCACACTGATGCATACACTAATAGACTCAGATACACACTGATGCATACACTGAGACACTCAGGCACAAATTCATACGTACACTAAGAGACCCAGGTACATACTTATTCTTACACTGACACACCCAGGCACACACTTATGCATACACTGACACACTCAGGCACACACTGATGCAAACACTGACATACCCTGGGACACACTGATGCTTACACTCACACACCCAGGTACACACTGATGCATAGACTGATACACCCTGGTACGCACTGACACATATGTTGACACACCCTGACACTCTGATGTATACACTAACACACCTAGGCACACTCTTATATAGCCACTGACACACCCATTCACTTTGTAATACAGTCACTCACATATACTGACAATCATACACTCACACAGCCTCTCACTCACTCTTACAGGCAATCATGGTACAAAACTCATACACTCAGTCAGTCATCCATACAGTCACTCACACAGGCACTGACACAGACACTCACACATACACTCACACAGACACCCACTCACCCATATACTCACTAACACATAGACAAAAATAGGTATTTAGACTTTTACAAACATACATATAACATATGTCTCTCTCTTAAACCAGTATAGGCGGTTCTAGCAAGCAACATTTTTTATCAGAACCTAACATTTTTCTTTTATGCATTTTAGTTTTTTTTGGTGTTTTAATATAAAACTAGGAAGTAGTGTCTAACAACAAAATGCACAAAAGTTGCCTAACAACTGGTTTAAAGAAAAAAAAAATTATGATTGTCATAAATGTCAACTAGAGCAGGGATAGACTGCTCTTTCATGCTCAAAACCTTTTTACACTTCAAAGAAAGTTGCCCCAACATCAAAAATTGTGGAACTCTTGGGGGAAGATCTGATGGCACAGTAGCAGTGGTAGAGGTCCCGCTGAAGATGTTGCTGTAGTGCTTTTTGTCACGCTCTCTCTCTACATGAGCTAGGTGTTTCAGGTTAATTGTTTTTAAATGTTTAAGAATACTAGAAGTACCATAGGAATACTTCTTTGCAATGCCTCTGGATAGAATTTTGTGGCACAGCATGCACTTCACATTTTGTGCAACCTCTTTCTTTCCCACCGAAATGGAATGCTGAAACACTTCCAGGCAATACTCTCCTTCTTGGGAGTTCTTTCTTCCTCAGATAAAGATCTTCCATTGTGTTTTGGTGCATTTTCAGGAGCAAAACTGCAGCTGTAGATGGCCAAAGGTTCTTTCTATGATCCTTCTGATTCGCCCATGTGCCTCATTATAACGTTCTTCTGCCCTTATCCTGGCATTCCTCACAGGGGTCAGTAGCCATGATAGGTTGGGGTAACCAGAGTCACCTGCAAATATTGAGGGACAACATTTAGCCACACGACCAGAGACTGAACCACTGGACAGAATTACACCAAATGTGATGGAAAACTAGCTTTTGGTCTAAAAAAGTGTGCTTTTTGGGATTTTGTTTTAATCTATTCAGTAGTTTTGGAGATATTAAAGCTAGCTTTTGGTATGCAGATTGTACTTTCACTTATTTGACGTACATCTTTTCAGTAGTTTTTGGGAAAATAAATTTGGATATCTCTGGGTCGTGCCACCCTTGCAAATAATGACAAGCTCATGCAGGGAAATGCAGTGCTCTGATTGGCTTCCAACACTTCAATCATGTTGTTAGTTGTGGGGGAGACGGTTAGTGGGGAAGAAGGTCCCCCACCAGTTCTCTGTACAGCGAGTTGGTGTCTTTCTGCAATGGAACGTACCTTCCCCCGGAGGTCATTCCACCTCTTCCTGATGTCATCCCTTGTTTTTGAGTGCTGTCACACAGCGTTTACCCTGTCCACGATTGTCCACCATAGCACCATCTTCCTAGCAATAGATATTTACTGCACCTGTGCTCCAAATAGCTATGGCTCTACCCTGATGATTTCCTCCACCATGACCCTTAGGTCCTCCTCTGAGAATCTGGGGTGTCTTTGTGGTTCCATGGGTGTTGTGTGAGTTGTGTAGGTGAGGGTGTGTAGGGTGATTTGTTGGGGTGTGTGATGTGGGGTGCGTGGGTGGTGTATAGGTGTAAGTAGTGTGTGGCTCAGGTTTTATCTGTGGTTGTGGTGTCTGTCTCGTACCAATGGTTTGTATTCGTTAATTGTTGTGGGTAATGTGGGTATGTGTTTTAGAGTGGTGTGGGTCTGGTGTGTGTATGGGTGTCAGGTTTTTGTTGTTTCAATTGTCCAATGTGGTGTGCTGTTTTTTTTTTTTAGTGTGTGCATTTTGAGCGCAGTGTTATGTACCACCAATGGTTTACCGTCATTGATTGTCCGCTGTCGTGATTTGTGGGTCATAATGTGATGGGCATTGTTCTCCTGGTGTAATGGTGTGGGTTTGCATACCGCCAGTTTATCACTGACCTTTGGTGTCACGGATTTGTGTCTGTGGCTGAATAATGACGGATTGGTGTGTGTGTGTCATAATATGGTGAACAGATATCCGCTGCGGCGGCGATATGTTGGCGGCAGTCAGCGTGGCGGTAAGTGGGATTTACCGCCAATGTCATAATGGGGGCCATAGTTTCCATAGGAAAATTAAAAAATGAATTGTCACGAAATTTGCCAAATATTTGCCACCCAGGATTTTGTTGTGCATGGAAAGGTTCGGGATGTTCTGTCAAGTGAGGGCCGAGAAAAAAAAGGGGGGCAAAAAATTGCGTTTCCTATGTTAATTCTCAGAGACTCGTTAGACACGCCTGCCGCCCAAATTTATACCAAATTTGGCAAAATGGTATATTTTGGTCAATATATCATGCTTTTTTGTATTTGGTGTGAGTTAGTTAAGTACTTTGAGATATTAAAGGGCAATCAGATTGTCCTATTGAGCGTTACAGATTCAGGGAGATTTCCTGCTTTGATCTGTTTGGCAGCCTTTTTGGGACAAGAGGTTTAAAAAAAGAAAACGGGCACATAATGTATACCCTAACCCCCTAGCCTTGGGACAGGGGTCCTCCCACCGGTACCCTGCCAGGGCTTCAAATAATTTTTAAAAAAACTATAAACACTGGATCTCCTGCATTTCTCAGTTATTTGAAATTTTATAAAGGAGGGATGTGCACGGGCCCGCCTCCTGGGGTTTATTAGAACCCCAGGGACCACTACCTTCTGAGCAAAATTTAGCTTATATAAGGGGGGCTGTGCAAACCCCCCTTGGCCCTACCCCAGGGGCTATAAAAAAAAGATATAGAGGGGGCCAAGTGGACCCAGGGAACCACCACCTCTCCAGGGCTACACATTTAAAATAACATTGGAGGGGCCCTGCAAACCCCCTTGGACCCCAGGGACCACCACCACCTCTCCAGGCTAATTTAAAAACAAGTAAGAGGGGGACTGCACTGACCTCCTTTGGCCCGGGTAACCACCACCTCCCTGGGGCCAATAGGTATATTTAAAATATTGGAGGGGGCCATCAGACCCCCTCCTGGGCCATATAAGGCCTCCCATGAGCCAGCTCATTCCAATCAAAGGAGGGGGGCTCCTCTCCTGGAGCCATACATGGCACTGGGGACCACCATATACTGAGCCATCTCCTACTACCTCCCAAGGAGCCCTGAGGAGATAGCTGTTTGTGTTTGCTTGGCAGGAGCTGGTAGCAAGCAGGAGCTGTGAAAATGCTTAGGCTTGCTGAAAGTGCAAACAAGCGGGCCGGGAAAGAGATGAAAGTATTGATCCCACATGCAGAGCTGCATTTACAGCAGCCATGCACTGCTAATTACCCCACATATTACAGCACTCATGACATCATTAATACTATCACTGTAATATTTGCAGGAAAATGTGAGGAAAAAAACTGTCCATGGCAGAGGCACAAGTTGTAGCTACCTATGGGCATGGGTTATAGTTACTTGAAATAACTAACAGCTACATTTTTATGGTTTTGTGCATTTAAACTTTACTGAGAGGGGTTATCTGAGGAACAGCTTGGAGGATGCAAAGAGAAGAGTTAGTGAAAAATCAAGAGATCAATTATTGTGCCTACAGATCCTGAATAAAGAAATGAATAAATAAAACAACCAGGTGAAAATATTGTTCCTAGAATGTAAAATAGCCCAATCCAGTGTTAGAGAGGTACTGCAAAAAAATTGGCATGTATTAAATGAAGACAAACATTTGTGAGAAATTGTGAATATGGGCCCAAGGATAAACTTTAAGAAATCTAAATCGGTGGAAGACACATTGCTGTCTAGTTACCCTGCAAAAGGAGAAATGGATTAGTTATCTAATAATACCAGACGTTTCACCAAATGTAGCTCTTGTAAGGCATACCAATACGGGTTGGAATGTAAGAGTTATCAGACATTTGAGGGGCACAATATTACAATCAACGACGGGATCACCTATAACACTGACATGTATGTGTTGAGATATGGATGTGATAAACTGCAAGTGGGAAGTACTATTAACAAATTGAAAATAAGAATCCACCAACATTAAGCGGGCGGTCATGAATGATATTAAGAATTACTCCATGGCTTGTCACTTTGAGCAGTACAATGACCAGTCTCTTGATACTTTCAAGTATTACGGAATTATATGTTTCAGGCCTCACCCAAGAGGAGGAGATAGGGAGAAAGTACTGTGGAGAGAAGAATCACAATTGATAATGACATTAGGCACAGAGACTCCTTTCAGCCACAGTACTGATGCTGAGTTCCATGTTCATTTGTAATTAGATAATTGTTTCCATCCTAGGTTTTCCAAATTCTTAAGGGATGTCAAATGCCATTGTATTTTATTGACATTGTATGATGGCATGACACACTCTTACCGTGTAAAATATTTGGTACAGGGCCCATTAAAAATTTATTGTTATTTGCATACTCATGCAACTGCACTTTCATCCAGAAAATATGATCTTCATAGTGCCCTTGTATGCTTTTGCTTATATATCTGCAGTATACACTTCAGGTTAGGGGAATCATCAATAATTATTTAAATGGAGATAAATACATCTCTATGCATGCATGTGCAATCAGAAGTAATGTAATTAGAAGTGTATATGTTTTAGTGATTCCTCTTGCTGATATATATATATATATATATATATATATATAGTCATGCAGCTTGTAACTTTCGAATAAGGAGGATCTTATAAGTTTGCCGGTGCACAAATTTGCACTTTGCAGTAAGCTCAAATAAAGGATCTTGGGATAGCTCTTGATACATTTTTGTCTTAAGAGTACACATATACATATAACACAGTCTAAGCCCTTTATATTAATGTAGTGCAGGGGATGCACTAGCATTCTTCTGAGGAGGCCCTCAGAAGTATGCATGTTTACATCAAATTGGAAGTACTGTAAATGGAAATGCTCATGCATTAGCGTCTTTACATGAGAACAGACGTTTATGAATGTTGGCATATATAGGTATACGCGGTGAACACATCAAGCATTTTATATTATTGTACTGTAATGGATGCATTTGCACTTTTGAAAAGGAATGATCATAAAATATGTTTATTTCCACAAATGCCTTATGCACTTTAAGTACTCAGGGCACTTTATGAAATGGATCCCTGGGTAGAACTGGGATTTGATTTGATTAAGGGAAATTAATAGTGCGAATACAGGTGATAATGTTGAATAGTGTGTATGAACTAATCCATTGATTTGTGGCGTGTGTGTGTATATATATATATATATATATATATATATATATATGTGTGTGTGTGTGTGTGTGTGTGTGTGTGACACATGGGCTATGTTGGGATCATGGCACATGAATGGAGGAAATGGAATGTGGATTCAGCCGAAATTGGGGCAAGAAGATATTTTATGAAAAATAGTGTTTGTTTACATAGGTATATTAGGCACTTCACAATATGAATCCTCAGAAAACATTGAGATTTGAACAGTAGAACATAAGAGTGTCAACATATGTGAAATACATTTATGTTGGAATTATGGGACAGAAATTGAGGTAATAGGTGATGAATGTAGCCAAAATCGTGGCAGGAGATTGATTTTTCAAGAAACATTTTGGTTTACATATATGAATTATGCACCCCAGGTATAAAAGGCATTTAACAATATTAATCCCTAGATAAAAATGTAAATCCTGAAAGAGTAGGGAATACAATGGCATACATTTGTGAAATTATTGAGTAGTAGCAAACCACCGATTTAAAATTTGTGAACATTGGAAATAAGTTGCATATTGATCATGTGAAATGGATGATGGATCTAGCCAAACCTCTAACAGGAGGTTGTAGGTCCAGCATCAGAGGGCCAATAAGGATGAGAAAGGACTAAACAATAGGATAATATGTGTAGGGTTTGAATGAAGAGTTAACATGAATGAGAAAATGGATGACAATTTTATCTGAAACTTTGGTAGGAGGTGTGGGTCTAGTGCTCAAGGGCCAATGATGTTGAGAAAGGACTAAAACAATAAATGATGTCCATTGTAACTGTTTGTGAGGCCCAGTTGAAGGCATGTAGCCAAAACGTGTTGGCCAATGCCAGATGCAGTGAAAGTGGCGGGGCATTAAAACTTAAATTTGCTTATAACAAATGGTAAATGCTTCATAAAATCGAATGCCCCGATCACTTCTGTAATGCATTTTGCAGCAGTAGGTGCAGAATGAAATTTGTATTGCACAGGGCATATTCTATTTATAAAGTATTTACTGTTGATAATAAGTATGAAAACTGACAAAATTGAACATAATTCTTAACTTTGTACCTGGATTCTCCCTCATCACACTGCTTGGCTGTAAATGTGTGCATGCTGGTCCAACAGCAAATAAGCCCCAAGCATGCCAGCCAATTCAAGCACTGCTCTAATGTTTTTTACATAACTAAACAGCATAAGAGCAGTGCCAGGATTGGCTGGGTCAGGCAAAAACAACGCTCTGTCAAAGACTGATGAGGCTGTGTCACCTCCCTCGTAACATTGGTTTTGGATGCCTGAACTGCACATGTTAGGCTGGCCATGGTGAAAACACTGGCCAATCTGACATGTACAATTCAGTTTACAATGCCTCAGCTTCTAGTTGATGTCCCAGCCAATTCCTGCTGGAAAAGAGCACGGCAGGCCTGCCCCTAAAGGTGAAAAGAATGACTACCCGTTCAGGGGAAAGATTTAAAGGAAAGCAATGTGTTAAAAAGGTCTGTCTCAGGTGCAGTGGCTCACAGCAGGGGTCAATGCCCCCACACTCCCATAGAGGAAATGCCCCTGGCCAAAACATTTTTTAATTGTTGTTTTGCAGTTTAGGGAATTTCTGTGTTTATTCATATAAATTATAATCACTTTGTATCATCAGTTTTTGTTGTGGACGGATCTGTGCTGTGCCTCCATGTCAGTGGTCCGTATGGAAGACCCTGTGTGACTTTGTCATTTTCATTCCCATAGAGATTTTAGACATGACTACAGCCCGAACTGCTGGAGAGAATTATACCAAATTTGGCAGAAAGATAGCTCATGGTGAAGAAAGAATGCTTTTTGTAATTTGGTATAAATCTATTCAGTATATTTTTAAATATTAAAAGAAAACCACATTTTCATATAAGGAGGTGCGAAGGCTTTGCAAATACTCCTGATCTTGTGCAGAGATCTGATTGGCTACAAACACTTCAATCAAGAAGTGTTGGCAGCCATTTTGGAACTCAGCTTCAGCTGAATTTCAAAAAGAAATATTAAAAAAGGAAAAGGGGCCAGGATACAGATACCCTGAGCTCTTAGCCTTGGTGCAGGGAAACCCCATGAACCTCCAAATCCCCCAGGCTTAAAAGTAATTTTTTTTAAAGTTACAGTGAAAATCCCAGTGGATCCCTGAATTTCGCTGTGATATTAAAGAAACAAGCAAGCACAGTCTCCCGTGCTTGCTTTTCATTTTGCCCTCGGGTGGGCGAGGTCCCAGGGCATTGCCAAAATATAGAAGGGGGCACAGAGCCCTCATCCTAGGGCTTATGAAAGCCCCAGGGACCGCCACCTCCCAGAGGCACTACCCATTATGATTGCGGGCAGGCCTGTTCAGCCCACCTGCGCTCCTGAGACCACCACCTCCCTTGGGCAAAAGTTTTTAGATGAATGTGTGGGAGGGGCGTGCAGCCCCGCCACAGCCCCAAGGACCGCCACCTCTCCAGGACAAATGTTGTTAGGACAATGCAGGGTCCCCACATGCCCCCCTGCAGCCACATGGACCGCTACCTCCCAAGGGCACTGCACAATATGACGGTAGGTGGTGGGCCCACTCAGCCTATCCGTGTCCTGGGACCACCACCTCCCCAGGGCAAAAGTTGTTACATGAATGCGGTTGGCCCACGTGGCCCCACCCCCAACAGCCCCAGGGACCGCCACCTCCTCTGGGCACTGCAAATCAACTATGCCGGTGGGCCCGCTCAGCCCACCCGTGCCACGAGACCACTACCTGCCCGTGCAAAAGTTGTTATATGAATGCAGGTGGAACCACATGGCCCCCAAAGCCTCAGTTTTTGCCACCTCCATGGGGCAAATGTTTTAAGAACAACACAGGAGACCCCACTTGCCCCCCCACAGCACTGGGAACCACCACTTCCCCAGGGCAAATCTAGTTCAATGAATGAGGGGAGGCCCACGCTGTCACCTCCCTAGGGCAATCAATATAATATACAGAGGGCTGCGTTGCCCCCTTGCACCGCTGCGACCGCCACCATCCCAGAGCTCCAATAACTGAATATAGGGAGTCTGTCATGGACCCCCAGCCACGGCTACCTATGTAGGACTATAATTAAATACTGGCTGGAAGGCTATAGATGACCTTGGGGACCGCCACTCCCAGAGCCAGCTCCTGCTGCCTCCTGAGGTGCCCACCATCAGGAGGTAGCTGTTTGCTTTTGCTTGGTGGAAGCTGCCAGCTCCCACCAAGCAAAAGAAAACATTACTCCACTTTCAGCAAGCGGGAGCTGTCCAGCAGCTCCCACTTGCTGAATGGTGAGTTTTCAACTCTTTCCCTGCATGCAAATATGCGTGCAGGGAAAGAGATGAAAACGTTGCTCCTGCAAGCAGGGAGTTGCTATTTAAAGCACCTCTCTGCTTCCAGGAGCAATGCTGGCTCCCGCAAGAGATGGGTGCCAGCCTGGACTATGTGGTCTTAAGTGCTCTCTGTGGTCCCTCAAAAATGTAAAATTAAAACAAACTAAACTAAAAATAAAAACAAATCAAGGTGGAACTGCAGATCTGCAGTTGCACCTTGAAAATTATCTGATGAAGCGGGTGGATGAAAAATCACATTGACAAAGTCAAAGACACTCAAGGTAATGAGACATTACATTAGCATCCTTTATACAGATGTAGTGAAGGTGATGCACTATACATTTACCCAACAAGGTAGCACCTACTAATTAGCCAGTGGAAAGAACTCCATTTGGGTACATATTTTGCACAAAATGGTGAGCTCAACTTAAATAAATATGCAGGTCAGGATTCATTCTGGCACAATGCTCTTTACACAACAATTAAACCTCAACGGGAAGGACTCGCAGATATAAACAAAGCAGATTCTGAAGTTCAAGCTCCACTTCTGTAAAGTACTAATCATCCTAATTTCTTACACATAGTCAAGGCAAAGCAAGTGTTCTTCTCTGCATTTACACCTTGAAAAGTTATCTGTAATCCTCGATGGAGGTGTTTGCATCCTTGCCTTTTTCATGGACAATTTCTAATGTAGAGATTTGAAAAAAGGGTTCTTTCTTGTGAATGGCTGCTGAGACCCAACCCTTCAGCCGTGCGTGATGCATGGTTCGGTGTCTTTATGGGTTGGGCCGCAGGGCCTCACCAAAGTCCAGGTCTTGCGGCCAACACCTACTACGCACAGCCAAAAGCCATGAATGGTGTGGTTATAGGGATTGGCTACAGGGCAAACCTCCAGCATGCACACCAAAGGCCGCTTGTGGAGGTGGTTGGATTAACATAAAGTAATTAAAATTACTTAATTTTAAAAAACATAGAAAGTCACTGAATAAAAACAAAGGTTACAGGGGCATGATAGTTTTGAAATTGATTTAATAAATCCATAGAAATTCACTGAAAAAAACAAAGGGTACAGGGATGTTACAGTTAGGCTCATATTTTAAACATACAAGACCATAGAAATTCACCTGTTAGAGTTCTCAAATAACTATAAATCGTGCCTTTGCCATTCACTACTAATTATTCGAGATATTACATCACTCATGACATCTTCTGTGACATCATTAATAATTTCACTGTATCATTTGCAGTAAAATTATTGATGAGAAAACTGTGCATGTCGGGGGGGTGAGTTATAGTTACCTTAGGGCACGAGTTATAGTCACTTGAAATAACTAACTATAACATTTGAATTTCTATGATTTCATGCGTGTAAAATCTGAACCCAACTATAACGAACTTGTAACCTTTGGCTTTTTAGTGACTGTTGAAGGTTTTTTCAATGCTATTACTTAATGTTAACTCCCTCAAACCTTTGTTTTTTTCAATATATATATATATATATATATATATATATATATATATATATATACATAAAAATAAAAATAAAAACACACACACAAAAACCACATTAGATGGCATCAGGAAATGTGCCCAGCGCTAAATGTCCCAGATCTCTGGTCTCTCAACCACATAAGGGTCCATATGGAATATCAATTCGATGTGATCTAGGAACAACACTGTTTCACAAAACTGTTATTCTTTTTCCAATCAGGAATTACTTTTCGTTTAATAGTAGAGCAGAAAACAACAAAACAAAGACTATTACCTACCTGAAGTCCACTATAAATCATCACAAAAGGCTAAAATCAATAATTCGCGCAAGGTTGCATGCCTCTGATAGTATGTACAAAGATTTTGATAAGAAAAAGAATAAAGTATAGTCAGATACCCATTCCTAAGAACAAAAATAAACAAATAAAAACAGACAGTGCCCACCGTGATTCAAACACTGGCCCATTAGTACCTAAACCTGCATTCTATTCCTAGTGCCCAACCCTTCGCATTGAAAAATTACAATATCCGAAAGCTGATAGGAGTACACAATGCATGCCTTGGACACCACTACATAACTCCATTGTATAAAGTTGACAGCAAGCGTTTCCATGATGTAGCTCGTTTTTGGACTACCTCCTCAATATTGAAGATGATCTCCCCCAGATTTTTGAACGGAGTCCAACAAGAAACAGCTAAAGAAGTGCAAGAAATATAAAATCTCTACCCCAATTCAGTGAATCAAAGTTGCACAGTAATTTACTGTATTGCTAGAAAAATTATCATAAGCACACTCCTCTACGACCGTAACTAAGAGCACACAAACGCCTTCTGTTATACAAAGCGTCAGTACAGCAATATTTAAATGTGAATTACAGAGCCCCTCAATTTCTATGTTACTTTTTTGGTCACAGAATACACCCAAACGAAATTCCTCATTTAAGCAATAGACATTACCATAACTCAGAATACCTCCTCCGTGCGACGTATATTAATGCATCCATTAAATCACTTAACTGTCACCATCAACCTCAACATCACGGTTTACCAAATAATTGCAAATAAAAGCTGTAGCATTCGACGATTTTCTGCGGTCTGACAGCCAGTCACCGCAGAAACATCATTCTTAAATAGTAAGTTTCCCGCCTCAAAAGCGGACCGCTGGTTGCAGTGAAACTGACCAATCATCGCTGCGACCTAGAACATAAAAAACAACCATTATATGCTAATGAATTCCATGTCCTTTCCAGTTGCTGAGAATATGTAAATAACAATTCCAGTAATTTGCCGATCAACATCTAGGCAACTTTTAAAAATTAAATACATGATAATCGTGAGTAAATTTACCTAAAATAAAAATTTCAATAAACCTGAAGGAAACATACTTATTGACTGCACCAAATCTAACCTAAATTAAATAAAAAGTTCTCTCTTCCTAAATATCATCATCCTTACGAGCCATCCTCCTGAACATAGTGTCACTTAGGTTGTGCTCGAAAAATACCCAATTTTTGGATCATTCTAATTCTTAATTCCAGATTAAATATTAATCCCAATTTTCCAGTGTTCCAATGATGTAGTTATATTCGTTTATCAAGAACCTGTCACATATTCAATAGTCAGAAAAAAACTCTTATAGAATGTGTCTGACATCTATTCCACGCACCAGGTCACCTAGGTCGGACGACAAACCTCCCATCGTCCGAAATGACAACATTCTGACAATCCATGTACTAAACTTTATGCCATTAGATTCCTACTCTAGGAAATTCACTATTTAAGACCAATATATTAACAACAAAAAAATACACTATATAAATAAAATAAGGTAATACTCAGTAAAATTAGAACTCTTATCACCCACGGTTGTAAACAGTCACACTCTTCCTTGCACTAAACATATCAGAAGAAAGCAAAGCTTTTCCAAACCTATTATGGTTGCAAATTCAATCATACAATCACAGTTGCATCATTTGTATATCCAAATTCAATCTAACGTTAGATATTCTAGTATCATGATAACATTGCTATGCTGGTCTATCACAAGCATGACAAATAATCAACAGTCCAAAAACTCCATGTAAGAGATGTCACAAAAACTCATCATTTAGAGCAGTGTCAGTTGCTAACGCCAGGCAGTTTTCTACATCTTAAGAGCAATGTAATTCCAAATAACCAACCTTAGAAAGGAAAACGGTACTACATCTCTCCCGGGATCCGAACCCACAGAGTGCAAGAAGTTAAATATGGATGATGAGGTGTTCTTATAAAATGACTAAGATGATCATCAAACGGTTGTATATATCCAATATTCAACCCTCTCATTCCATTGAAAATAAAATCAAATAGATATTGATCTTATTATAACAAAGTATGAAGTTGCCTGTCCAAATTCAAGCTTATGTTTACTGAATTGAGTCTGTGAATCCAACACGCCGCTCCTCCTAATCTTCTTATCAATATCCCTACCACGTCTATCATTATCAATATGTTCCATACCCAGAAACTTAACTGCTCTCAGTTCTGATAGAGAGTGTTCACCAGGGAAGTGAAAAGCCATAGAATATTTATGATCACTATTTTTAATGTTCTAATGTGTGCCTTCCATCTTTCCTTAAGTTTTCATGTGTTGATCCAACATATTTCTTTTTACATGCACACACAATAACATAAAAACAAATAGTGGTATTGCAATTGATGAATGGATTAACAGAAAGGTTCTGTCACCAGTGCTGTCAGAGAATACATTAGTAACACAAAAGGATGATGGATGGAGTGCTGAAACCATAGTCAGACTAAAGGCTACAGTTTCTTTTGGCTTGTAGAAACTCACTGAAGGGAATATTATTGATATGTTTGCATAGGTGTCCAGAACTCGCATGAAGGTCAGAATTGGTGGAAGATTTTCTCCTATACATTTTCAACACCAGTTGTCCATCATGAATATACAATTGAGGATATAAAAAATAAAAACTCTTTTCGCTGTATTCCGCACTCAAGGACACATTGAATCTATTACCATTAAGATACTACTGAAACTCTTATAAATCTAACTCAGAACCTTTTCAAATTAAGAAAATGTCATCAATGTAACGTCCCCAGTACACTATCCAGTCAGTGTTCTCCCTAGGACCTGACCAGGCATGGTCCCTCCCATACAGTCACATAAAGAAATTTGCATAAGAGGGAGCAAACCTGGAACCCATTGCAATACCTTTTAATTGATGGTGTAAAGCATCTTAATAATGAAAGAAATCATTATTCAGAACAAATTCCACTATATCCAATATCTTCAGGGATTGTTGGAGGAAATTAGCTGACTTAGTGAACAAGAATGATTGAATTGCTTCCAAACCAACCTTGTGTTCAATGTTAGTATATTAACTGTTCACATCCATAGTAACTGACAAATACTCAGCTTCCCATGTAATATCTCTAGTCTGTCCTAAAAAGTATTTTGTGTCTTTGATGCAGGAAAGCAATGTAATGATGAATGGCGCTATGAAAACATCAACAAATTCTGATACATGTCCGGCATGTGCACCTATACCAGATATTATGGGGCCCCCGGGTGTCTGTGTGTGTAGATATATAATTTCAGTGAAAAAAGCGAAGGTTACAGGAACGTTATAGTTAGACTCACATTTTATGTGTACAAAACCATAGAAATTCACCTGTTATGGTCAGAGTTATCTCAGGTAACTATAACTTGTGCCCTAACGTAACTATGACTCACACTCCCGCCATGCACAGTTTTTTGGGCAGAAGTGTTACTGCAAACATTACATTGATATTATCAATGATGTTATCAAGGATGTCATGATTGCCATCATTTGTGGCGTAGTTAGCAGTGCATGGCTAGGACATGAGGTATTGTTCCCTTAGGGCTCGAGTTATAGGTACTTTATTTAACTCTAACTATAACAAGGTGAGTTTCTCTGGTTCTGTACATTTAAAATGTGAGCCTAATTATAAGGTCCCTGTCACCTATGTTTTTTTCACTGAATTTCTATGTTTTTTTAAGACTGTGCGCGTTAGCGGCTGGCCACTAAGCCTGGCCGAGGTCAACCCCCTATAAGCACCCAAACTTGCATTGTGCACAGCCTTTGCCCATGTGCAGCAAGGGTTGCCCAAAAGGCCTGGCCTGCTGTTAGTCCCTGCAGCCACCCCCCAGCCACCCAACCTTACTCTGTACATGGCCCTTTGGCCATGTGCAGAAGGAGTTGGCCACTGCCTATCTCTCTGGGTGTGAGAATAAGTGTAAGAGGGTGTATCTGGGGTGAGAGTGGCTGTGAAAGTCCCTGTCTGGATGTGAGAGTGCGTGCATCAGTGTCTTAGTGGGTGCGTCAGTGTCTGCACAGGTCTGTGAGTGGGTGCATAAGGGTGTCAGTGGGTCTGTGAATGGGTGTGTGAGAGCCTGAGTTGGTCTGTGGGTGGGTGCCTGAGTGTCTGAATAGGTCTGTGAGTGGGTGCATGAGGGGCTGACTGGCACTGTGAGTGGGTGCATGAGGGTCTGAGTGGGTCTGTGAGTGGGTGTATGAGTGAGCGGGTCAGTGAGTGGGTGCATAAGGGTCTGAGTGGGTGTGTGAGTGGGAGAAAGAAGGAGAGAGAAAGAGAAAGAGAGTGAGAGGGGGAGAGATAGTGAGCTTTTTGGGTCTTGATGGATGATATACTGAGAATGAGAGATTTCTGTAAAAATTGAAAAGAAAAATGTATTTGTCAATTTCAAAAGAGTAAGATCTTTTTTGAGTATGAGCCTTAAAGATTTGCAGTTTAAAAAAAATGAAAGGAGAGAAATGACTACGGATACATCTGGAGTCAAACCCTCAACTCTCAGTGTGAAGGTCTGTGACTTTCACCGTTAGGCTATATATATACTTTTTAAACATAGTTTGCCCTTTACGAGCTATCTGGGACTGCAGTGGGAGCCTCAAGGACACCCCGAGGTCTCAGCCAGCTCACACCTCCTGAGTGAGCCGGCATTGCTCCAGGAAGCAAGGAGCTGCTTTTAATAGCAGATCTCTGCTTGCTGGAGCAATGTTCTCACCTGTCTTCCCTGCAAGCGAATCTGCATGCATTGAAGACAGATGAAAACTCTGCTTTCTGACAGCGGGACCTGTTTGACATATCCCACTGTCAGAAAGTGGAGTTATGTTTGCTTTTGCTTGGTGGGAGCAGTCAGCTCCCACCGAGCAAAAACAAACAGCTATTTTCTGGGGGTAGGCACCCCGGGCCATAGCAGGAGCTTGCCCTGGGGGATGACGGATCCAAGGGCTCCTCGAGGATGCCACGCTGCACTAAATTTAGTAAATGCCCTTGGGAGGTGGTTGTTCCCTGGGGCTGTGTGGGAGCCAGGGGCCCCACCTATTTAAATATACCCCCAGAACCTGGCCTACACAGGAGCTTATTAAAAAAACAAGCGCTTATTTTTTTAATTTTTATATATTCCTGCACATTTTCAACGTCTCATGATTTTGCACTGAAATGTTTTTTAAAATATTTTTTTCCCCTGTGGTGGTCCCCTCTGAGATCCCAGCACTGGAGCTAGTGGCCAGGGGGTCCCTATCCTTGTCTTTCTTAAACACTTTTTTTGTGGCATTTGGCTCAAGCTGGGTCCCAAGATGGCTGTCAACACTTCCTAGTTTGAGGTGTTGGCAGCCTATCAGAGCTGTGCATTTCCCTGCACAAGCTGGATTTCCTTTAATATCTCAAAAACTACTGAACCAAATTACACCAAATAAGTGGAAACATAATCTGTTTACGAAAAGCTAACTGTCTGCCAAATTTGATGTCATTCTGTGCAGCTGTTCAGGCTACAGTCATGTTCAAAGGTCCTTTAGGAATTAACATGGGAAACACAATTTTTTTGCCTCCCTTTTTCTCGGCCCATGCTTGACGGATCACCCCAAACATTTTGTGTTGAACAAAGATCACCAGGGCACTTTTTTGGAAAATTTCATGAAGATTCACACAAGTTGGTCTATTCACAGCACGCTTGTCAGCTGGTGCCCACATCAGGGAAGGACCACATCCCTGTATTTATTTTCAGCAAAATGACACAAAGTCAAACGCGGCACTCCCAGGATCTATATATATATCATATCATATTTGGCATTTTGCTTTAACACAGCAGTGTGTATGGCACAGATTGTCAATCAATGAGGACCCAGCAACTATTTGGCCAAGGCCGGCTGAGCCATCAGAAAGAATAATTTAAGCTTTAGTTCAAGCTTGAACATTAAAATTAGCAAATGCTGACAGTGTGATGAACTAAAAAGCCTCTTTTTCCTAAGAGAAGTTGAAGAATAAGATGTCTCCCATCCCTATCCTTTCCTTCATAGCCTTGCTGGGCTACCAGAGAAAATTTAAAAACTGAGATTGCCCTATATTGTCTATCACTTCCATGGAGATGACATAGGGACACCACACACTTGGAACAGGTACCTCCCTTGCATTAATGGGTATTACCAAATAAATATTTCATCATGTGCTGGATTAGAGGGCCTGGTAAGCTTCACTTGATAATTTACTGCTTGGAAGATCGGTCTGCATCAATGCTTGTCTTTCTCATTGTAGGCTATATAATATTCTTTTTGTTAGGTTGAGTTCATCATCTCGTGATTCATCAGTGACTAGTCAGTTTATTTACCAAAACTAAATTAAAAATACAAAACTTCATTTTCTTTTCATTTACAGCACATGCCTAGCTATAGGAAATTTTTAAAAAATGATTGATTTGTTGTCTGTTTTACTACACACAGCAAAATGTTGTTATTGTTAGAGTGATCAGCCAAGTACATAAAACTAGTTGTGTGTGCCTAGTGGTACGAGATTGATTCTCCTCATTTCCTAATGGCACATCACTGCACCAGCCTATGTCCTCTTGCTCCTCATGCACCATCATGCTTACCTTGACTCTCCAATATGGACGTAATCTTTGTACTCAACATGCTATCTAACCTATAAGAAGAATGATCCAAGCCACTCCAGTTTTGCAGTTCAGTCCTACACCCTTAACGGACAATGTCAATAGAATGCTGATGAACCATCCATTTGTATACGTACGTTTCATAACTAAAACTATATTTTGAACTGTTCAGGGTCTTCCTATCACACATTTTTCAAGCCATATGCACCAAATCAATTAGATAACTTGGGAGCCTGGGGATTGAAAGACTGTTTGCTTTTAGTGACTGATCTGTCATCTTCCGTCCACAACAAGTGTGATAGACTCATTGAAACAATGAATGTTGCATTTGTCTATCGTTCAACTTTCCCTAATTCACCCTACCCATCCATTCATAAACCCCTAACTCTCTTACCCCAGGTTTGTGATTAGTTGATTAGGATGTTAATTTTCGTCATCAACAGATCACACACTTGGAGGGTGGATGTGGTTAAAGTGACATCAACTGTTACAAGAAGTGGTTAGTAAATATTGGCATTTGCCTAAGCCACCCAACCTATTCAGGCATAAAAAGGACATCATAGTGCAAAGTCTTAATTACAACAATATATGTCAAAGGACAGGAAGGGTGCACTTTTCTTCCAGAATCTATGGCACATGTGTTCTGCTAAAGTAACCTTTCGCTGACTCTTCCTGACTCCTTCTGAGACCTGTGGAGTTCATTGTGCTTGCTTTATCAAGTAACCCAACACTATGTTGCTAAATGTTGTATTATCATGGAAATATAATTCTTGGATTTTCCACTCTTTCAGTTTTTTACTAGTTTAGGTAGTGGCTGTGATACACTAGTTCACCTCACCAGATTTGTTATGATATCCTGTTACAGTCCTTGTTAGCCCCACTAGTCAACTACCAATAGCATTAAAGAAGGTCCTTTTCAAAACTCTACATTAAGGAATGGAGTGATTATAGGAGAGGTTGCAGGCATCACTTCATCTACTCAAGTAAGAGAAGAAGCTCTCAGAAAAGAGGGATTACAGTTTTTTCGGTTTTTGACGTTAGCGATCACTAGTTACAGGTGGTAGGGCAAGTACAAAGTGACATTTGCCCTGCCACCCCTCCTACCTAGGCATAAAAGGGACATCATAGCGCAGAAACTTAATTACAACAATGCCTGACCAATGATAGGTAGTGAACACTTTGTGTCCACAATCTACACCCCATATATTCTACTTAAGTAACCTTTTACAGAGTCCTCCTGCATCTTACTGAGGGTTTATTATGGTTACTTTAGTAATTCACACAACACTGTGTTGCTACATGTTGTTTTCTCTTGGTAATCTCAGTTTTGAATTTTCCACTCATTCTGTTTTCTTTCAGTCTGGTTGGTGGTTGTGATTACTAGCTCACCTTACCAGATTGATTTACAATGTCCTGTTGCATTCCCAGTGATGTGGTCCCTACCAGAACGGTTGGACCACCACCACTAGTATTAAGCAGGCCCTTTGCAAAACTACATAAAATTATGGACTAATTATAGGAGAGGTAGTAGACATTGCTTCGTCTACTCAGGTAAGAAAATAAGCTCTCTGGAAGGAGAAATAGTTGGTTTTGCTGCATGTTGACTTACCCCCATTAGTGGTCACTAGTTACAGAAGGTAGGGCAGTAAGTAATATACAAATATTACTGACACTGGGAGGGTGGGTGCTGCTTGCTTCATCAAGAAAGGGAGTTTCTGTATAATCACTCATATTCTGTTTTACAACACTGCTTGCACAGGGGGTTCTGGACTGAATGAGGTAGGATAAGTGCAGTAGTTAACAACATATTAACATCAGGTAGGTAATTATTACAAATGTGAGAGAGGATGGTGAAGGACACAGTGGGACAATTTGTTTGGGTGGAAGAGGCACAGAGAAGAACGTCAGTTTTCAGTGTTGATAGCACTTACTATTTAAATGTGGGTAATGCTATTCTTTTATCTAGTAATGCAAAGACAGATATTCATGATGATAAACAAAAACCCATTGATTTAACTTAACAAAAGTGTGTAAAAGTCCTTCCTTTTCCTCCCACAACAGCCTCGCACCCTCACTCAAACCCACCATACTCCAAGAACACCCTGCCCCAACTGTCCTTCTGACCCTCTCCTCCAGTAAGAAGACCCACCATCTCACCTAAACCCAACATACTACCCCCAAAATACTCTGTGCTAAACTGTCCTTTCCACCCTTAACTCCCAAAACAAGTCTCATCCCTCAAACAATTAGGCCTTCACCCAGCCAAACAGTTTCTGCTGGCCATGCTTTATCTTCAGGTCTGGCATGATTTGATGGAGGAGGGCAGAGTCCTTGGTGGGGTGGTGGTGCTTGGTGCGGTGGCTGAGGACTTCAGCTGCCTGCTGCAGCTATGGTGTTGTTGCCAATGTTCCTCTGGATGTGGTCCGCCTCCTTTTGTGCACTGCATTTTGTGGCTATGGAAAACATATTAGCAAATAACGTCACAGATGATGCCAACACCCTTGATATCAGACTGTCCCAGTAACTAACACCCTTAAACCAGCCTAAGCAGATGCCTGGCTCATGTTGAAACACAATCTGGGCTTTATGATTTACTTCATGCCAACTCCACATCCCTTCCAATCCTACAGTCCTACACCATCCTCGGCAGGCTGACAGTGGCAAACTGCCCCACTACTCTATGGATCACAGGCACAGTTCACACCAAAATATGTACAGGTAAACCAAGTCATCGCCTCTCAAATAAAGATAGTGGGTCCATGCTGGCTCTGATGCATAAAAATGCATTTACTTATGTGAGTGGCTGTAGGAAGTTGGGTTGTTGGTTGAGGGGTGTGTGAGCACTTCTCAGGTTAGAACCACATTCCACTGATAGGGTGAGCCACAAAAGTCTCTAAGAGCCTGATATAGAGTTTGGTGGAGGGGTTACTCCATCGGAAATGTGATGGACATCCCATCCGCCACATTACGATCTCCATAGGCTAATATGGCATCATAATATGGCAGACAGGATATCTGTCGCATGTGTGATGGAGAAACCCTCTCTGCCAAACTATAAATCAGGCCCTAAATTGTCCTGTTCTTAATATTCTTGTAGCCTGCCACAAAAGCAGTCAGGCTTAACCTAGAGACTCTGTGTTAAGTATTTATGCTGCACACAAACACCGTTAAAGTGAAAACACAGCACAGGAGACATCCCACACCAGTTTAGAAAAATAGAGTGAAGCTTAATAAATAAAATTAGACCAAAATGACAAACATGAAATCAGGAGAACTGGAGATACATAACTTTAAAGGTTTAATTAAAAATAGCTTGAAGAAGCTGAAAGCGATAACTGTGGGTATCTGAGTGCCCTAGACTGGGACAAAAAGTCACAATTTCAGGCTGTGCAGGATGGAGTCTGGGGAGGATACAGGGACCAAGTTAGTCTAAGTGAAATTTACCTTCAATGTCCAGTGTGCAGATCTAAAAACTTCAGAATTTCATAGGAGGAGCTCAACTGATGCCAGCCAAGGGTCCGGGATCTGGAAAAGCACCTATTCAAGACTAGGAACGTTTTTACTCCAGCAGAGGTCAACAGTGATCAGGCAAGTCTAGCTGCAGGTTCCGGCTGGTCCAACTGCAGGCCCAGGCAGGGCCTATTGCAGCAGGGCAGCTAGCCAGTTGCCCGGAGGCCTATGAAGCTTGTTGTATCCCTGCCGCTTAGACAAGTTTGGTCAACTGAGCCTTTGTGTCTCTCTGGTTAGCCTGGGATGAAGGAAGCATATACATTCTTCCTTCTCAAAGAACAAGGCAGGCCTCAAGCAGCCAGGCAGTCCTCTGGGGAACAAGGCAGTCCTCAAGCAGGAGGTCAGTCCTCTGGTAGCAGCAGAACATTCCTCTCAAGAACAAGGCAGGCCTCAATCAGCAGGGCAGTTCTCTGGGGAACAAGGCAGGCCATCTTCTGTCATCCACGACTCCTCCCTATCCATGACCCAACAGGTAAACTCAGTCACCTCCTCCTGCTGGCACCCCCTCAGCCAACTCTGGAAAATGTTCAAATGGATCCCAGCAGACTGCCGCAATAGTCACCCACACCTTAGTCACAAGCAAGCTTGACTACGGCAACGCTGTCTACGCCGGCACCACGAAGAGAAACATCAAAAAACTGCAACTCATCCAGAGCACCACCGCCAGACTTGTCCTTAACCTCCCATGCCAAAAATGTATCTCCCAGTACCTGAGGACCCTCCACTGGCTCCCGATGGAAAAATGAATCAACTTCAAGCTACTCACCCACACATACAAATCCATCCACAACATCAGACCGGCATACCTGAACCACTGCATCTCCTTTCACACCTCGTCAGATCCCTCTGCTCCACTCAACTGGCTCTGGTCATGATCCTTCACCTCCATCGCAGAAAAGAGCTGGAACATCCTGCCCCTAGACCTCAAACCAATCCCATCGCTCACCATCTTCAGGAAGAACCTCAAGACGTGGCTCTTCAGATGAGGCTCCACCCTTTCCTCCCCCTCCCCCCCAGTACCTTGATACCCTCAAGGGTGAGTAGCCATGCTTTACAAAAACTGATTGATTGATATGTCCATGAGTGTACTGAAAAGTTGCTCTAAAGGTTCAAAATTTATACCTGGTGCCAGCTCTGAAGTTGGGGACATTTTCTAGACTCCTCCCCACATCTGGTTCTGGAATTTCCTTGCTACATTCCCAGGTTCCAATATACCTGGGATGACAAAAAGCTAGTGTGAAGATCTTTGTGATGGTGCTGAGATGGCTCCTTTGAAATGTAAGTTAGACAGGGTAGAGCTCTGCCCCAAACATTCTGGCAGGATGACCCATCCTGCAAACACCTAGGGGCATACTTACAAGAAAGAAGCACATCAGCTCTGATGCGCCACTTTCCTTGTGTTGCCCTGCGCCCCCTAACATCACCATGGCAGTGCTGTATTTACTACACAGTGCACCATGACACACGCTAGCACACTATTGTGGTGCTTTGCTGGATTAGCAACATAAATTATGGCGCTAGTCCAGCAAGGCACAGCGAGGCCCATAGGTTAATATTGGAGCATCACTTTAATGTCTGCCCTGAGTAGGTGTTAAAAATTATGGGGAAAATGGCGCAGTGAAATCTTCTAAATTTCACTGCTCCCTTTTTATGGGCCTCCTGCCGTGGGAATGTCCCCTTGCATACATTAGACCTGGTGAAGGTATAATGTGGCACAAGGGGTTACAAAGTGGTGCAATGCATGCATTGTGCCACTTTGTAAATATGGCACAGGATGGGGGCCTCCTCAATGCCTCCTTATTATGCTAGGGCTGTGCAAGGAGGCACAATGGTCTTGTAAATATGCCCCTTAATCCCCTTATGTGTCACTGTCTAGGAGAAATGCACAAAGGCCAACTGCAATGCTAATCTCAGTCATTTGACCCAGGACACAGGCTGCAGGCACCAAATGGCAAGATACAAAAATGTCATCTTTCTAAAAGTGTAATTTACAGGATTGTGACTTTAAATCAGACTTTATCATTAAATAGAATTTTATATTACAATTCTTTTGTGCTTAAACAAGGCATTTCCACCTGCTCCCAATCAACGATATCACTTCTTAAATATTATCATGTAAACCAATGTTATCCTGCAGTAGAGGTATGCCTCACAGTAGTGAAAAAGAATCCTGCTCAAAAATAATCCTGTCTGCAACTCAGGCACCCTTGTACAATGGCGCAAGGGTGTCTGTGCTGGAGTGAATCAGCCAAAAGGGTGCTAGCACAAGGAAAGGGCAGGAATGCACTGTATTATGTTAAATATGGTGTATTCCAACCCTTTCCCTTTCACACAGCAAGGTGACTTGCTGTGTGGCAATGCATGAAATAATGATAAATGTGCCCCAGTATTTCTAGAAAACAAAATGAACAATTTTATATACCCCCACAACACATACACACATATAAGCTTACCGGCGATATCATGCTGACTGAAAAGTAATAACTATAATATTAAAATAAATGCTTACAAAACATCACTTATCTAGCCCTGCCACATCTCTTCCCAGCTGGTTCAGCAGGTCCTGCTACCAGTCAATAATGTCAGCCCAGCAGTGTGTCACATGCTGCTGAGTGCAGGAGACCCTAGTGTGGTGGTGAATGCAGCCCACACTCTCCCCCACCTCAGACGATGCTCCAGTAGGTCTTAGCTATGGCCAGGCCTGCTGCTAGCATGAGTATCAATTGAAGCTGCACATAAAATACTAGCCCTTCCACCTGTGCCTTGCTAAAAATGTGATAGGGGGGTCACCTCCTCACACCACCGTCAGCCACACAGGGTGCAGACTCAGCAGTGCTGCTTGCCTCTGCAGTAGCTAGGGCAGGATTGGGTAGGATGGGTACTCACAAAAAAAAAAAAAACTAACCAGGAAATGAAAATGTAAAATAAACACCTAGTGGAGTAGGAAACTAATGAAAAAGTGAAAATATATTATGAAAATGATTAAGGTTGGAGCACAATTGGGTTGATTAGGTTGGATACAGCCTAGGAAAATGGAAACACAAGAGAATAGCTAAGCAGGAGCAGGCCTAAGGAAACAAAATGGCCTAGTGCTTGTATACCGTGATATGACATTCTCACTGTTTTTTAGTGAAAAGAAAGTAACTGGTGCCACTTACGTGATGCGACATGTGTAAGACACATCTCACATAATTCTACATTATCTTGAGTAATTTTTAGGTAATTTACCCTAAAGGGATTCCACAATGAACCCTGCTATGAATGTAAACAATCAATGCATACAACCATAATGAATTGAACAGTGCCTTGTATCTATATTCTTTGCACATATAGGGGGTCATTCCGACCCTGGCGGGCCGGGGACCGCGGAAGCACCGCCAACAGGCTGGCGGTGCTTCCAGGGCCATTCTGACCGCAGCGGTAAAGCCGCGGTCAGAAAAGGGCAACCGGCGGTTTCCAGCCGGTTTACCCCTGGCCCAGGGAATCCTCCATGGCGGCGCTGCTTGCAGCGCCGCCATGGGGATTCCGACCCCCTTCCCGCCATCCTGTTCCTGGCGGTTTTTACCGCCAGGAACAGGATGGCGGGAACGGGTGTCGTGGGGCCCCTGGGGGCCCCTGCACTGCCCATGCCACTGGCATGGGCAGTGCAGGGGCCCCCTAACAGGGCCCCATAATGATTTTCAGTGTCTGCTTTGCAGACACTGAAAATCGCGACGGGTGCCACTGCACCCGTCGCACCCCTACAACTCCGCCGGCTCCATTCGGAGCCGGCTTCATTGTTGAGGGGGGTTTCCCGCTGGGCCGGCGGGCGGCCTTCTGGCGGTCGCCCGCCGGCCCAGCAGGAAAGCCAGAATGGCCGCCGCGGTCTTTTGACCGCGGTGCGGTCATTCGGCGGTTCCCTCCAGGCGGGCGGCTCCTGCCGTCCGCCGGGGTCAGAATGACCCCCATAATCTCCATTGGAGCACTACGTCGCCTGTGATATAATCACTTATTTTGTTGACTGTTAAACTTGATTTGAGTCAAAACATTGTAAGATCTATATCAGGCCTATGTTTGTCATCTTTGTAAGTAATTTTGGTCTGGTTAATAAGTCTGAGTAACTCTTCCTTCTAAAACAAGGTACCACTTTTGAATGAGTTCGACAGGACAATTGTTATATTAATTCCCTAAATTTGCAAAGACAACCAATTTTACAGATAAAATGATATAGTGCACAAACAGTAAGGTCGGGATATTGGGTTTCACAGAATATTTATCATTTGCTCATCACCCACTGAAGTGTCTTGGTTTGTTTTAATCCTATTAAAATCTTTCCATCACGCTTCAAAGTTACCAAACATTATTTTGTGCTTTCCTAATTATTGGTATATTTTAAAATATGTGTTAGAAATGGGGTCTCTGGTTGGCAGTCAGTTTGGACCCTCAATCTAGTCAGGACAATGGAGGAATACACTTAGATAACCCTTGCTTACCCCCTTGGTAGCTTGGCACAAGCAGTCAGGCTTATCTTAGAAGCAATGTGTAAAGTATTTGTACCAACATGCACAGTAATACAATGAAAACACTACAAAATGGACACCAAACTAGTTTCAAAAAATAGGAAATATTTATCTAAATCAAACAAGCCCAAAATGACAAAAATCCGACATACACAAGTCAAAATATGAATTTTTAAATGAATAAGAGTCTTACTCCAGAGAAAACAATTTAAACATTGATTTTAGCCAAAGTACCTGGATTGCATCAAAAATAAATCCGCAAGGGCGAGCGTGCATTGGAAAAGTCAGTGATGCATCGATTCCTTACTCGCAAGTGAGGCCGTGCATCATTTCTTCTCTGGTCTGGTAGGGGGTGTGTCATTTGTCTCCCTTGCAAGAGAGCAATGCGTCGATTTCGGGATGGGGCAGGTTCACAATTACTTTGATGCCTTGTGACAATGCTTGAGAAATCCGGTCACACAGTGTTAGCAAACGACACTGCCTGGGGTTTGCATCGTTATCAGCATCTGCAAGTGGGTGTTTCATTGTTTCTCCAGCTGTGATGCATCGATCTCCCAGCCGCGATGCAGGTGGAGCATCGTGTTTACTGCGAAGCGGGTAGCTTGTCATTTTTCAGACGTGTTGTAGATGGTGCATCGAAAATTTCCTTGCATGCCATTCTGTGCATGGATTTCAGCTCTAGTTTTGCCAACTTCACTTTTCAAGGGCCCAGGGACTGGATAGGGCACCGCTTGGCAGGGCAGGAGTCTCAACAGAGTGTCCATGTGCTGGCAGAGGAAGTCTTTGATGGCCCTGAAACTTCAAAACAGTACGCAAGCTCAATTCAAGCCCTTGGAGATTCTTCTTCAAGCAGGACTGCACAGCAAAGTCCAGTCTTTATCCCCTTCCACAGGCAGAACAGCAGAACGAGCAACTGCAGGACAGCCCAACAAAGCACAGTTACAGGTAGGGGCAACAGCTCTTCAGCTCTTCTCCTTGGCAGAGGTTTCTCTTGGTTCCAGAAGTGATCTTGAAGAAATCTAAGGTCTGGGCTTTTAGGTCCACTACGCATACCCCTTTCTGCTTTTGAAGTAGGCAAAATTCAAAGGAAAGTGTCGGTTGTCAACAAGATCCTGCCTTGCCCGGGCCTGATCCCAGACAAACACCAGGGGGTTGGAGACTGCGTTGTGTGAGGGCAGGCACAGCCCATTCAATTATAAGTGGCCACTCCTCCCTCCCCTCTAGCCCAGACGGCCCATCAGGACATGCATGCTACACCTCATCTCCCTTTGCCTCACTGTCTCTAGGGAATTCACAACAGCCCAACTGTCAGTCTGACCCAGACGTGGAATACACAAGCAGAGGCACAGAATAATTTAAGCAACAGAATGCCAACTTTCTAAAAGTGGCATTTTCAAACTAACAATCTAAAAACAATTTCACTAAAAGATGTATTTTGAAATTGTGAGTTCAGGGACACTAAACTCTATATTTCCACCTGCTCTCAAAGGGAAACTGCACTTTAAGAATATTTAAACGTGGCCCCCATGTTAACTTACGAGAGAGATAGGCCTTGCAACAGTGAAAAACAAAGTTATCAGTATTTCACTGTTGGACATGTAAAACACATCAATACATGTCCCACCTTTAACATACACTGCACCAAGCCCATAGGGCTACCTAGGGCCTACCTTAGGGGTACCTTATATCTATAAAAAGGGAAGGTTTAGGCCTGGCAAGTGGGTACAATTGCCAAGTTGAATTGTCTGTCCAGACAAAATCTGCAATGGCAGGTCTGAGACATGTTTACAGGGCTACTCATGTGGGTGGCACAATCAGTGCTGCAGGCCCGCTGGTAGCATTTGATTTACAGGCCCTAGGAACCTCTAGTGCACTTTACTAGGGACTTACTAGTACATTAAATATGCACATTATGGATAAACCAATCACTGATTCAATTTACACAGAGAGCATATGCACTTTAGCACTGGTTAGCATTGGTAAAGTGCCCAGGGTCCAAAAGCCAACAAAAACTGTTCAGAAAAAATATAGGAGGAAGGAGGCAAACTGCTTGGGGATGACCCTTCACAAAGGCCCAGGTCCAACTATTTGTGTATAGTTCATTTACATGTTGTGTGTTTGAAGAAAGCTGACACCTGACAAGCTTTCCTTTTGCTCTCCCCAGCAAGATTTTCACCTACAAAATCCTCCTACTTGGGAGTCAAAGAAAGAAAAGTAGACACCAGTTTCTTTGCTAAAAGAATAATTACAATTTGTTAAAAAACATAGCCTCATATTTGAACCTTGTCTTTGAACAAACAGCAAATGTGACAAGTTAAACACAAAATGTAATGTCATCTTTATTACGCATTCACCTTCTGAACTACATCAGGATTATTCTGAAGGTGCTGCAGCAATCTTGCCTCCACACCACTATTTAAAGTTCCCATTCAGGAGAAAGGTGTACCGAACACAGAACCATACAATACATACAGTAAAGGATTGAGTTTTTGGCTGAAGCAAACAGAACAAAAGTTTATGTTACATAAAGAGTAAACAAATGTAATTCAATAAATGTGCAAAATTATTGAAAATATTTGATATCATTTACTAGTATAAAATAAGTCATCAAGTGTACTCATTATAAATGCACTCAAACTAACAATCTCAAGTATTGGTCAAAAAATACTTTATAATGTCAACACTTAAGCAGAGATCCAGATTCATATCCATCCATGTAGTTCTAACCAAGTCAAGCAGCAGGTAAAATTTCTGGATGTGGCCAGTGCTCCAATACATTCAATCAAACATATTAAGTATAAACTAAACACATCTATCACATAACCAAACACAATCTAAACCTCCACATATGAAAGGATAGATCCAACTACAATTGAGCATTGTATGAAATAGGTAAAATATGTTTTTGTTCGGGATGCAATTAGAATATGTATTCAATAAATAAGTATCAGATATCTTACAATTTTACAATTTAAAAGTGCAAAATCCACTCTCATAAATGATAATAAAACAATAAGGGCACATTTACAAGCCTGTGGCGCAGGGCCGCGCAGCAAGTGAACTTGCTGCACTGCCCTGCACCACTTGGAAAGGGCAGCAATGCACCATATCTACAAGTTGTCTAAAACTGATTGCTATTTTGGGACAAACTTGCAATGTTAATCGCACCTGCTGTGTCAGTGCTAGTACAGATGACAAAGCTCAAGGGTTGAGCGATGTGTCATCCTTCCTGATGTACACATTTATTCTGGCTGATGTTTATAGGTCCGTATTTGAGGCCGAAATAAACAACAGGTGTATACCAATAAGGACAGCATTCAGAACATACAGCTTGTGAATGACCAAGTTCTAAACAGCAAGATAAAGGTCAGTGGCAGGGAAATCAGTTTTGATGGAACAATTGAGCAAAAATTATAATTTGTAACTACAACCATATATTTGATGTTTATTTGTATGATACAATGGGAGCTGAAACATAAATGCAAAACTTCCACAATGGAGGTTAAGAAGGTAACACTAAGGTCTGTAGTAAACACTTGCATACAAAGTTGGATCAAGCACTTTGTAGAATCAATGTTTGCTTGAAGAATGGTTACTTTTCAGGTCGTTATATTCTGTTTTGACTCATGCTATGAGCGTTGTCTGCACCTGTCCCTCTGCCATTCGGCTCTCACTCCTGTGAATACCCCTGAACATAGTTTTCATTGTATTACCCTGGGCAGACCCACCACTTGTTTCACCTTACCTTGATGGTGGCATGACTTACTTCTTACTTGTGTGTGATGTGGATGACTTGTGCAGCGTTTTCACGAGTGGGGAGCAGCATGGTATTTAAGTCGACAAATTAAGACCTCCTTTCTGTTTACTTCCTAAAGCAGTCACAAGATCTCGTAAGATTGGTATCTTGAGGACTAATCATGGAGACGCGTCCCATAAAAACCACTCCCGACATCTTGTCCTCGCTTGCCCTAATGGTTTTACTACCTGTAAGTAGAATCTCCTCCAAGCCAGCTCCAGTGTTTTCTTCCTTTGTGTTTGTTCAAATACAGACTCAACCCTTAAGGTCCGATGGAGTTTCACAGCCTTTACATTCTGCACCTCACGCCACTCCTGCCATCGCTTTCTAAGAAGTTTTCGGAACCACTTTTCCTTAATTATTGTTTTCATGGGGGCCCAGTCCCCGCATCACTCATAAGGTCAGTGCAGTATACCACAACCAGCCTCCACAAATTATTCCTTGGTCCTCACAATATGCTGACTTCCAGATTCCTACAAAATACATTTGTTTATATTGCTGCTTGCCCTGTTGCAAGCCATGTTCACCTCAGACTCTGAACATGACTGACTAAGGTTCTCCTATCCTGTTTCGAGACATTGTTTCCATAAATAGTTTTCTAATGTGTTTAATAGATATCTTGTGGATTATGGCATTCCTTAAACAATACTAGGATAATCGGATTATTGACTCCTTATCATTAGCAATGGTTAGTGAAATGCTGCACACATTGGGGGTGTAGGGTTTGGCCTGGGTCTGTGCATGTGTATTGATGTGGACCTTACATATTTTTTTGTGTTTTCTCTATTTTTGCAAGATGGTGTTGGACTACAGTGGATGTGAGGGCTCATGTTTTGCAAAGCAGTATAACTCAGAAGAAGCTGGTCCTCTTTCCTACTGTCGATGGAGGGCTACTTACTTTGCTAATTATCACAGAGAACACTAAGGGTTTTAGCCTGCAGGTGAAAGGACAGACTATCTTTATTCCTGTATTTTCTATCAATCAGTCAAAAATTACTATACAGTGGTTAATGCTAAAAAGTCGCACATCTGAAACTACGAGCAACAAAGTTCAAATATCGACTGTGAAGTCTTGGGAAGGGTGCCAACCTGGTATAGATACCCAACCACCATGGGTATCGAGATGCACAGAACACGGGCGGGATTCGGAAATGCCACCTATGTCACGTGCTGTGAATTACAAAGTGAAAACAAAAGCACAACCAGGGCACTCCAAATAATAAGTCCACGATGAAGAGAGTTGCAGAATTCCCGAGAGTCAGGGAGAAATATGAAGAACCGACTTGCGCATGATAACACATCTCTGCAGCGTTATCATGCGCAAGTCGGTTCTTCATATTTCTCCCTGACTCTCGGGACTTTGGAGAGTTCAGGTGTGGGCTTATCAGGACCCGTTGCACTTGCCATCCCTTATTTTTCGGATGCTTTCAACCCATACAGTCCTTTTACCTCTGAAGACCGCCACTTCCCTATACATTTAGGGACGGCTCTGGACACTGCTGTCGCCAATCATCCTTTTGCCTTGAAAAAGTCAGTGTGGACGAAACACGTGTTGGCTGTTTCTGAATATTGATGTGTTCTCTCTCAAACACAAGGATATGACTATCTTTGAGCATTGATTGGATCTTCATCAATAAAAAGTATTAAAGAATTCAGCAACTCTCTTCATCCTGTATTTTCTGTTTATGGTCAGGCAAATGGGATCTTGACAGAAAGCCAAGCCCGTGAATAACCCAATTTGCCCAAACGAAGATGGATCAGTTTGGGTTACCAGGTAACCACACCCTTTCTGGGGATGCTGCCTCTGGTTCAACTGTGCAAAAGCTAATGCCTTAACCATGGTTCAAGCTGAGGAACACATCCTGAAACAGGAAACCCAGTCATTGAAGGATGAATTAGCAAAAAGTAAACTACGAGGGAACACATGGGGGCGTATGTCTGAAGCATATCCATAGACTCTGAATCCTGTGATCCACCTAGCCACATTCTAGCTGATTAGAAATACACATGCTAGTAGTACGGATACCTTCCCTGTTAATCTTACTATGAGGACACCTTTGACTATAGCTTTGGCTGCCCCAGAGAGGTTCAGTGTGGATAGCAACAAATTCAGGGGAATATTTACAGGAATGGTGGCACAGGGCAGTGCAGCAAGTTACCTTGCTGTGCTGCCCTGTGGCATAGGGGAAGGGCAGGAATGCATATGTATTCATAAAATATGATGCATCCCTGCCCTTCTCCCCTCTACTATTGCAGTTTTGGCAACCTAGCGTCAATGCAGGCATGGTGCAAGAGTGCCTACATTGCATGCAGGATTGTTTTAGTGCAGGAAAGGATATCTTCCTGCACAGAAACAATCCATGGAGGCGTTTTAAAAAGAATGAGAAATAAAGCTATTTTTTCTTGTGTTGCCTGCCCTGGGGAGGCATAAGGTTTTGTCGCGTTCCCAGGTTTACAAGTCCTTGTAAATCTGGGAATGTGTCAAAACACGTGGGTGTTGCTTGGGAAATTGCAATGCCCCTTGAATGTCCCCCTGACGCAGACTGAGGCAACACAGCGACTTGCGCTGCTTTTCTATGAGGCCATGAAAATCCACGCAAAGTGGTTTTGCACATCTTCATAGATATTGTTGAGAGACTTGCATTGCCTGGAGCATCAAAAAAAGTGACTCTCTGGCCGTGCAAGCCTCTCATAAATATGCCCCTCAGTGTATTTATAAACCAGTGCCACCTGCAGTGTCTATGTAGACCTGCTGCTTATACAGATGATGCTGCAAAGGCTGGCATCGCAGCAGACTGGCCCATACCTTTGGTAGAAAACAATGATCTGATCCTCTATAACTATCAAGCATTTAAGGAACAAATGTGGAAATTGTTCACAAAACACAAATTGATGCCAGCCAGTGATACAGAACTACTAAACCTAAAACAAGGAAACAAGGAACTATTAACATACTTTACTAACTTTACCAGATTAGTATCTGAGACACATTGGCCCCTTGAGAATAGGACTTCCTTGCTTTACAGGTGGTTACAGAATGAGTTAAAGTATATACTGGCACTGGTGGTTGATACCCCCAATCACTCCTCTGATTTTCTAGACCTTGTGGTTAAATTAGACCTTCACTTGAGTGAACAGCGGGGAGAGAAAATCAATACCCCTCTGGTTTAAATGTTAAATCCTGAGAAAAAAGGTGAGCAGTGACCTAGTTGGGGGGCAGTGGTTTTGCATATTGGATGGATCAGAGTGTCTCTATCACAGGAAGAAAAATACTAAAAGTGTGCATTGAACTTATGCCTTTACTGTGACAAGGGTGGCATTTCACTCGCAAATGTCCTTTAAAACCTAAGGGACTGGGTTTTAGGAAGTCTCTTGGTGTAGTGAATGTGGAAAATTATGTCTCTAGGGGTCAGCCAGAGGAATGTCCTTGTGTTCACACAAACATAGTAACCCTGATTCCAAAGCAATTCACCATAACAGTTAATGTGGTGATCACGAGTATCAAGAGGCAAAACCTCTCCATCATACTTAATTTGGAGGCAACAAGAAACTTCCTGCACTTTAAGCTAGCTGAGGAGTTAGGTATACTGTGTCTTTGGAAGAGAGATACCAAAGTAGTTCAGCTGAAGATGGGTCAGAATTATACTTTGGGTTGATAACATATCTAACTGAGCCTATAATCATGATCTGTGACAACGGGTACTCAGAAAGCATTAGTATTGACCTTATTGATACCCCATCCTTTGGGGTTATTTTAGGGGTATCTTGGTTACAGATACATAACCACAGAATTGATTGGTTAGCTCACACGGTTACGTTGGACGCTAAGCATTATCTATAGAACTGTTATCATGAAGCAGCATACTGGTCCTTCCCTCTCACTTGTGCTGCCTGTCTTACCCTAGATGGTCCAAATCTGCCCAACCCATATCAGCAAATTAGGGAGGTTTCTTATAAGAGCAAAGCTTCTTCTATAGCTCCTCATCACAGTTTTGACTGCAGGATTGATCTAGTGTCAGGAGCTAACCGTCTGTGTAGAATGATCTATGCTCTCTTGGAACCAGAAACCCTACACTCAAAGGAGTATCTGGATGAGATGTTGTCCTGCAGAGACATAAGGCGCTCAACATCTCCTGTATTCGCTCCTCTTTAATTGTGCCATAAAAGTGGGTAATTGCTAAGCGTGGATTGATCAGAGAGCCCTTAGCAAAGTGACTATCAAGAAGAAGTACCCATTACCCTTGATACTTGTACTCCTTGATCAGATACAACAGGCAAAGATCTTTACCAAGCTTGATCTTTGCAGGGCGTATCATCTCACTCAGATCCATGAGAGTGATGAATGGAAACCAGACTTTGGCACGAAGTACGATCTGTACGAGTACAACATAAGTCTGGTTGGTCTGTCTAATGTCCACATGGCATTCCAATTCTTCATAAATGAGGTCCTCAGGGAATATCTTGATCGCTTTGAACTAGTCTATGTAGATGATATTTTAATTTTTTTCTGATAATCTCCATGACCATGAGTCTCATGTCCATAAGGTATTACAGAAACTTTGTGATCATCTTTGTTTTGTGAAATTGGTGAATGCATGTTTCATGTACATCAGGTTGATTTTATTGGCTTTGGGATATCTTCTGCAGGGATACAGATGGATATTGGAAAGATTGAGGCAGTACTAGAGTGGTATATCACTCCCAGTGTAATAGATGTCCAGACGCTATTGTGTTTTCCTAATTTCTATAGAAGCTTTATAACACACTTCTCTGACATTATAACTCCACTCACAAGACTACTTAAAAATGGAGTCCCCTTTCTGTGTTCCCATGAAGTACAGTCTGTTTTCAATTTGCTGAAGAAAGGGTTCACATCCACCCTTGTCCTGATACATCCAAACCCTGCTCTGACCTACTACATGGAAGCTGAAACATTCCAATTCGAGGTGAGTGAGATTTTGTCACACCTGGATAACTAGGTTGGCCATAGAAACCCCATAGCCTTTTTCTCCAAGAATTTTCTTCTGGCAGAGCAAAATCATACCATTGCTGAAAGAGAGCTATTAGCTATAAAACCTGGTTTTCCTGAATGGTGACACTATTTGTGGGGGCCCCATCATCGGATCACTATATACACAGGCTACAAAAACCTACTGTTTTTCTGCTCAGATCGAGGCTTAACCCCAAGTCAAATGCGTAAGGTTTAGTTTTTAACAAGTTTGACTTTGTTATCACTTATTGATCTGCAGCACAACAAGCAAAGGCTGATGCCTTATACCCTATCTTTGTTTCAACTTCTAAGTAGAAGATCAATCCAGAAGCAGTTCTCATGATGCATGTTGATAGAATAATTGGCAGTTACTACATGGAGGAATTCCTTGCTGAGAAGTGCTTTATTTGTAAATAAAAACGTGCCGGTGCCCAAAGCCCTCCTCTTAAATACGCTGCTTCTGCAATTAAATGTGCGAGGATGTAATATTGAGGCGGCGTAATCCGGAAGTCACCTCGGGCCTCTTCAATCCCTATAAAACCACTCCGTGCCCCTTCACCTCACTCCTGCAGCTTTCTACTTTCTCCCTTTGTGACGCTTTTTCGTTTTCCCCTTCCTCCTTCTTTCCCATATTTGTCTTTTGCTCACAGCAAATGCTTGATCGAGAAGAATAAGCCCCGGCCCTTTCACGGCCTTTACATTCTGCTTCTGATGTCGCTCCTGTTCTTGCTTCGTAAGGAGAAGGATGGAGACCCATTTTCATTAATTATTGTTTTCCTGGGTGTCTAGTCTCCCCATCATTCATCAGTGCAGTGTACTGCAACCAGCTGCCACTAATTAATCCTTGGATAAAGTACTCACGTTATTCTGAATTTAGGATTCCTACAAAATACATTTGCTTATCTTGCTGCATGCCCTGTTGTGTGCCTTATTCGCCTCAGACTCTGAACATGGCTGATTGAAGTTCTCCCATCCTCTTTACAGACATTGGTTCCATGGATTGTTTTCCTAGGTGTTTAATTGGAAACCCTGGGGATAATGATATCCCTTTGACAGTAACAGGATTATCAGATTATTAACTCTCTATCATTGGCAATGGTGAGTGAAACGCAGCACACACTGGGAACAGAGAGTTTGCTTGGGGTCTGTTGTGTGTGTGTGTTCACGTGGACCTTACTTTTTTTTTTGTTTTCTCTCCTCTTGCAAGATGGTATTGCACTACAGTATGAGGGGTTGTGTATCGTTAAACATAATAATCCTGAAGAAGCTTGTCCTCTTTCCTACTGTCTTTCGAACTATTTTCCTACATTTCTCAGTCTCCCTACCATTCCCCCCTTTCTTCCAAGGGCTGCTTACCCATGCTCATTTTCAAAGGGCGCACTGGTGGATTTAGCCTGCACGTGAAAGGACGGACTATCTTTGTTCCTGCGGTTTCTGTTTATGTTAAGGTAAGTGGGATCTTGACATATGCCATTCGCCAAATTACGCCATCACCACCAAAGGATCATTAATGCAAGTCACCTACAGGCAAAACTCCTTTTAATTTGCTTATTTGTGCATATGGATGCTTGATGCTTTCACTTGATTCGCATTTGCTTCATATAAAGATTGAAAACTATTGATGTTATTGTAAATCTGTGGATGGCATAGAAACCACCATTTAGGCAAGAACAGTACTTGCAATGCACTGCCCCGTCTGAAAGATGCCTACACGGGCCTCATGCTACATTGTGAAGTGCCACGAAGATAGCCAGCAGTACTAAGAGGCTGGTGCCCTAAAAATCCAGGAAGTAACATTGATATGCATCTTCAGGTTTGTTAGCCAAGTCCTACAGCCCTACTGAAACCCACGCTCGTATGAACCAGAAGAACATTGGCTAAAAAATAGTTGCCCAGATTCAAAGTCACCAAGTTTCCCTATGAGAAAAGATAAAGCTGTAAAAGCAGACATTCAGAAACAAGAGAAGACGTTTCCTCCTGAAACATAACCAGGTCGATGCTATGGACTAAGAAACAGACCTCTAGAGGTATACCGTAATTCATCTACAGGCAAAAGCTCACCAAAAAAATGAAAGGGTTGTAATCAAAAGAACAGGTAGGACCGCCGAGGCATTAAAGGCAGCCTTTTTGTGGGAGTAGTTGTTTAAAAGACAGAAGCAAAATCTCTGCCCCTCTAAGTTGCGGCTCTGTAAGAGCTATATTGTCTGGACTATAAGATTGTGCAGAGTGGAAAGCACTGGAAATAATTGCAAATACCCAGAATGCCCTGGAGGAGGGCCCAAGCTTGCAAACTCTCAACCTATGTGCTGGCCAACAGTTAAATGCATTCTAGTAAAATAGTGGCTCCCTTCCACACTAATTGTGATATTCGTTTGACTAAATTGCTGCAGAACAAGTATTTTCATTAGGGTTTAAAATGAACACAAAAGCTGACAGTAATGCTTTTGACAACCATCTATATTCTTCAGCATATACATTTGTTTACATTAGCGTCTAATTATTTGTCTGTCGAACCACACAAGCTGCCTTTGGGAGCAGCTTAACTTTTGTTTTCAAGTTCCAACATTTCCTTTGCCCTGGGCTCCAGGGTCTTACTCAGTCTGTGGTCTCTCTAGCCTGCCTGTTTCAGCAAGCCAGAACAATTGATTTTTTTGCCCCTGCTAGGTATCCATAAGGAGAAATGATTGAACAAGAAATATGTGCATTTTATAGCTTCTGTTTACACCTACGGTGGTCTGGCTTGTTCAGAGCGAGCATTTCATAGAACAGAGAGTTCCTATAAAGTAAAGTGTACTATACGAGTTATTGTTTTTCTAAAGGTGTGCTCTGCTTGGAGTGTGTGGTTTCAATCCCGTTGTCAACATTAGGTGATGGATGGCTGTGAGACTGCTTATTAGCCTGGCAAACTTGATTTCTTTCCCTTGTCAAAGCTGACATGAAGTAAAGACTTTGATGGATGATCTATGTACTTGGCGAGTCACCATTGACTGCCTTAGACCTTCCAATTATGGACCTCACTAACCAGCACTTAATGTGCCTGCCTTTTGGGAATGAAATGGTACGGAACGGAAATCCATATACATCAGTCTCTTATGGTAATTGTGAAGCAATCATCTACAGTAGGAGGATTGAAAACAATAGCCCTAGTGTGCCAGTGTTTCCAACAATGTTTTTCTGTTTTTCTAACTAAATGCTAAAATTCTTTGATTTTAAAATGTCTTTTACGATTTCCACTTGTTTCTGCAGATTTAAGATGTTATTTGTCTACTACTGTTTGTAATCCTTTCTGGTCAGAGTTCGTGCTTGCTTTAAACCAATTACTTTTTAAATGAGATTATACATACAACTAGTAAAACTGTTTACATAGTCATGCATCCATGCACTAGAGAGGAAGAAAAAAGCTGTATAGTGTCAATAATCCTGACTGCAGGTTAAGTACCACTGTATTCAACTGAATACTAAGGTGCTTAATCACAAGCTCCCGTGGCACAGGGCGGTACAGCAAGATACTTCCTGTGCCATCCTGCGCCACCAGGAAAGGGCAGAAATACGCGATATCTACAAGATACTGCACATTTCTACCCCTCTGCGCTGCCGCTAAAATTAGCTGCCTAGCGCCAACGCAGGTACCCTTGCACCATAGTGCAAAGGTGCCTGCGTTGCAGAGAATGATTGTTTATGTGCAGGGAGGTGTCCCTTCCTGCAAATAAACAATCAATAATGGAGATTTGTTACTTCTATGTGTGCTGCAGAATGCATAACAAATAGGAGTGGCAAATAGTCATTATTTAATGATTGTTTATGTGCAAGGAGGGACACCTTCCTGCACAGAATCAATCATTAATGACGTTTTGCTTTTTCTATGTGTGCTGGATGATGTGTTTGCTTTCAAAGTTCCTTTGACAAGCAACAATTTACCAGTGTCTATGGTGGCGAAACAGCTCTTCAGCTAGAACAGTCTGCTCAAAACTACGGCACAAAACGTGTCTTAAATGAACACTTGCTAAACTCACTTTATGTGATACAGCCCTCCATTTCCCCCAACGAGGATAACCCGGAGCATCACAAGCTGCAAGGCAGAAGAGGAACCTGATGAAATGTGGTATGAACGAAGATGCATATCCTGAAATCAGGTTTACACCACATCAAAATGCTTGAAATTATAACTCATATTTTGATGGGCATTTCACAACACCTGTTGTCGAAAATAAGATGATAAACCCATAGTACATCATCTATCCACTCCGAAAACTCAAGAAATCTCCAGAGCTATAAAGCCCATTTCGATAGTGGATAGCATAGTTCTAAAAAACACACTCATTTCAGGGACATACATTCATTACCATTATCTCTATTTTATAGAGAGCTGCAGAATAATTATTTCAATAACAGACGCCAGCCTAATAGCAGATTGTTGTGTAGGTGAACATAAGTGACACATCGGTTTGGCAATTTACAGGGAGTGAAAACTATAACAAACAAGCATTGGCAAAGCCAATAGATGTGTGTTCTAAAAGGCTGATTTATTGGCTTTGTGAATACTTTTTGTTAATTGCATTCAAATGCATGCATCAAGAGGCATACAGACCTAAGGCTAGCAATCTTTCAATTATAAAGGAAACCCATTCTAAAACGACTACTGATGCACATCCATGTATTATGACAAGTGCCCATGCATACACATGACACTTTCATTATGACAAGTGCACACGTGTGAGGTGAGACACATGTGTGTGCTTTCATTCTGATGCATGGAACCTATTTTTATTTTACCTTTCTAACTTAAAAGTGAAAAATAACTGCAGGTGAAGTGCAACAATGAAAATAATCTATCCAGTAGTGTTTTGCAGCTGCCAGGTCCTCATATAAAAGCAAAAAATGAACACGGAAAGCAGGATTTGGAGATGGGACTAACAGGGAGCAGAAGAGGACGAAGTGAAAACAGCGCCTGAAGGAGACATCCACCTTCAGGAACTCAGACACATCCGGAGCCGCCATAGAACCAGAACTTGAAGTCTTCCCAATGCTCCTGCTCACCCTGCATCTTTGGAACCAGCAACTTCCGAAAACAACCGTAAGTACACACACCTAGCACACACTGGAGGCAAAGGTGATAGAACACACTCACACACACACGTCTAGGACAGCTAGCGACGGACACACACACACACACACATACACACATGCTACCACACACCCATACCAATACACACACACTTACACACAAAAAGCACACAAGCACATGAACAATACGTACACCACACACAACACACACATGTCATACACACACCACCTCGCACGCACACATCACTGCGACAGGCCAACACACATATACACACCACCGAGTCACGCAACATTACAACCGCAGCTACATAAACGCTTGCCAACACATTGCACTGCATACCTCCACATGGCAACATATACTTACAACAACATGCAAAGACAACACACAACCAATCAACAACACCACACACCCACACAACATACCAAATGTCACATAATATCAGACAACACACAATGCAGATGACATAGCTATCACCACATACACAGGTGCACAAACAACAAACACACAATTGCACACAACACCAACACAACCCATCACACCGTGTACAATGCTTAACACAGTGACACACATACATGGAACCACACAATCATATTACACACACACAACACATCAATGGCAGCTGGACCAATGGCAGGCCCACACACACATGCATTCCAGGCACAACAGCCAGAACTATCAAGACACACAACTCACACAACCACAAACCAAAGCCCACTTACACAAATCAGATATGTTGAATGAAAGGCAGGGCAAGTAAGTCATCATCGACACCAATGACCAGTTGGCCCTGATGTATTCAGCATAAAATATAAATAAATAACTATATATATAGGCAAAAGGCCACTGGCCAGTCCTTGTGTCTCCGTGCCATGACACAAATGGCACGTCTCAGTGCCCCAACTTGACTCCTGACTACAAAATCACCTCCACATGGCTGGGCCATCAAGGTGCAGGCAGGCAGGCACCTGAGAGGTGAGAGGGTGGTGTACAGGGGGTTTGGTTTGGGAGGCGGGCCCTTGGTTTGGCCTAGGGGTGGTGGGGTTTTGGGCTTGGCTTTGGGATTTGGTGGAGGGTCTTTAAGTTTAGCCTTGGGAAGGGGGACTTTGGTTTGGGGGGTGGACCTTTTGTCAGGGGGAGGAGCATGGGCAACACCGGGGGGGGCACAGGAGGAGGTGGAGGTGGAAGGGCTGGACTTGGGTAGGGACACAGGGCTCTTCAAGGACTGACAGGGTGGGAGAGGGTCAGGGAGGTGGGTAAACTCATAAAGGAAATGTTTCTTGGGGCACAAGCATGGTCATGGGAAAAGTGTTTGGGAGTGGAGGGAGTGGAAGTGGTTGTCAGATATGTCTTTGTGTGTGTCATGGATGCAGGTGCATGAGTGGACTGCTTGTGCTGTTGGGTGGGTAAGTGCGGGCGTTTAGGTGTCTTGGGAGGAGGGAGATAGGAGGTGCCTGGAATTGCCATGCTGGATGGGTGACTTTGTGTTGGGGTGGTGGCTGCAGGAATGGTGGATTTGCTACATGTGGGGGTGTTGGTGGCTGTGGTGATTGCGGACATGGTGACTGGGGTGGATGTCTGCAGATCAGCTACTGTGGTGACTATGGGTAATATGGGAGTTGTGGCTGGATCAGGGAGTGTTGATGTTGTGCCAGCAGGTATGAGTGGTGAAGTGTCTGTGATAGAGGGGGTGGTGGGAGTGTTTATGCAGGCAGTGGACGTTGTTGTGTCTGCAAGTGGATGTTGTCTGTGTGCACGCCGGTGGTGGGTCTTGTGGTGGTTGTGTTAGTCATGTGGAACCGTGTCTGTTGTAGTGGATGCATGCATGTGTGAAGGTGTGCTCTTGATGGGTGTGTGGGGATTGGGATTGGGAAGAGGTAGGTGGAAGGGAATAGTAGACAAAGGAACATTGGCTGCCGTCAGGGAGGAGGTTAGAGCCTGGAAGGATCTCTGCAGGGCAGCCATGGCACTGTGAATACCTTCCAGGTACGTATTTCTCTGTTGCACTTGAGCCGCCAGTCCATGGATGGCATTCACGATGGTGGTCTGACCCACAGAGATGGACCTCAGGAGGTCAATGACCTCCTCTCTGAGGGCAGCAGGGCTGACTGGAACTGGGGCAGAGGTGCCTGCAGTGAAGGAGATGCCCAACCTCCTGGGTGAGTGCACATGGGCAACAGGGTGGAGAGCTACAGGGAGGGCGGTGCTAGTAAGGGGGGTGGTGGACAATGATGGTGCTGGGGTGGTCCAAGATAGGTCCGCCAGGGTGTGTCCACTGGAGGAGGATTCCAAGGATGATACAGTTGATCCGGTCTCCCCCATGGCACTCCCCTCACCCTCTGTCCCACTGAGTCCCTTAGCCTCACTGGAAAAAGCTTCCTTGATACCTTGGGCTGCTGCTTTCCCACTCGCCTGTGCCTCTTCTCCTTCACCAGATGATGCACACAATGTGAGAGAAAGAGAGGGAGGGAGAGAAGATAGGATGAAAAAAGGTCAACACCTAAATTCCATGTACACATGTGAACATGTGCATATCTCACGTAACATCTCATGGCCAGGCATGCCATTGCAATTGCACTCCAAGTCTGATAATACCTATTGCCCATGGAAAGCTTTAAAGGACAGTTAACATCAGATGTCCAAACAAGTACAGATATGGACATGAAGAAGGCACTGACTCACCATTGCAGCAGAGGAATTGGCAGGGACATTTTAAAATGGCATGAATACACAATGTTGGTACTTCAGGGACCTCCCAGGGCATTAACCACATCAAGTACCATCCCATAGTTGTAAGACCAAGTCCACACAATGATATCTACAATAGCAGCAATAGCTGACAATCTGCCCTCATGTAATCCCATCTAGCAGTATTCCATTGTTGTTTCCCTACACATCCCTACACTCTGAAGGTGAAATATGTTTGCATAGTCACCTATCAGGGCAATACTCCTGTCCCATTGAGGCCCTTCTTGGGGTGGAACTGTAAAGCCAGATCCATAATCAGTTCATGGCAGCAACTGTACAATACCAAGACATTCTCAGTTCATGAAGGAGGCTAACACATATGGGATTGCACTTACACCTTTGATACACTGATGCTGATGGTTGGAGCAGGTCAGACACAATGCTTAGGTTGACGAAATCGGCACAACCATGGGAAATGTGACATTTCAATCCAGTGACAGCATGGTCCTGTCACACATAAATCAGATCTACCCTGGCTAGGTGTTTTGCTTTCAATAATGACTGAGCTAACAAAAATCTCTGGAATGCACTTCTCAGTTCAAAGAAGACATTTATTATTATTTCACCACAAGGTTTCTAAAAAGGAGATTAGTAGGTTGAAAGCACACGTTTAAAAATAATCACAGCGTTGAAAGGAAAGTATACCAAAACGATTCTCAACTGCAATGTACACCGCAAAGATATGTAGTTAATAATTATATTATGCAAAGCAAATAATGAAGTAAAAATTCATCACCATAGGGCCTGCCAAGCTCTTCATCTTTCTCATGCCAGCAAGATGATGACCCCTTTTAACTGCAAAAGAGAAAGAGATAACCACCCTCACGGGACAGATATCAGGCATCTGATGTCAAGAATCCTGATTGAGGTTACTCCACTCTCTCACTGTCGCACTGGGTCTTTTCAACCTTAAAAAAAACAGAAGAAGCTTTCTGGAAAAAAAACCTCCTTTTGCAATTCAAGCATGCTGGCTAATGTAGGTCAGAGTTGAAAGAAACAAGACCAAGCCGGTCCCTGCTTGCACTTTAAATATCAGTGTGGAAAATTCTTATCGTGCTGACTGCCAAACTCCTCCATATTATGTACTAGCTGTTCGGTGATAATATGTCCGAGCTCTTCGGTGAGAAAGAATATGAAAACAAGCATAGTTTACAATGTGGAAAAATACGAATACATTTAACATGGCTGTGTCTAACGTTCTGATAAAGCCCATAGGTAGCTAAACAAAATGTAGTCTGCAACTGGTGAACACTGGACAGCTAATCCAGGTGCAAAGTGGTGCAACACAAAGTCAGTGGTCAAAAACACATATTTCACTACACTGGGTCACTGATACCCATTGTGGTTGTGCATTTACAATTGTCCACAATCACAGTATTCCAGTAGTAGCCCACCCAATCCCACTCAAGGCCTGACAAGGGTGAGGTAACAGTCAGTACTCACCCCCTTGTGGCTGCTGTGTTGCCCTCAAGCGCCCAGCCCCCTCAGGTTAAGCCACCACCAAAATGGAGGGCATTAGGGGGGGTCAGGGTCTGATAGGCAACCCTCCCTCATTGGGAGGACATCCCCAGCTGAGCCTCTGCAGTCTTCCAGGCTGAGCATCTCACGTCCTCCCACCGCTTCCAACAATGGGTGCTCAACCACCTATGGACCCCCAGGGTCCACACTTGCTTGGTGATGGCACACCAAATCTCTTTCTCGTGATGGGTGCTGACCTGGATGGGTGACACAGACAGGAAAAGAAAGTGATTAGGACTGGCACAAAGTAGACAGCAATGGTCTACACACAACAGACACACAATATCGCCATCTACATCCATCGTAAAGGGTCACACTCCTAATACCCATGCCCCCAGCGTGCATGAACTCTGTGGTCGGTAAGTCTACACCATTCACAATGACACAGACCCCACCACACATGTGGCATGGGGCTCATCTGCTCCACTTGGGCTCCATACAGCTGTCCATACACAGGTAGGATCCCTTCAACCAGCTTCTCCAGTTATTCTTGGGTCAAGGCCGTGGCCCTATCACCTGCAGGATGTGGCATGATGGCTCAGAGATACAGCACACAGCAGCTCAAGTAGTGGAGGTGTTGCTTGCAGGAGTGTCAGGAGTCAAGTGAGCTAAGCATTAGAAAATGGCAGTCACGGTCGCTGCATACATGATCATCACCGCCGGTGGTGATCATTATTGGCCCCAGTCCCCCACAGGCAGCATGAGGAGTTGCATGGCGGTTGCGACCGCCTACCGCTATGACGGCATACGCCAGCAGACTTGCATCACTTCCATCTATCCTGTGCTAGAGGACAGGCACCTGCCATTTTATGTACAGTAAATGGCTTGTTGTTGAAAAACAAGTGCATCATGGTACTTATATGTCCAGAATGCTGCGCAGGCCAATGTTGTACCATCATGTATTGGTACGTACATGTCACATTCAACGCACAGTGCTGAAATTGGGGCAGAGGTCACATGAACTGCAAGTTCACCTACTAGCTGCCTTGTAGGTGGTGTTGCACCTAGATCACTGTAACGTCTACATACATAGCCCATGCGGGACCCGCATGTGCACACAACATGGGACATCACACATATGTTGTGTGGAACAACATTTTGTACAGCTAACATGTGTGGAGTGCTCATCACATACTACATTATCTCCTCTCCATCCTAGATACCGTGCAATGAGGAGAATGAGAAATGCACTGGTGTACTGTCCGCTAGTCGACCTCACTACCTTGGAAAAGAAACACATCATCAAGACATATCGTCTGAATTGTGTCCCCATCATGGAGCTCTGTTCCCAGTTGGAGGCAGATCTACTGCCTGTCATCTGCAATCCCTATGCCATCCCTCACACAGTACAAGTCTTGACGGCACTACACTTCCTTTGCCACAGGGTCTTTCAGGTTACAATGCGCTTGGCTGCAGGGATATCACAGGCTATGTTCAGTTTCATTTTGAAGGATGTACTGTCTGCTTTCCTAAGACAAATTGACAGCTACATCTGGTTCCCCCAAACTGCGGATTTGGCCACTGTAAAGGCAGACGTCTATGACCTGGGACACATTCCTCATGCCATTTAAGCAATTTATGGCACCCATGTTTCTATGTTTTCTCCCACTGTAAACAAACAAGTATGTAGGACCTGAAAAACGTTCACTCTATGAACATGCAGGTGGTGTGATTGGTGGACCAGTACATCACCCAAGTGACTGCCAAGTTTCTAGGATCTGTGCATGACGCCTAAATAAGGAGGAACAACAATGTCCCACACATGATGGCACATCTAGAGAGAGTGAGGGTTTGGCTCATTGGTAGGTATCAATATGGATGTGTCTCTGTTGTAGCACCTGTCAACATATTCTTCTCTGTGGCTGTCCCTCATTTGTAACATGTCCTGCCTTTATTCATACAGGTGACTCAGGCTATCCTAACCTGTTCTGGCTGTTAACACCATTGAGGTTCCTTGCCATGGATGGCAACTCAGGTTACAATGATGCCCGAGGAAGGACGAGGCATGTGATTGAACGGACTTTTGGCCTACTTAAGGCATGATTCCGTTGTCTCCACATCTCTGGAGGTGCCCTTACCTACAGTCCCCAAAAGGTGTACCAGATCATAGTTGCCTGCTGCATGCTCCACAATCTGGCCCCATGACGTCACATTACATTACTGGCAGATGAGGAGGTGGGAGCTGGCCGATGGGTGGTGATGGTGACATGGAAAGTGATGAGAAGGAAGATAAGGATGGTGCAGCACACTCTAGGATGGAACTAATCAATCAGTACTTCCAGTGACATATAGGTATGTTGTGTGTGTTGTGGCAGTTGATATGATTGCACTTCGATTAATGACAGTGCCCCTCCTGGCCATTTACATCAGTGCAGATGCACCATTTACCTATTCCTATGTCTGAATGAATGAATGGTGATAAATCAGCCATATGTCCCCTAAGCAGGATGCTAAGTAAACATTTTCTGAGGACAGTCCTATAGTGTGCCATATGTCCTGTCAGCTCATGTCCAGATGTGAGCCCAGCTATGGACTGTGTACAGTGTATACTTTTCTCTCCTAGCAGTTGCCCAAGCCAAACATGTTAAGTTGCCTTTTCTAACAAGTGAATTTGTTGAGTTGAGGCCATTACAGCTACAGCTATTTAGTCATGTTCATATTGTGTTTGTTGTTATAGAAGTGTAATCAGTTGTGCCCTGCTGCCTTGCCAATCCACAAAGGCCACCACAATGATGGACTGCATATATGCTTAGAATGCTACCATGCCTCATTCCCTGATTTTTGTCCCTGTGTTGTGCTTTTTTCAGATTTGTTTACTGGATCTACTCTGGTGTGTGGCTGGACTACTGTTTCCAATTGAACTGACTCTTGTGACATCTCTGATGTACTAGGCACCCTGCGGAGGATGCCTCCCTCTACTGTAATTTCCACTGGCTTTTGTTTGAGGGGTATTACTACACATGACATTTAGCTGGACACATATTTAAACGTCACACAATAAAGACACAAATGCATTTGCTGTGATCTACAGTGTTTATTGTGCATATGTAGTCTAATAGTTGATGAGTGGGGTCATGGCAGATAAAATCATCGGAGTGGATGGCTTAGCTGTAGGTAGTACAGGCCCAGTATCCAAGGGCCATAGGTTTAATTAAGATATGACTTTGAACAGTCAACAGGGTGTGTCAGTGGCACACAAGGGTGCATGTTCCGGAGAGTGTCACTTCCTGGCAGTGGGTTTGGTCTAGGCATCTGCTCCAGCCGGATGCCTGGATGGATGACCATGTTTGCGGGGGGGGAGGTTACTCAGCTACAGAGCGAGGGGAGTCAGTGACCTGTGGCTCCCATGGGAGAGCCTCAAGTCCACTGGCTGCCGCTGATATAGATGGCTCAGCTAAGGGGTTGCTAGTGGAAGGGGCCTGCTGCTGGGTGCAGGAGGGATGCAGGATGTTTGGGAGGTCCCTGAGAACCCCTGCAAATAGGCCATGGAGGCATTGAGTGTCTGTCACTGCTGCATGGTCTCCTGGTAGTATTACCTCTGCAGTCTTTTGTTTTCTTAAAGATGGCGAGTATTTGGCCCATCTTGTCATGGGATTGGTGATATGCTTCCAAGACTTGGGAGATAGCCTCCAGGTGAGTTGGCTCCCTTGGCTGCCCCATCCTCTGGCCCACAGGTGCCCTTCCATGCCTCCTGTCCCCCTGTGTCTGTGCCACTGGCATGGTGCGCCTACTCCTAGTGTCACCAAGAGCTTCATTGTCTTGGTTCTGAGGGGTCGACTCTGGTCCCTGTACTGTGGGGCACACTACTGATTGACCAGTCCTTGTGACACAGGTTTGGGGACAAGAGGTTGGCTGTGCTGTTATTGCCACAAGGTAGGAAGGGGTTGGATGTGGGCAGGGTGAGGCTGGGAGTGGTGGACTGACCAGGTGCCCCTGATGGGCCAAGTAAGTCGTCAATGTTCAGATATCCTGAGGCATAGTCATCACTGGGGCCTTCATCATGGTGAGGGCTGGCATACTCTGTCACCGTCTCCATGGTGGCAGTGGCAGGGGTACCTGTGGATAGAGTGGAAGAGTGTTACCTGGTAGAGGTGTGATTGGTTGTCTCGTTGTATGATGCATACAGTAGCTTGACTTGATTCCCAGTTATGGCAATGACAGATGCAGCACTGCAGGTATTGTTTGTGGATAGTGGATTGTGGGGTAGGTCACTTGTTCCATTGGGGTTTGAGGAATGGGGATTGCATTTCTGTCATTGCCATGTGTTGGTCCTCAGTTGAAGCATCCAGTTGGTGTGGCAGGTGCAATAGTTATACATACAGGAGTTGCACTGTGCAATGGACAAAGCAGGTTTATATGTAGATGGACTGATGCATTGTTGTGTTTGTAGTTATTGTTGTTGACATTGCTATTCGTGCACTTGGGAGGGAATGTATGGGTATTGTGGCTGGGTGAGGGTGTTGCTCTGCAGGTGAGAGGTGTGAGGTGGAGTGGTAGATAGGGTGACTTAGGGAGTGACAGGGTGGTGAGGAAACATGCTGAGGAGTATTGCATGGTTACTTAGTTTCTTACCAGGCTTCAGTCCTCGCGGTATTCCAGTCAGGCCCTCAGGATGCAGTTTTGCCAAGACCTTCTCCTTCCACGTTGCGAACTCGGGGGTAGGAGGTGGGGGCACCTTCCCCCATAGGTCATTCCACCTCTTCTGGATTTTCTCCCTTGTGCGTAGATGGTTGCCCACTGAGTTGACCCTGTCAACAATTCTCTGCCATAACCCCATTTTCAAGGCTATGGATGTTTGCTGGACCTGTGCTCCAAACAGTTGTGGCTCTACCCTGACTATTTAATTGACTTAACCCTCAGCTCATAATCTGAATCTTGGGGGCTTTTGATGTGACATGATGGTTGTGCTGTGGGTGGTGGTGTGTGTTGTGTGCAAGGGTGTAGTGTGGGGTGGTTGGTGGGGTGGGGGATGTTTGGTTGTGTGTGCTGGTGTAATCTGTTGTTTGTGTGCGTTGGCGATGTGTGTATTGTGTTGCTGGTGCAGTTGTGTGGTGTGTAATGCGTGTGAAGTGTGATGATGCCTATGGTATCGACATGCAGTGGCCTCTGCTGGTGTGCTCCTCGCTATCTGTGTTGGTAGTTGTGGTTACAAAGGATTGTGGGTGAGTCTGAGGGTGTGTTATTTAGTGCAGTGAGCAGGTGTGTATGGTGTGTGTATGTGTCTCAGGTGTGGGGAATTCATACTGTCCAATGTGCTGCTTTGTTCTGATGGAGCTGAGCTTTTGATCACGGTGGTTTGCACCACCAATGGTTTTCTGCTGTGCAATGACTGCTGCGCTGATTTGTGATTCGTAATCTGGAGGGCAGAATGTGTTCAGCATTACAAAGCTAGTTGTGGGACTGCCTCTATGCCACCCTCTGTTGTCCTGGCGATGTCAGATTTATGGCTGTATTTTGGCGGTCTTCATTGTAGACTCTTAATACGGCAGGTGGGATATCGCCAACACTGGCTGTCTGTTGGCACCCGCAACCAAGGCAGTCTTTCCAAAAGAGCGCCAAACTCATAAGGAGGATCTAAATTTAGTTTTAAACTGCCAGTTTGACTTGGCAATTTAACTCACTAGCCAAGCTGTAAACTCTCCTCTTATTGCAGATGTCATCCTCAAGTTAGGCCCTAGGTAGCCCATAGGGCAGAGTGTATTGTAACTGTACCTTTAAGTTTTACATGTCCGAGCAGTGAAAAACACCTTATTTTTTTTTCACTACTGTGCAGCCTCCCTGTCCCATAGGATAACATTGGGTTGTCTTATTACATTCAATGAGTGCTAACTTGTGATTGGGAACAGGTCAATATTTCATGTTTAGTGATAGGAAAGTAGGAATTTTAAGTTACAATTTTGAAAAATGCCACTTTTAGAAAAATTGGGGTTTTCCTGCCTCAACTATAGGGTACCTGCGGTCTCCTCTGAGTCACATGGCTGAGAGTAGTTGGCAGTTGGACTTTGTTTATTCTTTCAAGACAGCCACACAATAGAGGGATTAGGTACCCCTGAATGGGTCACCCACTGGGGGGCAGAGATGGGCACAGCCCCACTTGCACCTGAAGAGGCTGTGTTCTATCTTCACACAAAAGACTTGGCATCCCTGTATTCATGCATCCAGCTTGGATCTAGGCAGGGGAATCAGTAAACTTGAAGCACATCAAAGGGACTTCTCTAGAAACATCTCTTTCTTCAAAGAAGGCATCATGTGTAAAGATAGGACCCTGAGACCCTTTCCTCAATTCACTTTCTGGGCCTTGGGAGGACTCACAGAGGACTACCTTCTGCTGTGGCCTGCTATGTACTTCGCAAGACTGCTTTTCTGCACCTGGAAAGACTGCTTTGGTGCCTGGAGACTTCCTTAAACCCTCAGAGGTATGTCTTGAACCCTCAAAGCCCTGCCCTCCTGCTTCAGCTCAGCTTTATCACCCGACCCAAGACTACCAGGGTGACTGCAAGGGTTAGTTTGGGACATAACAGACTCCCACCATCTTGAAAATGAACCTGAACCCAGCCTGAGTGAGTTCTGACACCCAAAGTGGTGCCCCTTCAGCCCTGGACCCTTGGTTGCAGTTTTAAAGTTGCTTAGATAGCCAAAATCCTTAATTTCAGAATTTGTCAGTGAAAAACACTCTAAGAACAAAGGGAAAAAAGGGACCAACCAGTCAAAGTGCATTGCGGTAGGCCTGACTTCGCGGTATGGGCTGTAATGTTCTTGGCAGCTGCAAATCCTGTTCACTGGTCCTTCACCAAAGGGGCATACAGTCTCCTGGAAGCCTTGTCGGCTACAGCCTGCTGTCTCATTCAGCTGGAGATTTTAAATTTCCAAAAAAGGGACTGAATCTGAATGTCGAAATCTTCACAGCAGCTTTGTCCAGAGGCTCCCCAACAATGCCTTCTGCTCAGACACTGCCTTCCTCACTGAGTTTTACATCCTTAGACCTTTTTCTTGACAATTTCTTTTAAGTACAAAGGTAATCGCTGCCCAAACACAATCCACTTTTTGTATTCGACCGAAGCTCCATTGCGGTCAGCAATATTTGTTGCCTTTCACCCGGTCTCATGTATAACTAAATAGCCACTGTTCTACTGATTGGATTTTTGTTGTTTCCCATTTGTGTCAAATAATTTCTTAAAATGTACTTTTTTTTCTAAATTGGTGTGGGATTTTTCTTGTGTTGTGTTTTCACTTTATTACTGTTTGTGCTTAGGCATACAAAAACCAAGCAACACATTTCTGTCATCCAGTTCTAAGTCTTCTAGGCACCTTAAGACAACCAGGCATTCCAACAAATTAAGAACCTACCCATAGAGAACCTGTTTCACAAATATGATACCCATGCAGCTTAAGGTAGCGTATTTTCCTTGACAAGATGTACAGTGGTTACAATGAATGAGCTTGTTTTTTGAAGTTTTATTGTAGATATAGTTTCAGCAAATGCATTTTGTGTCATTTCTGTTATAACTATCTTCTACAATTTATTGTAGATTGCCTAATGCTGTTTTTGAGTTTATTTATATACACCCTGGAGCATTGCCTTTCCTTTACATTTTTAGGCATTGCCGACAGACAGCTTTAGCTGCTCAGCATGAACTACTGTCATCAAACAAGTGACACGAAACACACAAAACACACTCATCATTCAAACAGTCATACATGCAGATTTATTATATCGGTCACTGGCCACTGTGGTTGAGCTTGTTTATGGCCCTGGCTGAAAGTGTAGGCTATAAGTTTTTAATATCTATGTTGAAAACTATGCCAAGAGCAGTACTAATACAGTACCAAGAGCTTACTGAGGCTTTGCTCGGCCAGAGGAAGAAGGCGTGCCTCATACCACTGGTTTACACTGCTCTTAGCTCAAGGCTGGAAGTCCTTGGATTATTTTGGTACCTTTACATTCATGTGACATAGAGGGGTGTTCTGTAAGCCACTTAGGGCACCTAACATGAAGGGCAAAGACAGTACTGCAGAAATGAGTGCATCGTGAATGAGGTGAAACTTGAGCAGGTTCTTTGTTTACCAAACAAACACTATGGTGCAGATTTAAGAGAAAATAGTGCTGCACGCAATCCAGGGACACTTTTTTTGCCCCCATTAGCGCCCCCTACTGCCACCATGTGTGTGCCGCATTTAAAATACGGCGCACCATAGCGCAGGATATGGGGCAATAGGGTCAACATTTTTGATGCTATTGATGTACTGTTCAGGGTTAGCAGCTAAATTTTGATGCTAACCCTGAACAGTACACAGGGGAACATTGTAACCAATGGTGTGCCCCTTTTTAATGCCTGCTACGAGCAGGCGTTAAAAGCAGCTGCAAAAAATGACGCAGTGGAATCTCTTACATTTCACTGTGCTATTTTCGCAGTTCCCCCTAATGGGGGAATGCCCCCTTTGCATACATTATGCATGGCACAAGAAATACCTTGGCACAAAGGGTTACAAAGTGGCGCAATGCATGCATTGCGTCACTTTTTAATTATGGCGCAGCAATTTTTTAACCCTAACATCACATTACCATAAAAATATTATGCTACTGTGGCGCTATAGCTTCTTAAATATCGGCCTATTAATTCCAGGAAAAGTGCATGGACAATCTTTATAAATACCCCTTTCCAAGATGGTGGTCTGTGCATAGAATGCTACTGGAGGATTCCAATCCAGGATGTTGTTTCCTGTGATGTCAGTTTTTGTTTGAAGTATGTATAAACAAGGTAATTGTGATAGAAAGTTGTGTCACAAAACATTTGTTCCCTGTGTTTTTTTTTGTAGAATTCTTCACCTGTTTACTACTATTTCTGTCCCTGAATTTTGCATCTAATAGTTGGAAATTCTTCTGACATCTACCACTGGACATTATGCTGGCTCTTTTCTCCTCCTCGGTGTTTCCAGAGTTTGGTGTCTTGTGGATCACTTCAGTATTTACCTTTGTCTCCAATCAAAAGCTGCCATAATTGACATGGAGACATTTTTAAGTTGTTGTTGTTTCCCCATAATCAAGACCCTCGTAAAGAGACTTTTCATACACACTATTCTGTAAAGGGAGGTACAAAGTCTTCTAGGTGGAGTTTCTCTTTCTCCCTGCTTTCAAGAAGGGAACTCAAAAAACCTTCACAGTTTTGAGTCCATGACAAACTTTTGGTAACAGCACAGATCATTTTGCGAGACAAAACATGACATAAAAGTAGCTCCACAAATACACTGAGGCCCATATTTATACTCTGTTTGCGCCGAATGTGCGTCAAAATGTTTGACGCACATTTGGCGCAAACCGTGCACTTTGACGCCCAAGCCCACGAATGCCAAAATTCCACCGTGTGAGTCATTTTCTGGATGCGGGATTCTGCCTTGCATTAATGACATGCAAGATAGGCGTTCCCGTCCAAAAAATGACTTCAACACCCATGCGCCATATTTATGCTACCGCGCAAAAATCCTGCACGGCCGGGAGGCAGAGTCAGAAAATGACACACAGCCTGATTTGCGTAAAAAAATAACGCCTCGGTCAGGGCATGCGTTAAAATGAGGCAAACACACCAGTACTTAAGGAAAACACACAGAGGTAACAGCAGAGCTCCAAAAGGAATACATGGAGGTGGTTTCCATCCAGCATGTACGCTGACGCACAGCACAGGACCAACAACAGCAGCTTCCACAACACCAGCAGGAACCCCAAAGGCAACACAGAAGGCAGGAGAGCATATTCCACACCAGGACAACCCTACTGGGACTCCGGCAACAAGAGATCATCCAGAGGTACAGACTCAACTGGCAAGCCATTCAGCAGCTGCAGCACAACATTGAGCCACAGTTGGCACCCAGCTTGCAGACACCCCACACCATTCCACCAGAAACCAAGCTGCTAGCTGTACTCCACATGTTGGCAAGTGGCTTCTTTCAAACTAATGGTGCCCTGGTTGCCAGGATCTCACAGCCCTCATTCACTGCCTTCCTACCCAAGGTATTGGATGCCATCATCTCCCTCACACCCGCCACATCAGCTTCCCCAACACACAGCAGAAGCAGCAGGAGACCAAACAGGGCTTCTACCAAATCAACGGCTTCCCACACGTGCTTGGTGTTATTGACTGCACACATGTACAGCTTGTGCCACCTGCTGCAACCGAACATCCATACCGCAACAGGAAGCACACACACTCCATCAATGTGCATGCCATTGTTGATCACCGGGGATTAATCACCAGCGTCGTGGCAAAGTATCCTGGGAGTGTACATGATTCATTCATCTTCCACCACTGCACCATCAAGCAACACTTCCAGGATGGACGATATGGAAATGGCCTACTTGTTGGTAAGTACAGAAACTTACTTATATACACACTGCACAACAACCCGCTAGGGCAAACAACACATACTCCACTACATTGATACGTGGCCAGGAACACACTGAGGTTGTGACACCGCTAGGCATGTTTGATATCCTCACCCATTTGGATACACACCTATGGACAAATGACAGATCCAAATAACAACAGATGCCACTCCACAGACACAAGGGAATAATTTAAAACAAGACAATGACAATGACCTGGCCTCAACTGGCAGTACAACTTGGAAGATTCATCTTTCAATATCACATCAATAACACTCAAACACCCTTCCAAGCAATAAGTACTGTGTAAGGGGTGCAGATCAAACACCATGACACACATAGCATGATGATGACTACAATGAAGGTGACATGGAATCATTGAGGCTGTACCAATATCTCACATCACTCCTGCTCTGACATTGCCCACTACCAATAAGCAAATGGACTGTGCTAAGAACACATATTGATGTGACAATATTGCACAGTGCACATTCCTACACATACGGATTGAGACAATTCCACATATACACAACAGATGTACAAGCATATGGACCTTCTGACACTATAAATGACAACCTCACAGCCAAGTTAGCCAGCTGAACTAAAACATGTTCAGTAGTATAGGTACACGTTTGAACCTGAGTCGACTTGGCAAGGGCAGAGAAATAGGTCTGCAGAGAATTTTTCACACACGGGATATTTGTGCATAGTCAATTGTCAACACGTCAGTGCTGACAACTTATGGAGATGTGTTGAACATTGTCACCTTGCCAAATCTAAGGGCCTCACTGATGTTTAACTAATTCTATTGCATATGTTAAATTGGATGGGATGTCCAGGATATATCGATGCAACCGTGTTACCACCACTGTGAAATTGATTCTGTGTACGGAAGCATCATGTCACCCCCAGTTAAGACACATGGACACCTCTTTCACATGACATAATGCAAGGCAGTACACAATGTACTGCAACTCTACAAAAATACCGCTGACAAACACCAGTTCAGATAAGGAAACAACCCAATGCTGATGATACATCCTAAAAACCTAGGATTCCACACAATAACACAAACACCGATGAGTCACAGACAACACAAGAGAACAACTGCCATGCAAAGTGATAATCATGGTGCAAGCAACATCAACATTTTCTCACAAATTTTCTCTTTCAGCGGATCAGAGGTATGGGATCCAGCCATGGATCATGACCTATTTGAAACCAAGCACATCATCAGAATGTGAATATAATGAGGCACATCAGAGGACACGCACCATAGTCGAGAGGACCTTTGGCATCCTGAAGTCAAGATTCAGGTGCCTCAACATCACTGGAGGCAGCCTCCTATACTCACCTGAAATGGTGTGCAAAATCATTTTGACCTGTGCCATCCTGCACAACATATGTGTAAGGAGGAACATTCCCCTATATGAACCCGAGCCAGAAATGCCTGAAGAGGAGGAAGAGGAGGATGCTGTCCATCAACATGAGGGGTACCATCCAAACAAAGCTGCAGGATTGCAACGGATACAACATATTGTCCAAAATTTTGTCTAACTCTACTCACCATCACCACTGTCTTACCATATGTCAATAAACACCTGTTCTATTCACTATATCATGGTCTGGTTAATAATTTTTGCATAACATTATCCCTAAGAATCATAATCAGAGTGTAGCCTCATGGAGCATTGCAGAAATGCAGATTAGGATACAGAAAAATCCACATCTTATTTGATGGGCATGAATGTACACCCAACTTCACACACACACTGTAAATGACATATATCCTGTCCATTTCACATTTGAAAGTTGATATCAGAGGAGCACAGCTATTTCACACATACATGTTGGCAACATGGTTCATTGCAGCATATGGTAAACAACTAAGACACCATCATTCAATATGGAAAAAATGCCTCATACATGAGGCAGTGGATGTCCTATTGGTAACAAGAAGGTATGACCAGACCCTTGACAGCAGTAAGTGTTACCTCAGCTATCTTTGCAAGGAGTATGTGTGACAAGAATTCCATATAAGCAGCAAATGGATAGTGCAAGTGCCCCAGGTACGACTAGCATTGCTCACAAGACACCCCCTGCACATGCCATCCTAGGTCATAAGTCCTGTCACTGCCATGTTCCCTGTCTCACCCCACCCTTCTTCAGAGTGCCCTTGAAATGTAATATTTGTACCCAGATATTCCTTCATCTACACACACCCAGACTCACATTCTGAATCCAATGTGCTTCCCTCTTCAGTATGGTATGCCATAGTCATTGTTCTTCTGTCTGCATGGACTTCTGGTTGAATAAGGCACTGCCTTGTAGTCTGTAGGACCTGTAATCACCTGTACATTGCTTCTCATGTGAAAGGTACTGTTGGCCCTTTGAACTGATTCTCACCTACAGGAATTGTGAGAGACTGAAGCTGCACACACCTGTGAGCACATCCATGCAGACCATCCATTTGAACATGCACTGCCCTTGCAGCTGCCTGGAACAGCATAGAAACTGCCATTATATATATAACACTGTTATGCATTGCCGTATAAATAACTTGTGTAACACAGGCCTTGGGTTATTGTGTTACGTTCCAACACACAGGACAAATACAGTTTTCATTTTCCACAGTGTTGTTCCAGCTTTGAGCAGTCTCAGTCTGCTCACTGTGTATTTGCCTTGTACATTTTTGTTCCCGATTGACCCTGCATCCTGTTAGCATGACTGGTTCCTGTCTTTGCGTCACCATAAAGGTTCCCTGTGGCTACATTTGCCTTATAGATGCTTTCCATGCCTTCACTTTCCTCCTGGGGTATTGTGTCATGTAGGTCTACAATGAATCCTCAAATAGATTGTATAGCGTAATCAGTTTACTTATCGTATCATGGGGTGGAACTTGTCTTCAAATAGCCTAATCATGGCTCATCCCTTGTCTTGGTTTCATGTATGCATGAGTGACAAATACTGACAGTGTACCATGGCTGTATTCATGGATTGGGTATTGTGCCTCCAGCACAACAAACAACGTCAGATAATGTGCATGAAATGTCAACACATGTTAGTACTCTGACAGTCCACACACTGATTCACATTGCCCCCAACATATTGATGGGGCTTGCGTGGTGAATAGCTGTGGGATTAATCAGCACTAAGGCACTGATGTTCCGGACTGCAGTGGGAATTTTAGAGGCCACCCTGTGTACACATGTTGTTAGGAAACCTGCTGGTTAATAATTCCTGATCCATTAACTTTGTCTGCACACCAAGGTTGTCCTGTTGTCAGTCTCATAACACGTCTGCAGTGCCATAGCTGGACTATCCCCATGTGTGTTCTCAATTCCTCTTCGGCTTTCCTTCAATTCAGCTGTGAAGAATACTTTGTAAATGCAGGAAATGGCTCCACAGACTCATGACTAGACCTGCACGTAACTGTGACAACATGGATCCCTATAATGGCTCAGGCTACACATGGCCCCACACACTTGAACTTGACACTTTTATGCAATTAACCACTGGAAAAATGTGCACAAGTGCTGCTTGATCTGCTGGTCCTCCACTATCACAGGAGAAACATGGCTCATTTATATGACTCAAACTGTGGTGTGACATGACGTTTGTGGATTGGTTTTGGGACTCAGTGTCACAAACACCGTACCTACATAGCATTTTCCAATGCCTGACTCATGGGTAGTATACAAACAAGTGCCCAGGAAGTGGTATCCAACATTCCAGGACATGTGATGGCCTAGACTTGGAGCTTTGCCATGATCAACCGTCTTCTATCTATCCTGTGCAAGGTTTGTTATTGGTGATGCTTATGTCCCAAAAAACCTGGGAAGTTCACACAGCATTTGTTGCTACGTGTATGACCAACACATTTCCTTTCTCATTTCCAAACTGAATAGCATCTAGTGTTGGACACATTGACAACACATGCATACAAGCAGATTTGAGAAAACGTGTCTTGTGATGTTCACACAGTGGGACAATTACATTAGTAAGAGCCAATTCACACACATTGACACACAGGCATTGAGTTACTGTATTGAGTTTTCGTAGCCTTGCTATCCTCTATTAATGCAAAATATGCCCATACTGGGTAATACCTATTTATATTTCACACATTTGGCCATCTATTGGTCAGTGAAGAGTGCAAATCCAGTACAACTAGATGATCATGGTCCGCAGTAGTATGATCTGTCACATGTGCCCATACTCCTGAATGCACAATGTTGGTGCAAACAGCCTATATCTGTATTGTCACACCTGTCATGTACTATTAAAAATGAGAAATGACCCAAACCCAGTTAAAGACAGAAATGTTTATGCATACACATCAAAAAAGACACACATGTGTCAAAAAATGCTGCAAATGCTTCAAAAAATTACGCTCACTGCCATGATACATCCATTGGCCCTTAGCGGTAATTCCCACATTGTACCCCATGAAATTGGTTAACTATGAAAAATATTTGAAAATATGGATGCATGGTAATTTCTAAGCATGTGCGTAAAAAAAAATGATGGACAGACTGTAAGCGTTATAATATTTTGACGCACAAGAGTAAGAACGCACCACATTTGAGGCAGTAAGTGATGTAATAGGATATCCCGTTTACAGAAGTGGTACAGTGGGTGTACTTTCACTTTCACTTTGCAGTCTGTGATATTTCCTGACTGTGTGGCTGTGTTTTGATCTGTCTCTCTGTGCATTTTGTGAATTGGTCTCCTGTGTGGTCTTTAAATTGTCTTTTGGTGTTTCCTAAGTGTCTGTGGTATCCTGTGTAAGTGTATTTTTGTCATTTCTGGTGTCTAAATGTGTCTTTGTACTGTTGGGAGTCTGTTGTGTGTAGTGTTAGTTTGGGCATAGTTCGGCTGTTTTAGTGTTAATTTGTTTTCATTTCCATCTCCAACTTTCCCTTCATTATTGTTGGAAAATGGGTTATTGGTAGTGCAGGTAGGTACCTACACCTAGCAACAAGCCACAAACCTCCACATAAGTACAGTTAGGTCTCAGTAAATTAATCCCAGCTCTACCCTTGGTAGCTTGGCATCGAGCGTCAAGGCTTAACTTAGGAGACAAAGTGTAAAGCATTCAAATATCACAAAACAGTAATTAAATAAAACACAGGAAACAGTTTAAAAATCCAAAACCAATTTATAAAAATAGCTTATATTTTTATCTTTAAAATGACACAAAAACGATTAAAATCGGTTCAGGGGAACCGGAGATATGAATTTTTAAAGTATTATTATTTTCTAGCGCTTAGAAACAAAAAGCGCCAATCGGGTCATCTGGTTGCACCAGGACCGGGGCAAAGTCAAACTTTCAGGCCGACCGCGATGGAGCCCTGCTCGGCTACAAGTCGCGGGAGGCCTCGGTTAAAAAGTTACCTTCTGACTTAGTCTCTTTTTTTGATGTTTTTCTTCCCCGGGACGAACCTGCCAGTTGGATCCGACCTCCTGGAGCCCTTGTCCGGATACGCGAAGTCGGTTTCCTCGGTGGTGATTTTTACCTTCGGACTTAGTCGTTTTTTCGAGATGAAAATCCTTCGACCGGGGTAAACCTGGATCTTGATCCGACGTCCGTGGAGCCCTTCTCGGATACGATGGCTGGAAGGTCCCGGTCAACTTTTTACGTTCGGACTTAGGGGGTGATTCTGATTCTGGCGGGCGGCGGAGGCCGCCCGCCAGAATTCCGCCCCCATTATACCGCTCCGCGGTCAGAAGACCGCGGAGGGTATTATGAGTTTTTCCCTGGGCTGGCGGGCGGTCTGCAAAAGACCGCCCGCCAGCCCAGGGAAAAACTCCCTTCCCACGAGGATGCCGGCTCGTAATCGAGCCGGCGGAGTGGGAAGGTGCGACGGGTGCAGTGGCACCCGTCGCGTATTTCAGTGTCTGCAAGGCAGACACTGAAATACTTTGCGGGGCCCTCTTACGGGGGCCCCGCGACCCCCCCCCTACCGCCATCCTGTTCATGGCGGCTTTCCCGCCATGAACAGGATGGCGGTAGGGGGGTCAGAATCCTCATGGCTGCGGAGCGCGCTCTGCAGCCATGGAGGATTCAAACGAGCAGCGGAAAGTCAGCGGGAGACCGCTGACTTTCCGCTTCTGACCGCGGCTGAACCGCCGCGGTCAGAATGCTCGTTGGAGCACCGCCAGCCTGTTGGCGGTGCTCCCGGGGTCGGTGGCCCTGGCAGAATGACCCCCTTAGTCTCTTTTTTGGATGTTTTTCTTTACCGGGACGAACCACGAAGTCAGGCCGGGTCGCGGTTGAGGCAAGCCGGCTAGAATTTCCGCGTCGGGTCGGTCACTTTATGGAGCTTTTTTAAAAAAATTCTCCAATCTTTTCCAAACTTCTGGGGCTTCACCCAGATGTTCTTTTAAGGTTCTTTTGGGGTCCACAGCTCACCCCAAGGGTCCAGAAGTTCTGTGATGGTCCTTGGGAAGTGCGGACTTCAACTCCCAGAATACACCTGGCGCAAACTCCTTTTTGGCCACTGGACAGTGGTCAGCTGGTCACTTTTTCAGGAGTTGGTGCAGGGGACTCTGGATAGCAATTTTTCACCTGTAGCAAACAGGGAGTCCCTCCTTGAACCAGTGGAAGTCAGGCAAAGTCCTTCTTGTGGTGAAGCCCAAGTGTGCAGCTGGTGCAGTCTTTCTGAGTGCAGGGTCCAGGTGCAGGCCAGGGGTCCAGCAGGGCAGTCCTTCTTCTCCTTGTAGTTCCTTCTTCTTGAAATTTGGTGGGGATCTGAAGCGTGGGTGCAGGTCTGCCAGTTTTATCCTTGCTCCTGGGTGAAAAGCAGGGGGGCCCTGGTTCTCCAATCAGGGACAGGGTCGTCCCCCTGTGATGACCACTTCCTGGGAAGTGTGGCAAAAATCCATCCCAGAAGGCAACAGTCTCTAAAAATCCAAAATGGATGAGTCTGATTTTTGGAGGAGAGATCTGGCTGAGCCCACCCACTGGTGTGGCTAAAAATCATAAACACACCCCTCTCCTGCCCTCTCCTAATCTAATCAAGGGGGCACCTAGCTGTCTGGGGTTGCAGGATGTGGGGGTGTTGCTGGGTGCTCCAGATGTCCTTCTCTGCCTTTGAAGACCAGTTTGGCAGCCCTCCCCCTTCCTGCCTCACCATCTGCTGAGGGGAGATTCTCTCCCCCAAGCACATTCCTTTGTGTGAAGCCAGGCCACTTCACACCTCATTAAAGTAGCCTGGCAGAAGCTGCTGCAGGCTGGCCAATCAGAGCACAGCAGCAAAAACAATGCAGAGCTGAAATTGGCAACTTTTTAGGTAAAGTCTAAACTTTTTATCTGGACAAGTTATATTAAATCCAACAACTGGAAGTTGTGGGGTTTATTACAACAATCAATTTGATACCAAATTCTTGGTATGTAACATTTAAGGAGACTTTAAAATTTAAAATAAAGTCTGCCCATTCTAGCCTATGAAGGCCATTTACTTCAATGAGGGAAAAACGAATTTGGCTGTTTTTACCTCACCAGGGCTTATAAATCTATTTTTATAAAGTCCCTGCTTATAGTTACATGGCACCCAGCCCTAGGGGCACATAGGGCACACCTTAGGGGTGACTTATATGTAAAAATAAGGTAGTTTAAGACTTTGGAAGTACCTTTAATTCCAAAGTCGAATTTGCATATAACTTTAATTTAAAAGCAGCCAGCAAGGCAGGCTTGCTTTTAAAATGACACTGGGCACCTCAGCAATGCACCTAGGTGTGCACCACCTATGCTGTGGTCCCTAAACCTACATGCCCTACCATATACTAGGGACTTATAGGTAGGTTAACTTAGCCAATTATAATTAGCCTAATTTGCATATCCATTTTACACAGAGCACTGGCCCTGGGACTGGTAAGCAGTACCCAGGGCACAGCCAAGAGTCAGTAACCACCAGTACCTATACAGAAAGAGTGGGGGTGATCAGGCAAAAAAAAGGACTTTCCTACAATTATCCTCTGTACCCCTTTATTACATTCTTTTTTTCAAGCATGTTGGGTAGGCCTCGTCTTGGTAGGATGGGAGAGGAGGAGCTGGGGGGGATTTATTTGGTTGGTGTGCCACTTCATACCATTAATGATTGAAGCAGGTGGCCCTGTGATACAGGGGTATCACACAGAGGAAAGGAGGCTGAAGTGGGCAAAGGTCCTGTACCATCTTCAAAGAATCTACAACACACCGCGCAATGACCACCAGCTGAAACACCGTTGGGCTGACCTGGTTGCCAGGGAGCAAGACCTGCTGGACCACCTGGGATTGGGATTGGTGGCCTTGTTGGTGAATACAAATCGGAGTAATGTGCACATTTAAATACTCTGTAGTGACAGTAGCAGATTTGTTCATATGCTGCAGGCAAAGATTTTGGACATGTGGAATGCAAGTTAAACATACAGTTGCCATGAGACATACATGAATTCCTACACATTACCTTCATTTGTTGACACAACAGCTGCACTAACTTAAAAAACACAACAGGAGCCTGTAAATTAGTGCTTCCTTCATGTCAATAGATGATGCAAATGTGTCTCTAACATATGTTTTATGCATGGTCTGTGAGTGTACCAGGAAAGACATGTTTTTAATCCAGATATTTTCAAGAAATAATGCGTCCCTCAATTATTTGTGATACATGTCTGAACTGGATTCTGACACATACGTACCAAGTTATAGCTGACCTCAGGTAACATATTAGACTGATATTTGGACTTTGTTGTGCCACAATTAAATTAGGGATGGATGCCAAAACTAATGCATACGGGTTCATATAAAAATGTTTGGTGCAACTTACCATTGCTGTGGCACAGAAAATGAAGCAAATGATACAAATTGAGGGGTAACAACTATCCCTGGCCCTCTGTACATTGTACCTGTGTGTTTTATATTGGTTTTGTCACAAAAGCTGGCCCGAGCTAATGCATTTGCCGTCTGTGTTACTCTATTGCCATGTACTTCTCATAAGTTATGGGATCATCATGGGATACCTGACGTTGGGGAATGCATGATCACAATGGATTAAGTGATGATGTCATGCAAGGGACCACTGACCAATTTGATCATACATATAAAGTTGGCTAATACTTAGCTAGTTTATTTTGGCACACACATGCTGATTGAGTGCAGCATATGTTTAATAACTAACCTCCCAGAATGGAGGCCATCACTGACATGGTGTATGCTAAGATCAGTAGACCAGTATTCCTGTGACTGCTCTCATTCCGAAGGTACATACAAATTGAAAACTACATCACAATGATTGACAAACTGGTACATTTGCTAAACCATGTATTAGGAATATCACGGTGTAAGTTTGCTATAGATCCGCTGATCAACCAAATTGGCAAATGTAAGATGATGAATGTGGCTCATCTGTGATTTCCGTAAACAGGGCAATGAGAGACACATTTCAGGTGCAATGACTACACCTGTGCCCATGCAGTCTGTCATGGATGAACACAATATACACTGTCAACATATATCTCCTTTTTGTATCCAAATATGAAAACTGCTCAATCCATGGCTAGCCTCAAACTATCACCAAATAATGCACAGGATATCTGCCATTATGGTGTCATAGGGGGCATATGTGGCTCAGGGTACACTTTTAAAGTAGCATATGTAACCTAGACACAACACAGTCCCCACATGTAAGGGACCATAGAAAGCATGATAAATCATGCCCTTAATTCAACCCACAGGTGCGTAAAACAGTTAAGGATTGTCCTTTGATGCCCAAGCCACAATACCTGAGTGACTGGTATTGCAGTCCTCCAGGAAAGTGGCTTTGCATGTCTCTCATGGGTACACATGATGAGAGGACTACACTGCATAAATGAGTCTGCAAACAAATGATGGAGCATGTTTGCCACCACATGATAGTTAGGGCCACTGCATGAATGCAGATATGTGTGTATCACTCACTGGAGTGCACGGGTCTGTACATGTTTGCAGTGGTACGTCGGATGCAGTATCATCATGACTGAGAGGCTTGACTTTCTGACTTAATCTTACACACAGTAATTGTAAGTGTTGTACAGTGCACAGACATTAAGCATATTTCTCCCTTCCATGTTTTACAGGTGGACCTGCCCCCTACACTATCAGAGAGGCGGCACGATTTACGGACCCAGACATCTCCAGTAAGTGTTGATATTTCTGTTCTGTGTTGTGTTTGCTGCTGTTGTGTGATTGACTCCTGTGTGTTGGACGCATAGCAAGGTATGATGCGCAGTTCAATGATCGGATATGTTCCTTGAGTGGAGTATCATTTTTTTTCCATCTTTGAGTTGGGCAATCATTAGCGTAGAATTATAGTTTGGGATTGTAGGGCAGCCCTGTAGGCACGGCCATGTGAATAGGGTGACTTTTGTGGATAAAACTTATATTAAGAAAATGTAGCAGAGGACCATATTTGTGTATTTGTCAGAACTTGATTCTCACAGAATAGGGATGCCAAAGTCTTACCCACAGACTTGAGCACCCCTATTCACTAATTAACATGTTTGCCTGTACGTTTGACTTCCTGGCAGCATGTAGCTCTACATGTTGTGCTACGTGTATGAGGCACTTGAGTACAATGGCCTAGGGGTGCATGCAGCTCATGGCCAGATGTGTGCTTGCATCTATCTGCTTGTTGTAAGTCATGTGTTACTGGTAGAAAATGATGTTGACAATTGTCTGCATTTCCAAACATAAATGTGGATGAGATTGTCCAAGGTTTGGGTGTATCCTAGTTGGACATCCTCCTTACCTGTGATGGACTGCCCAACCCCATGTACAGCTGTCCAACGCTTCCTGGGTGTCCTTGATGTTTGAAAGTATTTGTTGCTTGTCCATCCCCCCCCCCTCAGGCACAGGCGTAGGGTTATGAAATGTGTACCTAGGACTGATGATCCAAGGTTAGTACACAGACATGTAAATCTGTAAGTCACTTGTCCAAAACTAGGATACCCACTCATGATTAGCAACTGCATTCTATCCTGGCAATTCCATTTACAACTCACAGATCGTGCGGCCCTTGATTGTCATCCAGAAGTTAGTCATTAGTTGGCCTGTCACATGTGGAGGACTGGCAGCATTTTTTACGTGACAAATGGCTGAACAATGATGCATAGGTCATTTAAGTTGTTACCCATCTTTTAGAGCATTGCTGTGCTGTTTGATAGGACATGTGTAGGCTGCATTGGCATGTACTTCCTCAGGGACAATCAGTGATCTGTATGATGATATGGCCTGTTTCTGGTACATTAGATGTATTGTCTGATTTACTTCTGGAGCCATATCACACAATGAAGTACCTAATGTTTGGTTTGATATTTTTTTTAACAGCTGCCAATATGAATCCCATCCAGATTCGGGAGTTTAAGCGCAGGGCGATGCATTACCGCCACATTCTGGATGTGGAGTCTGGGTTCCGCAACATGGCAAGGCATTATCGCCATGAAAGAGGCTCCGGAGTGTGGAGGGCATTTGCCCAAAGTGGCCCTTCGGGTGTCCACCACAGCCACCACCACCAGCACCACCACTGCCACCGAGGTGGCACCAACCAGAGCAGGCACCTTTGCTGGACCGTCAACCTCCACTGCTCCAGGACCTGTCACAGCACCACCTGCACCTCCTCCTACACACATGGCACTGACAAGGGGACATACATCTTCAACTGGCACCCAGACCACCCCTGCTGCAGTCATTGACCCAGCAGATTTTTAGAGGATGCAATGGAACATTGACCGTATGTTGAGGAAAATGAACAGGCTGCAGAAGGAATTGGCACAAGTGAATAGGAGGGTGCATGCCATAAGGAAGACCCTGCGGAGGTCTAACTTGTAAACATTTTACCCTCAGCCATGATTCCCTCCCCGCCCTCCTCTTTCCTGGTTCTTTTCATAAGGGGGTTTGGGGGGCGTAGTTTTAGATTAGAATAGGCTGTTTGCTTTAGTTAGTAATAGTGGCTGAGGGGTGGGGTATGATACTTTTAATATCTGTTTTTTATTATGTGTGTGTGTGGGTGGGTGGGGGATAATGTTGGGGTTTTTTTGTTTAAGAAAAATATATAACATATAAAAATACAAAATATATATATATTTATTTGTTTAGGATAAGATAGTATGTGTTTAGGTTAGTATATGTTGTCCTCCATGTGCCCCGTCTTAATAGGGGGGGTGGCGGGTTGATGTTTAGAGTGTTTAGTTAAATATGATAAGTAAGTTTAGCTTAGGTTAGTTAGGGCCACGTGTGGGTAATGTGTAGTTAGGATAGGTTAGGTTAGGTAAGCTGTTTTCCCTGGTTTTAGCTTCTGTTTTTACTGTTAAATAAATATTTAGGTAACCCTTTACAGTATGTGTTACACGCTTGGGGATCAGGGCCTTGGCATGGGTGAATAGTGTCTCTTTAGTATTAGCTTTTGTGTCCCATCCTGCAACCAAATCCCATTTGAGCTGTTACATTGGCAGCTACACCAAAGCTACTTTGCTAAGATTCAACCATCCATTGCACCCACCACTCAAGGTTACTATGTATCCAAAAGTGTTGTTAATTTTTGATGTATGTTCTCAATCTCACATACTTTGCGACCAGAATTGATATTGAGGACACTGTGTTAAGTCTGCCGGCAGCCTGATGTCCAAGCAAAGCCTTATAAGGTGAGTTGTAGTATGATCTCATGTAGTAAGGTATGCATAACTCACACCTATTATTTGTTACAATGTTCAGCCAGGTTACATATTTGTACGTACACTCATACACATCCATTCATGCAGTATGGTGTGTGTTAGGTAAAATGTGGGTCAAATGTCACATACGTAAGTTTTGGCTTGAAGAAAAAGTTGAAGGCAATAATGTTTGGCTTAGACATCCCTTGAGGATGCGTTATTCTGTCCAACACAGCATTATGGTGTATAGTTTCTATTTTCCTCAGAATTAACCCTCAGGAAGGGCAGATGATTGTAAAATCCAGACCACAGTGTGCATAGTTATCAGTCAACATTCTTCCAGGTAACCTGTATTGACAATCTATAATCATTGACCTGAGGTAAACATCACTGATGGCCATCACGGTTGATATGTCACATTACACAGAGACAAAGTTGTTGCTTAAGTGCTATGTATTTTAAAGTGCTGTAGTGCTATATGTACATTGTCCATGATTGTGAGTCAATTAGTGTGACACCTTCCATTGTGATCCTACACAAGTGCAAAAGGACATGTCATTCGACATGCTGGGGTGAAGTGTCAGACAGTGCAGAGGGACAGGATTTGCCAATGAGTTAGTGAGAGACAATCACAGGGCAGGGTGACAAGAAAAACAGTGGGCTGAAGAACAGTGCTTGAGTGCAGTTGTTGCAAGACTGGCATGTTACAAAGCACAAGACCTTGGTTATAGCTGGCCATGATGCAGGGACTAGTGCTACTGGGTACTCTTACGGGTGAAGGTGATCTGTTCCACGTCTTCATCTTCTGATGTGTGTGTTGTCACCTCTGCCCTTGGTGGTGGTGGTTGTGAAGGGGCAACACACACTTCAGTGTTTGAAGACGTGGAGTCAGACATCCCGGTAGCTGCCAACTGTGGGGCTATTAAGGGCAGTATTGCAGCAAGGAGGTGCTGCTGATTCTTAAGTATAGCAGCCACATCACTGTGGTAGGCAGCCAGGTCAGCCCTGAGGGGGTTAATATTGCATTCGTGCACACGTTGACAGGATTGTTTTTGTAGGTGTTGTGTCAACTCTCTTACAGCTGTGCTGGTTTCTTTCATACTTTTTTTGAGTTCCTGCAAGATTGATGTTCGCCCTTGCATGGCTGCTGCCTGTTCTGCAGTTGACATCATGCACAAACACACCCCCTCTAGGCTGGCTGCCATATTTTCCATCCCCACCCGCACCTCCTTGGCCAGCTCCCACTGTACTCCAACTACAGTTCTCTCAAAGCTGGTGCCAGTGTCGTCAGAGTCCTTAGCTGGATTGGAGCTGGCAGGTCATATAATTGGGGTGGTGGGTGGGTCCTCTGTGATGGCTGCTACTTCTGTGCTCCTCCTTGTGACTGAAGGTGGGGTCTGGAGGGTCCCAAGGACATCTTGGAGGGTCTGATGGCTGATGTTTGTCAGCTCGTCATCCATGTCATCAGGGAAGTCCAGGACAGGCATTTCTGCAGGAGAGCCATCATCCTCTGCAATGAGATATGGTACAATTAGTGTGTGTGTGTTGTGTGATTTGTAATGTGACATGCGTACCTTCCTATTTGTTGCACATTGTGATATAGGTTCCTGTGCATTCTCCCAGGCCTATGCCCCACCTGCATGTCACATGTATTGTGGTCAGTTTGGGGACTTGTAAGCATCACATCCTCTAGGTGTTGGTTCTTGCCGAATTGTGAATTGCCACCTTCTTGTCCTACTCAACCCTCCATCTACTTCCATTCTAATGGTGAGGCCGTTCACTGGCTGTGGGTGTTCTGATAGCACTAGCACCACATTTAACATTCTGGAACTGACCCAGTCTCTGATATTTCACATCCACCTATATGTTGCTGAGACCTAGCATATACTATGTTTTGCATTGGCATGGCACGATACGGGTGTCAGCATTGGTAGTGTGTACTGCTGATGTTGGGAAATGTGTGCTACATTGGATTGCACTGATGGTCCAAGCAGTGTTCCAGTTCCTCCTCTGACTGTGCGGGTGTATTTCACTAGCCAGTTACATATGTCCCCCTCCTCAATGCTGTTGTCTGAGCAGTATGACATTTGGGATGTTGCATGGTGTCATTGGAGCTATTGTGACCCAAGCACAGGGTGGACCCTGACATATGCAGCATGGGTATGACATTAGTGCTGTGTACCTCATAATGTTTATGACAATGGCTGATGTTTGTAGCAACTATGGACAATCATATTTGACAGGATTGGAACATTTGTACTGATTTCAGGGGATTGATAACATTGTCATCCTGAACCCTCTAATTTGGGTGTGTTTGATCCATGGGGACGTTACTGCCATTAGCTACTTGACCTGCACACACAGCAGAGGTGGTAGTGGCAACTGTTGTCAATGTTAAATTCCACTTGCAGATATGGCCTGAGACTGTTAATTGAACCCCAGTTCATGTAGGGAGAATACCAGCTGACGTGTGACAGCAGGCCAGTTTAACGCTGTACCCTACCCTCCTGGCCTGGCCTTACCTTTCCAACATCCTTGGCATGGCAGCATACCCTCATGCAAAGGTTGTTGGTGTAGTGTAGTACTGTGCCCCAGGTTTCCTCTGAATGGGCCATGCCCCCGTGCCATGCCCTTTACCCATTCCTCTCCCTGAATATCATGACTTACATGCATTTTGGAGTAGGTATGTCCCCCCGCTTGTAGTTAACATTTGTGCATTTTAATTCCCCATGCGACTTACCCTGCATCTGTGTTGTCTCCTGGTAGTCTGCGCTGTCCTGTCCTTGAATCCCTGTGACAATCTCCTAAGGGATGACGGCTGCCACCATTTCCTCCATGTGGTCCAGGGCCTCCTGCGGGGCTGGACTCCCACCTCCAGTCTGCAGTTCCTGGCCATCTTTTCCTTGGTCCTGTGCTTTCAGTCATGCCAGCGTTTCTTGAAATGTTTATCTTGTCAACAATTTGTTGCCATATTGCCTTTCACCTACTGATTGGCAACTTTGAGGTGACAAACAGTTGGTGCTGGTGTTCCGTCACCTCTTTCACCAGAATTTCCTGCTCCTCTGCACTGAAGCGACACTTTCTTTTCTTCTTCTCCCTGTCCTCGGTCTTCTGTGGGTCCTCCTAGCTGGTTCCTGGTCTGTTGTCATCTTTCTGGGGTCTGTGCAAGCATCTGGGATCCATTTTGGCCCTCCTTAGCACATTTTGCTGTGTTTGCGCCGCTTTTTGACACAATTGCGTCAAAAAAAGGCGCGTGTCCGGTTTGCGACATCGTAACCCGGCTCACAATAGTTTTCGCCGCGATAACGTAATTTTTCTTTGCGACGTGACACATTGGGTTGAGTAAAAAAAAAAGGAGTCACACCAGTGGTTTGCGCTGCCATGCATTAAAGTATAAATTTGATGCCCGAGCGACGCAAAGAAATGGCGTTAGCCGGCGGTAAAAAAATGTACGCAAAACTGCTTGCTACTAATGAATATTTATGTATTTTGGATTTTGAATTTGCATACAATTTGACTAGCTTAGAAAATAATGTGTGACTTTGACTTTATTGCTCAAATTATAATGCTAAATGCTGATCCCTTAGATATTGCTTCTTAAGTGGTTCAGATAGCTTAGAGTCCCCGTTTCTGAACCATTCCCTTTCATTGCGCGTTGCTGATGCTGACCGAACTGATGTCCATCTGAAAAAAAAAAAAGATAATTGCAGTTTGCAGATCCATAAGAGGAGAGGTCTAACAAAATGTTAGTGTCCTTGTTATAAGTTTGTCTTTTGTTTCTGGGTACCAACAGCTATTTTGACAGAGCCATTGTTAGATGTTTCCCAAATTAGCCTTGACTAAATTGTTTTGCATGAAACCCAAACATGCTATTATAGTCAGGGAGACACTGAAACTGCTAATAGATTATTATTAAAGGAAGTATGTTTCTCTTTGGCTGAACTTAGATGTACACTATTTCTGTTGCACAATTGTCCATGCTTTTAATTTGTATTTTGACTCTAGATGCTTATTAATCAATGTACAAGTTAAATTGAGATTCTTTAGAAGATTTGGTCAACCAGTGTTGTTCTTGTATTTTTACCAGTTGGTTTTGAGACTAATTTACGTGACATTAGCATTGTTAATATAGGGAAATAAACTTTCTAACTTTACATAAAGGTGAGGTTATTCGTGACCTTATAGGTCATGGTGAGTGAAGATTACTGACTCTAAAGGTATCTTATGTTGTTTATTGATTATGATGTGTTTGGGATTTCTGGTGGAATCACTCTAAGCCTAGTCAAAAGGTCTATCGAACCTCTAACGTGTCCCCTTAAGAATTAAACAATAATAGACCAAATAAGGAAAGACACGCTAACAGAAATGGTAGCACAGTAGGATGGTTTGTCTCCTTAAGAGCCCCTCATAAGGCCCCTTGCCTGGTTTGTCTCCTTAAGAGCCCATCGTAAGGTCCCTTTCAAGGTTACGTCTCCTTAAGAGACCACTAAAGTTGTTTCCTTAGAAATAGGTGGAAGATTAAGAAGGGCTGTCTCCTCAGGGGCCATCAGAGTCCTTTACACAGTTTGTCTCCTTGAGAGGTCATCATAAGGACTGGTTCCTCAGAAGTGGTTAAAAAGTTGGATGGGTAGTCACCTTAAGAGATCAAAATATAGTTCACAGATTTGGTAACAGAAATTGTTAAAGGTTAAGATTTTCGGATTTGACAATACCCAGTGAAAAGAAAATGTCTCCCTAAGAACATACCATGACTTTCCCAGAAGCTTGGAGCTTACCAATGCTTGTTTGAGGATGTTCTCAGCGTTTTTAGTGACAGTGTGAATGAAATAGGTTTTGCGCTTGCACAGCTTAAGCAAATCACAGGTGAATTGCGATGTTTGTGAAGTGGGTAGGGAGTATGCATACTCCAAATGAAGTTCTTTAGGGAGTTTACATACTCCAAAGTGTGAGAATTGGGAAGTCATTGAACTTCACATGTGTGTGGTGCTTGATGCTCAAAAATTGTGCATGTGGTTGTTGGTATATGGACCCTATGTGGTAGAACACTCCGGGGTATTGAATAGGTGTATGAGACACTTGTTTTTTGTTGTAATTTGTCTGTCTAATAGGTCAATCAGGAGTGGTTGGCAAATTCAAGAGTTCGTATTAAAGTGAGTGAAAGGATTTCAACTGATATTTGACCCTACGTGCACCAGAACAGACCCAATGATCGGTTGAGAGTGACATTTGATAGTCAAATTTTGCTTGCGAGTTAAGGAAACTGAGATAGAAGGAGTATCTGTTAGAGCGAAAGGCCACAGTAAAAAATCAGTAAGGTTTCTGAAACAACTGTGTTATCTTACCTGTAGTAAACAGACAAATTGGGTTTTGATTTTGTTTAGTGCTCGCAATATTTGGACTTAGTTTTGTATGAATTCTAGTTGAGGACGGCAAGCCGAAAGTCTTTGGCACCTGCTGTACATGTGAGTGTGCCGTTATTTGAGCCACGCTGTGATAGGTTAGTTAGTGAGAAGGGTCGTGAACAGACTGGCAGACAACCGTGAAGTGTAAATGGTTGAGAAGGTCGGCAAAAAGGATTTTGGGATTGAAAGGCACTTCCTGATTTAATTGAAAGTAGTGTAATTTGCCAAAGATGAAATTTTTCAAAGCTTTAAAGAGCGCCCTGAGGGGAGATACATTTATTCCAACTAGAATAGGGGAAATCACACAGCCAGAAGGTACACCCATGTATATTGTATTTGAAGAACAAGATGCTGCGCTATGTCTTTGGCTGAAACAATGGTGCAAAAAGATAGAGCGAGATGGGAGCTTAGCGTTCCCTGCCTGCAGAAAATGTAATTTGAGGACTTTAGAGACTTTGAGGAGAGTACTGCATGATTTGAAACCTTCTCCGAGACCAGCACAATTTGAGGCATTAGCAATTTGGGAACTGGTGGCTGGTCAGCAACCGCAACTGAAATTTGAGAGAAGAATGAAAAAAGCTGAAAAGACAATAGCAGGGACTAGATCAGATAGTGAGCAGAAATGTTGACAAACTGGGACTTTACAGGGAATTAAGTTGTTTCCTGCAATCACACAAGAGAACGGAAATGAGGCTAATAAGAGTACTAGGAAGAGGGATTCTTACCCTTCAGACAAGAGAGAGCAGAAAGCCATAGAGTCTAGTAAGTCTTTAATACATGACGAAGAGTCAGATGATGATGAGTTTATTTTACAGTTATTAAGAAATCATCCCCCACCATATGCAGCACAGGAGAGAAGCCCAAGTACAAGTGAAAATCCTACAGCTCTGATACCAATTGAATCCACACAGAGCCAGATTCAGGTTAGTCATAATACTTCAGCTACTTCAGTGATTCAAAGGCCTATGCCGCAGATGGATATTCACAGGCTTTATCCAGATGCACCCATTATAGATACCGCAACAGACTTAGTAATGCCAACAAGACAAGTTTACCGGAAGCCATCTTTGGTCCATATGGAGTCTGCCCCAAATCTGATGTCCCCAATACAGACATAGATGATCTTGAAATGCACCCCCATAACAGGATCACAGACAGAAACGTCTGCATTGATTAGTCAGAGCACAGGAGAAATGTACCCGAGAGATTCATACGCCCGACCAAGTCCAGATGCAGTGTCATTACCAGTTACCATAGGGTGGTACCAGCAAACGGATAGGTTTGTGAAACTCTCAAAATGCCTGTGGGAGGATTTGAACACCCTTTTAGAAATAGTGATTCCAGCATATATATGGGTCATGTGCAAGAGGAGTGTAGATTGGCCAACAAGAGAACCTCAGAGAGATCCAGCGACAGGTGCACTATCTCCTGATGTAAGGAAATATTACTATAAGGTGAATGAATTTTTTTAAATGAGAATTTCACCCAAGAACATTGATTGGCAAAGAATAGACAGGACAGCACAGGAGGCGAAGGAGATAATACATGCATACTACGAGTGATTGTTACAGATGTTCAAACAGTACAGTGGTACAGAAACAATCGCGCCAAAAGACATGATACATTTTGTGTTCAGATTTGTTGAAGGATTGAGACCCGAGATTAGTCAGATGACTAAAAGTAATTTGATTTGTTGGCAGGCCAAGCCGATTGATGAAGCATTGCAGTATGACAATTACTGTAGTGATGAGATTGAGTTGATGCATACAAAGTCGAAAGAGAAGGCAATGGTAATGCAGATAAAAGCGTCACAAACAGGAATTAAGGGAATTTTTCCACAACAGCAGCAGCAGGGAAACATGTGGACTCAGAACCAGGGGAAAGGTTGAGGTCGTGGTGGAATTGGAAATGTGAACCGTAGTCCTGATTTGAATACTGTGGTTGTGAAGAATGGTGAATAAGGAATGAAGAGATTGCTGCCATGTCATGATTGCAGAGGCCTCAGACATTGGAAACTGGAGTGTCCGATGTTAGGTCAGGAAGGTGTTGTTCAGCAAACAAGTGAAATCAATTATTTTCCAATTACGGGAGGACCAAGAACAAGAGGTTACTATCCAAATTTTCAAAATAATGTGAATCAGGTGCAAGTTTTCCAGCCCATGCAACAGATACAAAATGCCACGTTTGCAGATGTCCCAGTTGCAGCAAATGCAACCACAAGTTCAAATGGTACCTAGACAGCAAATTCAAATACCTCAAGCCCCAATGGAGAAGCAGCAGGTGATGCTTCCTCAGCAGGTCACAGGTCAAAGGTTTAATCAGAGTAATAACACAGTACACCAATGCCCCTTACACAGTGAGGATGGAATAAATGATGACTTGGTGAGTGAGAGTTCGGATGAAGACGAATGTGTGTTAGCCGCTTCATTAGAGGTAGATCAGAAAGGCCTATGCGTGAAGGGAAAAGTAATGGTTCACAAAGTCTCATTTCTAGTTGTCACAGGACCTACAATCTCTGCAGTAAGAACTGAAGAAGTTCCAAACCTGCCCCTTTCAGGGAAAACAGTCCAGATTGTAGGTGTTGCAAACCAATATTTGACCAACTCAATTACAGAACCAGTTCAGGTTAAAATTGGCAACTTTAAAGGATTACACAAATTCATAGTCTGTGACTCGAGTCTGGTATCCTTACTAGGAAGGGACTTGTGCATAACCAGAAGTTCAATTACTTGATCAAATGATGGGATTGCCATTCAGACAAACAGTGACGATGAAGATGACTTGTCCACAGAAACATACTGTGATACAGTGAATGAGGAGTTCTCCTTGATTAGTTTCTTTCCAGTTTTCATGCTGACAGAGCTTCCTTCTGATTTTCAGGGAACAGTTAAAATGAAAGAGTGGGATTTTACAGAAAAATACTTTCAAATCAAATCAAATCATTAACATTTATAAAGCGTGCTACTCACCCGTGCGGGTCTGAAGGCGCTAGGGGAAAGAGGGGGTTACTGCTGCTCGAAAAGCCAGGTCTTTAGGAGTCTCCGGAAAGTGGAGTGGTCCTGGGTGGTCCTGAGGCTGGTGGGGAGGGAGTTCCAGGTCCTGGCCGCCCGGAAGGAGAAAGATCTCCCACCTGCCGTGGAGCGGCGGATGCGAGGGACGGAAGCGAGTGCGAGGCCAGAGGAACGGAGGAGGCGGGTGGGGACGTAGAAGCTGAGGCGTCGGTTGAGGTATTCCAGTCCCTTGTCGTGGAGGGATTTGTGTGCGTTGGTGAGAAGTCGAAAGGTGATCCTTTTGCTGACTGGGAGCCAGTGCAGGTGTCTCAGGTGTGTGGAGATGTGGCTGTTGCGGGGTACGTCGAGGATGAGGCGGGCCGGAGGCGGGCGGGACTTTGGTCTTATCGAAGGAGTTGAGCAAGTTAAGATCCCAGTCAAGCCAAATGCAATTTTCCGCCAGATTCCTCAGTACCGCATGACACAGGAGATGATTGAAGGAACTGCATCCATAATTGCAGAAATTGTAAACCAAGGTGTTTTGAAAGAAGGGTTGAGCAGCCTATGTAATTCCCCGATGATGGGATTGGGATAACAAATGCTGTGTGCATGCGTGAGTACTTTATCACGTACTGGCGGCCATTATGAGTCTTTCACTTTACCTCTCGATGGCCATTCTAGAATGGTAAAGTAAATATAATCTAGGATAGCAACTCCAATAGGTTGTATTCACTTTCAAAGACAGGCATATAGACTTTGCTACTGCTTGTTTCTTTGTGTTTTTTTCTACATGTGTTAACCTGCAAACTTCATTACTTTGCTGATTAATGTCCCTTTCTTCAATCAAATTTCAGTATCAATTTATCATTTGTTTGTGTGTGAATTTACTCCTAAACTATATGCAAACACATTCCACTCATTTAACCTTGTTCTGTAAAGCCCTTGGCCACAGATTTAAGAGGGCGTAGCGCCTCCTCGCGCCACATTAGCGTAATTTTTTATGGCGCTAATGTGGCCCAACTATGCCAAATTCACTGTGCCATATTTACAAAGTGGTGCAATGCATGCATTGTGTCACTTTGTAACCCCTTGCACCACAATATGCTTGTCACAGGCATAATGTATGCGAAGGGGGGTTCCCCCATTAGGGTGACTGCAAAAATGGTGCAGTGGATTCTAAGAGATTCCACTGTGCCATTTTTAGCTGCTATTTTTAACACATGCACAGATCACATGTTAAAGGGGCATACCATTGTTTTCAAAGGGCACCTATGTAGTCTGCAGGATTAGCGCCAAAACTGTGCCACTAATCCTGCACAGAACATCAATAGTGAAAAAAATGTTGACTCTGTTGCCCCTAACCTGCACCACGGTGCACTGTATGTTAAATATGGTGCACACATGGTGCACTAGGGGGTGTTAAGGGGTACAAGAAAAGTGGAGCTGCTTTGGATGTGTTGCCACTTTTCTTAAATTTGGGCTTTGGTGTTCAAAATGTACAAACAAAGATCTCTGTATATTACAAGGGATCCATGCCTATGATCAATTACTGTACTTTTGGTCCCGACAATACTATATCTAATGGATATATGAAGCAGCCCTACCTGTTGAAAACACATCACAAGAAGTTTGTACCATGAACATATACTTTATATGTATAAAAGTGCTGCAGAGTCATTTACATGAATTACATATTTCACTCTTAATGTGTAGATGATGTAGAACTTTTTAGAGGCAGAAAAAATACATGCTCAAAATACTCACTCATAAGCAGTTTTCTTTTTATACTCATTTTACAGCTTCAGTTATTTTGTATTACTTTACTACAGTTCTCTGACATGGTTATTGAATGTCTGAAGAACAAGAAATTACATTGTCTTTTTAATGTAATTTCAAAAGATCAGTTCTGTTATCTAGAATATTGTGGCACAATGCTTTCTTGGTTTCACAATACACAAGGAATCCTACCCTAATTAACTTTCAACTCGTAAGTCTATCACACTTCTTATGATATAGGGTATTCTGAATGTATTATTTTATACAGTGCATTATTATTTTTATACATTGTTTTCATTGACAACAGTTTGCTTGAAACAGTTCTTTTGTGAAGTGTGCTGTAAACTACTGGGTCTGGTCAGCGCCATATAAAACATCTACATAAAAATAATAAGAAAACAATAAAATATAATCCACTGATTAGATGAATACCCAAACATGATTTGTGAACACCCTTTGGAAAACTCAAAGGTTTAAAACTAGTCGACAGAGAACTCAGATTTGCCCTTTGATTGACAAAAAGACAGCACCATAAGGAAGAACATTAGAGTCATTTTCAAGGAGCCAAGTATCACCATTCTCAAATTCAGCTTGCCAGTAGTAGACCTGGAAACCTTCAAGTCTTTTGCTATTTGTGAAATATAAGAGGAGTTAGATGTTGGTTTAAATAATAAGTATTAGTTACATTAATATGTTCCAGTGGATCTAGAGGCAGCTGGGTGTCTAAATACATCTGTGCTTTTTTAACCTTGTTCTCACTTTCACTAACATACATTGAAGTCAACGTAATGCACAAGTAATGCACAGGCATTTTAAATCTATTTATTATTTGAGGGTGGTGATACATTCTCAGGATTTTGATGGATAGCAAAAGTTGATTATCCAGTACCATGGGTACAGAGAATATAAAGAAAGATGCTCATCAGCAAATGTGTGCAACCCATGCCACCATCTCTCAACCCACCACGTCAGAGGCATGTGTGATGATCTCATACATTCTGGATTCCATGCTATACATGGAATGTGGAATGAGATATCCTCGGGGGCATTCCAAAGGGAGTAGTTGTAGAGAGCAGTTGAAGTGATCAATGACTGTTGCCAATAAAGATCCAACTTCATTGAACTAATTATCTGTGTTCATTCGCATTTATATCACTGCAAAATCTGGTGGTGAGCTGGCCACAGTCAAGAACCCACTTCCAGCTTTTCAGGACATGATGGGATTCTCTTTCATCGAGCGTGAAGAGCTTAGGGACTGCGCTACACGTTTCAGGCCAGTTGCTTGCTTTATTTGTGAAGTTTTGACAGGCTGCATGTCAGAGACCCATTATGTACATTCATTTCCTTAAATTTTACAACTTTATATGTGATCGTTACTTCCGCCTCCCAACGGTCACCTCCACGCGCTACATAGCCTCACCTGCATCCAGCATCACGTACATTGAGGCACCCACACAACGTGGCATGTACAAATACGTACGTCAGTCATATTTTGGGAAACTCCGATCTGCATGTAGGATACGTACGGCAGACATACTTTGACAAAATCCATTACAGAAATGCACGATCCACACGCATAATATGTAGTGACACATACAGCGATCAAACCTCTCACAGAAGCATGTGGACTTCACTGCGATCCACATGTATACTAAACCCCTCATAGAAATGTGTGGCTTCTCTGCAATCTGCACTTATAACAAACTCACTGCGATCCACACGCACAATACTCAGGAGCCGGTGGATTTTACTGCGACAAAACTAATAAACTCACTGCGATCTGCACACACAATACTCAAGAGTTTGCAGATTTTACTACGATCCACACCCAATTAGAGAGCCACTGAAATAGAAGCAAAGCAGTGATAAACAAATTTAATTTTACATACTACTACAACATGTTATCAAAGCATAAGTGAAGCAGTGTTAATCAAATGTATTTTTACATACTACTACAAACACATTATCATAGTCATTATGCAGAGCGTCCACGGTCTGACACTATTTTTACAAACACCTGGAGATCCACCAGTATCATACAGTAGTTGGCATAGAGCTTTCACTAAATATTTAGGAGCTATAGGTGGAAATAGATATTGCCCAGAGAGTAAAATATTTTTATTAGAACACAATTTAGGGTTTGAAGGCCAATCCGTTTATGACCACTTACCACTGTACAAATTATCGGACGGTGCAGCAGATGATATTGATGAGTATCAACTTGCAGTAAAAAAACTTGAAATCAAGTTGATGTTCAACCAAGCTTGATAGTAAATAGACATACATTTTCCACATGAGCACAACGTCAAGATGAATACATTGACAGTTATGTAGCCATTTTACTTACATTAGCTTCCAAATGCAAATTTGAAAGCTTTACAGAGCAACCTATTTGCAATCAAATAGTGGTACTCTGCTGAGATAAGAAAGTTCAAGAAAAACTGTTAACATTAAAAAATCCTTCTTTGACAGAAACAGTAGAAATTGTAAAAAGTTGAGAAATTTCTCAGAAGGCAAGCAAGGAACTATCAAAAAAAGTACATGTTGGAGTAAACGCGGTCAAACAAACCAAGAGACCAACACAGAACCAAACTAAAGATGAATTCTTCAGCAGAGGGAACATGTGTTTCAGATGTGGTAATCCTAGACATGGTAACAAAGCTCGCCCATGTCCAGCTAAAAATGTCAAGTGCAGAATATGTGGGAAAATAGGGCATTTGCAAAAGTTTTTCAAAGTAGTAAAACACATGATAAAGTGAATGTGATTGAAGAATTTGATCCAAATGAAAGTTCTAGCGAAGAAGTGAACCCAAAGAAAGATGTAATACTAGTGGTCCAATAAGATTAACATAATTGCATAGACCCTTAGGAAAACATTGAGTTTGATGGGAAGTAACTACGCCTATTTATAGAGTCTGAGGCAAGGATAACCATAATTACTGAAGAATTGCTATTACAAACATGTGGGGAAAGAACTTGTTACCCTCTGACAGAAACCCTGTGTCATACAATGGGAACAAAATAGCACTTATGAAATACTCAGGTAGTATCACCAGGGGTTATTCGGTATGACCTTAAGATCAGGGAGGATTACACCCTCTCTCAGAATAAATCCTTTGTTCTGCCTTCCTGGGCCAGGGCTGCCTGGACCCCAGGAGGACAGAAACCTGTCTGAGGGGTTGGCAGCAGCAGCAGCTGCAGTGGAGACCCCTAAAAGGAAGTTTGGCAGTACCCGGGTGCTGTGCTAGAGACCCGGAGGATCATTGAATTGTTCCCCCAATACCATAATGGTATTGGGGTGACAATTCCATGATCTTAGACATGTTACATGGCCATGTTCGGAGTTACCATAGTGACGCTATACATAGGTAGTGAACTATGTATAGTGCACGCGTGTAATGGTGTCCCTGCACGCACAAAGTCCGGGGAATTTGCCCTGAACGATGTGGGGGCACCTTGGCTAGTGCCAGGGTGCCCACACACTAACTAACTTTGCACCCAACCTTCACCAGGTGAAGGTTAGACAAATAGGTGACTTGTAAGTTACTTAAGTGCAGTGGTAAATGGCTATGAAAAACGTGGACGTTATTTCACGCAGGCTGCAGTGGCAGGCCTGTGTAAGAATTGTCAGAGCTCCCTATGGGTGGCAAAAGAAATGCTGCAGCCCATAGGGATCTCCTGGAACCCCAATACCCTGGGTACCTCACTACCAAATACTAGGGAATTATATGGGTGTACCAGTATGCCAATGTGAATTGGTAAATTTAGTCACTAGCCTGTTAGTGACAAATTTGGAAAGCAGAGAGAGCATAACCACTGAGGTTCTTGTTAGCAGAGCCTCAGTGAGACAGTTAGGCATCACACAGGGAACACATACAGGGCACATACTTATGAGCACTGGGGCCCTGCCTGGCAGGGTCCCAGTGACACATAGACTAAAACAACATATATACAGTGAAATATGGGGGTAACATGCCAGGCAAGATGGTACTTTCCTACACTGAGCAGTTAAATGATAAATCTCTGGTAGTTCAAGACAAACAACCCAAGAATATTTGGTTACAAAAGTTCAATAAGGTGTTCAGTAATAATTTGGGCAGGATCACATGTTTCAAACATAAGATCAAAGTACAAAATGGTGCCGCATCTGTAAAGCATAAATTGAGAAATGTACCCCTCAGTGTACGTCAAGATTTAGAGAGTATTTTCAAACAAATGGTTGTTGATGGAGTTATAGAACCTATAGAGTCATCACTTTGGTTATCTCCATTGGTCATCGCACAAATAAAATGGAAAATTAAGAGTATTGATTGATTTGCGTGGTCTGAACAAGATCATATGGGTCGATTCACACCCTTTACCATGTATTGATGACATCAGATCTACTTTTGCTGGAAAATAAGCATATTATCAGGTTGAGGTTAGACAAAACTTCAAGGCATTACACAGCTTTTGTGTCACCTTTTGGCACTTTTCAATTCAAAAGGATGCCTTTTGGGTTGGTGTCCACCGCTTCTGTCTTTCAGAGGGTTTTAGAAATCATACTTCATGATTTTGAAGGTGCCATAACTTTTCAGGATGAAATACTGATCACTGATGAGGATGAACGTACCCATGATGAAGCAATGCATAAAGTGCTACAAAGATTTAAAAAATATGGTGTTGTAGCAAATGTAAAAAAAATGTGAGTTCGCTAAATCCAGTATTTAGGTCATGTTATCTCAAAAAATGGGGTTAAACCAAGACCAGGTTTGTTAGAAGCAATTGTTAGTGCACCTGAACCAAAATCAAAAGACCATGTCACATCTTTTCTGGGTTTATGTGAATTTTATTCAAAATTCATTAAGAATTTTTCTACTAAAACAGCAAACTTACTCAATTGAAACTCAAGTGAAACTCCTCAATAAAAATAAGGAATTTGTGTGGGATGCAAAATCATAAGAAGAATTTAGAGCACTTAAAAATGACAGTTGAGGCAGGAATTTCAGCGCCATTTGATCCTATTGAACCTTGCACTATTACTGTGGACGCTTGTAACAATGGTTTGGGGACAATGTTATACCAAGAAGACAAAAACAATCATGCACAAACTATAGGGTTTGTGTCACGTTCTGTGGGAGTCAACTAAAACGTTTTTCCCATGATAGAAAAAAAGTTATTGACCTGTTATTGAGCTGTTGAGTGATTCAAGAACTACATTTGGGGGAAAAGGTTTACATTCAAGACTGATCACAAACCGTTAGTGAACAACCTTAATGGAGAAGTTATCAAAGAACACACGCCGAGAATTGCTAGATTGAGTTCAAAACTAACACAGTATGATTTCAAAGTAGAGTATATTCCTATTGGGAAAAATATCAGGGCCGATTATTTGTCTCGTTCACCAATCAATCCAGATGAAAAAATAGAGTTGGTGGATGATGAAGATGAAGAGTGTTTGGTTGCGGTTGTAGATGTGTGTGATGGGAACACTTTTGTGGAGACTGAGTTGAATAAAGATGAAGATGAAGATATGGCACGTATAAAGAACTATTTGACCCATGGTTGGCCCAAGGAAAGTTCTCTGCCAATAAATTTACAAGCCTATACTAAAGTTGCAGACGACTTATCAGTAGAGAATAATCGTATTTTGATGAGGAACCATACATTTATTCCACTCAGGGGCTTAAGGGACAAACTCATTATGATTGGTCATCAAGGACATTTCGGATGAACCATTACTAACAGAAAGATAAGAGGGTGTTACTGGTGGACAGGTATGGATCAGGAAATAGTTACATGTGTGAGAAATTAAGTGATCTGTGCAAACAGTGACAAAGTGTTGAAAACTCAGCCAACACCTTTAACATCAAGTGTTGTGCTTATGGGACCCTGGATTAAGCTGCCCATTGATTTTATATGTCCCTTTAGCACCCTAGCAAGAAGATCTAGATTTGCGTTTGTGGTGGTGGACTATTATAGCAAATGGTGGGAAGTAAAGTTTATGAAGGAACCTAATTCAAATGTGGTTATTAAAAGTTTGAAGAGATTATTTGCTAGGGAAGGAGTCCTTAAAAAACTAGTGTCCGATAACGGGGTACAATTTATCTCTAGAGAAATAAAAGAATTTTTGGGAAACTATGCCATCCAACACAAGCGGGTAGCTCAAGGAAATGGTTTCATTGAAAAATGAATTGCACCCTGGTTGAATGTATAAATGAAATAGAAGTGAATGAAGCAGTGTAGGACATGCTGTGGTCACATTGTTCCTCTCTAAATGCAGTTACTGGTGTAAGTCCGTTTGAAGTGATGAGAGGTCCTGTTTCGGCCTGTAAGCTGTGTCCTGCTTGGTTGAGAGAAATTAAGACCAAAGCCGATAAAGCTGTCTTTAGATGAGATCATTAGACCTTGTGTTCAGAAGTTTCTGAATAAAATGAAAAACGACTATGATGCAAAACACAATGCATGTGTAGAAAGAACCAAAATTAACATAGGTGATTGGATATGAGTAAATTATCCCACTCTTGTGGCTAAGGGGTTGCCCAAATTCAGAAGTCCAGAGAGAGTAGATGATGTTTCCAAAAACGCAATACTCATCAAAGGGCACGAATGGTGGAATAAAAGCAGAATTGTGAAAATTGAGGGCGATTGTGATGGTGAAACTAGGAGGAGATCTCACGATGTTACTGAAGAGCCAAGTGGGACTAAAAATCATGGTGAACAAAAATCAAAAAACAAACCTGGTTTGAAAGCAAACAAGGAAGAACTTAAGACACAGAAATAAGAGGCTTATTAAAAAACCTGCTAGCTTTTACTGATATATTTTGAAATGCATTTATATTCAGCTGTTATCATTTTGCTTTTGTATTTTGAAATGCATTTATATTCAGTTGTTATCATTTTGTATAGAGAAGGAAGATTCTGTGGTGATCTAATACATTCTGCATTCCATGTTATATATGGAATGTAGAATGAGAGATCCTCGTGGGGCATTCCAGAGGGGACAGTTGTAGAAAGCAGTCGGAGCTGTCGATGACTGTGCTAATTAAAGATCCAACTTCATTGAACTGATCATCGGTGTTCATTCGCATTTTTATCACAACAGCACGTTAATGAAACAAATCTGCTCCTAGAAGTGAACAGTTATTCATTTCTATAGCATATGGAGTCATGAGAGCTGAGCTGTCATTTTGAGTCATCTGTAGCTACCTGTGTCTTAGAAACGATGTAGTATAATCTTTGAATTCACAAATGATTCACCTGAAGGAAAATATTTCTGTACAACATTTTGCTTGCAGTTTAGCAGTAAAGAATATATCTGCTAATCTTCTTACATGCAATGAATAACAAATCAGTAATAGATTATATCAGATGTGCGGTGTAATTCTGTGTGTATAAATATCAAGTATAATTTATTAATTACATAGGGATTTTGATCACACAAAGAAAATGTGTTATAAGCACAAAATTATTGAATCATTAAGTGGCACTTTCCCATGGTAACACTCAGATCAATACTTAAAAGTCTGAAATGATGATCCAATGTGCTTCTGGAATCACCCAATTGTATAGCCCTTCTTGTAATTAAAAGAGGGATTTGCACCTCCACATAATTAAATAATTGTGGTTATCACTACGTCAAAGTTTCGGTCCCCAATCATCTAGAATGTACACAGGACCACCCTCAAGACAAGGGCCCTCGTTATGATTTCAGCGGTCTTTTTGCAAGACCGCCAAAGCTGCTGCTGCCAACAGACAGCCAGTGTTGGCGGTCAGAAGACCGCCATATTTGAAGTTGGTTTAGATTTATGCCCGTTTACAGGTGGAAATCCGACCCCCTCGTACTGGCTGACGGAGAAAGAGAGGCGGTACTACCGCCAGTGCCACAACACCAACAGGACTCCACCAGCCACATTAGGATGTAGAATATGGCGTGGCAGTGTCCTGTACAGCGGTGCAGTGCTGGCAGACTCCAGGACCCATCCCCTCCCTGACGACCACCTTGCCAAAACAGGTATTTGGACTGCCTGAAAGGGGAGGTTGTTGGGTGCATGTGTGTGGTGTGTGCAGATGTGTGTAGTGGAATGGATGGGTGTGAGTGTGTGTGTGTATGTATGTGTGCATGGAGGGAGTCTATGTCTGCATGTATGTGGAGGGGAGGGTGTGTGTCGGGGTGCCAGAGAGTAGGTGTGTGTATTGGGACGTATGCAAGTGGGGGTGCATGTGTGCAAGTCTGTGAGTGAGTGGTGGTGTCTGTGTGTATGCGTGCCGGTGAGTGGGGGTGTCTGTGTGTATGTGTGCAAGTGAGTGGGGATGTCTGTGTGTATGTGTGCAAGTGAGTGACGGTGTCTGTGTGTATTTGTGCTGGTGTTTGTATGGAAGTGTGCCGATGTGGGGGTGTTTGTATGAAAGTGTGTGGATGGGGGTGTGAATGTATATGTGGGTGGAGGGGGTGGGGGTGTGCATGAATGCGGAGGTGGTGGGGATGTGAATTGTTGTGGGAGATGCGTATGTGTGAGTGGGGGTGTGTCTTTGTCAGTGTGACAGTGGTTGGGGGTGTTAGTATGGATGTGTGTGGTTGGGTTGGGTTAGGGTGTTTGAAAGTGTGTGGACGGGTGGGGGCGTGTGCATGTGTATGGACATGTGTGGATGCATGTGCTGGCAACAGGAATGGGGATTCCTGTCACAGGGTGCTTACGCCAGGCTTTTCGTGGCAGGGCGACCACTGCAATAAGCCTTGTGGTATGTTGCGACTGCACGGGTGGGCCGGGTGGCATTGTGGCGGTTTGGCTTTAGCCAAACCGGCCTACTTGTAATGAGGTGGTCTTTACCACCAGGTTTGCGGCGATAAAACCACCACTGTGGGTGTCGCCACACTCGTAATGAGGCCGAAAGTGTCTAATTTTATAAATATATAGACCCTTGTCAAATAAAGAAAAAAACTGAATATGGATCAAAAGCACTCAGTGCAGAAAAAGGCCACATTGGTGCAAATAATCACCCAAAAACACCAAGAAGATGAGCCCGTGACAGATCTGAGAGAAAACCAGCAAAGAACAAAACAAATCAATGTATAAGTCACAATGATTATCTAAAAGAGTAATGGTGAGTCTAAAGCAGATCACTAGATCCCAACAATGAGAATTTTTTCACAGTCCTTCAAAAAATGGTAAGACACATTTATAACCAGACTAAGGGACCAGCATTGAATGCTCTAGGGGAGCCACAATAGAACATACTCACGTTAAATATTAGACCAAGACAAACAAGCCTAAAAAATAAAATATAATTTACTAAAGCATATTCTCTAGCACTTTTTCTCAATTGGTTTGTTGCGGGCCCTAATGGGTTCAGCAGACAGTGTGGTGTTCACAATTAAGGTAGGAGAGGAAAAGCAACTCTCTGTCTCCTAAAAAAAATAATCTTAGAGTGGCACCACCAGTGAAGGTCCTCATGCTGCAGGCTGGTGAAAGAAAAATCACAGACACTGCTCTCTGTGGTATCAGTGTTCATGTATTTTTTCTCTTTGTGTCCCTGTAGGAGGCTGGCCTGGTTTGTAGTGGGTACCTTTGGTACTTACACCTTATACCATCCCTTATTAGTAGAGTGTAGAAGTGTTCTAGCAGCTTAGCCTGATAGAGGTCGCTATAGCAGAACAACCAAGGCTGAACTAGGAGACATGCAAAGCTCCTGCAATACCACTATATCACATAGGCACAATGCCATAAGAAAGACAACACTCAGAGTTATTAAAAATAAAGATACTGTATTTTAGTGACAATGTGCAAAAAATACCTCAGGTAAGTAAAACAGTCAGAAAATAGTGCAAACACTGTAGAAGACAATAGAATGCAATAGGCCTAGGAGCAACACAAACCATATACTAAGTAAGTGGAATGTGAATCACGAATGCACCCTTAGGCAACTGTAGTGTGTAGAGGGTCACTAGGAGTGTCAGAAAACACCAAGGGTATAGAGGAGACCCCACCCCAGGACCCAGGGAAGCAGGAATAAAGTACTTACATTTCCCCCAAAACACACTAAAGTCATGATAAAGGATTTTGCAAGGACCACACAAGACTGCAAAGCACTGAAGACGGATTTCTGGACCTAAAGACCTGTAAAGGAAGGGAACCATGTCCAAGAGTCGCTGAAGTGTCCAGGGGGGGGCAGGAGCGCACAAAACCCCGGATGAAGGTGCAAAATGGCTGCCTCCGGTTGGAAGAAGATGCTGGTTCTGCACCAACGGAGTGAGGTAGGAGGTTCTGCTTTGTGCAGAAGATGTCCCACGACGTTCTGGCAGACACCGGGTGGTTTCCTTGGCAAAGTACAGCAAACAAGCCTTGCGACATGCAAGAATCACTGTTGTAGAAAAAGGGTGCTACCGGGCCCAGGAAGGACCAGGATGTCGCCACTGAGGATGGGGAGACAGAGGGGGCCCTCAGCAATGTAGAGAGTCTACTGGAAAAAGGGAAGCACCTGCAGGAGTTCTTGAACACAGGTTCAAGAAGACTGAACACAGTGGTCGCCTCAACACTTCACAAAGGGGTCCCACAACGCTGGAGGTCAATTCAGGGAACTGAGCATTGCAGGACGGAGTGCTGGGGACCTAGGCTCAGCTGTGCATACAGGATTTCTTGGAAATGTGCACAGAAGCCTTTGTAGCTGAAGATCACATGGTGCACAGGAATGCTGTCTGGGGAGGGGAGGCAAAGACTTACCTCCTCCAAATTCAGAGAGTTGGACCTCTGGATAGTCGGGGTCACTTGGGTCCACCACCTGTGTTCCAGGGACCAGACTCGTCAGGATGAGAGGGGACCCAGAGTACCGGTGAGGCTGTAGTTTGGTGCCTGCTGGAGCAGGGGGAAGATTCTGTCAACCCACGGGAGATTTCTTCATGGCTTCCAGTGCAGGGTGAAGTCAGACAGCCCTCAGAGCATGCACCACCAGTAAACAGTCGAGAAAGCCAGCAGGATTAGGCGCTACAATGTCACTCGTAGTCTTGTGGCTACTTTGTTGCAGTTTTGCAGGAGTCCTGGAGCAGTCAGCAGTCGATCCTTGGCAGAAGTTGAAGAGAGAAGTGTAGAGGAGTCCTGGTGGATTCTTGCAAGTCAAAATTTGAATAGAAGCCCACAGGAGAGACCCTAAATAGCCCTGAGAGGAGGATTGGCTACCTACCCAGGTATGCACCTATCAGGAGGGGTCTCTGATGTCACCTGCTGGCACTGGCAACTCAGAGGCTCCAGAGTATGCCCACACCTCAGAAAACAGGTGAGGGGATGGCAGAGGTCTAAGACACACTGGAGGAGCTCTGAGCACCATCCCTGGGGTGGTGATGGACAGGGGAGTGGTCACTTTCCTTTGTCCAGTGTGGCACCAGAGCAGGGACTGGGGTTCCCTAAACCGGTGTAGACTGGCTTATGCAAGGAGGGCACCATCTGTGCCCTTCATAGCATTTCCAGAAGCTCTGGGAGGCTACTCCTCCCAAGCCTGAAACACCTATTTCCAAAGGGAGAGGGTGTAACACCCTCCTCCCAAAGGAAAAACATTGTTCTGCCTTCCTGGGACTGAGCTGCTCAGACCCCAGGAGGGCAGAAACCTGTCTGTGGGGTGACTGCAACTGTAGCTGCAGAAAAAACCCCAGAGAGCTGGTTTGGAAGTACTGGGGGTCCATAGTGGAGCCCCCAGGGTGCTTGGGATTGCCCCCCCCCCATACCAGATCTGGAATGGGGGGACAATTCCATTATCTTAGACATCTCACATGGCCATATTCGGAATTACCATTGTGCAGCTACATATAGGTGGTGACCTATATGTCGCGCATGCGTAAAATGGTGTCCCCGCACTCACAAAGTTTGGGGAAATGGCCCTGAACAATGTGGGGGCACCCCTGCTAGTGCAATGGTGCCCTCACACTTAGTAACTTTGCACCTATCCAGAGTTGGACATATAGGTGACTTATAAGTTACTTAAGTGCAGTCTAAAATGGCTGTAAAATAGTGTGGACACTATTTTACTCAGGCTACAGTGGCATTCCTGTGAAGGTTTTGTCTGAGCTCCTTATGGGTGGCAAAAGTAATGCTGCAGCCCATAAGGATCTCTTGGAACCCCAATGACCTGGGTACCTAGTCACCATATAATAGGGACTTATTAGGGGGTTCCAATGTCACAATTAGAATTGGTAATTGTAGTCACTAGCCTACAGTGACAAATTTAAAGGCAGAGAGAGCATGAGCACTGAGGTTCTGATTAGCAGAGCCTCAGTGACACAGTTAGGCACTACACAGGCATACACATTTAGACCACAAACTATGAGCACTGGGGTCCTGGCTAGCAGGATCCCAGTGAGACAGGCAAAAACATACTGACATACATATAAAATTGGGGGTAACATGCCAAGAAAGATGGTACTTTCCTACTGTCCCAGACTGATAGGCACATGGAATGGCTGAATTTACTAGGCCTGCTTTGGGCGAGGTGAACTGTGTGATGCAAGCACACATGGCAGGGGAATTCATTGCAGAGCCAGAGACACAGCTGTTGTCATGTTGCAATGAGTTCTTCCCTTTTAGGACTGATCTCTAGGTGGCAGATTCCACACTTCGGGTTATCTTGTATGAATCTATCCTTCAGCAGCTTCTGTTCTTGACCAGCCAATTTGAATAGATCCACCAAAGGAAGTCCAAAGAGAATGGCATGGCTGGCAGGGCCATTAAACATATTGACTACTTAATCTTTGCCGTTTAGGTTAACATAGAGGACCCATTTAATTGTGTATAATGGCAACCATCTATGTATTATTTGTCAAAGTCAGTTTGTTTAGGAATGGAAAGCAGGTGGGGTCAGTCAAAAGACAATATTTGTCTCATTAACAGTGGGATAATAGCAATAATCATATTAAAGCCAAAGGTTAAACATTCCTTAATAATATCATTTTGGACTCCTTTCAGACCATTGCAAGAGGATTTAGTATCAATTAAGTTGTGAATAGAAACAGAAGAAGCTATGAAACAGTCGAAAATCCTTCTTCAGAATATGAAAAATTTGTACAGAAATATTTTTCTTTTAAAAGCTTATTGCATAAGTTACAATATAATTGTATATCCATTAATGATGCCATATGTTCTTGGCTACTGGCTAACTATTTAAAGGTCAAAAAACAAAACTCTAACATAGAATCTTTTATAGATTCTTATGGTACTGTAGTGTATAAAAATTCTGCTATTCTCAAATGTTTAGTGGACTCCTATACTAAATTATATACCACCAGAACATATCGCAAATGCTTATGATTTGACTAAGTTTTTACTTCAATTTTGATGCTATTTTTCACCTATACAAGGATAAATTACCAGGTCCTAAAGAGTTTTCAGTTGAATTATTTTTCCTACTCTCTAACATTCTGGTAATAAATTATTGTTGCGTTTTCAGTATTTCCTTGTTGAAGGAGGAGCTTGTGGTAGATTTTCAGAAGCAATAGTGTCTCTAATATGTAAAAATCGCTGACAAATGTCCTTAATTACTACTGACTGAAATATTTGTAAAAATATTTTTGCTCTACAACTCAAAAATGTTAATAGTGATTTCTGAACAGTCTAGATTTATTAAGGGCAGTTGTATTACTGATATTTTAAGAATTTTTTTAACTTTACACATGAAGCCAAGAAATATTCTTATCTTATAGCAGCTGTAGATCTTGATCCCAAGAAAGCATTTGATCTGGTAAATAGGAGCTTTATGATGCAGGGTCTGGAATAGCATGGCTTTTCGACCTAACATGTTATGTTCTATTAATATACTTTACTGTGCTCCTCGCATATATCTTTTAGTCGAAAGTTTACATCTGTCTTTTTTCTCACTTTTATCCTCTGTATCAGACAAGATTGTTGCCTTTCCCTTTTACTCTTTAAATTGTCTTCAGATCTGGATTTTAGAGAAGATCTACATATCCCCAGCTTATTCAGGGTTTAAACATAAAATTAAAAGCTCAATTATCGGCTATTGCTGATGATGCTGTCCTATTTATTGCTAATCCAGAGCTTTTTTTATACCTGTGCTTTGTGACATATTAACCTAATACACTGCTGTCTCTGGATACAAAATAAATATTGAGAAATCAGAAAGCTATGTCACTTAAAAATATTGTTTTAAAGACATGTTCAAAAACCCTGGATTTGTTTGGAATGCTACAAAAATTAATAGTTCGGATGTTCTGTATTGTAAAATTTTAAAACATACTGCTCAATTTAATTTAATTGACCTCAAACTATTCTTAATGAAAAATAGTCACCTCTTTTTTGGCCTGTTTTGGTCGTGACGGTATGATAAAAATTATTATGTTGCCAATTATAAGTTTTGTTTTATCTATGCTTCCTGTGAAACTTACTTTATTTTTCTTTTAAGCCATTGATAGCCTTCTGTCTAAATTTTCAAGGAATAGGACTAAACCTCATATATCTTTTTATAAACATAAACAACCTAAGAATAATGGATAGCCAGTTTCCCGGACTTCAAAAAATATCATTCTGCTTTTAATAATAAATAAGTATGGTCCTCTCTGTCAAATTAACCTTCTCAAGGCCATTGTATTTGGAAGAAAATTGAATTATTAACTTTACACCTTCCCTGACTCTTACATTTTCTAATTTGATGGACAGGCCCTTTCTTATGTATGGCTTTTCTGAGGCTCAAGTCTTTGCTTCTTCTACCATTTGGAATAACTAAAATCTTAAACTTGATGATAGAGCAACATAATGGAAAAACTTAAATTTGTGGCACAGTTAATTTTAGATAATTGATATATGTCATTTTACGAGTTTAAATCTACCTTTGGTGTTCCTATTTCCTTTAAATGTACATTTTTCTCACTTATTAGGACTATTTAGGAAAATTACCTTAGCTGGCCCATATATGATGCCTTTATAGAATGAGAATACTCCTGTTAAACATTATAATTTCAATACTGATTCCACCGCTTTTTTTACTTATAAAAACCTACTATTGAAAGAGTTAATAGGCACAAATCACAAGAAGAATAGTTATGGGAAAAGGATTAAAATTGCTTTATTTCTATTTCCACATGCAATAACATTTGGTCAAAGCTTCACTCTAGTTCTCACTCTGCTAGTGTTACACAAACTTCATACAATAGACTGATTTCTTCAATCTTAATAATAAAAGTTGGCCAAACCAACTAAAAAATAGTGATGTTATACATATGTTCTTTAAATATTCCATAATTCAAATACTTTGGAAACAAGTTTGGGAAAAAGTTTGAATATTTGATATACTTATTTACTTGTCATGTGATCTATATTAAGCTTGAAGGCTATTCCAATGTTTGGGTAACTAGGTCCTTGACTGGCAAATTTGTAGATCTTCCTATTACAATTGCATTTTGGATAATGACTTCTAAGTAGGAAGACACTAATAATGTTTCTTTCATAAAATGGTGGAATATGATATGTTATCATCACAGATTAGATACTGCTAACACCATATTTTTGTCAAATGGTCTTTAGAGAGGCAGATTATGGAAACCTTTGATTTCATTTCTATCTAAAGTTAATGATAATAGTAACATTTCAGGTGAGATTTTTAAGCTTTTCCATGTATTCTGTTATGCATATGTTCATGGGATTTTATAAACTTTGATTTTATCTAAGCATCAGTTAAAGAATAATATGCAATTACTTTCAAGTGATCGCAATCATACATCTTAATTAGTTTCAGTGCATATATTTTAACTACTTCATTTTCTGTGAGGTTTCTTTCTTTTTTCTCCCGCCTTCCTCGAATCTTCTTTTTCTTTTCTTTTCTTCTCTTGTGTTTGTCTTCTCACTTTCTCCTTTTTATGAAATCACACAAAAATTTACAATTGTAAAAAATGCTTGTTCTATTCATTGACAATTACGTTTACTATACCCTTGAGCTTTATATTGTTCATTATGATACTTTTATTCATACATATTATAGTGCTAAATTGTTTCATTTGCTCATTTTATCTTCTATTTGCACTCATTTTTCTATTTGTAGGCTTGTAATTGATTTTACTTTTCCATTGATAGAAATAAAGCATTTTTAAACAAAAGAAATCATTAGGGGTGCAATTATTTTTGTATGATTGCAACCATTTATATATTATTTATTTGAGTCATTGTGTTTGGGAATGACGGGCAGGTGGGGCCCATCAAAAGGCATTATTTGTGTCACTAACAATGGGATAATACCAATAACCACACCTAAGCCAAAGGTTTACCATTCCTCAGTTATTATAGCAAATATTTCCCACCTTTGGAGAGACAAAAACAAACAAATGCTGTCAACTAAATTTAAACACAGATATAAAAAGCAATGCTGTTACTCCATACAAATTTGAGCCATTTATGTTTGGTCATGTCAGTGCCAATGTTCTTGTATTGCATTACTCAATGCTGTGTTACGAGTACTTAAAGAGCATGCAAATCTCCCACATGGGTATCCTGGCACTTAGAGAATAGGAGACTGCCCTATCTAGGACCAATTTGAAGACCCAAGGTTTCAGTTTCTTTCGGCATTTTAGGACTTGGCCATCAGCTCTGGTATGATACAGACATTGTTCCAGCCTTTATAAGCATGTTATAAAAATGTACAGTCACTGATTCTTTGGATGTGGGGAACAGAGGCGTGCAGAAGTCTGGTAGAGTAGCTGGGCAACTGTAAAAGCAAATGCTTATGTTCAGGTATGCGGGTTCCAGGTTGTGAAGTGCTTCGTGAGCATGCATAAGTTGTTTAAACAGGGCACGTTTGTGGATGGGGAACCAACGAAGGTCTGAGGTGAGTGGAGAGGTGGGTGCAGGGTGAAGGGTTGAGTGTAAGTGTAGCTGCTGCGTTCTGAATGAGGGGGAGCTTCTTAGTGAGATGAGTGAAGATTCCCACATAAAGAACATTTCTGTAGTCCTGCTTGCTGGTGATTAGAATGTGGATGATTGTACGACATGTGTTGAGAGGAAGCTATCTGAACATTTTCCTGAGGAGCTTGAGGGTGTGTAAGCAGGAGGAGGTGGCTGAGTTAACCTGGCTGGACATCAAAATATGTCACCTATCACGATCCCAAGGTTCTTAACTTGGTTTGATTGGGTAGGGGTGGGTTCAACTTCTGAGGGCCACTAGCTCAAGGAAAAGATTGAAATCTCTCTTCTGAAAAGTAGCACCTCCTTGTTCTCCAAGGTAAGCTTCAGGCAGTTGGACTTTATCCATAGGGTGACTTCTGACATGGAGTCTATAAACCTCACTTGAGTACTTGAAGTGTCATCAGAAAGGCAGAGGATGAGCTGTGTGTCGTCAGCTCATAAGATGATGTTGAGGCCATGGATATGGATGATGTTGGTGAGCAGGTATATGTAGATATTGAAGAGAGTGGTTTCAGTGATGAATCTTGAAGATGATGTAGATTGGATTGGAGGGTCTGAAGGTTTGGCGGGCCACAGTGATAGTCTGTAGGGGACCTGAGAGGAAAGTACTTATCAATCCATTGAAGAGCCGATGCACAAACTTGTGTCTCATGGGGTTGCAGGGTGAGGATCTTGTGGGAGTCGGTGTCAAAGGCCATGGAAAGGTCAAAGAGGATAAGTGCTGTAGAGCTGCCCTGGTCCATGATTAGTTGGATGTAATCAGAAGTGGCAAAGAGGGCATTCTTAATGCTGTGGTTTGTTCTGAATCCTGATTGAGATGGGTCCAGGAGTATGTTGGCATTGAGGTGGTCAGCCGGTCTCTTGTAGAGTTTTTCTAAGACTTCTGCTGAGTAGGGTAGTAGGGAGATGGGTTTGTAGTTTGATGGTGTGTTTGGATCCACTACAAATTATTTCAGTGGCAGCAGCATGGTAGCCTGTTTCCATGAGTCGGTGATGGTGACTGTGGTTAGAGTCAATTAGAATCGGGTGAGGGTGGTGCAGATATCTTGGAGATGTGTGGTAAATATGAAGTGGTGTCAGCTGTTTCCATTGGGTAATTAATGAGCCAGAAGGCCAGGGTGGTTTCTGTGTGTTCTCATCACTGTGTTGGAGGACTGAAAGAGTAGAGAGGTCAGTTTGGAGAACAAAGTTGTTGTATATTATGCTTTTCTGAAGGAGCATAGATAGCTTGGTGCAGAACATCTTTGAGGGGATGATAGTTGTGAAACTTGCAGCAGATGAAGTGAATTCCTGCATTACGTAGAAGATTTCCTTTACTTTATTGGTGCTGTTGTAGATCTATTTGGTCATGGATAAGCACTTGATAGCTCTGAGTTGCTGGTAGTAGTTTCAGAGGGCTGATTTTTAAGTCTGTCTTTCATTGTCATTGTGAATGAGTCTCCATTTGCACACCAGCTGTTTGTAGTGGTGCTTCATGAACCACATGTTGTCAGTGTACCACTTTGCTCGAGGTCTTGTCAGAGGGGTGGTGGTGGGACCAGGGTGTCTGCACTACAGGTGACCCATTTGCTGATGGATCAGTAGTTGTCTCCTTGTTCTTTGGGCAGTGAGTTTGGGGTTCTGTGGTCTAGTTGTGTGTGTGGTTGTGCCGTGTGCAGGAGGTGTGTGGGTGTGATGATGAGAGTGGGAAAAGATTGCTGGGGGTCAGGTGAAGCACCAAATGTAAACACATGCTCAGTGCAGGTTGGGGTGGCCAGACTGCAGTACGGGGAAAGTTGTCTAGGGTTCAGGGTATGGAGAGCTGTGGCAGATTAGCATCTTGGGCTGAGCTGGGTTACTCATTTGTGTTATGATACTTATATTTCTTCAGTTACAATCAACAAATAAAACTGAAAACAGCACAATTAAAAAACAAAACACAGTACAGGTGAACTATCCACATCTGACATAGGGAGAAAAGACCTTGTGTGTTAGACTACTGCACTGATTACGTTCATCTGCTGTTTGCTATATTGATTGCATGCCAGACATAGAAGCTCATGGAAATAAATAGAACCTGCTAAACTATAAGCATTGAGCTAAAGATGTAGTGATGCTGCCTTTACCATTCATGCTGCGCCTGAAAGATGTGTGTCTTCTCCTATTTTATTTGGTCCAGGTGTATAGCAGGTTAGTTTGCTGTGCCATTGTTGCCCGTGCTGCAATGGCTGTTTCTGGATAAAGCTTACACTGGCGTCATCTGTGCTGTTTTTGTGTGGGGTAAAAGCTTGCACTGAAGCTCCCTTACTCATTCTGTAGGCAAGTCCTCCTTTTTGCCCTGGTCACCCCCACACTTTTTGGACAGGTACTGGTGGTTCCTGACTCTTGGCTGTGCCCTGGGTACTGCTTACCAGTCCCAGGGCCAGTGCTTTGTGTAAAGTGGATATGCAAATTAGGCTAATTATAATTGGCTAAGTTAACCTACCTATACGGTCCTAGTATATGGTAGGGCATGTAGGTTTAGGGACCACAGCATAGGTAGTGCACCCATAGCCGCACTGCTGAGGTGCCCAGTGTCATTTTAAAGGCAGGCCTGCCTTGCTGGCTGTTTTTAAATTAAAGTTATATGCAAATCTGACTTTGGAATTAAAAGTAGTTCCAAACTCCTAAACGACCTTATTTATACATATAAGTCACCCCTAAGGTGTGCCCTATGTGCCCCTAGGGCTGGGGGCCATGTAACTATAAGCAGGGACCTTATAAAAATAGTTTTATAAGCCCTGGTGAGGTAAAAACAGCCACATTTGTTTTTCCCTCATTGTAGTGATTGGCCTTTATAGGCTAGAATGGGGAGACTTTATTTTAATTTTAAAAGTCCCCTTAAGCAACAGATACAAAGACTTTGGTATCAAATTAATTGTTATCATAAATCCCACAACTTCTAGTTGTGGGATTTAATATAACTTGTTCAGGTAAAGAGTTTTAAACTTTACCTGAAAAGTTGCCAATTTCAGCCCTGCATTGTTTTTACTGCTGTGCTCTGATTGGCCAGCCTCTGGCCAGGCTGCCTTGATGAGGTGTGAAGTGGCCTGGCTTCACACAAAGAGATGTGCCTGTGGGAGGGGATCCCGCCTCAGCAGATGGAGAGGCAGGAAGGGGGAGGGCTGCCAAACTGGTCTTCAAAGGCAGAGAAGGACAGTTGGAGCAACCCAGCAACACCCCCACATCCTGCAACCCCAGACAACTAGGTGCCCCCTTTATTAGATGAGGAGAGGGCAGGAGAGGGGTGTGTTTATGATTTTTAGCCACACCAGTGGGTGGGCTCAGCCTGATGTAACCTCCCAAAAACATTTTCAGCCATGATGGATTTTTGAAGAATGTTGACTCCTGGGATTGATTTTTGCCACACTTCCCAGGAAGTGGTCATCACAGGGGGAAGGACCCTGCACCTGATTAGAAAATCAGGACCCCCCTGTTTTTCACCTAGGAGCAAGGATAAAACTGTCAGACCTGCACCCACACCTCATAACCCCATCAGATTCCAACAAGGAAGAGCCAAAGGAGAAGAAGGACTGCCCTGCTGGACCCCTGGCCTGCACCTGGAACCTGCACTCTGAAGGACTGCACCAGCTGCACACTTGGGCTTCACCACAAGAAGGACTTTGCCTGGCTTCAAATGGTTCAAGGAGGGACTCCCTGTTTGCTACAGGTGAAAAATTGCTAACCAGAGTCCCCTGCACCAACTCCTGAAGAAATCAACCAGCTGACCACTGCCCAGTTGCCAAAAAGGAGTTTGCACCAGGTGCATTCTGGGAGTTGTAGTCCACACCCCCAAGAATCCTCTCAGAGTTTCGGGACCCTTGGGGTGAGATGTGGACCCCAAAAGAACCTTAAAGGAACATCTGGGAGAAGATCCAGAAGTTTAGAGAAGTTTGGAGAACTTTTGAAAAAAAGCTCCATAGAGGGACCGACCCGCCACGGCAACTCTAGCCAGCTTGCCTCAACCGTGACCCAGCCTGATTTGCAGGTTCGTCCCTGTGAAGAAAATCTCCAAAAAAGAGACTAAGGTGGTCATTACAACCTCAGCAGTCTTTTTGCAAGACGGCTAAGGGACCGCTGTGCTGAAGACCGCCAGTGCAGGCAGTTTTACGCTCAGCGAATTATGACTGCTGGCAGCCCTCCATCCTTTTCCGAACGGAGAGCCGCCAGCAGCCATACTGGCGGTCGGCGGGGAAGTAGAGGTTGCTCCACCTCCGCCCCCCGTCAACAGAACACCACCCACTGAATCAAGTTCCGTGACTCGGCCTGGCGGTGTTCTGTTGACGGGGTGCTCGCGGCGGAGCAGCCCCCATGGATCCCGTCCCCTCCTGGAGGATCAATGGACCAGGTAAGTTGATTGTCCGTTAGGGGAGGGGGGTGGAGGGGTGTTGTGTGCGTGCATGGAGGTGTGCGTGTGAGTATGTAGAGGGTGGGTGTGAATGCGTGTATGCATGCGGGAGTGTGTTGTGTTTGGAAATGTGTGCGTGTCTGTTTGTCTGTATGTCTGAATGGATGTTTATGTCTGTGTGTGTGGCTGTTGGCATGTTTGTTGATATGTGTGCGGGTATGTGTGTTGATGGTGTCTGCATGCATGTATGGTGTGTGTCTGGGTTGAGATGTTGGGGGTAGGGTTGGGGAAGGGGGTACTGCCACCTTTGAGGGGTGGCAGGGGGGTGGGGGTGTGTGGGTGTGTGGGGAGGAATCGTGGGTGGGGAGTTGGGGCGACCCCTATCAGTGCCAGAAGGAATTCCCTGGCACTAATAGTGCCTACCACCATGGATTTCATGGTGGTTCCCAACCCCATGGAATCCATGGCAGTCAGCCGGGTCGTGATACCGCTGGCGGTCTTGTGACGGCCGCTGGGCTGGAGACCCAAGTCTCCAGCCCAGCGGTCATCTCCGCCCCTGCGGTCGGAACGGAGAAGTGGTGGATGACCATGGCGGTAACCGCCATGGTCATAATTCCATTCGTTTTACCGCCAGCCTGTTGGCAGTAAGACCGCCACTTCTCCGCAAACCGCCAGGGTCGTAATGAGGGCCTAAGTCCGAACGTACAAAGTTGACCGGGACCTCCCAGCCAGCGTATCCGAGGAGGGCTCCAAAGACGTCGGATCAAGATCCAGGTTTACCCCGGTCTAAGGATTTTCACCGAGGATTCCTGCGACGCGTATCGGGAGAAGGGTTCCAGGAGGTCGGTTTGGACTGGCAGGTTCGTCCTGCTGAAGAAAATCTTCAGAAAAACAACTAAGTGCGAAGGTAAACTTTTGACCGATGCCTCCCGCGGCCTGTAGCCGAGCTCGGCCTTAAACTTTGACTTTGCCTCGGTCGAGGTGCAACCAGATGACCCGATTGGCGCTTTTTGTTTCTAGGCGCTAAAAAAACAATAATTCTTTAAAAATTCATATCTCTGGTTCCCCTTATTTAATGGTATTCGTTTTTGTGTCATTTTAAAGATAAAAATATAATCTATTCTTATAAATTGGTTTTGGATTTTTAAACTGTTTCCTGTGATTTATTTATTTACTGTTTTGTGATATTTGAATGCTTTACACTCTGTCTCCTAAGTTAAGCCTTGTCGCTCGTTGCCAAGCTACCAAGGGTTGAGCTAGGTTTAATTTACTGAGACCTAACTGGACCTAAGTTAACTTGACCTGTTGCTAAGTGTAGGTACCTACCTGCCCTCACCAATAACCCATATTCCAACACATCCCACCAGCTCAGGAGTGTACCAGACCACATGTCAAACCATTCAATTATTTTTCCTATGCTGAGACTGCAAATAGCTATCAATGTTACTTTAATAAAGGTATAATAAGTACCCTGCTGAGAAGTTCTGAGAAGTTCTGATACTGGTCAGGTAAATAAATAGCAGTCCTGGAGAGAATTTTTGATATTTTCCACTAAATATATAATAATATATTATCTCTGTTATAAACGTTCTTGCATGCTCACTTAAAATACATAGCTACCATGCTGAAAAGTACTGTCCCGTTATCGACATAGCAAATGAGTCAGTAGTGTCTTCATCTAATTACTGCCCTAATATAATGAAAGCAACACTGCGGATGAGTATTAGTGCTGCTCCATTAAACGTAGAAACGTCTAGTTTAGGTGTTCACAATTTCCCTTATGCCAGTCTAATATTCCTGCAGGAAAGAGCTAGGACTGCCTTGCACCTCCTTATTACTTAGTACAGGTTCAAGACATTGCTTTAGACTGTGAATAGCTGAGTGTAGGAAGTGTTGTGGAAACATTGCCTTAGCGCCCTACCCTTCAAAAACTCCTTTGCTAACGGTCCCGGGGAATCATCAGTGCTCTGTAATAAATGTAACGGTCGGTGACACAAGTGCATGCACCTCTGACCTTGTCGCCTCCAGCAGTGTCAGTTCGAGTGATATCACTTCCATTATTTTCAATTTTAGTGACGTTATAGAGGTCAAAGGTCGTACCTTATAGCTTAGTCTGCTTTAGGGAATATGGAAGTTGGCTCCTCTGGCTCTGATATGGTTTCCCCTCTAGAAGCAAGAATTATCAGTTTAGTAATATTTCAAATGAAAAAACGAAAGGATCGCAGTGCTGTTCAATTTGGTTACTAATGGAACAAGAGGTCTTATCATTGAGAAGTGTTTTATAAAGCCCATGTGCAGCACTGGCCAGCAAACATAAAAAAGTGGAGCATGCCCTCATAATGTGAACTAGTAGATTGAGAGTCAACATCAGATCAGCAGAATCTGCAGACTGTCTACTGATGCAGCTGCGAAATCACACACAAACTATGGTTCTATCAAAAGAGATGACTGATTTAAGTAGACGGGCATACTTAAATATTCATGCTATCTGAGTGATGTTATCCTCTAAGAAAAATCTGTGCAATACAGTTAGGGTTTAATTTATTTATAAATAGTTAAAGTCAATGTCACAATATGGGCTTTGAGGGCATGTTCATGTTTCAACGTTTACCAGGAAAAAAGAAGCTGATGTTGGCCACTGACGCCACTTTATTACATTCGATGCATACAGGAGAGAAAATAAATTACTGTCTACTGTTTAAAATAGCATGCATTCATATACTCCTCTTTAACAGCCTTTTTTTCATTAGGGTGCGTTGTTCTAATATAATATTAAAACTCACTCTACGTATTTGCTTATTCATGCCTATTTTTTATTCCTCATGCCTCTGCCCCATTCGCTCGATCTAAAACATTGCTCTAAGGTTGCTTACGTCCATCTTATTCAATAGCAAAATAACTGGACGAATCACAAATTTCAATTTCAAATTAGAATAGATTGCTTTATCTCCCACTTTCTGCTGCGATCAAACTTTCATGTTATGCTTTTTTCTAAGTTCCCATACAGGAGTATTACAGGAAGTGGTACCAGGGGTGTGCAATACTGAAACGTTTGCTTTCCGAGTTTTAGATTGTCGTTTGCTTCAATAACTACTGGACCATAAATAGTACATGCTCCTTTCCACACTTACAAAATTGCATCCCCAGTTTTTCAAGAAAAACAACATTCACATTTACAGGTTGTATCCTGCCTACAAACATATAGGGCCTCATTACGACCCTGGCGGGCGTGGGAGAAGTGGAGTTAATACTGGCAACAGGCCAGCGGAAAAAATAAATGGAATTATGACCATGGCGGTTATCACCATGGTCATCCGCCACTTCTCCACTCCGACCGCCAGAGCGGTGACGACCGCTGTCTGGAGACTTCGGTCTCCAGCCCGGCGGCCGTCACCAGACCGCCGGCGGTATCAGGACCCTGCATACCACCATGGATTTCGGGTGGTTTGGAACCGCTACGAAATCCATGGCGGTAGGCACTATCAGTGCCAGGGAATTCCTTCCCTGGCACTGATAGGGGTCTCCCCAATCCACCTCCCCCAACCCAAGTCCTCCCCCCACACCTCCCACCCCCCTGTCACCCCCCAAAGGTGGAAGGACCCCCCCTCCCCCCCCACCACCAACATGCACATACACACATCCCCTCCCCACCGCCACCCCCAACATGCACATACACACACCCCTACATGCACACATACACTACAACAGAACATACCGGCACACATACAAACAGACATGCACACAGACCCACCCGCACACATTTCCCATACACACAACACCCCCCCGAATGTATACACGCACTCACACACCTCCTCTCCATACTCACATGCACACCCCCATGCACGCACACAACACACAACACACCCCCTCCCCCGTTGATCCTCCGGGAGGGGACGGGATCCATGGGGGCTGCTCTGCCGCCAGCACCCCGTCACCAGAACACCGCCACGCCTAATCATGGGACGTGATTCAGTGGGCGGTGTTCTGATGACGGGGCGGTGGAGGTGGAGCAGCATCCACCTCCCCGCCGACCGCCAGTATGGCTGCTGGCGGCTCTCAGTCTGAAAAAGGACAGAGGGCTGCCAGCAGTCATAATACGCTGCGCTGTAACCTCCTGCACTGGCGGTCTTCAGCGCGGTGGTACCTTGGCGGTCTTTAAAAAAGACCGCCGAGATCGAAATCAGAGCCATAATATTTAATGACATGTGTATAGTGTGTTTTTAATACAGCACACCTTCCACCTGAAATGTCATGCTGCTTTCCTATTAGCGTACGTCCTTTGCATGGCTTGGTGAAGGTATGTCAGTCTGTCAGCATCCCTTTTCTTGAAAAACGTGTTTTGCATACAGTGAGCACAGCCATCACGCAACCAAATCAAAGGGGTTCCATTTTGTTTTGTATTTTGTACAACATATGTCCGGGGAAGTGAGGGGGCAAAAATGTATTAAGCGTGGCTACTGTCTCCTCAACCCAGGCTATCTGAGACGCCGTGTGGGTGCACTATGGCAGTCCACATAACTGAAACCCGTGCTATCATTTTATTTTGAACATGCATGAAGGATATCTGCATCAGTGTGTATGGGTACATACATGTGGTTCACGGTTGGACTGTTAAATTGTGAGCAAAAATGGTAGTTCCCTTAGACAAAAGGAAATTGGAATATTTGTTTTTGAATACCCAATTAAGCTATGGGGCCTTTACAGACCACAATCAATTTACCAAAGGTCCCATCTGTGAAAGATTAACAATTTGTAGATACAGAGCTGAGTTAGACAATAGTCCCATTCGTTAATCCTACACATGCATGCACACACCCATGATCATGTGTAACTAACCTGGAGCCTCTTACCCCAGCTCTGCAGCAGCAGACCTTATTTTAAAAGGCAGAAGTAGTTAGTGTTCAAAACAAATTTACCAAGGCTTACAGTGAGTGAGATTTACTCAAAGAAGATGCAAAAGCTGGGTGTTTTGAAGGAAAAAAAAAAAAAAACTATGCCCGGATTCACACAGGTAAACTTAGATGCTTGGTCTAAAATTAGACAAAATGCTTCATTTTACAACTTTGGGAATTCACAAGGGGCATTTACTAGTACTATCTTTAGGTCCGCACTCAGAGTGGAGATTTGCCCCGAGTTCGGACCTAAAGATAGTAATCATAAACTTAGACATTTAGGCCCTCATATTGACATTGGTGGTAAATCCTACTTACCACCACGCTGACTGCCGCCAACATACTGCCGCGGTGGCGAATATCCATCGCGATAATATGAGACACACATACCAATCCGACAGAATACTGCCACATACACAAATCCACCAGCCCAAAGGTCAGTGCAAAAGTTGCGCTCCCAACACCCATACCATTACGCCAACAAAACAACGCCCATCACATTATGATCCATGAATCACCACAGTGGACATTCAACGGCGGTGCACCATTGACGGTACATACCGCCGCATTCAGAATGGACACCCACATACAAAATAACACCACATTGGCCAATACGAAAAATACACAACTGACACTCATACACACACCACACCCACACAACCACACCACTCTAAAACACACACCCACATTACCCACAACTCTTTATGAAAACAAATCATTGCCACCAGACTGACACCAAGACCACTGCGACAACTAGACACAACCACTTACACCCATACATCCCTCACTCACCCCACATCACACACCCCACCACATTACTCAACACACTCCTCACCAACTAACACCACACAACACCCATGTCCCCACAAAGGCACCCCCGTTTCAGTGATGAGGAGTTAAGGGTGATGGTGGAGGAAATTGTCAGGGTAGAGCACAGTTTGGAGCACAGGTACAGCAGATATCCATTGCAAGGAAGATGGAGCTATGGTGGAGAATTGTGGACAGGGTGAACGCCGTGGGACAGCACCCAAGAACAAGGGATGACATCAGGAAGAGGTGGAACGACCTACAGGGGAAGGTACGTTCCATAGAAGCAAGGCACCAGCTTGCCATACAGAGGACTGGAGGTGGACCCCCACCTCCTCCCCCACAGTTCACAGCATGGGAGGAGCAAGTCTTGGCTATATTGCATCCTGAGGGACTCACTGGAGTGGCCAGTGTACTGGACACTGGTAAGTCAACATTTAACACTTATCGCCCCCATACCTGCATCCCATTTCACCCCCTCACCCTCACTCATATCACTCCACTCCGTCCCACACACTGCACCTACACATGTGACTAACCCGAATGCCAAACCCTGCATGCCATACCAATGCATGGACAGCCCTCCCAGCCCTGCCTGGACAACCATTACAAAAGCATGCACAGCAGGGCAACACCAACGATAGAGAGGAAGCCAGGGATGTACAATATGTCACACACATGAAGCATAATACATCACTTACATCCCCACAGGTACCCCAGCCAATCTCATCGGAGAGGAGGTGCCACGACTATCCAGTCCCCCAACAGAAGATGCCCCCAGTGATGACAGTAACTCTGGACTTCTGGATCTGGGTGACCTACCTGGCTCATCGGGGACCACTGGACAGCAGGTCACCCAAGCCCACTCGCAACCCACCACAGAGCCTCCCATTTCAGTATCCAACACCACAGCACCCACCCAGTGTACCCACACCTCTGTCCCCAGGACACGTCAATCAGCAGTGTGCCCACCTGTACAGGGACCCCAGGCCACACCTCACCCCCAGGATAATCAGGGACCTGGGGTCAGTGGCAGTAGGCACACCATTCAGGGGACAGCGGCACAGGCCAAAAGGGACACTTGGAGGGCTGCTGTGCACCAGGGGGAGGACAGGACCAGGGAACCGACTCTCCAGGAGGCACTCCGAGATCCTGGGAGCCTACCAACATTCCCAGGACACTATGGGCCAGATTCTTGACACTGTGCAGGAGAACAGGCAGCTGCAGGAGGGACAGTAGCAGAGGATAAGGGAGGACTTGCAGGCCATTAACACCACCCATAGTAGGGGTGCTGGCCAACATCATGAGGTAGACAACAGCACACCATCGGGCCCCTACCACTAGCCAGTCCATTGACCAGCTCTCTTCTTCCGCTGCCACTAGTGGGTAGGAGGCCCAACCACAGGACCCACAGGCCACACACATCCCTGCCCCTGCAGAAGGTGAATCACCCCACAAACATTCCCTGTGACCCAGACAGAAGCCAGAGACACTTGCCAAGACCCCGGCCAGGAAATGAGACTCTCCTGATTGTCCCACTTGTGTCCCACTCAGTAACCCTGTCCACTTTGAAATGCCGTTGCTCCCCTTCCAATGGCCCCCTGGACACTGCACCTGTGCTACAAACAGACTGGAACAATACCCTGAACTTTCCTCCATCATCACCCTGTTCCAATACACATTCTCCTCAATTTATTAGCACTACAATAAACACCCTTAAACACAACTTGACTACTAATATTTTATGTGTTGAACATGTGCATTAATGGAAAAAGTCACATCCATTGAAAATGATCTGTACACTGTGAGAGCATAGAAATGATGACCTGTAGATGGCTGTAGTTAGCACATCAGAACACAGTTATATCACCAACATCTGTAAAATGACAAACCATAGGTGACAGTAAAAGATAAAATGAAGTTAATGCCATCATCCTACAGCCATACAGAATACACCAATATTCATAGAAATCTGCAGTCATTGGAAGTAATGACGGATAACCGATACTCTGTTGTCCTCATCCTAATCCTCAGCCTCTTCATCCTCACTGTCCTCAGGGTCTACTGCTGCCACAGGGGCATCTCCAGTCTCCTCCTCCTGCAGAAAAGGTGCATGGCGTCTGATGGCCAGGCTGTGCAACATGCAGCATGCCACTACTATCTGGCAGACCTTCTCGGTGAGTAGAAGAGGGATCCCACTCTCACATGGAGGCACCTGAACCTGTCCTTCAGGAGGCCGAAGGACCTTTTGATGATCCGTCTAGTTCGCCCATGTGCCTCATTATAAAGTTCCTCAGCCCCTGTCCTGGCATTCCTCACAGGGGTTAGCAGCCACAATAGGTTTGGGTAGCCAGTGTCACCTGCGAGTATTGAGGGAGCACATTTAGCCTCACACAATCCTATGGAGTTAACACCAGAAGGCATACACTAATATACAGTGGGTGGGGACCAAGGTTAACCTATTAGCCACACTGTAAGAAAGTACCATCTTCCTAGGCATGTTACCCCCACTTTTACCTGTATGTCAGTATGTTTTCGCCTGTCTTACTGGACTCTGGTGGTCATGACCCCAGTGCTCATAGTTTATGCCCAATGTGTGTGTCTGTATAGTGCTTGACTGTGTCACTGAGGCTCTGCTAATCAGAACCTCAGTGCTTATGCTCTCTCTGCATTTAAATTTGTCACGGTAGGCTAGTGACTTTATTTACCAATTTCAGTTGACACACTGGACCTCCCTTATAAGTCCCTAGTATATGGTACCCAGGTACCCAGGGCATCGGGGTTCCAGGAGATTCATATGGGCTGCAGCACTTCTTTTGCCACCCATACAGACGTCAGACAAACCCTTGCACAGGCCTGCCATTGAAGCCTGCGTGAAATAACGCACATGTTATTTCACAGCCATTTTCACTGCACTTAAGTAACTTATAAGTCACCTATATGTCTAACCTTCACTTGCTGAAGGTTAGGTACAAAATTACGAAGTGTGAGGGCACCCTTGCACTAGCAAAGGTGCCCCCACATAGTTCAGGGCCATTTTCCTGGACTTTGCGAGTGCGGGGACACCATTACACGTGTGCACTACATTTAGGTCAATACCTATATGTAGCTTCACAATGGTAACTCTGAATATGGCAGTGTAACATGTATAAGATCATGGAATTGTCCCCCCATTCCAAATCTGGTATTGGAGAGCCAATTCCATGCATCCTGGGAGCTCCACCATGGACCCCCAGTACTACCAAACCAGCTCTCTGAGGCTTGCACTGCTGCTACAGCTGCTGCCACCTCACAGGCAGGGCTCTGCCCTCCTGGGGTCTGGGGCAGCCCAGTCCTAGGAAGGCAGAACAAAGTATTTCCTCTGAGAGCAGGGTGTTACACCCTCTCCCTTTGGAAATAAGTGTTACAGGCTTGGGAGGGGTAGCCTCCCCAGCCTCTGGAAATGCTTTGAAGGGCACAGAGGGTGCCCTCCTTGCATAAGCCAGTCTACACCGGCTAGGGACCCATTGTCCCCTGCTCTGGTGCGAAACTGGACAAAGGAAAGGGGAGTGACCACTCCCCTGTTCATCACCACCCTAGGAGTGGTTCCCAGAGCTCCTCCAGTGTGTCCTAGACTTCAGCCATCTTGCTTTGCAAGGTGTGGGGGCACTCTGGAGGGCTCTGAGTGGCCAGTGCCAGCAGGTGATGTCAGAGACCCCTCCTGATAGGTCCTTACCTGATAAGGTAGCCAATTCCCCTCTCAGGGCTATTTAGGGTCTTTCCTGTGGGTTCTCTTCAGATTCTGCTTGCAAGTTTCCTTCAGGAATCCACTGCAACTACTACTTCATCCTCTGACCTCGGATCAACCGCATCCTGCTCCAGGAACCGCTGTAACTGCAACAAAGTATCCACAAGGGAAACTTTTCCTCTGAAACATCAGCTCCAGCCAGCAACTACAACAGTTTCCATGGCGTGCACACTCTTCGGACTCCCTGTCTTCGTCCTGCACCAGAAGGACCGAAGAAATCTCATGTGGGTGATGGAGTCACTCCCATGCTCCAACAGGCACCTTCTAAGATGATGACCTGTACCCTTGGACTCCTCTCACAGCAACAAGTTTGCTCCTAAGGCCACAGAGGCTGGACTCCATCAACATAAACTGCCCTGAGGTCCTGATGACGTAATTTGGAGGAGGTAGGACCTTGCGTTACCTGAGAGCAATGGTACCCTTGTGTAATGTGTCTTCTTCACCTCCTGAGGCCTCTATGCACTATTTGCAAAATTCCTTTGTGCACAGCCTGGGCCAGGTCCCCAGCACTCCATCCTTCAATGCTCAACTCACTGAGTTGTTCTCCAGTGGTGTGGTACCTTCCTTTGTTGTGCTGCACCAAATATGTTTTGCACCTTCTTTGTCCCCATGTCCTGGGACTCCTGTGGGTGCTGTCTGGCATCCTGGGGGCTCTCTAAAGTGCTGAGAGCCCCCTCTTCCTCCTCACACAGAGTTGAGGCCCCCAGGTCCCTCCTGGGTCCAGACAGCACAATTTTGATGCAAAATGCACTTTTGTCGTTGCCAAGGCTTGTTGGCGACTTCCAACACAAAATCACATCTGCATCCATCTTCACGTTGTAGGACATCCTTTGCATCATGCAGTAACCCGCAGGCATCTTCTTAGGGTGCGTTCCTGCAGTTTTCGACTACCTGGGGACTCTTCTTTTGCACCCTCTTCTGGGTTGGTAGGGGCTCCTGTCCTCCCTGGAACTTCTTTCGACTTCTGGACTTGGTCCCCTTCTTTTGCAGGTCTTCAGGTCCAGGAATCCAGCAGTTCTTGTTTGCAGACTTGGTTGGTTACCGCAATATCCCAATCACGAGTTGTAGTGTGTCCTATGGAAACTTGCAGTACTTTACCCCTGCTTTTCTGGGCTGTGCGGTGTGCTAATGTACTTACCTTTACTGTAATCTTACTCTCCCAGCGATTCTGCACACACTACACTTGTCTAGGTGGGGAATTGGTGATTCGCATTACAATTTCTTAGTGTATGGTTTGTGTTGCCCCTAGACCTATTTTCTCCCATTGCATTCTATGACATTTCATATTGTTTGCACTGTTCTATGACTATTTACTTGTCTAATTTTGGTGTCTTGTATATTTATTGTGTATAATACTTACCTCCAGAAGGAGTATTATCTCTAAGATATTTTTGGTACTGTGTCACCCAAATAAATACCTTTATTTTTGGTAACACTGAGTATTGCCTTTACTTGTGTATAAGTACTGTGTAACTATAACTGGAATTGCATGAGCTTTGCATGTCTCCTATTTCAGCCTAAGCTTCTCTTCTATAGCTACCTCTATGAGCCTAAACTGCTAGAACATTACTACATTTCACTAATAAGGGATAACTGGACCTGGTATAAAGTGTAAGTACCCAAGGTACCCACTACAAACCAGGCCAGCCTCCTACACACACCCTGTGCCTCTGTAGTTGGGCCATCACATTTGGAATGCTGCTATTCCTCAGAACAAATCCATCATGCTTTGACCAAGGATACTTAGCGTTGATGTGGGAGATGTACTGGTCCGCCAGGCACACCATCTGCACATTCAGCGAGTGGAAACTCTTACAATTCCTGAACACCTGTTCATTCTGCTGGGGAGGGACAAATGCAATATGTGTACCATCAATCACCCCAATAATGTTTGGGATATGTCCCCTTGCATAGAATCCGGCCTTCACAGTGGCCAAATCTTCCACCTTGGGGAAAGCAATGTAGCTGCACATGTGTTTTACCAGGGCAGACAACACTCTTGCCAGCACAACTCAGAATATTGGCTGTGAAAATTCCTGCTGCCAAGCCCACTGTCATTTGGAAGGAACCAGTTGCCTAGAAATGGAGCACTGATAGCACTTGCACAATAGGGGGGATCCAGTTGGATGATGGATAGATGAGATCAGGTCTGGCTCCAATCGGTCACACAGCTATGTGATTGTGGCCCTGTCCAGTCTATAGGTAAGGATAATGTGTCTGTCCTCCAGTATAGGTAAGTCCACCAGGGGTCTGTACATGGGGGTATGTCTCCACCACCTATTCATTCGCAGAGGTAGGTATCTAAGGGACACAAGAGTGAGTAGGCTGTCACGATTGGAACAATGAAGCCACAACTGCAGTCTACATGGTGCACTTATGTAATGGGACAGTGTTAATGGTGAGGTATGTGCCAATCTAATCTGTGACGCTGTTATTGTCAATATTACTGTTTCCCTTGCCCGAAATGGTGACCGCCTGTCCTGCATGTAGGGACAGAAGGAAGTGAGGGAATTCAGCCGATGTTGGGCATCGTGGCAGAAGGCGGTCTTGCACCGCCGTGCAATTCCTCATTGGATAATATGGGGCTCTCTGGAGTACAGTGGCCAATAGGGATCTGCGCTGGCAGTGACGGTGTAGACTCCCGCAGACTTGACTGCCATTTTCTATCTGATTCCTCACTTGCTTCCTGACCTTCAACAGGAAAACACCTACACTGCGTGTGCTGCTTTAACCTGTGTCTGGAACCTACCATGGGCCAATGTGACGGGGGAAGGGGCCCCTGCCTTCACTTCGGAGGAGTTGGAGCAACTGGTGGATGGGGTCCGACCTGAGTACGGACAGCTGTATGGGCCTCCAGACCAACAGGAGAACACACTTTGGGAACAATGCATGTGGGAAGGATGCATGGAGATGTGCATGCAAGCATTGTGTAAGGGGGTAGGAGTGTGGGGGGAATGTCTTGTGGCGGTGCACATGGTGTCCGCTGAACGATGTGTGTGCTAATGGTGATGGAAACATTTGTGTGACAAGCTGGACTGTTTGTTTAATGGTGTTCTCCTGTCTGTATTGCCTCTGCAGGTCAGGGCCCATCAAAAGAAGGGAATAGGGCATGCCATTGCCAAGGACGTGCGGACCCTGGGGGTCTATGGCAGGCAGAGCAACCACTTTCGAAAACGGTGGGAGAACCTGAGACACTAGGCACAGAAGACCGGGGAGGCCCAGCTTGGGATGGCATCCCAATGAGGAAGGGGTGCCCGTCGGACCCTGAAACCCCTGATGTCCCGCACACTGGCGTTGGCCTACGGTGAGCTGGATGGGCACTTGAGGGAATCACAGCAGCCACAAGGGGGTGAGTACTCAAGGGGGTGAGTACAGTGGGTATCATTACATATTTTGGCAGGTGGGGTGATATCCGGGTGGTGGATGTGTGTTAGCGGATGCCCCTAGGGCCAGGCCAGACATTGCAGCGTGGGTGTATGGCAAATACAGGTAACCTAGCTTGTAAGCAGTCCATTTCAGACAGGGCATCATGAGTCCCAGGAGTGCTGCAGTTGGCAGTGTGTGGTCCTCACCTTGCCTTAGGTACTAGCCATTTCACTGGTAGTGCAATGCAGAGTGCTTAAGCCTGATCCCTGTGTGTGACGGTGAAGTGTATGCCAGTAGTGGTGTTGGTGCAGTCATTGACCCAGTGTATCCTTTGTCTCTCTCTCCCCTTTCTTGTTTTGTCATCCTGTACTTGTGTGCATTAGCATCATCTGGTGGAGAAGCAGGGGCACTGGTGACAGAGGGAGCTGCATCCCACAGGACCCAGGAGGCAGAGTCCATGACACCGAGGGAACCAATGGGACGAAGGGCAAGGGGAGCACCACGGCAGAGACTGGAGGTGACAACACAGACTCAGATACCTCCTCCGATGGGAGCTCCTTGGTGGTGGCGGACACCTCTGTAACGACCCCAGCTGCAGGTACAGCTGCCACCCTCATACCAGCACCACCCTCCCAGTAGCCCCTCAGTCAGTTGCCTGAGCCCGCTCACCCAGGAGGGTGGGCATATCCTTCGCCCCAGGCACCTCAGGCCCTGCCCCAGTGAGCCCTGATGCCCTGAGTGAGGAGGCTATTGACCTCCTGAGATCCATCTCTGTAGGGAAATCAACCATTGTAAATGCCATCCAGGGGCTGACATCACAGATGCAGCAATGCAATGCATTCCTGCAGGGCATTCATGGTGGACTGGCAGCCAAACAGAAATCGATTCAGGTTCTGGCTTCCTCTCTGATGGCAGCCATTGCCCCTGTTTCTACCATCCCCCCTCCAACTACCACTTCTCAGTCCCATTCTCCTCAACCTCAACCCATCCCAGGCACACATACAGACAAGCATGCACACAAGACAACACCCAAGATTGGCACAGGCAAACACAAGCACCACACTTTATCACACAAGCACTCACGCAACCACCATACAGTTGCAGACAATACAACATCCACTGCCTCTACTGTGTCCCTCTCCTACTCCTCCTCCATTTCCTTCCCAGTCATGTCCACACTCACACCTGTATGTACTACATAAACATCCACCACCAGCATCACCACACCAAGCAGCACACACATCTCACTAGCAGACACCTTCACAACAGCCATGCACGTGTCCCCTCTGTCCTCTCCCACCCTGTCTGTCCTCACTCTTTAAGGAAACAAACACAAGCACTCACACACCCATCAGCCATCCACCTCACATCAGCAAACAGCCCATGCACCTGCACCCAAATCCAGCAGACATACACCTCCTACAACCACTCCCATCACGCCTCCCTCCTCCTGCCCCACCATCCCTAAAAAGCTTTTCCTTGCCCAACTTGACCTCTTTCCTCCCCCTCATCCTGCCCGTATGAGCAGGGTACCAAAGACCCAGCCCAGCACCTCAGCCAAACAGTCCACAGGGACAGTGGTGGCACCACCTACTCATGGTGGTAAGGATACCATACCTCCAGGCAAGGAGGAGCCTGCACCTCCAGGCAAGATGGGGAAGGAGCCTGCAGCTTCAGGCAAGAAGGGGAAGGAGCCTACACCTCCATCCAAGAAGGGGAAGAAGCCATCCACCCCTGCCAGGAAGGGTAAGGAATCCATTCCCCATGTAATGGAGGAGACAAAGCCCTTTACTCCAGCGAAGGCTGTCACAGTGACACCTTCACCACCACCAGCAGTCACAGGAGCCCACCACCAGCTGAGGAAGTGCAGCATCACCATCTGCAGAGGCTGCCCAGGAGGCACCTCCATCCACCACCACACTACCGCTATCACCAACTGCAGAGGCTGCCCAGGAGGCACCTCATCCACCACCACACTGCAGCCATCACCAACTGCAGAGGCTGCCCAGGAGGCACCTCCATCCACCAACACACTGCAGCCATCACCAACTGCAGAGGATGCCCAGGAGGCACCTCCATCCCCCACCATTGCGCAGCCATCACCAACTGCAGAGGTTGCCCAGGAGTCACCTCCATCCATCAACACACTGCAGCCATCACCAACTGCAGAGGCTACCCAGGAGGCACCTCCATCCGCCACCACACTGCAGCCGTCACCACCAGCGGAAGCCATGTAGGTCACCCTCCAGGGGCTGCTGTACGAGAGGCCCCCTGCAGAACCAATGGGAGAGTCACCCACCTGAGAGACTGTGGCCTTGCACTTCCCAAGACAGAGCACATCCAGAACCAGAGGGGAGGTCACCTACCTAAGAGACTGTGACCTTGCACTCCCCAGGACAGAGCAATGGGCATGTTGCCCTCTCCAGAACCAGTGGGCTTGTTCCCACATCCCGCTGAGGTGCCCCCCCGAGGTTCATGCCCACTGGCAAACTGATGCCCCTGCAGAGGTCTATCCGAATGAAGTCAGGATTCAAGTTGGGCCTTAGACTATGGCATTTGGCCATGTGGGCCCTTTGAACAATCGACTGGGCAGTGTCCCTTTGTGTATCTGTTTCATTGACAAATCAATATTTTTTTAGATGTTGATTTGAATACAATCACTTTTGTGCATTCCTGTTGTCCTTGCATTATTCTGCCGTGTATCTGGTGCGAATTGTTTTTTATGTGCAGCTGGCTGTGTGTATGGTGTGTGTGTGGATTGTGTGTGTCGTGCATGTGTGTGTCACTCTCGTTTTCCTCCCTCCCTCCCTTGTGTGCTAGGTGGATGTATTCACCATCGTCATCTTTGTCGGCGTTGGTTTTCCAGGTGGAGCATAATGTAGAAGATCATCAGGAAAACTTGCAGTTCAGGTTCCATGGCGGCTTCCTTCTTCCCTGTGTCTCCAATGGTGAGTCTTTTCTGTTCAGTGATGTGTTTCCGACAGGCTTTTGGTGGCTTTTGATGGTCTCCCGCCTAGATGTTGGTGGCTACAACCGTGGTGAGTGTTGTTTCTGCCCTGGCGGTTGGTGTGGTAGATTGGCTGTCTACGGGAGTTATCACCGCCATGGTCATAATTTGGTGGTAATTACCGCCAGCCTGTTGGCAGTATTACCGCCACTTTATCACTCACCACCAGGATCATAATGAGGGCCTAAGTGTCAGTTTACACAAAACGTCTAAGTTTACCTTTGTGAATCGGGCCCTATGTGTCTAAATCAAGTCAGAATCTCACTCATCATACACTCATTCAGAAATATTATTCTTACATTTTTTTTGTCCACCTGTGCTCGATATTGCTCATTTTTACTAAGGTAGCTGTAGCCTCACATACTTTGTGGTTTAGGTGGTGCTAAACAAATACTTGTAAAATGTATAGTTGGCATTGTCTTTGACTATTCAGAAAAAAGAAGGGTATTTTAAGTATCTAAATAAACCCTGCAGAGTCTTTGACACGTTGGATGTAGCTTTTATGATGATTCTTCTTTGTGAACTCTTCCCACCAGAGGGGTGATGAGACTCCTGCCAGTTTTCTCCACACTTCAAATGAGCATTCTAGCTACGCAGCTGTGAGACATAAGAGAAATCTAAACATTGGGCACACAATACATTCGGTCATTTCAGAGTAATGAGTTTGGTAAGGCCCTGTATATCAGGCCAACAAAGCTTCCTTGCTTCTACGAGATGTAGGCAGAAGAACAGATGACTGCCTGCACAAGGCAATTCATCTGCAAATCCTACACAAGGAACAGATAACTTGAAGACTTGCATTGAGGCATCTCGATGAATGTACATTGTCAAGGATCCACATGGTGACCGCAGCCCAGAGAGTGTGGTCCTGTACTACCCCCAACTCTCTCCATGCTTGTACTATGAGTGTATCTCCTTCCTTCAGTGCCAAAACTATCACATGGTACTTGGCCTTCTCACCCCCAGTGTGCAGTCTAGTTCCACTGCGGTTTTGATGTCTCTCCCAATCTAGAACTCTGGAATTGCTCTTTGAACTGCCACGGCTATAGACATGTTGATATTTGTGCTTGCATTTAGAACCTAACCATAAAAGACTAGGCTCTGGTTCAATCAGAAACCAGGAATTTGCTAGCTTCTTCAGTTTTTTGTTCCATTTACTTATTTGCTAAATTATGCTCCCTTATTGTTCAAAAGTAAAACAGTGACTGCACATTATAGAGTGTTTACTGTGCCATACTGTATCTGAGTTATTGACTTTCTCCACCTCCTGCAATGTGCATTGGCTGTGCGTCCTCGCCTTACTGAAAGGTTAATCATTTGGTTAGACAAATTCAGTGCTTTGGTGTTGTAGAGCTGGGATACCACACACTAACCACTGACTGCTCTAGGACCCAATTAAAAGACACCTTCCTATTTCCTAGCTGCAATAGGTGATCTCATTGACAGTGGTTTGTGAAATTAAGATTTTAAGTGTGAGATCATGAGCAGTTCATTGCAGCTGAGATAAGTTTGTATGAAGTAATGGCGAATTACTTTATTTTAAATTTTTTAGATCATAAACAACATCCTGTCAAGTGGGTCTTTTTACAGAAATAAGATAATGCATATCTGGGGAAATTAGGAGAGCAGCTGCAATTAAATATTGAATTTGAGATATATTGCACACTCTATGGCGCGCTTAAAATGCAAAGGTATCAACAATGACTTCTGTTTACAAATTTACATGTGTTCGTATAATATGTAAACTAAGCATAAACACATTGTGTGATAAAGTGGGTTGTTGGTTGACTGAGGTGTAATCCCTGGTCAAGCAACAGCCACAATGCCTAACAGGGTAAACCAAAAAAAGCCACTAAATTAAACTGTACTTAACTCTGGGTAGCTTGGCATAAAAAGAAGCCAGACTTAGCTTAGAGTCTATGTGTAAAGTACTTATGCAGCACACAAACAGTAATAAAGTGAAAACACAACAGAAAGAAAATCCCAAACCAATTTAGAAAAATAGAGTACATTTTAATGTTATTTAACACCAAAACAACAAAAATCCAAAAGGTAGAACTGGAATTATGATTTTTTTAAAGTTTTTAGTAAAAAAGGTTCAAAGCACCAATGGAGGGAATCTTGTTTCCAAGTCAAAGTACAAACATATGGCCGACCATTATGGAGTGTGGTTCAAAGAAGTGGATTGGGTCTCCTCAGCTCTTCCTTTGGTCTTAGAAAAATTTCTCAGAGGGATGTTCTGAAAAGGTACATTTCAGTGGGGCAATGCAATAGGAGGTCTCTGAGGAGGGAGCACCATCATCAGATGGCCTTGGGTCAAAGCCATTGTGAAGATTTCTGCGTTTGGACTTACTCACCAAAATGGAAGTTGAAAATCTTCAGTGGGGTGAGGTTTGCTGCTGAAGACAGTTCCATGAGGTCAGAAACCCCTTTGGCGAAGGACTGCTGAAAAAGATTTTTTACTGCAGAGAAGAACGTAGCTGGAGAAGCCACAAAATCGATCTGACTGGGGATGCACTTCGGGCAGATAGCCGAGCAGATTGGTCCTGGTATCCTTCTGGTTCTCAGCCAAATTTTGTCTAAGTCCTCAGTTTTCGTTTTGGACCATCTGGGCGCCTTTAGCACCACAAACAAAGGTCCAGGACTGGTGGAACACTTATTTAGTGATCAGCACTCAATCAGGCTCGGTCCAACTGCTGGTTTAAGATAGTGCAAGCCTTTTATGTCTCTGTGGCTCTGATCAGGAGGCTAGCAAATTAGCCTTGGAGTCACTTCTGAGAGCCCTGGGTGTTGGCGAAGATGCAGGTTTCAATAGCAGGGCTGATCTCTGAGGGTTCAAGGCAGGCTCCAAGCAGCACAGCAACCCTTACAGATACAGTAGCAGTCTGGCAGAGTGCACAGCAGGTTACAGCAGCAGGAAGGCCTCTCTGAGAGTCCTTCCATAGGTCCAGTATTGAACTGAAAAGTGGGTCTGAAGGTCCTATTTGAATATAATGGTGCCCTTCTTCTGGAAGATGGGGAACATTTCTTGAAAGGTTATTAGAAGTGTATGGAATTTCGTGAATCCCATGCCTTGGCTCCAAGCTGGGTGTAGTGATTATACAGGTTTGTTGTGTGAAGGTAGAGCACAGGCTATTCAAGTGTAAGTGGGGCTGTGCTCAGCTCCCCCTCTCCATCTGGCCATCAGATGGCCCATTGAGGCACACCTAATCCCTCTACTATGTGACTGTCTGGAGAAATTCACAAAGTCTGTCAGCTACCCCCAGTCATGTGACCCAAGATAGGCTACAAGCACAAAGGTCTCAGGGTAAGAAAATGAGGACTTTCTAGAACTGACTTTTTCAAAGTGTAATAAAAAGTTTGACTTTGCCATTTAAGAAGGTTTATCATTACAGTTTCATAGGTACCAAACATGACCTACCCACCTGCTCCCAATTAGGAATTACAGCTTATTATATGTGAAATGGAATTTGTAATGTTATTCTCACAGTAGTGAAACCCTCACAGTAGTGAAAAACAAATGTAGGTGTTTTTCACTACCGGGACATGTAAAACAGTACCCTACCCTATGGGCTACCAAGGCCCTAACCTAGGGGTGTCTTATTTGTAATATAAAGAGAGTTAAGGTCTTGCAAGGGGTTTAACAGCCAAGCCAGAATAGCAGTTTAAAACTGCATTCAGGCTGCAATTACAGGCCTAGAGCATGTTTTGGGGTACTATTAAGTGGGTGGCAAAAGAAGTGCTACAGGCCTATTGATAGCATGTAATTTACAGGCCCGGGTATATGGTGTACTACTCTACCCGGGACTTAAAAGTAAATTAAATATGCTAATCAAGTATAAGCCAATCAAACCATATTTATGAGAGTGAGCATAAGTGCTTTATCACTGGTTGGCAGTGTTGAAGTGCACAAAAAGCTAAAGCCAAAAAAAACAAATTCAGCAAAAAGTGGAGGGAAAAAAGGCAAAATGCCTAGGGGTTCCGACATGCATGTACACATTTTGTATGTCTTGCAAGCCTGAGCTTGAGTGTTTAGATTGCTCGCCTGATTTGCTGCAATTAATGAATACCTGTTTTCTAGAGAGCATGGCCATATTGTAGATTTGTGGGAAGTGATGGTGTGTGTGAGGCTTTGAGTGGTGCTTTCAATTTGTTGCTTCATATTGACGCTGAACATATGTGTGCCTGTGACATTAGAAAACACTGAACAACACAGAAAGTGTGCTTCACGCTCAACGTTTTCTTTGTAGGGTGAGATGCAGCACATTGTTGGATATGTCTGAACTGATGTTAAGTGATGATTTTGAGTGTGGTAGCCTTGTCAAATTTATCATAGAGCAAAGCTTGGTTGTCTTATCTGATTAGGTGCCAGCCAGAGATTGAATCAATAATTGTCTTGTCATATTTGGTGCCTGCTGAGGATGGTGATCTTGAATCTGTCTTTGGTATGGTGGGTCATCCTAACACGAGTGTAAGAAATTGGGTTTTTGATTGACTAGAGTGTGAACCCTGGTCAAGCAACAACCACAATTCTTGCCAGGATAAGACACGAACAAACCCCAAATTCAATTTACCTGTGCTCAGGCCCCAGTAGCATGGCACACAGCAATCAAGCTTAACTAAGAGGCATTCTGTATAGTATTTGTGCAACACTTCAAACAGTACAACAGTGAGAAGACACCGCAAAATTAGCCCACAAAAGGGTAAAAAAATAGAATAGATTTTATTAAATCAAACAAGACGAAAATGACAAAAATACAATTATTAGAACCAGAATTACTGAATTTGAAAGTTTTCAGTAAAAATAGCACCAATGAGCAAGAAGCACTATTGTGGGGATATCAGGTTGCTCAGGACTGGGACAAAGTCGCAAGTTCAGGGCAACAGTGATAAAGCATAGACAGGCTGCAGGGACCCTGGGAGGCCCACTGAACAAAGTACCTTAAATACTGATTGTGAAGTGTTGCATGGATCCGTGCCGAACATGCGTTGCGTCAGGACTGTGGTACAAGGTCCTGTTGTGTCGATGTCAAGGATATGGTCAACGGGGCTTGTGATGCGAAAGCCTGTGTTGGGGATACATTGCGCAGTTGAGGCGATGCATTGGTTCGATTGAGACTGCCATTCGGAGCCTTCGGCATCATCGTCAAGGCTGCCGTTGATGAGTGATACAAGGAACAGCTAGCGAGAAACATTGCACAGCAGCAGTTTCAAGGGAGATGCGTTAAACCCAACAACGCGGGATACGCAGGTGATGTGAATCTTTTCACATCGGGTCCTATCCATGCAGCAGTCACGATGCATTGGTTTTGCTTGATGATACCCTGCTCAGCTGAGGAGATGCAACGGTTCTGCTTGCGGATGCGTCGCTCAGCAGATAGGAAGCATTGGTTGTGCTGGGAAGCATCTGAGGCTCACTGCCAAGGATCCAGGACTGGGGTGGCAAAACTTGGCAGGGTAAACTCAGAGATGGGAGAGTCCAGGTGCATAAACAGGGTGGTTAGAAGTCTGTTATATCCCTGAGACTTCAAATCAGGAGTCCAGTCAACTTGCCCTTGGAGTCACTCTGGGTTCTGTGTTCAAGAGATGCAGGTCCAGTCCTTCTCACCCAAGCAAGAGGGCAGCAGGTCAGCAGAGCAAAGCAGGAGCACAGCAAAGTCCAATCCTACATGGTGGCAGTCCGTCAGCACCACATCAGTCCTTCTTCCTGGAAGAGTATGTAGAGGTCCAGAAGTGTACCAAAGTGGTGGTGTCTTAGGTCCTGTTATAATACCCAGTTGTGCCTTTAAAGTGGAGTAGACTTCAAAGACATGCCTTTGAAGTGCACAGGTGTCCTGCTCCCTGCCTTTGCTCCCGACTAAATGCAGGGAGTATGCAGCACTTTGGGGACAGAATACAGCCTATTGTGGTGCAAGCAAGGCTGTGCCCAGCGTCTCCCTTCCACCCTGCCGGGATGACCCATCAAGTCACACCTAAGCATCCATTGTGTGCAGCAGTCTATGGGGAATATACAAAGCACAACTGCCAACTATACCAAGTCCTGTGAGCAAAGAACAGTCCTGATATCCTAAATCTGTATCAGAGATTGGGATGTGTGTGCTAGATTATGGACATCAAAGTGTACGCTTATGGAACCAATGTAATGGACATATAGAGAAAAAAGACGTCACTTCACAATACACTTCTTTGATCGATTATCGATATAATTTGTTATGTATCCTTGTCTTAAGGAGGAATCAACACTTGACCCAAACAAACCTTGCCTTAGAGTTTGTATTGGTCACTGATCAAAAAGCTGGATAATACAATGTTTCTTAGGAAAGATAAGGTCTGGCAACACTATCATACAGACACGACAATGGTGCTATCACACAGACACAACAATGATTATGCAAGAATAGAGGACATGGCACTATCCATGGGCTAAAATAGAGTTGGGATCTAGGTAAGAAGGAGGGTGGCCTTAGGGACTTTATGTCAGTATTTATCTTGAGATCAGCCTCAGTCAGAACTAAAGATCCACCTGCAGGAGCACAGTGTGAACCTAAATCTGCTCCACAATTAGCACAGTGCAAAGTTCTCCTTAATTATTAATAGGGTAAATATGGATAGGCTAGGTGTCAAGGTTATCTGGTCCTTTTGATACTGATAGACATCAAGAATCCTGTGAAATATTGAGGGTTATTGTCAATGAAATGGGCGGGCAATACATAGTTAGTACAAAGTGAAATTATGCCACAAAAAGGGCCCGGTTTCCTATTGTGTCTTCCTATAAATCAGGCTGTGTCAGTTTTGCTCAGTGAAAAATCTCAAAACAAGGAGTCAAGAAACACATATATGCAGAGGTGAACACTCTGATTGACTGAACTCCACCATGAATCATCACGTTTATTTAAAATAATTTTCCATTAAAGGATATTTGTGGGAAATTATGTTGTCGGTTGAGATGGGGTGTGATCCCTTCTCAAGCAAAAGCCACAGTCATTGTCAGAATGAACCAGCAGAGTCCCTAAATTAACCTGAGCTTAACTCTCTGATAGCATAGCATAATAGCAGTCAGGCTTCACTTACATGCAATATGTAAAGTATTTATTCAGCACTTAAGCAGCAATAAAGTGAGAACACATCACAAGAAAATCCCACACCAATTTAAAAAATATAGTACATTATTTGACACCAAAACAATGAAAATCCAATCAGTAGCATTGGAGAAAAACTATTATAAAGATTTCAGGTAAGTAAAGCGTCTAAAAGCGCAAAGCATCACTCACAAACGTTTATCTGGTTGTGTGAGACTGGGTAAAAGTTACAAGTTCAGGCCGATCATGAGAGAGCTCAAGTTGGATACTGGGACCAGGTTAGTCCTGCTGAAAATGTTACCTTGTAAAGTCAAGTGGCAAGAGTTCCATTCGCAGTTGTGTAGGAGCAAGGAGAACATCACATAAGTTTGTTGCTGTAGACCAGGCCGGGTGTTAGGGATGGTCAGTGCTGTAGCGTGAAGATCCTATTGGGCAGCATGGATGGTCATTGCTGGAGATTCCCATTGGCAGTCAGCACTGGCTATAGAAGCTCAAGCACGAAGTGCAGATCTTGTATTGCCAGTCAAAGTTGCCAGTCGTTATTGCAAGAATAGTCGGCTTCCCCAGAGCTTTGCATTGCCGTTGGACAGTCAGCAAAATCTTTCTGGGAACAGGATCATTTGTGATCACAAAGAACCCAAAACTTCAATATTTCTCCTTTTTGAGTCCGGGGAGTGCCCTCAGATGCCAGCCAAGAGCCCAAGACCTGGTCAGGCACCTTTTGGGGATCAGAGACTCACTCTCGTAGAAGCCAGCAGAGCTCAGGCAACAGCTGCAGGCCCAGGCCGCATGACAGCTGTGCAGATGCAGGGAGGCCTTTGGAGCTTGTTTTATACCTGTAACTCAGAACAGGAGGTCAGTCAGATGACTGTTGGAGTCATTCAGGCTGGAATGAAGGTCCAGTCATCCCTCTCACTCATCCCTCTCAGCAAGCAAGGCAGGCCTCTCAGTCATAACTCTCAGCAAAGAGGGCAGGCCTCAAGTAGCAGAGCAGCAGGGCGTCCTTCTTTGGTAGTATCCATAGGTCTGGAAGTGTACTGAAGAGCAGTTCTGTGGGTTCCATTTTTATAACTTATGCTCACTTTGGAGTGGGAGAAGCTTCTGAAATATTCCACCTACAAAGGCAAAATAGGCTAGTGTGAATTCCTTTGTGAGTTTGCTGGGCCAGTACCTTTGAAGTATAAGTCTGGAAGGTAACAGCTCAGCCATTAAATTAAGATTGCCCATCCCGCAAATACCAATACCCTCTATTGTGGCATATACAAGTGGCATTTTCAGAATTGTGACTTACAAAACAACTTTACCATTATAGAGGCTTTAAAATTATAATTCCACAGACACCACACATTAAATTTTTACCAGCTCCCAAATGAAAGTTATCTCCTATTAAGTGCAATAAGGTAACCCAGTGTTAACCTATGAGATAGGTATGCCTTGCAACACAGAAACAATAATTTGAGAGTTTGTAACTATAAAGACATATAACACTTGAAAGTACATCTCTAAGTTTTTAAATACAATGCAACCTGTCCTAGCGGTTGTGTGTGGGGTCCCCAGGGTTGACTTGTATGTCTTAAAAAGGAAGATTAAGGCCTGGCAAATGGTTTAAATCCACACACATATGCTGCAATGACAGGCCTGGGATACATTTTAAAAAGCTACTTAAGTAGGTTGCACAGTTAGTGCCAGGCTCACTAGTAGCATTTAATTTACAAACCATGTGTCCCTGTAGTACCACCTTACTGGGTACTTACAAGAAGAATAAACATTCCACTGGGGTTCATGCCAATTTCATCATGTTTAAAGGAGGGAATACACACACACTTTATTACTGGTTAGCAGTAGTAAAGAGCACAGAGTCCTAAAACCTGACAAAAACAGATTTAGGATACAGGAGGTGTGAAGGCATACAGTTGGGGGTCACCTTGCAGAGAGGACCGGGTCACACAATACTGTTTATACTTTGGTCACAGAAACAAGACGCTTGACTTTGTCTCCAACATAATTGAAAAATGTTAGATCTGGCAGCTTTTTGGCTTGTCTCCCTTGTCTTTTTGCCTTCTGACCTCCTGTTTTTATGGTATACTGGACTCTGTTTTTGCTGGTTTATTGTCTCTGTGCACTTTACCACTGCTAATCAGTGATAAAGTGCACCCTATGTAAATTTTATTGGTGACTGGTTTATCCATGATTGGCATATTTGATTTACTAGGAAGTCCCTGGTAAAGTGCACTAGAGGTGCCTAGGGCCTGTAAATCAAATGCTACTAGTGGGCCTGCAGCACCGATTGTGCCACCCACACAAGTAGCCCTGTAAACATGGCTCAGACCAGCCACTGGTCTGTGTGTGCAGTTGTAAACTGCCAGTTCGACCTGGCAAGCGCACCTACTTGCCAGGCCTGAACCTTCCCTTTTACTACATTTAAGGTACCCCTAAGGAAGTCCCGGGGTAGCCCCATGGGCAGGGTGCAGTGTATGTTAGAGGTGGGACATGTACTGATGTGTGTTACATGTCCTAACAATGAAATACTGCTATATTCAGTCTTCACTGTTGCAAGGCCTATCTCTCTCATAGGTTAATGTGGGGGCTGCCTTTAAATAACTTTAAAGTACATATTCCCTTTGAGAGCATATAGAAATGTGGAGTTTGCGGCCTCTGAATTCACAATTTAAGAATACATCTTTTAGTGAAGTTGGTTTTTAGATTGTTAGTTTGAAAATGCCACTTTTAGAAAGTAGGCATGTTCTTGCTTAAACCATCCTGTGACTCTGGCTGTTTGTGGATTCCCTGTCTGTGTCAGTTTGACAGTTGGGCTGTTTACACTTCTCCTCTAGACAGTGACACAAAGGGAGCTGGGGTGTAGCCTGCATATCCTGATGAGCCATCTGAGCTAGAGTGGCGGGAGGAGAGGTTACTTATACCTGAAAGGACTGTGCCTGCCCTCACACAATGCAGTCTCCAACCCCCTAGTGTGTGTCTGGGGCCTGGCCTGGACAAGGAAGGATCTTGCAAACAACAGCGACTTTCCTTTGAATTTTGCCAACTTGAAAGGCTTAAAGAATCTTTCTGGAATCAGTAGGAACCTCTGCCAAGGAGAAGAGCTGAAGAGCTGGAGGAGGAGTACTGTCCATTTGCTGCTTTGCTTTTCTGGATTGGCCTGCAGTTGCTGCTTCTGCCTTAAAAGAAAGCAAAGGTTGAACTTTTCTGTGTATCCTGCTTCAGAAAGTTCTCTAAGGGCTTGGAGTAGAGCTTACCTCCAGTTGGAAGTCTCAGGGATTTCAAAGACTTCAGTTTCCTCTTCCCTACAGCACTGGGAACTGTGTGTTTTGTGCTGCTCAAGGAGAAAAACCACTGCAACAGCTTCAACGACGCTGCTGGCCTGCAACGTGACCCGTCAAAGCCGCATGGGGCCGCACTGCCCCGCTTCGCACCCTCTCACCGATGCCATCATCAGACTACTTCACCGAGCCTCTGCTCGCACCGGGACCTGTGGGCCCCACACTCTGGCATTACCTTGCTCACACCGCAGCCTAGGCATCCTCAATAATGAGGCCCCTGCCGACAGTGGCGCCGCTGCCTGAACCGTGGCCTGTGGACACTACTCATGAGGTAAACGAAGTATCATCCTGCACCTGCATCCACGGTCCACCGAGCCAGTACTCTTGACTCCAGTGTCATCACCAGGCGTCGCTGCCTGCACCAGGACCTGTGGATGCCACACGGAGTGCGTCCTGTGCTGCACCACCGACTTGGGCCTACCGATGACAGCACTGCCTGCACCGTGACTTTGTGACACCACACGTCACACCTCCCCGCTTCACACTGCAGCACTGGTCTCACCAATGGCACTGGACACTATCACTGAGCCGCTGCCTGCACAGTGATCTGTGAGCACTGCATGTCTCATCGTCCTGCTTCACACCGCAGCCCCGACGCCATCCATGCCAGCGCTCCTGACTTCATCAGCCCGGAGTTCGATCCGCAACACGTGTGACTTCAAGGGTCCGATGACCCCCCCACGACTCTGAAACCGACACCGCGATAACATCAACGCCGCCCTCCAGATCTCACCGTTAGGATCACGATGCCCTGCAAATCCAAAGGTACTGTTTGTGGGTCTCCCTGACACCGTAGCTGGCCCGCGATGCTGCGGCCAGCATGAACTGTTGGTTTTGTTGATCACTACGCCGTGATAGCCCCAGGTGGAGCTATCGACTTCAAGGAGCTGTATTTTTAATTTAAATCTTGCAAAATGCATATCTTTATTACTGTATGTTGGATTTTTATTGTTTTGGTCTTGTTTTATACAGATAAATATTGGCTATGTTTCTTAAACTGGTGTGGTTTACTTTTGTAGTGTTTTCTGAGGTAAGCCTGACTGCTTGTGCCAAGCTATCAAGGGGGTGAGCAGGGGTTATCTGAGCTGGGTATCTCCCTTATCCTGACAAGAGTGAGGGTCCCTACTTGGACAGGGTGCAAACTGACTGGCAACTGGAGACCCCATTTCTAACAAAAATATTTTTAGCAAATTGGTTCTTAGAACCTCATTTTTTAAACATTTTGTAGGGAATAATTCATCTCCCCTTGGAAATTATTGGCTCGCTTGGTTACTGTTGATGTGACACTCAGAATTTAGACCATAATTAGGGCCGCAGTGGCAGTCTGACTGCCCCCACAGCGTCAGTCTGACCGCTTTAGCAACAGCTGGATGGCCACATTATGGACATTATGGCCACTGGAGGGACTGGCAATGCTGGCGGTGCTAATCCACCACGGCAGCACTGCATGCAGTGCAGACCTGGGGATTACGAGCCGCCTCTCTGCCAGCTTTTATGGCAGTTGCACCGCCATGTAAAATCTGGCTGAGACGGGGTGCAGAGGGCCCCATGAGGGCCCCTGCACTGCCCATTCACTTGGCATGTTTGCTATGCAGTGAAAAGCACAACATTGCAGCCAGCTCCAATATGAGCCAGCGTCAATGTTGTGAGCTGTTCTTCACTGGGCCAGGGGGTGGATACACCATTTCTGCCCGCTGACCCACCGGGGAACTTGTAATGGGGCCCACGGGAAGGGAGCTACACTGGGGTAAACCTGACTGCGGGAGTATCTTTTTTGGCAAAATATATCTATTGGTATTTACACAATACCAATGGGGTATAACCAGTGCAGGACATAAGCCCATCATACAACTAGTAAAGAAATCCTAGGCATAGTATTACATTACAACCGCCCCAATTCCTGAAACATCACGAGGGTCAATGAAAAAAGCAACAACTTCTCAGGAGATTCAGAGAAAGACCTATTAGCCTCCTTTAAAACAGTAATACTCCAAAAACAGATCCTCCAAAACCACCACCACCCTTCCATGAGGCCCCCCACCTTCCACTGTGTCCCTGGAGGGTGCAACCATAGGGTATAGCCCCTCTAACACTCACGTTTGAAGACAACTAATAATTTTTCATCATCAAGCTTAGACACAAAGCAGGAAAATGAAAGGCAGACAAGGGAGAAAGAAGGCAGAAGAGAAATATAGGCTAAAGGTGACAAAGAGAGGACGCTGGGTGGCAAAAGAACCTGCAAGTTTCAAATATAGAACCAGGAAGTCTAGGGTGCTGGGACAATCAGGCATGAGATGGAATCCAGTTTAGGCAGCCTTGTTATTCAACAACCTCAGAATCCGGCAATGGGCTCTTAAGAAAAACATGTGGCTCCATCACTTATCAACATATGTCCAAATTAAGCTTCCAGTGTCGTCATTATTACTTTGCTATGATTTCCTGTGCTGCTCATGAGTTTAACTAGTGATTTAATACTCAAAGAAAAATACAAGATAGTCTCAAAAGCCATCAAGACGAAAACATTCAAGATGATTAAAACATATATAGGAAAATACAACCGCCTAGTGATAATTAACCTCTACAAAGGAACATACGCAGTAAGAGACTCAGCAGATGCTGTCCCGACCTCCGCCAGAATCTGATAGACAGGCTCCTTATCCACCCCCCTCGCGCTGGCTGGTCTCCTAGGCAGCAGGCGGTAAGGATGTTTCATGATCACGTATACTGTCAGTCAGTTATCTGCAATATGAATCTCTCCGATTAATGATTGCATACTGAATTTAAAAGAAAAAGAGGGAAGGGGTGCACTGTAGTAAAACTGCCAGCATCATAACTCAAGGTTTGTCAGTCACAGGATAAAAGTGAACTATGTGACAGGTAGGAACTGGTGTGAGAAAAATATTTGATGTACATTTAAATAAATGTAAATCATCTTGGAAGAAAGTGCTTGACAAATCTGTAGATGTGTCTGGAGATTGTGATAAAGAGACAACGTTTTTCGAAGTTATCTGAAGGAGGTAATTTAGTTGTATTTCTCCTTAATACCCTCCAACAGCACATAGTTTCAATCTGTTTAGGTGCCAGTATGGATTATCAATACTTTCCATTGCATCAATGTGATGCAAAGAGGTGTAAATTCTTGAGAAAGTATTTAACTTCCAGAACAAAATGCATTTTGCGTTAGAAAGTTGGCCTTAATGGAGAGCAAATAATGCTCCGACTATTTTATCTCAAGGATGTTTTCCTTGAGTGTCACTTGGGTGTTCCAGTACTACCACCAGGGCCAGCTCATCCATTAGGGCGGAGGAGCGTCACCACCGTCAGCAGCAGCTGATGCACACATTTTGCTAAAAACAATAATAAACTATGTTTATTATAGTTTTTATTAAAAGGGGTAGGGCAACAGGCTCTTACGAGCACTGAGGGGGAGTGCACAGCACTCCCCCTCACTGAGCAGGTATGTTTGGCCGGCCGCCTCAGGACGGACAAACACACATGAGCAGTAGGGTCTCTCCAGCCCAGCAACACAGTTGCCGGGCTGGAGAGAGTCTGTACAGGCTCCCAGTCTGCCTGGGAGTGCCATGGCAGACACTTCCAGCCAATCCTGATGTTGATCTGAGCAGTGTCAGGATTGGTCACAGGGCAGGCTGGGAGCCTGTGCCTGTAGCCTGCCTGCAGGAGAGAAGCGCAGTGGTGATAGTTACCACCGCAAGCCGCTCCTGACTACAACCCATGGTTCTTGATGCAAAGATTGTAAGACCCCACTTTGGGTCTGATTAAAAGTATAAGTGCTATTTATCACACCTGATAAATAGCAATACCACAGGGTACGTTATTTATTAGGTGCGATAAATAGCACTATTATGAGTTTCTGGAGAACAACATGGATTTTGATGTTTAACGCACCAAAATTTGCATAAAACTGTGTATGCTGTATATGTTTCCCTGTGAAATTTTGCCAGCTAAAACCAGTTTAAACTGTATTCAGGCTTCAATGGCAGAACTAGGACATGCTTTAAGAGGCTACTTAAGTGGGTGGCACAAAAAGTGCTGTAGACCCATTAGTAGCATGTGATTTACAGGTCCTGGGTATTTATATATCATTCTACAAGGGGTTAATAAGTAAATTAAATATGGTAATCAGGTGTAAACAAATGTAACCATGCTTAGAAAGTGAGCACAAACACTTTGGTACTGGTTAGCAGTGTTAAAGTGCACATAGTCCTAATGCCAACAAAAACCAATTTCAGCAAAACTGGAGGAAAACAGGCAAACAGTTTGAGGGAAGACCACTGTAAGGCGGACAGGTCTCACAATGTATATATGTAGTATTTGTTAAGTGCAAACCTGGCTAAAAGGCATGAGAGAGCTGTAGAGAGTCGAAGGGAAGGATTCAATGAAAAACTGATTGGAAAGGAAGATGGCTTCTGAGAGCTGTGAACTTGTAGGAATGTTAAAATCATTTTGCGTCAGCCACAGGACAGACGTTTGTGGTTTGGCTTACCAGCCAGTGTGAGTGACTGGGTTTTGCCTACTTGCTCTCTCCTTCCATAATTTGTAAAGTTCAGCCACTGAGAAGAAAAAAGAGTTTATGTTAATCCATTCAATTCTTATCTGTTCAAACTAGCTTTTCACCATTTACTTCATTTCATAGTGATCCTAGTACTCTTGGGACTCAGGGACACACTCTTGCAGAAGCCAGCAGAGATCAGGCACTTAAAGTTGCAGGTCCAGGCCACATGACAGCTGTGCAGATGCAGGGAGGCCTTCCATTCCGGTATCTCAGAACAGGAGGTCATTAAGTTGACTCTTGAAGTCAGGCTGGAATAAATGGAGCAGGTCCAGTCATCTCTCTCAGCCATCCCTATCAGCAAGCAGGGAAGGTCTTAAGTAGCAGAGATGCAGGGTGACCATCTTTGGTAGTATCTAAAGGTCCAGAAGTGTACTGAAGGGGGGGTCTGTGGGTTCACTTTTTATACCTTATGCTCACGTTGGAGGGGGAGAAGCTTCTGGGGTTTTTCCTGTAAAGAGGTCTCTAGAATTCCCTGCCTTCCTGCTCTGGTCCTAGTCAGTCAGGGGGCAAGATAGGTCAGTTTCAAGTCCTTTGTGAGTGTGCTGGGCCAGTGCCTTTGAAGTGCAAGTGTGGCAGATAATAGCTCCGCTACCCATTTAGTTAACATTACCCATCGCACCAACACCCAGACCCTCTATTGTGGCATCTAAAACTAGCATTTTCAGAGTTATGACTTACAATCTCACTTTCCCATTAAATAAGGTTTTACATTACATGATCTCACCTTCTGCTCTGCTGCCCTCATGCTTGTGAACATTACTGTTCACACCAGTCTCAATTTCCGCTTTCTCTTTTCCACAACCACCATCGCAACTAACATGTTTGGCAGGATGTTCACATATTTTAAAAGCTGAGCACTTGGCAGAGACTTTGATTCATCCAGACCATGTAGTGTTACCATCAACACCAATATTTCCACCCCCACCATGAACATTACTTCCACTTTGCCATTGCCACCATGGTCATTACAACTAGATTCACATTACTACCATTTCCATTACCACTTCCACAATTACCACCACCATAATTACTATTATCACTGCTAAATCTACCTTATCACTACCGTCATTACTATCATCACCACTGTCATTACTATCACCAGTATTACAATTATTAAAACTATCAATATTAATATTACACCACTGCCACCACCACTAGCAGAACTATCACCAGTGTTACAATAACTTTCTTTATTACCACCACCATTCTTTTCAGCCACGCTGCCACCTCTATCACGATTATTATGACCACCAGCATTAAAATCATCACCAACCTCATCGTTGCCAATAACACTAACACCAACAGCATCACCATTATCACCATCAAGGTGACAGATCCATCACCACCGGACAATATTACTACTACTGATATTATCACCATAATGATCACCTCAATTTCCATCAACATCACCATTATCACCACCACTCTTACCACCACCATTACCACCAACATCATCACACTGTGTCCACCGTCTCCACCATCGATAACATTACCACCATCAGCACCACCACCATCATTACCACCACAAACAGTATCACCATCATTACCATCGCCTATAACACAATTACCATCACCAACTGCATCCCCATCACTATGACCACTACCATCACTACAACAGCAAATATGACCATTATCAGCAACGTCAACATCACAGTTAACTACACCACCATTATTGTTTCCTCGCGGTGGGTCCCCAGCGGTCACATCTTCCTGTAGGTCAGTGGCGCTGCCTTGAGGGACGCTTCTTCCAGGTCAGCTGACAGAGTCGGCCGGCTCTCTGGTGGCTGGGGCTACACTTCCGGGTCTTCGCATCGCGTGTGCTGGGCTGCTTCTCCGGTCGTGTGCATCTTCCTGGATACGGAAGGCCTGGCGTTTCTGCCCATGTTTTTCTTATTTTTGATTTAATTACTGCGCTGTTTCCATTTGCTGCTTTTAAATAGGGGAGGGAGTTTCTTCTTTATTTTACTGGCTACTGTTGGTATCTTGGGTGCGTTTTGTGTTTGGATCATGTCAAGGCCGGGTCCTTCCAAACGGCGCAGGATTGTCTCTTCTACTTCATCTTCGTGGGAGGATGTTGAGGTTCCCCTTAACACTCCTGGTGGGCGCCAGGTTGTTCTGGGGGTTCCTGTGCCTCTCATGTCCAGGGAGGAGGTTCAGGACATGATTGAGGTGGCTGTGTCTAATGCACTTCAGGCTGGGGCTCCTAGGCCTGGACGTTCTTCTGCCTCCCTTCCTTCGGGGGCGGCGGAGGGGTCCTCGTCCTCGGATGTTGACGCCCCTTCCACTTCTTCCTGTGGGAAGTATGTCTCCAGGGAGGAGATGTGGGATGTTCTGACCCATGTTCGGGACAATTTGGTGTTTCCTGTTCTTCAGCCTTCTGGGACTGATTCCCACTTGTTACCTCAATATAAGACACCTTCGCGGTTTGCCATGCCTTTCCAGGGCCCGGTTAAGGATATGCTTTTCCATGGGTAGAAGGATGTGGACAAGTCTCAAGTTCCTCGTTTCCTTCGGAAGTTGTACGTGCTGGAGTGGTAGGAGGTGTTGTCCCCTTCTGTTAAGCTGGATTCCATTTTAGATACTTTGATTGGCAAGATGGCGGTCAATCCTGAGGACTCCGTTCCTGCTGATGCCACTGACAGGAAGGTGGATTCAGGTCTGAAGAGAGCCTTTGCAGCGGAAAATTTACCCCTCAGAGCTGGTATTTTCTCTGCTTATTCTGCCCAATCCTTGGTGCAGGACTTTGACAAACTTGCGGTGGCTGTCCAGGAGGGTTCTGAATGTTCGGAGCTGCTTACGGTTATGGAACAACAGGCCAGGTTGCTGGCTGACATGTGGTCTGCTGTGGTCCGCACTTCGGCTCTGGCTTCTGGGGCTTTGACTGGGGCTCGACGGTCCCTCTGGTTGAGGATGTAGAAGGCAGATCTGGGGGAGAAGTCTGCTCTCCTGCGGCTTCCTTTTGAAGGTCGCAATTTGTTTGGGGATCAGTTGCCTTCCATGCTTTTGAAAGTTTTTAAGGAGAGGAAGCACACCTTGCCTTACAAAGGTGGTTCTTCTTCTGGCAAGGGTTGGCGGAAGCATTCTTGCTCTTCTCCCAAGTTTGATTCCAGATCTTTTTCTTCTAGGAAACGTCATTTTCAGACCTGTGTTTCTCCTAAGAAATCTGGTCCTTCTGGTTGGGGTGGCCTCAAGAAGGGTTCCTGACAATCACTGTGTGTCTGGCAGTTGGTCGGTTGGGGGTTGTCTGAGACACTTTCTTCACGTTTGGCAGGGGGATGTCAACGATCGCTGGGTGCTGGACATTGTGAACAATGGCTACGCCATAGACTTTGGCATGGTTCCTCCAGATACAAGTGTTCGTCCTACACCCCTTCCTGCGAACGGTGCCCAGAGGAGGGCATTGTTGGAGGGTGTCCGGGACTTGCTAGTCAGAGGGGCCATCTCCTGAGTTCCTGTGGGGGAGAGGGGACAGGGAGCTTATTCCGTCTTGTTCCTGGTTCCAAAGGTGTCAGGGGATTTTCATCTAGTGCTAAATTTCAAGTGGGTGAATTCCTGGATAAAGGCTGTGCTTTTCCAGATGCTGTCCATTCAGGCGATTTTTCCTCTGATCAGTCCGTGGGATTTCCTGGGGTCTCTGTATCTGCAGGATACTTACCTGCATGTTCCCGTAGCCCTGTCTTCTCAGAGATTCCTCCACTTTTCAGTAGGCAGGGACCATTTTCAATTCTGTGTTCTGCCATTTGGCCTCAAATCCTCGCCCAGGATCTTCACCAAGGTGCTGGCTCCTCCTGGTAGCTCTTCTGCATTCCGAGGGTGTGTTTGTCCATCCGTATTTGGACAATATTCTGATTCAGGCTCCCAGCCAGGTTCTGTTGCAAAGTCATGTGGCACGGGTGCTGTTGGTCCTGCAAGGTCACAGGTTTTTGGTCAACTGGGGGAAGTCAGATTTGGTTCCTTCCCGGGATCTGGTTTTCCTTAGACCCGCTTTCTAACTCTCCAAGGCTTGGTGACTGTGTCAGAGAAGCGGTTGTTGTGCCTCCAGTCGTGGGTGTTGTCGATCTTGTCACAAAGTGCTCCCAGAGTCCTTCAGTGGTTGCATCTGTAGGGTCATTTGGCGTCAGAGGTTTTTCTGGTGCCTTGGGCGGGGTTTCATCTTCTTTGCCTGATGAACTGGTTTCTCGCTCGTTGGTCTCCGGCTCCAGGATCTCTTCGGATGAGGCTTCCTGTGTCGGGATTCATTCACAGGGAGTTGGGTTGGTGGCTGGTGCCTGCTCATCTTCAATTGGGGGTGTCTTTGTCTCCTTCACGGCCAGTTATGGTGATGACCGATGCCAGTCTCTCCGGATGGGGCGCATGGCTGGGGTCGAAACAGGTCCAGGGGTTTTGGTCGCCTCAGGAGTCGAGCCGCTCCTTGAATTGGAGGGAGTTGAAGGCAGTTCTTCTTGCTCTGGTCCATTTTCAGGGGTCCCTGAAAGGCTTGGATGTTCTTCTCCGGATGGACAACTTGGTGGCCAAATCTTACGTGAACAGGCAGGGTGGGACCAGGTCTCGGTCTCTGTTTCGGATTGCAAGGGACATTTTTGTTTGGGCTTAGGAGTAGGTTCTGTCTCTTTGGGCCACCTACATTCAAGGGGTGGTCAATGTTTGGGTGGATCTGTTGAGCCGGGTCATTCTTTCGTCCCAGCTTTTTTCCCTCCAATTGTCTCTCTTCCATCGGCTGGTTCGCATGTGGGGTCTTCCGGTGTTGGATTTGTTTGCCTCCCCAGAGAATGCAAAGGTGAGGTGCTTTTGCTCCCGGTTTTGTTGCCTTCAGGCTTGGCCCGTGGACGGGATGTCGTGTCCTTGGCCTCAGGATCTTCTGTATGCGTTCCCACCCTTCCAGTTTCTACATGCTTTCTGGTGAGGGTGAGTCTTCTGACGGCCAGGGTTCTCTTGATTGCTCCGCATTGGCCACGGGTGAATTGGTTTCCGTTGCTTCGGTTGATAGCCTCCAGTCACATGTGGGATCTCCCTCTCTGTCCCTCACTTCTGGTGTTTCCTTGCCTCCCTCTGTCATTGCGGTGGTTGAACTTGACGGCTTGGAAGTTGAACGGAGGGAGTTGACGGACTTGGGGGTTCCGGTCCCTTTGACTTCGACTTTGCTGGCTTCGCGGCAGTGGAAAGTATTTTTTGCCTGGTGTTTGCGTCATCTGTTGGATCCTACTGAGACTTCTCTGTTTGAGGTGATGCAGTTTCTGAAGGATGGGGCCCAGTTGGGTTTGTCTGTGGCTTCTCTGTGGGTGCAGTGGGCTGCGATTCAGGCTTTTCGGGGTCTGTGGCATAATCTGTCTGTTGAGGGTCATTTGATGCCTAGATTTTTTCAGGGCCTTCTTAACTTGTTTCCTCGTCCGGTGCGGTCCTTTCCTTCCTGGGATATTCCATTTGTATTTGAGGTCTTGACTGGTTCTCCCTTTGAGCCTCTGGAGTCCTGTGATTTGCGTCATCTGACGTTGAAAACTTTTTTTCTGGTGGCTATCACTTCGGCCTGCCGTTTGGGGGAAATGGGGGCTTTGGCCAGTTCTTTTCCTTTTTGTAAGGTTGTTCCTGATCGGGTTGTTCTTGTGCCTGTTCCCTCGTTTGTTCCCAAAGTGAATTCCGCTTTCCATTCTCAGCAGGAGGTTATCCTGCCTGCCTTTTGTCCCTTCCTTGGCTGAGGAGGTTCGGTTGCATTCTTTGGATGTGCGTAGGGCATTGTTGGAATACCTGCGGGTGGTTGCTCCTTTCCAGAAAGGAGATTCCTTGTTTGATAATTTTGGTCCGGCTCGGAAGGGGGAGAAACCGTCCACTGCTTCCTTGAGTCGTTGGGTCTGCTCTCTGGTTTTGATGGCTTGTTCTTTGAAAGGGGTTGTGCCGCCTCCGGGGATCCAGGGACGTTCTACCCGGGGTATGGCTGCTACGGTGGCTGAGTTAAAGGGCGCTTCTGTGGTGGAAATGTGCAGAGCGGCTACTTAGGCCTCTCCTTCTACTTTTGTTCGGCATTACAGACTGGCAGACTTCAGGGGTTTGGAGTCGGTGTTGGGGCACCCTGTGTTGTCCTCTATGATGCAATAGGGGGGTTCCTTTCCGGTGTCCTGTTTTGTTTTGATTAAAATTGTTGCAACTCAATGTCCATCTCCTGTGTTTCTCTTGCTACATCTCATTGGTTGGGAAAGGAAGGAGAGGGAGGGAAGGGAGGTAATGCATCCATTACTTACCGGTAATGACATTACTCCTAGCCCTACTCCCTCGTCTTCCTTTCCATTAAGGTATGGAACTCCTGAGTTGCTGTTTTGGGCTTGTTTCTGTACAGGAGTAATGGGGGTAGAGGGGACTTTTTAAAGGGAAAGGGAGGGGTCTAGGGGGAGGCAAGGAGCCTCATTGGTTGGGAAAGGAAGGAGAGGGAGTAGGACTAGGAGCAATGCCATTACTCGTAAGTAATGGAAGCATTATCACCAGCTCCACCACTTTCCCCAACATCAATATCACCATCACAACTACTGCTGCTATCATCGCTATCACAAGCACCAATGTTGCTACCACTATTATACCACCAGCACGGCTTCCACCATCTGCACCACTAATAACAAATTGACCACCATCACCAGCTCTGTCAAAACTGTGATCACCATTACTATCACAATCACTACTACTACCATCTCCACCACCATTATCAATAACACTAATACTACCACTAATACTGCTGCAGCATAAACAGTGTTGCCATCCTCAGTACTTCAACATCCATCACCAACTTCACCACTATTTCCTTTGTCATTACCATCACCATAGCTACCATAAGCACCACCATTATCTTCAATATATCACCATCTCAGAAACAATAAACACCACTAGTATTTAATCATTCAAAGTTTATTTTGGTTTTCATATATCATAAAAAGAGCCATAAAAGACTAGGGCACTCTTTATGAGTGCCCTGTTTTTGATGCAATAATCATCCAACTGATACATTTCGACACTGAGGTGGTCAGAATATATGAGATGTGATAATTATCACCAGTTTTGAGTTTTGCTCCAAACAATGTTGCTGAATCTCTACTTGCACATCAAAACCACTTTACAGGTTCGACCTGCCAAAATTTAATGTGGATTTTTTATTTTATTTTATTGCATCTCGTATGTTATTAGGTGCAAAGGAAAAAAACTCATAATTCCAATATGTGCGTCAACATTAGCTCACTTGTAATGAGAATCAAAGTGATTTAAATATTACAGAAACATCATCTAAGTACAGGTAAAATCAGTCCAAAATGTAGTCATATTGAATATTATTTAATTCATCTCAGCATTCAGTAATTCTTAAGCATGATATTCAAGATCAACAAATATTGGTTGCCTAAATCTTCCAAGAACTTTAGCACGGAAATTAGTAAAACATTGACATTCGAGTAATATGTGTAGCAGAGTTGCAAATCATGCTGAAACATAGTTTCACAAATTATTTCATGCTTTTCTGTGTCCATTCATTAGTGCACTATAGACTCAAATGTTCACAATTACTCCCACTATCACCACTACCTCCACTAACACAACGTTCTTATGCGTTTGTGTGTGTGTGTGTGTGTATGTGTGTGTGTAGGAACATTGAGTGTTTAACAGTATTTTGTGTTTGTAAGACAAATGTTGATGTGGGAATTATTGTGTGAGAAACATTTTCTGTGTGCGCTAACCCTTGTGGCTTTAAAATGCTTGTTACATCATGCATAATACTTTAAGACCTATGGGGGGTACTGCTTAAACCTGCATACCTGAAACTGCCATGTAACAGAGGGGGGTAATTTTATACTACTACAATGAACATGTTCTCAGACCTCATATGATAATTGAAAATAGATTTATGCTGTGAATTAAGAGATAGGTCTCAGTGGAATGGAGTAGTGTGCTATAGATACCTAAATATTTGAACCACTCAATGAAGTGTACAGTATTAACATTATGTACTGGATGATGATAAGACACAAGCAACACATCAAGGGTTGCCAGTCAGTGCAGACACATATAAAGGTGCTTGCCAACCAAAACGCGCATATGTTATACACAGCCCAGTGGAACAAGTGCATAAACTACTTGAGTTATCTTGCTGAACGGCATTAAACAATAGTGTGGTACAGAAACTATATGTTGCTACATTAAATAATAGATGCATTTGTGGAGTTCTCTTCTGTCCTAGGAACCATCAATGCCTCACACATATAGCTGATGGACACCAGATCAACAAACAAGTGTACCAATTCCTTGGGAGGAGAAAGAGCCATAACACACAATTGATTATGATCAGTAAGTATAAGTGGAAACAAAATACCAATGTCACTTGCATCAGACTCTCAAAATCAATATCAAATGAATAGTATGACATTAATGATAGGTCTTCAGAATTGGCAATACAATACCACACTATCATTTTAAATAAAACATAGTGCATAGTTGTGTAGTTTGCACAATATACTTAAACAATGATTATTTACCCCCAAATCTCACTTATCTTTTAGAAAGTGAGCATTTCTCTGCACTTAAATACTTCTGTTCCTTACAATCCACGTCTGGCTGGGTTTAGCTGACAGCTCCCTTGTGCATTCACTCAGACACATCCCAAACACAAGATAATCAGCCTCACTTGCATACATCTGCTTTTTGAATGGGTCTTCCTGGGCTGGGCGGGTGGAGGGCCTGACACTTACACGTCAATGGACTGTAGCCTGCCCTCACACAAAGGACTGCCACATCCCCTACTGGGACCCTGGCAACCAGGATTGAACTGAAAGGGGACCTTGTACACTTCTTAGCCACTCTTTGAAGTGTCCCCCACTTCAAAGGCACATTTGGGTATTTAAACAGGGCCTCAGGCCCCTACCAACTCAGACACTTCCTGGAGAAGAGAACCAGAACTTGCATCCTGCCAAGAAGAACTGCCCGGCTGTCCAAAGGTCTCACCTGACTGCTTTCTGGGAAGGACTGCTGCCTTGCTGTTGCCCTGCTGCCTTGCTGCTCTCTGGCTGTGGTGAGAAGTGCTCTCCAAGGGCTTTGCTAGAGCTTGCCTCCTGTTCCCTGAAGTCTCAGGACCAAAAAGACTTCATCTCTACAAGAAGGACTCCTTGTGCGGTGAAATTCGACGCACAGCCTGCCAGAAATGATGCACAGCCTGCACTGTGGTGAAAATTTCACTGCATGCCGAACCGGAAAGACGCAGCCTGGCTTCGCAATGGGAAGATCGATGCAGCGCCAACGTAGCAACAGGAAATTCGATGCACGGCCCACTGGATTGACGCACAGCTGAGCCAGAACGATGCAGCCTGAATTCCAGAGAGGAATCGATGTAGCGCCTGCCGTGCAGTAGAAATTTCCACTCAACACCCACCGGATTGACGCAGCCTCTGTGACTTCGTCCTGTCAGCGCTGGAAATCCACGCATCGTCCCCAGGGCATACGAAAACCCCGCAACCCGAAGAGGATCCACAATCGATCACCGGAAATTGACGCACAGCCGTCCCTGCGTGAAAACTAAATGACACATTGCCGTGTGTGGCCCGAGTAATCGACGCACACCTCCTTGTTTTCCACGCATCTCCTCTGCAGTTCTTTGCAGGGATTTTGAACGCAAACCATGTACTTTGTGCTTGAAAGAGACATTTATTTATTTTTTAAGACTAAAGACACTTTATATCACTTTTAGAGTGATATCTCAACATATACTTATTGCATTTAAACCGTTTTGACCTACATCTTATCAGATAAATATTATATATTTTTCTAAACACTGTGTGGTGTATGTTTGTGGTGCGATACAGTGTTATTGCATGATTTATTGCATAAATACTTTACACATTGCCTTCTAAGTTAAGCCTGACTGCTCAGTGCCAAGCTACCAGAGGGTGGGCACAGGATAATTTGAATTGTGTGTGACTTACTCTGAGTAGAGTGAGGGTCCTTGCTTGGGCAGGGGGTAACCTGACTGCCAACCAAAGACCCCATATATAACAAGTATGATCACAATGAAAGATAACTGAGTGTTACCTCCTATTTCTGCATTGTTTCAGAGAACAGTGTCTATATATCCAAAGTTGGATTTCTGATTTCTGCAGTGCCTACCATCTTTTGGGCATACAATGAGGTGAAGAATTGAATTCAGGTTTCTGAACCAGATGTGTCCTCTGTAAAAAACTGTTTCATGCTTTTTGGACCATGTAACACACAACCCACCATCCGATACCTGGTCAGTGACATTTTGAATGAGTATCTCAATACGTTTCTCATTGTAAATATCTACAGGTTCTTAATCTATTCAGATACACGGTATGACCATGTTTAACACATTTAGACCATCCTCACAGTTTTCTGGAAACACAGATTGTGTTATAAACTCAGAAAACATGTGTTTCAAGTCCACAATGTGATGGGAATGTGCTGTTGCTAGGAAAATCATGTTCTGACACACACATTCAGATTCAAAATCAGTACCTACCATCAACATAACAATTCATCATCTACCTACAACATTATATATTTTCATTGTTTCCTATCCACCAGCATCAACTCCTGCATTATTTACTAATCCACACAATATCTTACACTAATCCACTATCATTGTAATCAGCACATGTTGTTGCTCAAATTATTTTAATCATAGTACACCATTGCTTTTCCACACCCACATTGTTATTCCAGGCTAAGCCTGATCGAAGTTCAATAAAACACCCCATTGCACCTTACCATCAAAATTAGCAATGAGTTCTATGTGCTCTCAGTGTTTGTCTCCCTAGAAATGTATGCCAAAGTGGGATAGAATTATATATATTGAGTTCTATAATAAACAATCTATACTGATTAGTGGTGTCAGAAAAAATTCCCCCTAAAGATATTTTTAAACCATTGTTCAACATAATCAATTTCACATATAAGGGGACTCTTCACACATTCACAGTAGTATGGATGGAGATTGAGATTATCCACCTGAACCTGCTTTTGTTTTTCTTTTAGATTTTCACACATACCACTGCAAATGTCATGTGGTGATTGTCACGGGCCCTTATTCTCAATGTGTGGACTTCTACATAGTGTAAAATTACATACAGGGGAAATGGAAACACTGTACAAATGCACATTTTTCCCCATGAAGAAAACTCTTCACCTATAGCCCCTAGCAAATCTGAATTAAACTTGTGACCATTTCTAAGGTGGAAAGTGGTTGGACTGGAGTTGTCAATCCCCACAAATGTACATTGCTGTGAGCGTTCCCACACTATCAAGGCAAAGCACACCTTCTTCCCAGCCCTTGAGAAGGGTTGTGAATACAGATTTCTATAAACTTCTGGAGGAGGAATCCACAGTCATAAACATATTTGCATGCACCAGGTATTCAATTTTGCAAACTCTGAATTACGTATGTTAGCTGTAAACTTACATATATGGGTAAAAATCATTTTGAATAGGTCTTTAAAGCTATAAAAAGGATAAAAGCAATATGTTTTCTAAAAGTATGTTCTGTTACCTTCTTAACCAAATAGATCAATCTTCTTTTAAATGGTATGGAATGGTGAACAGCCAATAACAAAATGAAACAAGCGATCCACACAATTGGTGTTCAGTGTAAAAACCAAGAGCAACGCGGGAGGGAGAAAGGGAATAAAATGGATTGGTGTGTCCATGCATCACTTTTATCACAGTAAAAATATCAAAAATTCCAACATTGTATGGTTAGCTTATTGAAGTAAGGACGCTACTATCAAAATATTAAATTATAATTAAAATACACATGTACATGAGATAACGTAATCATGAACAGGTCATAAGTCAAACCTGTATTTAAACCTATTATAAAAAGACATTCTAAACTTCTCGACCGAGATTTGACTGTTATAAAAATGGCCTGTACACATGACCAGATTGTGTTATTTCTTTTAAATGTGGCCCAAGTCAAAGATCTATTATCAATCATACTGGACTAATTACATATCTTGCAATTCGGATTGCGTTTAAATGGTCTGCTCAGGTTTCATTTGACATACTTGAGAGCAGCCATTGTCTTAAACATCTCTTCGACGAAATCAAGGCAGTGTTTCAATTTCAAGCATCAGTGTTTTCACAGTAATCCCGTACAGGGTGGAGTATAATTAAGATAAGAAGAACAACTATGTTTTCAAGGGAATTATTTTAAATGTAAGATTGTGAA